>NC_138505.1:41847969-42482643 GCF_964252035.2 Podarcis erhardii
GGGCATATAACTTGATACGTGTGAGAAAGGGGGATGAGTGGAAGACCACTATGTTCACCCCCTTGGGGGCCTTTGAGTACACCGTTATGCCTTTCGGATTACAAGGGGGCTCCGCCTGTTTTCAATCATTCATGAATCACGTCCTGGGGCCACTGCTCTACAAGAACTGCGTAGCGTTCTTAGATGACGTTCTGGTGTACTCAGACAATGAGGAGCAGCATGTGCGAGATGTAAGAGAGGTACTGAGCAAGCTGCGAGAAAACCGGCTGTGGGTGAAACTGGAGAAGTGTCAGTTTCATACCAAGGAGGTGGAATTCCTGGGGTACCGGTTGTCTGACAAGGGATTGGCCATGGATCCCAGCAAGGTTCAAGCGGTACTGGAATGGAAAACACCAAAGACCAAGAAGGACGTGCAAAGGTTCCTGGGCTTCGGAAACTTCTATAGGAAGTTCATCAAAAACTTTGCCCATTTAACAGCGCCCATCACGGATTGTCTTAGTAGCAAAAAGAAATTTGTTTGGACGGGAGAAGCGCAACAAGCGTTCGAACGCTTAAAGCAGGCGTTTGCGTCGGAAGAGCAACTCTTGCACGTGGATCTACAACAACCAATGAGAGTGGAGACTGACGCGTCAGACCGAGCGGTGGGGGCCGTTCTTCTCCAGCCGGGAAAAGATACGTCTGAATGGAGACCGTGTGCATTCTTCTCGCGGAAGTTGAACAAATCAGAGAGGAACTACACAGTGTACGACCGAGAACTGCTCGCCATTCATGAAGCATTCCGGAAATGGCGGCACTTGCTGATTGGGGCGCAGCACAAGGTTCAAGTCCGAACTGACCACAAAAATCTGGAATACTGGAGAACAGCCCGAGTGCTGAACCAGAGACAAGTGAGATGGGCCCAGGAGTTCTCCAAATTCCACTTTGAGATTCGTTACGTGCCCGGCTCCGAGAACGTGAGGGCGGACGCTCTTTCCAGGAAACCTGAGTACTTAGAGGGGGAGGGAGCGCCTGAGGCAAGGCATGTAATCTCTGAAGACCGCTGGGTGTGTGGGGCGGCATTGGTGGGGCAGAGGGAACTGATAGAGGGTACGGAGAAAGATGAATACGCCCAAGAGAAACTCAGAGAGCTCCGGAGGACAGAGGAGAACACAGGGGGGTTCGAAGAAAAGAACGGGGCGTTGTATTACAAAGGGGCACTGTACATACCCGACGGGGAACTGAGGGGCAGAGTACTCAAGCAGTTGCATGACAGCCCCACAGCGGGACATTTTGGACAGCACAAAACCATGTGGTTGGTTACCAGGGAGTTTTGGTGGCCCAAGGTGAGGGAGGACGTACGGGAATATGTCAGGGGTTGCGACAGGTGCCAGCGAGCGAAAGGAGAGAGGGTGGCGCCAGCGGGGCTATTACAACCCTTACCCACGCCCGAAAGGCCATGGGAGGCAGTATCCATAGATTTTATGACGGACCTGCCAAAATCCAAAGGCAAAACAGCTGTCATGGTGGTGGTAGATCAATTAACCAAGATGTGTCATTTTATAGCTTGTTCACATGCAGTCACAGCGGAGGAAACCGCCAAGTTGTTTGTAGAACATATTTTCAAGTTGCATGGCGCCCCCTTGAGGGTGGTCAGCGACAGAGGGAAACAATTTACTTCCAGGTTCTGGAGGAAACTTATGAGCTTACTGCACGTAGAACTCAATTTCTCAACTGCCCGGCACCCAGAAACCAATGGGCAAGCGGAAAGGGCAAATGGGGTTTTACAACAATACCTGAGGTGTTATGTAAAAGACAGAGAAAATGATTGGGTGGATAAGTTACCTCTAGCAGAATTTGCCTACAACAACGCGGAGAACGTGTCCACAGGGATGAGTCCCTTCCTGGCAAATTATGGGTGTCACCCCCGGGCATTCCCAGGAGAGGGAGGGGAGAGGTGGAGCGTGCCGGCGGCGGAATATTTTTTTGAAGAGATGGAGGCGATCCACCGTCAGCTTCAACTTAACTTAGAGAAAGCCAAGGAAGAATATAAGAAGCAAGCAGACAGAAATAGGAGGGAAGGTGAAACTATAAGGGTGGGGGACCGGGTGTGGTTGTCCACCCAAGGGCTACCGTTCAAGGGCGGGAGTAAGAAATTGAGGCCCAAAAGATTGGGACCCTTTGAGGTCATACAGCAGGTCAACCCAGTGGCATTCAAACTCAGGCTGCCCAGTCACATGAAATTACACCCAGTATTTCACAGGTCATTACTGTCGCCGTACCGAGAGGGACGCGAGTGGGGGGAGCGTGAGAGAGAGGCCACCCAAACGCCCGTGATAGAAGAGAGAGAGCGCGACATGAACGTGGCAGGAATCATTGATTCCAGGTGGAAGGGGAATCAGGTGGAATATCTGGTAGAATGGGAGGGGGAAGCAGAGTCGGAAAACACTTGGGTACCAGCAGAGGTAGTCAATGACGAGGTTTTAATAGAAACATTTCATCAGCGTTTCCCGAGAAAACCGCAACCCGTGGCTCGATTTAGAAGGGAACACTTTGGGACCACCGATGAGGAAGGAGAGTTTGAAGGGTTCCCAGAGTCAGGGGTGGGTGAAGAAGCCGACTCCGACGAAGAAGAGGAAGACGGGGAGAGAGACGGTACGCCGTGGCTGGAAGTGTTAGAATCCTCGGACGACGAGGAGAGTTCCTTCAGGGGCTTTCCGCCCTCACCGCCAGTGGGAGAGGAGGCGGGAGGGGGTGAAGGGGGCCCTGGGGGGGAGGTGGATGTCAGGGAACTGCCATCGGAGAGACAGGTGGTGGACAGGCTACAGGAGAATAGGAGAGAATCTGCAGTAGAAGAGGGAACCAGCAGGGGGAGTGCAGGAGTCACAGCGGAGGGGAGGCTCTGGGATGCTTCCAGTGAGAGTAGTGGAGAGGTAACGGGACCCCCGTTGGGAACGCCCACCCTTCGCCGGAAACTGTCACGCAGAGAGTCTCGAAAGCGCATGTCTGTCAAAGAGCTTTTATGTTGGCGTAAATTCCGTAGACGCCCACTGTCAGATTCTACCAGCGACTGACGGAGTCATGCTTTGGGGGCTCCGTTAGTGCATCGGTTTGGATGACCAGCCAAACCCCAGAGGGATCAAGCTTTTACGCACAAGCAGCTCACTATCCCATCACAGTTCCTTTTTTAATAAATGAAATACTTTCTTCCTCTTTTCCGGGGAGTTCAAACCGTGAATATTCCAGCTCAACAGTTGCAGAGACATGATGCAATAGTTTTATTTCCCTCCTACTGCTCCCAACAGTTCTTCCTCTTCTGACAGTGGTATCACTTTCCCAGATTTGTCAGATCCCAAAGGTGGTAGTATTGAGCCCAGTGGTCCGGGTCCTAAGGCTCTTAGTTCTTCCTCAATTCCTTTTTGAAGGTCTCCTCCGTAATCACTCAAAAATTTCTCCTTATCTTCAACTGATCTTATTTTAACTTTTTTCCCTTTAAAAGTAAAAGAGAGCCCCTGAGGGAATTCCCATCTAAAGACAGTTCTGTTGCCTCTCAGCAGGGCCACTAAGTCTCCGTAGTTAGCTCTAAGATCCAGCAGATGTTTGGGAATATCTTTGTAAATTTCCACTCTTGCGTCTCCGATCTCCAAAGTCTTCTGAAAGTGTGCATTCAATATCTTATCTCTCTCCTCCTTTGTTCTGAGGGAGATCAAACAGTCTCTCGACTTGATTTTCCTCCCTCCCTTTCCAAGTCTAAACGCACTTATTATCTTAAAGTCTTTTTCCTCTTCAAGAGACCAGAATTCTTTAAATTCCTTTGTAAGGTAATCACTTAGGTTCTCTTTTTCAAGTTCTGGTACTGCCCTGATCCTCAAATTGTTCTCTTTATTTTTCAAATCTATCAAAGACAGAAGTGCCTGATGTTCACCAACCTGCTTGCGTATCGGTTTTATTTCTGCCTCCACAGCCAAAACTTTCTCCCTAGCCTCCTCTGCTATTTTCCGGTTGGACGCTGTTTCCTCCAATAATTGTCCAATAGATTGTGCGTTAGATTTAACTTGTTGGCTCAAATTATTGATGCTAACAGTATTTTGGTCAATTTTGCTCGATTGTTCGGTTACTTGCTTGCTTAAGCCTTCCAATTTTTCATAGATCTTAGTTAAAACCGAAGTAAAGTCCTCTCCTGAAGCCATTCCTTTAGACCTAAGTTGGTCTAAATCTTCCTCCTGTGTCACAGGGAGGCTAGGGACAGATGATCTACGATGTTGTTGTAAAGTAATGCTAGACTGCTGTGTTTTAGTTTTAGATGATCTTGTTGTTCTGCTCATCCCACTTCTGTCTATGAGTCAAGGTCAGTCCCACGGTTTGCTCTTCCTGTGGGAAACTTTCTAAATCAAGAATGGAAAATTCCCCCAGTAAATGCACAGTCTCAGATAATCCTCTAGAGGGACACTGTAGCCATCTTTGCAATTACACTTTAGCAAGCCTTCTTCCAAAATTTTCAAAAGTGCCCCTTAAAAGTTAGCAACAGTTGCGAAACAATTGTAAAACGTAGGAGAAACCTTTAAAATGCTTCCCTTCTGCAGAGATACACAATTACAATGTCTATAAGTCATGCGAGTTTCAATGTAACAGATCCAACAGCCTGACAGTTCTGACAGTCTGGCAGCCCGTTCCCAGGAGTTCGCTAGTTTCCCCCTTTTTTTGTAGTTCATAAACGAAAGAAAGACACTTAAAATATCTTCTTCCCCCCTCTCTTAGCTTGGGGGGGGAGTTCTTCTCTTTTGATGTTCGAATTTAAACTTTTAAAACACCCTCTCCAGGGCATTAGAATCGAAAGTCTTTGCTTTGATCTCTTAAACAAAGCCGGAAGACGGACTTCCTGGTTGCGTCTTCCCGGTTCAGTGTAAAATTAAAGCTTTAGTTCCTTTTAATCTCAAGTCCAATAAACTTCACCTACTCACGGGTAGTTATTTTAGATCCGAATGGTCCCAGGAAAAAGGTCAGCGCTCTCCAGCAACAGCTTTTGCGGCTTCACCCCCACGGAAAGAGCGATCGACTCACAGCACCGCGCCAACCCTGTTTCACTCCGGAACCCCTTACGAGGTCCCTTCACCGATTCAGGGGGCGCTAACGGTGCCCGCTGAGTCCCACGGTCGCAGGCTTCTTCTGTCTGCAATTTTTTCTTAAGGGTCTCCACTTCGCCGTAGCGGACGACCCGTTTCCGCGGAGCTTCCCCCTCAAAAATAGAAGGAGACCGCCATTGCCGTTGGCGCCGCCTCCGGAAGTCTGGTTTCGGGTTATGTCAGTCCTTTCTACCCATTAAATCCTGTCTATCAATCTGGTGTTCTAATGTCTCTCCCTTTGTATCTTTTGAGGTGCAATTGCGGCCTCTTCCATCTTCATCTGCCCTTGGACTTGCCTTCTTGAGCCAGTTTCCTGAATTGGTTGTTGTGAGATTTCTTTGTCTTCGTTTCCTGTCAGTTCATATTTACTGGCTACAGCAGTCATAAAGTCCAGCTTTTCATTCATCAAGGGCAGAGGGTAAAACTTCCTCCCTGCTCATTTCTGTTCAAGGTCAAATATCTGGTCCCACGCTGATTTTCACAGCTGTTATGTCTACCTGTGAACTGCAGCGAAAAAACTGACAAGCTCCCTCTAGGGGACACAGTTTCTATTTAATGTCCATCTTTAAAATGTATCCAACAAAGGGAAATTTACTTTAGATTTTCTAATACTTTGTTTCCTTACAATACAGAAATGCAGAAAGCAGCATTGAAGTTAATTTGTTTCTCTTTTGTTTCTATTTGTCAAAAGTGTTCCATTTTCAATTGATGGACAGCTCCAAGAGTTTCTGTCCTGACGTCCCGTCCCCAGGTTTGGGACGATGGAAACTTGTATTCCTTTACTCTCTCTCTGCAGGATTAGGCGGTCAAAGTCCCCCCCCCCCTTTTCTCCTGCTGTCAAGAGGGTTTTGATAGTTATAGGTGCAGGAAATTTCAATCTTAGAATCAATTTTCCAGGCTATTTAGCTTGTACGATCTTTGCTTTAGTCTATATACAAAAAGCGGAAGGCGGACTTCCTGTTTAGACCTTCCCGCTTCGTTGCCTAATTCACAAATTTTCTTAGTCAAATCTTCTGTTTTTACTCACGGGTACTTGTTTAGAATCCAATTGTCATCAGGAAAAAGTCAGCGCTCTCCGGCAATGGCTGTGCGGCTTCCCTTCGTGAAAATAGCAATCGGTTCGTAGCACCGTGCTGCTCACCCCACTCCACTCCGGAGCCCCAAAAAGGGGTCTCCCCGCGAGTAGGGGAGGCGCTCTTGGTGCTCTGCCGAACCCCACGTTCCCAGGCTTCTCTGTCTGGGATTTCTAGCGGGCCCCCGCCTTCGCCACGGCGGGAAGACCCAGTTTCCACGGAGCCCGCTCCTCCGGTCAGAGGAACTCCGCCATTCGCCGATGGCGCTAACCCGGAAGTCCCTTCCAGTGAGCACTCAGGGCTGATTTCCTTCAGAATGGAGAGGTTTGATCTTCTTGCAGTCCATGGGACTCTCCAGAGTCTCCTCCAGCACCAGAATTCAAAAGCATCAATTCTTTGGCGACCAGTCTTCTTTATGGTCCAGCTCTCACTTCCATACATCACTACTGGGAAAACAATAGCTTTAACTATACGGACCTTTGTTGGCAAGGTGATGTCTCTGCTTTTTAAGATGCTGTCTAGGTTTGCCATCGCCTTTCTCCCAAGGAGCAGGCGTCTTTTAATTTCATGACTGCTGTCACCATCTGCAGTGATTATGGAGCCCAAGAAAGTAAAATCTCTCACTGCCTCCACTTCTTCCCCTTCTATTTGCCAGGAGGTGATGGGACCAGTGGCCATGATCTTCGTTTTTTTGATGTTGAGCTTCAGACCATATTTTGCGCTCTCCTCTTTCACCCTCATTAAGAGGTTCTTTAATTCCTCCTCACTTTCTGCCATCAATGTTGTGTTGTGCACAAGGTATATACACATATATACACATATATACGTACATAAACCACATGTCTGAAATAGTACAGGAGAGCAATCCGGAAGCCATATTGACTCACTTAAATGACCCCAAATATTTTCTCTGCAGTAGAAGGATCTTGGGGAAAATAATTTCCCAATAGTTCTTTTCACTTCAAGGTTCCCTCAAACACTGTTGATAGATGCACTTCTCATATGAGGTCTGGCACAATGGATTTGAGAGCTGAGGTATTTACCATTTCAAAAGAATGGGCCAGACTGGGCAAGAGAAGACAACCAGCAGCAGCAGCAACAACAACAACTTATATCCCACCCATCCAACTGGGTTGCCCCACCCACTTTGGCTTCCAACATTAATATAACATAATATAATTATAATATAATTATAATATAATATAATATAATATAATATAATATAATATAATATATATGATATAATATAATATCATAATAATATCATAATATAATTGATATAATATAATATAATGGGTCGTGGGTGGCACGGTGGTCTAAACCACTGAGCCTGAAGCTTGCTGATCAAAAGGTCGGTGGTTCGAATCCCCGCGACAGGGTGAGCTCCCATTGCTCGGTCCCAGCTCCTGCCAACCTAGCAGTTTGAAAGCACACCGAAAAGTGCAAGTAGATTAATAGGTACCGCTCTGGTGGGAAGGTAAACGGCATTTCCCTGTGCTGCTCTGGTGTCGGTGTTCTGGTGCATCAGAAGCGGCATAGTCCTGCTGGCCACATGACCCGGGAAAACTGTTTGCGGAGCAAACAAACGCTGGCTCCCTCGGCCTATAGAGCGAGATGAGGGCCACAACCCCAGAGTCATTTGCGACTGGACTTAACTGTCAGGGGTCCCTTTACCTAATATAATATAATATAATATAATATAATATAATATAATATAATATAATATAATATAATATAATATAATATAATATAATATAATATAATATAATATAATATAATATAATATAATATAATATATAATAATGATACAAGCTTCATCAGGTATCTTGAAAGACAGTTCTTCTCCCTCCCTCCCTACACTAGAACTTGTGTACGTTCAATTAAGCTGAATGCCAGAAAATTCAAGACAGAGAAAAGGGAGTACTTCTTCGCACACAGCTGAACCATGGAACTCGCTTCCACAGGAGGCAGTGATGGTGAACAACAGGAGTGGCTTTAAAAGACCACTAGACAAATCCATGGATTCCTAGGCTGCTAGCTGTGATGGCTGTGCTCTCCCCTCACTGCCAGAGGGGTTATGCCTTGGAATAACTGGATACCAGGAGGGGAGGGAGCTCTTGCAGGCTTCCCCCAGGCTGGGGGAACTGGGGGAACAGAATGTTGCATTAGATGGGTCACTGGCTTGATCCGGCAGGCTTGCCTCATGTTCTCTTCTGAAAATGCTAGCCAGTGGAGCTTATTTCAGGTCAAGACTTGCAACCCTGTCCATGGAACAAGAAGTATTATTACTATTCTTTTGCCCTATTCTCCTCTGAGGAAATTCTGTCATGATGAAAGAATTTAAAAACTCCCCATTTCCTCTAAACACAAGAACATACACACCCACCCTATAGCAAAGGAATATTTCTTTTCAAAAGTCTATACTTCACGGTTTGCAGTCCCAGAGGGAAGAGCCATTGGTTTCCTATAGGCTGCATGAGTTATGTGTTTAATAAGTCATGTGTGGTTTCTGTGTATTTCAAAGCAAACACAAAACCAGCCACATTTTTTTAAAAGTTGCACGCTAAGCAATGGTGTCTGTCGGCTCATAGAACCACCACTTCTGTTTCTCTCTCTTTTCTAATATTTCCAATCTTAACTTTAGCTCACCACATTTCTGCATCCTGCATTTAATGCATTCTGCATTTTAAAAAATCCTCATGAAAATCTGTCAACATTCTAGTGTGCATTTCTTCTTATACACACATTTTTTGTACACAATTTTGTGGCGCTGTGGTCTAAACCACTGAGCCTAGGGCTTGCCAATCAGAAGGTCGGCGGTTCGAATCCCCGCGACGGGGTGATCTCCCGTTGCTCGGTCCCTGCTCCTGCCAACCTAGCAGTTCAAAAGCACGTCAAAGTGCAAGTAGATAAACAGGTACTGCTCCGGTGGGAAGGTAAACGGCTTTTCTGTGCGCTGCTCTGGTTTGCCAGAAGCGGCTTAGTCATGCTGGCCACATGACCCGGAAGCTCTACGCCGGCTCCCTCGGCCAGTAAAGCAAGATGAGCGCTGCAACCCCAGAGTCGTTTGCGACTGGACTTAACTGTCAGGGGTCCTTTACCTTTACCTTTTAATGCAACTTTACCGTAATATAATGAATCCCCCCCCCCATGCTGTTTTCAGTAATATACTTTTATGAATTGTGGAGCGATGTCGATCTGAATGAAGCCTTTGGTCCCCTTCCAAACTCTGTGATCCTCTGTCTGTGAAGGTAGACTGGATAAGCCTGGGGAAATTGGTCAAACCAGTTCCTTTGTCAGGGTTGTGGCTTTGGTTGGCTAGTTAAGTGCCATGATTTATTACAGTGGTACCCCGCAAGACGAAATGAATTCGTTCTGTGAGTTTTTTCGTCTTGCGATTTTTTTCGTTTTGCGAAGCACGGATTTTGGAAAAGCTTCAAAAATCACCAAAGTCTTCAAAAACCTCAAAAAAGGCTACCACACCACGTGCTATGAGTTGCTCCTCGAAGTCAAGTCACAACTGCACCCCCTGAATGCATGGTTTTAAGAAAAAGGAAACAAACTTGCAAGACGTTTTCGTCTTGCGAAGCAAGCCCATAGGGAAATCCGTCTTGCGAAGCAACTCAAAAAACAAAAAACTCTTTCGTCTTGCGAGTTTTTCGTCTTACGAGGCATTCGTCTTGCGAGGTACCACTGTATAAAGAAGTTGCTCTGTGCCATGGAATAAATGGCTGGGCCTTTCCCTCATCTGTCTCACCTAGCTCACATGCAAGAGAATATTAGCGAGAATTGTGTGAATGAGCTGAAAGCAGGAGTCACTAAGATACGTTTGCTCTGTGCTGGACTTTGGGCATTCCCTGGAAACCTAATGGAGAAGCAACATCTATCTGCTGGAGTGTTAATGCTGTGAGCCCCTCCATCCCATGCTCAGGTTGTGTTGTTGTTTAGTCGTTTAGTCGTGTCCGACTCTTTGTGACCCCATGGACCAGAGCACGCCAGGCACTTCTGTCTTCGCTCAGGTTGTATATATGTGTAAAAAAAATCATATATCCAAAAAACACCACAGTCTCCACTGACCTTCATCCCAAGGAAACTGAACTCTAGGTAAGCACTGAAACCCTCCAAGTCTCTCACTGCCTGGAGACTGGGGTGGCACATAGCAATAGGCATTTATATGTATAAAAGGTAAGTTAAAGGTACCCCTGCCCGTACGGGCCAGTCTTGACAGACTCTGGGGTTGTGCGCCCATCTCACTCAAGAGGCCAGGGGCCAGCGCTGTCCGGAGACACTTCCGGGTCACGTGGCCAGCGTGACATCGCTGCTCTGGCGAGCCAGAGCCGCACACGGAAACGCCGTTTACCTTCCCGCTGGTAAGCGGTCCCTATTTATCTACTTGCACCCGGAGGTGCTTTCGAACTGCTAGGTTGGCAGGCGCTGGGACCGAGCAGCGGGAGCGCACCCCACCGCAGGGATTCGAACCGCCAACCTTTTGATCGGCAAGTCCTAGGCGCTGAGGCTTTAACCCACAGCGCCACCTGCGTCCATTTATATGTATACTTTCCTCAAATAGGCACTGCAACAAATCCACCTCTTCCCACCCCTAGACCCAACATCCCAGGGAGGCTGGGATAGCAGAGCATGAGACTCTTTATCTCAGGGTTGTGGGTTCAAGCCACATTACGTAAAAGATTCCTATCCTATGATACTATGCAGCTTCCTACTAAGGTCATACTGCAGATGTGGGGAGTCCAGTTTTGAATGCTTCTTCATGTTAACAGAGAGAGAGAGCTCTCTATACAGAAACATAACTCAGCAAGGGCAGAGGTTCTAACCCAGATCTTTGCCTGCTGTGCTACTCTTCTAGCTGCAAGGAGTCTGACCCACCATTAAAAGAATCCCAGTACAACCCTGCTCTACAATGTGCTAGTCTTCTACTTGTGGGACAAACTGCATTTATTTGCTTTGAATGGTGAATTGATTGAAAACTGCTTTTGAAAACTCTGGCTATACTTTCTGGATGAGACATAGACATAACTGGTGGTTGAAGACTTGCTTTCTTCTTCCCTTCTCCTGCCTTCCTCAGCAATTTATTGCAGCTTGTATAGCCTACAGAAACCTGTAGTAGGGGTATTTAAAAGGAGAGTCCTCATAGGGTCCTCTTGTTTGCTCTTCAACCCTAAGCATGTGCAAATCTGGCTTTATTGTAGCTGCATGGAGTAGAGGTGGAGAATGGTCCCAGCAAAGCACCCTCCCTGTTCCTCCTCCTCAAGTCTTGGTGCTTGCTCTGGATTTATCAAGTTCAGCATTATTAGGTGACATTTGAAGATGGAGGGCGGAGAAAGAAAAAATGCAGTTCCCTTGTGCCATATTCCTTGGGAAATTATGTCTGAATGTAACAGCAGAACTCATTCTATGTGTAACTTAAGGGTGAATTATGTTATCAGTAAGCCAACTAACCAAGAGGGGCGTGGGTGGAAGTGCTGCTTAGCAACCAGCCAGAGTGGAATGATCTCAACTGAGGTGGCACATGGTCTGGTTGGCTAGGTTGTTCTGAGGAACTTTTCCTTTATACGTTTGAATGTCTTCCTGCCCTGTTCCAGGCCTAAAATAAGAAATACAAAGCCGTCATTCCTTTGTTCTCTCACTGTTTTGTTCAGTTTTCCTCAGTAAAGTGCTACTAGGATTCCTCTGGACTCCATCTGCATTATTTAAGTGATTTTGGTAACAAATTATTCACATCAGAATTCCACATTCTTCTCTCACAAAGGTGGTGAATGTTGCTGCACAGGCTTTCTTTTTTAGCTGGTGTGTACAAATTGCAGTACACATTGTGCAGCCAGGAGAGAGATTGCTTTCCCATATGGGCTCACAGGGGCTGTGAATTGGAGACACACTCAGCCAGATGGCTCAATAGCTCCATGAAGTCAGTTGAAAAGAATTTTAGAACCAAATCCAACTTTTTGTGCAACTGCCACCCATAGCAATGGAGCTCCCCAACCAGCGCTCCTTCTGATTCACCACACGCTGCTTCCGGAAGTTTTTCCAGAAGTGCTACTTGCCAAACTTTTTGATGCCAAGATTCCAGCATAGTAACACTAAACCTCTTTCAGTGCCTGGCAATAATTGCCCCTGCTGCAAAACTCTCTTGAGTGTATTCTGAATGTTAGTTGCAGTAGTTGTTAGTTGTAGCTTTTAGACATAAGCAAAATACTGTGTATGGGGGGAATGCAAGATAAGTGTAGCTTTTTAATATTAATGTGTTTTGTTTTGTTTTTTGTAAAATAAAGAACATTCTCTGGGTGACAATCCTGAGGGGTGGAGGAAACAAGTGGCTTTGCTGCTTCTCAATTTATGATATCAGCATCTTGCTGATATACAAGGCACTGGCGTAGCGTGGGTTGTCAGCACCCGGGGCAAGGCAAGTAATTTGCGCCCCCTAACCCATGGATTTGCGCCCCCTAACCCGTGGATTTGCGCCCCCTAACCCTAACCCCCAGATGTTGCGCCCGGTGTGGCTGGCCCCCCCTGCACCCCCCACGCTACGCCACTGATACAAGTTGTGATCGGAAAGTTTGGTGAATGGTCACAGAAATCGGTCATCGAGAAATATTTGAACATACATACAGGTCTTCAAAGTAGGCCCTCTCTGATACAATGCACCATTGACAATGTTTGTAGAACTGTTGGAAACCTCTGGAGAAGTCCTCTTTTTGTACTGTTTTCGGTTCCCTTGTCACAGCAGCTTGGATGTGTGAAATGTTGGGAATCTGTGCCCTTTCAGTGCAGATTTCAGTTTTGGGAAAAGAAAGAAATCCGATGGGGCCACATCGGGAGAATATGGAGGATGGGACAACTTGGTAACCTCAGTAACAATTTCATGCAGAATATGCAATTCTTCCGCCACCGTTCAGATGAACAAACGCCAATCCCACATCAATAACTCATGAACTCTGTCAACATTTGCCAACGTACTGCTCATCGATGGTCTGCCAGACTGAAGGTCATCTTCGATGGTTTGCCTCCCTTCACGGAAATGCTGAATACACTGCTTATACAATGCTTATACACTGTCTTTTGAGTTACAGCTTCATCTCTGTACACAATTGTGAGCATTTTGTGGGTTTCCGATGCCGATTTACCCAATTTGAAATAGAATTTCATATTGACTCTGCTCCATTTTCAATTGCAACACACTGCACTACTAACAGCTACTAAACACTACCGCATGAACATAGGCCTGTCAACAAATGCCAAGACACGTGTGCATATGTTAGCTGAGATACAGACGAAAGCCTCCCAAGTGTCTCCACGAATCCGGCAGTTCCCATTACAGGGGTGATTCACTCTACTTTCTGGTCAACCCTTGTATATATGTCAGCAACAGCAATTGTGGGAAGGGCAAGACTGATTAATCCAATTTCTCTGAGTACCGATTCCCTGAAATACTATACCTTCTTATCTTTAGGATTTTATATTATGGCTAGTTCTCTATTGGAGCAGTAAGGAGCATTGATTGACGATCCCTGTTCCTCTCACTGAGCTACAACTCCCAGAGTTCCTTGGCAAGAGGGATTGATTGTTAAACCACTCTGGAAATTGTAGCTCAGTGAGAGGAATGGGGGGGTACTAACAACTTTCAGCACCCTTAACACTTCCCAGGATTCTTTGGGAGAAGTCTTGATTGTTCAGACCCTTGAAGTAGTCTTGATTGAAGACCCTTGAGCTTGCAGGGCAGCGGCGCGCGCCAATTTGATCCATCTTTAGATTTAGGGGAGCAAGTCTCAAACGTTTGTTGGGGGAGACCTAGGGTTTTTTGGGGGGGAGTTATTTGTCCTGTCTGCACGCTTCTTATGATGGAGGACCGCTGTAGCCAGCCCCAACGACACATTCTCAAGATGGAGAGTGAGGGAACAGCTGCAGTCGCCTGCGGTTCCTGCACAATGTTTGCCATCTTGCCAAAGGTTGCAGGCAGCTTTACCTGCAGCAATTGCATGTTGATTGCTCTCTTAAAAGACAAAGTCCAGCAACTGGAGGAACGTGTGGCTACGCTCCAAAGAATTAGAGAGCTGGAGCTCTTCTTGGAAGCAACAGAGCACACCGTCTCCACCAAGGAGGAGACAGGGGACTCCCCTGAGAAGGAGGCTAGTTCACCAACACAGGAGCCAGATATATGGAGAAACGTGACGCAAAGAAGTAGGAGGCCCAGGGTTCGCTCTGATTGTTTAGAAATACACAATCGCTTTGAGGTCCTCTCCCCTAGCATGGAAGACGAAGAGCAGACTCCATTTGAGGATCTCTCCCTCGTTACAGTCGATCAGGTATATGAAGACGAGCAGCAAAGTCAGTCCTCAGGGAATGTGCAGGCGACCTTGGAACGGACAGCTCGCGGAAGAACCCCGACCAAACCTAAGAGGAGGCGTGTAGTGGTGATAGGGGATTCCCTACTGAGGGGAACAGAAGCAGTGATCTGTGGGCCTGACAAGATGTCTCGGGAAGTGTGCTGTCTCCCCGGGGTTAAGATCCAAGATGTAACTGAACGACTGCAAGGAATCAGAAAACCCACTGACAAATACCCCTTCCTCTTGGTTCATGTGGGAACCAATGACACTGCAAGCAATAGCCTCCAGAAGATCAAAAGAGACTATGAGGCTCTGGGCAGGAAATTGAAGCAATTAAATGCACAAATTGTCATCTCATCTGTCCTCCCAGTTGAACGACGTGGCCCAGGGAGAGAGGGAAAAATAGTGGAAGTGAACAGCTGGCTTCGCAAATGGTGTAAACAGGAACGGTTTGGATTCTTAGATCACGGACTGCAGTTTCTTGAAGATGGACTTCTGGCAAGCGATGGGCTGCACCTCACAACGGTTGAGAGGAATGTTTTTGCCAAAAATCTCAGAAACCTCATCAGGAGGGCTTTAAACTGACTAATGTGGGGGAGGGAGGCAGTGCTCCTGGAGGTAGGAGTCTATCAATTGATGAAGATGATCATCCAAATGTCATAGACCAAATGGAACAAACAGCACACAGACCTAGTGGTGGGAGGAAAAAATCCTTAAATAAGAGACACAGGGGAATGATTAATGGACTTCAATGTCTGTACACTAATGCTCAAAGCATGGGTAATAAACAAGATGAGCTTGAGCTCTTGGTACAGCAAACTAAATATGACATAATAGGCATCACTGAAACCTGGTGGGATAAGTCCCATGACTGGAATGTAATAATGGAGGGATACAATCTATTTCAGAGAAACAGACCAGACAAGAAAGGAGGAGGAGTGGCGTTATATGTCAGGGATGTGTATACCTGTGAAGAGATCCAAGATTTAGAATCTCAAAGCCAAAGTGAGAGCATTTGGGTCAAAATTAAGGGAGAGAAGAATAACAGGGACCTCATTGTGGGAGTTTACTATAGATCCCCAAGCCAAACGGAGGACATAGATGATGCCTTCCTGGAACAGATGGCCAAGCATGCAAAAGGAAGGGAGATAGTAGTAATGGGGGACTTCAATTACCCGGATATTTGCTGGATGTCAAACTCAGCCAAGAGCATAAGGTCAAACAGATTCCTCACTGGCCTTGCAGACAACTTCGTTGTCCAGAAAGTGGGAGAAGCAACAAGAGGAACAGCCATTTTAGATCTGATCCTAACCAATGTTGATGACCTGGTTAGTGGGGTAGAAGTGGAAGGTTCATTAGGCGCGAGTGATCATGCTCTTCTGAAGTTTACTATACCGCGGAAAGGAGCAGCCAAGCATACTAGGACTCAATTTCTTGACTTTAAGAAAGCCGACTTCATAAAACTTAGGGAAGTGCTGGGTGAGATCCCATGGACAGTAATACTAAAAGGAAAGGGAGTTCATGATGGCTGGGTGTTTGTTAAGAGGGAGATAGTAAAAGCACAACTTCAGGCAATACAAATGAGACGGAAACATGGAAGGTGCCTAAAGAAGCCAGGGTGGCTATCTAAAGAACTTTTAACTGAGTTAAGATTAAAAAAGGATGTGTACAAAAAATGTAAAAGGGGGGAAACCACCAAAGAGGAATTCAAACAAATAGCCAGCACGTGTAGACACAAAGTCAGAAAAGCTAAAGCACAGAATGAACTCACGCTTGCTAGAGAGGTTAAAAGCAACAAAAAAGGCTTTTATGGGTATGTTCGTAGCAAAAGGAAGAAGAAAGAAACAGTGGGGTCACTCAGAGGAGAAGATGGTGAAATGCAAACAGGGGACACAGAAAGGGCTGAACTCCTCAATGCCTTCTTTGCCTCAGTCTTCTCCGATAAAGAAAACAATGCCCGACCTGAAGAATTTGGAGCAAATGATTCAGCAGAGGAAACACAGCCCAGAATAACTAAGGAGATAGTGCAAGAATACTTGGCTAGTTTAGATGTATTCAAGTCTCCAGGGGCAGATGAACTGCATCCAAGAGTATTAAAAGAACTGGCAGATGTGATCTCAGAACCACTGGCAGTCATCTTTGAGAATTCCTGGAGAACAGGCGAAGTCCCGGCAGACTGGAGGAGGGCAAATGTTGTCCCTATTTTCAAAAAGGGGAAAAGAGAGGACCCAAATAATTACCGCCCAGTCAGTCTGACATCAATACCAGGGAAGATTCTGGAGCAGATCATTAAGCAAACAGTCTGTGAGCACCTAGAAAGGAATACTGTGATCACCAATAGTCAGCATGGATTTCTGAAAAATAAGTCATGTCAGACGAACCTGATCTCGTTTTTTGACAGAATTACAAGCCTGGTAGATGAAGGGAACGCAGTGGATGTAGCCTACCTTGATTTCAGCAAGGCATTTGACAAGGTGCCCCATGATATTCTTGTAAAGAAGCTGGTAAAATGCGGACTTGACTATGCTACCACTCAGTGGATTTGTAACTGGCTGTCTGACGGAACCCAAAGGGTGCTCATCAATGGTTCCTCTTCATCCTGGAGAAGAGTGACTAGTGGGGTGCCACAGGGTTCTGTCTTGGGCCCGGTCTTATTCAACATCTTTATCAACGACTTGGATGATGGACTCAAGGGCATCCTGATCAAATTTGCAGATGACACCAAACTGGGAGGGGTGGCTAACACCCCAGAGGACAGGATGACACTTCAAAACGACCTTGACAGATTAGAGAACTGGGCCAAAACAAACAAGATGAATTTTAATAGGGAAAAATGTAAAGTATTGCACTTGGGCAAAAAAAATGAGAGGCACAAATACAAGATGGGTGACACCTGGCTTGAGAGCAGTACATGTGAAAGGATCTAGGAGTCTTGGTTGACCACAAACTTGACATGAGCCAACAGTGTGATGCGGCAGCTAAAAAAGCCAATGCAATTCTGGGCTGCATCAATAGGAGTATAGCATCTAGATCAAGGGAAGTAATAGTGCCACTGTATTCTGCTCTGGTCAGACCTCACCTGGAGTATTCTGTCCAGTTCTGGGCACCACAGTTCAAGAAGGACACTGACAAACTGGAACGTGTCCAGAGGAGGGCAACCAAAATGGTCAAAGGCCTGGAAACGATGCCTTATGAAGAACGGCTAAGGGAGCTGGGCATGTTTAGCCTGGAGAAGAGGAGGTTAAGGGGTGATATGATAGCCATGTTCAAATATATAAAAGGATGTCACATAGAGGAGGGAGAAAGGTTGTTTTCTGCTGCTCCAGAGAAGCGGACACGGAGCAATGGTTCCAAACTACAAGAAAGAAGATTCCACCTAAACATTAGGAAGAACTTCCTGACAGTAAGAGCTGTTTGACAGTGGAATTTGCTGCCAAGGAGTGTGGTGGAGTTTCCTTCTTTGGAGGTCTTTAAGCAGAGGCTTGACAACCATATGTCAGGAGTGCTCTGATGGTGTTTCCTGCTTGGCAGGGGGTTGGACTTGATGGCCCTTGTGGTCTCTTCCAACTCTATGATTCTATGATTCTATGATTCTAAGTATCCCTATTTTCCTGCCACTTTCCTGGATTTACAGAAGCCATCCCAGTTTCTGACTTAATCCCGGAATGTCCCATTTTCCCTGAGGACATCCCTATTTTCATCAGAGAAATGTTGGAGGGATATGGTGTTATCCGACTCCCAAACCATCTGAAGGAAGCCCTGTATAAGGAAGTTGTTTATGTTTAATGTTTTATTATGTTTTTATATACGTTGGAAGCTGCCTAGAGTGGCTGGGGCAACCCAGTCACATGGGTGGGATATTAACAATGAAATAGGACGTCCCTATTTTCATCAGAGAAATGTTGTAGGGTGTGCTTTTTAAAGTGGTATGGCACTGCTTTAATTTTTTAGTGCAGATATGGCGTAGATTGGGTGCCTAATTTATGGTCCCTCCAGGTATTTTTGGACTACATTTTCCATCATCCCTGATCTCTGGTTAGGCTGCCTGGGGGTGATGGGAGTTTTGAGTTCAACAACATCTGCAAAGCCACAAGTTCCCCACCACCGAATTAGATGAAACCACCAGTTTACAGCCATTTGTACATTCAGGGCCTCAGTTTTGTCTTTGAGAAGTCAAGGAAGGGCCAAAGATTTACCGCTGCAGAGCTGTTTCCACTGACTCATCCTGCCACGTTCTCTTGTGGGTGCAGTGCATTTCCAAATTCTGGTGTTTTTCTGCCACCTGCATGACATTTTTGTAGTTTTATTTAGCACTGTTATGAATCATTTGCACACCAAACGCTCCTCTGAAATGATTCATCAAGAAGGAGGTGAAAGGGGAAGCCAGCAGATCAGCAACAGATTAAGAATCCCAAACTAACAATAAGAATACATTGAAACGGGATCATAAATCTGTTTGTTCAGAGCATGTGGATAAATATTTTCCCTAGAACACTCAACTTATCTGAAAAGGAAGAAGGAATTAAACACAGAAATAAAAATGCCCGCTTCAAGAGCACTGGAAAGAGGGGGTGTGTGCAGGGCGTTGCCAATGTTTTCAAGTGTGAGTTTCTAAGTCAAAAAGCTCTTCCTTTTCAGGGGCAGCAAGTTCGGATTTCAGAAGTGTTGACCGGCTGCCAAAGTCTTGATTTTCATTTAATTTAAAAACATATAACCCATTTCTTGAGGAGCTTTGGGAGGAATTCAACACATCTCTTAGTTCGTGTCCCTTAGCGGTATACTAGCTGCAAGTGGAATGGCTTGCAGAAAGACATGTGAATCCGGAATTAGAAATTCTCACTAAAATGCTGACAAATTTTCTCCTGGGAAAAAGAATTCACAAATTGATGTGGAAATGTGGAGAGTGATTGTAAGATTAGAAAAAGGAGAAATAGAGAGAAACCAAAATGGACAGATTTGCCCACCCCTCGTGCCAGGCCCTCACCTCCTCTTAAGAAAAGTTTTTACCTTCCTTACAGAGTACCTGGGTGCCGTACAAAGCCCAGTGCTGCAGAGATGCCAGCTCACGAGTCATCTTCATTTGCCCAGAAGCCACGGTTCAGCCAAGGTGTCTACATGCAGTTCAGGCAGCCGTTCTGTGGTGGTGGTGTTGTTTTATAATTTTATTGATTTTATGCACAATCTTAACAACAGAGGACTTTACAACCAAAATAAACCAAGACAGAAGCAATAACGTGACTCTCATGTTTTCATTTGTACTAAATTCTTCTCAAATTTCCTTATTTTACTATTCTTTAACTTAAATCTTCTTCTTTTACTTCCTTGTTCTTAACCTCCTAAAACACGTATTTGTCCTCTACAATTTTAAAATTACAGTCATACCTCTTGCTACGTTTGCTTCAGGTTACGTGTTTTCATGTTGTGTCCCGCAGCGACCCGGAAGTACCAGAAAGGGTTACTTCCAGGTTTCGCTACTCGCGCATGCGCAGACGCACAAAATGACGTCACGCACATGCGCAGAAGCGGCGAATCATGACCTGCACGTGCACAGACACGGGTTGCATTCCTTTCATGTTGCGAACTGGCCTCCAGAACGGATCCCATTCACAACCAGAGGTACCACCGTAATGCCTTATACCTCCCTCCCCCTTTACCCATTACTTCCCTTCACCCATGTGCGATCTTCTCTTCACACTGTTTTTTCTTGTTGTGTTGACAGCTATTAAATTTGTTTTTCTGTTTGTATTGTAATATTCTCTTGTATCCTTGCGTACTTCAGGCTACTGCATGTTAAATTTAAGCTCTGAAACCAAATCTTATCATCTATTCCTGTATGCATTCCCATTCTTTGTAAGTTTTTTGATTAGAGCAGCCTCTAATTGATGCCATTAGTTTTGCCATCTCCGCAAATTCACAAATTTTAGCTCGCCATTCTAGTAATTCAGGCATTTTTTCTGATTTCCATTTTTTTGCCACTACAATTCTAGCTGCTGCTGTTGCATACAGGAATTTTGTCCTTAGGGATGTCACTGGATATTAATCCCAGCAAATATGCTTCTGGTTTTTAAGAATTGAGCTCTTAAATATCTTTTTGAGCTCTCCATGTACCATAGTCCAAAATTGTTTGACCACCTTGCACCCCCACCGCATATGACACAGTGTCCCCACCTCTGTTTTACATCTCCAGCAGAGGTTTGAGTGTTTTTTTTAATAAATCTTTGATAATTTTACTGGGGTGAGATACCAGTGATAGAACATCTTCATTATATTTTCTTTTATCAAATACCAAGCTGTAAAGTCTATATCAGTTTTCCATAACATTTCCCATCTGTTTAAGTAGATTGTCTGGCCCAGATCTTGTTTCTTTTATTAGCTCATCTTTCAGCTCCCATTCGATGAGTAAGTTGTACATTCTCGATATAATTTTCTTGTTTGGTTGCAAAAGTTCACTTTGAAATTTTGATGTTTTCTGTTCAAATCCTATTTTTTTATCTTGATTAAAAAGATGCACTACCTGATGATATTGTAACCAACTGTTACAATAATTCTTGATCTCTACATAAGGTTTTAATTTTACATTACTGTGTTCTTTTATTAATAACTGTTGGTATGTTGGCCAACCCTTTTCCATATTTGTTCTTTTTACCGCTACTACCTCCAAGGGAGGCACCCAGAAGGGTATCTTTATCTTTGGTTCTAAGAGCCATCGGTAATTTGTCCATACTTTGTATAGGGACTTCCTGACTATATGATTCAGAAAGTCTCTATTTACAGCCACCTTATTGTAAATTAGATAGGTGTGCCATCCATAGCGGTTGTTCCATCCTTCCAAGTCAAGAATCTCTGTTTTATTTAACGTGACCCAGCCTTTGATCCATCCAAGACCCGTTGCCTGATAGTAAAGTCTCAAGTCTGGGAGTCCAAAGCCCCCACTTTCCTTGGTGTCTGTTAACAGTCTGAATTTTACGCATGGCTTTTCCTCTTGCCATATGAATCGTGATAAGCCCTTTCTCCATTTTTTGAAAATATCATATTTGCTGATTATCGGGATCATTTGGAATAAGAACAGTAACTTTGGTAATATGTTCATTTTAATCGTCGAAATTCTCCCCCATATTGATTGTTTTAACCTTTGCCAAATTTCTAATTGGTTTTTTATTTCTTTTCAGGCTTTATTATAATTGTCCTTGAACAGATTAATATTCATCATCGTTATATAAATTCCCAAATATTTAACCTTTTTTTACAATTTGTAATCTGCTTATTTTTTCTAGATTCTTTTTCCATTGTTCATCCATATTTTTTTTAAAAAAATTATTCAAAATTAAAAGCAAACATATTATCCAGAAACATATCATCCTTGTCCCCCCCATTTTTCCTCACTCCCCCGCACAAAACCCCCACCCCCCAGCTTCCCTCAGTTCCAGTCTTTGATTTCTCTGTGAATGCTGTTTTCTGCATGTTACACATTTGTATAGATCCTCAAACTATTTAGCTGATTATCATCAATAAAAAAGTTTGTGAATGTTTATTCAAAGCCAGCCAAGGAGTCCAGTTCACTTTGTTGCGTCTTCAAATACTTTGTAAAGGGTTCCCATTCATCTTTAAAGTCACAGTTATCCTTGTCCCATAGCTTATATGTCAATTTGGCCAGTTCTGCATAGTCCATCAATTTTTCTTGCCATGATTCTTTAGTTGGGGTTTCTTCTGTCTTCCATCCTTGTGCTATTAGGACTCTCACGGCCGTTGTCGCATACATGAAGACGTTTTTCAGCTTTTTTGGCAGATCTTTCCCTACAAGCCCTAACAAAAATACTTCATGTTTTTAAACAAATGTTAAATGGAACATTTTCTTCAATTCATTGTATATCATTTCCCAAAAATTTTAAATTACATTACAATCCCACCACATATGATAAAATGTCCCCTCCTTTTCCTTACACTTCCAACATATATTTGAACTAGTTTTGTACATTTTCCCTAACTGCACTGGTGTCGTGTACCATCTGTACACCATCTTCATGTAATTCTCCTTCAATAGGGAACAATCTGTAAATTTTAAATCAGTTTTCCATAATTTTTCCCACTCTTCCATCATAATGTTGTGACCTACATTTTGATTTTACCTCTTAATCTTTCATCTCCCATTCTAATAATATGCTGTATGCAGCCTTCAGTAATTTCACTTTCCCTTCGATCACTTCCGTTTGAAACCAAGATCTTGTGTAACTGAATCCTTTCTTGCAGTCTTCTTTATGTGTTTCATATAATTGTCGATAATGCAACCAACTCTGAAAGTGGTCTTTGATCTCATCGTAATCTCTTAATTTCCATTTTCCATCATGGTCCTTTACTAAATCAACATATGTGAGCCATTTTCCTTTCTTTCCAAGTGGTTTGAGCAGTAATGCTTCATGTGGTGAAAGCCACCACAGGGTCTTTGGTTCCAATAAGTCTTTGTATCTCTCCCATACTCTCATTAGTGATTTCCTGATTATATGGTTGTAAAAACTTCTATGAACCTTCCCTTTCCCATACCATAAGTATGCGTGCCAGCTGAATCTGTTGTCATGTCCTTCTAGTTCTAATGCCTCTTGCTTATCCAATCTCATCCAGTCCCTGATCCATACCAAACAAGCAGATTCATAATACAATTTAAGGTCTAGGAGGGCAAACCCACCTCTGTCTTTTACATCTGTCTTTTATGTTTTTTCCTTGGCCTTTTGCCCCCCCCCCCTGATAAATTTTGAAATCTCTTTCTGCCATTTTTTTAAAACATTCTTTCAGGATGACTGGTATTGATTGAAAAAGAAATAGCATTTTTGGCAACACATTCATTTTAATCGCCGATATTTTTCCTAACAATGAGAGATTCATTCTACTCCATAGTTCTAAATTTCTTTTTACCTCAAGCCAAATTTTTCATAGTTATTTTTAAATAGATTTATATTTCTTGATGTTAACCAAATCCCTAAATATTTAACCTTTTTGTGGACTTCAGTCTCAATGTTTTGTTCTAACTCGATGCAGTCTATATTCAGATGCCACAGGTTCTTTCTTCTTCCTTCATGTTTTTAACTAATAGAATCATAGAATCATAGAATCATAGAGTTGGAAGAGACCACAAGGGCCATCGAGTCCAACCCCCTGCCAAGCAGGAAACACCATCAGAGCACTCCTGACATATGGTTGTCAAGCCTCTGCTTAAAGACCTCCAAAGAAGGAGACTCCACCACACTCCTTGGCAGCAAATTCCACTGTTGAACAGCTCTTACTGTCAGGAAGGTCTTCCTAATGTTTAGGTGGAATCTTCTTTCTTGTAGTTTGGAACCATTGCTCCGTGTCCGCTTCTCTGGAGCAGCAGAAAACAACCTTTCTCCCTCCTCTATGTGACATCCTTTTATATATTTGAACATGGCTATCATATCACCCCTTAACCTCCTCTTCTCCAGGCTAAACATGCCCAGCTCCCTTAGCCGTTCTTCATAAGGCATCGTTTCCAGGCCTTTGACCATTTTGGTTGCCCTCCTCTGGACACGTTCCAGTTTGTCAGTGTCCTTCTTGAACTGTGATGCCCAGAACTGGACAGAATACTCCAGGTGAGGTCTGACCAGAGCAGAATACAGTGGCACTATTACCTCCCTTGATCTAGATGCTATACTCCTATTGATGCAGCCCAGAATTGCATTGGCTTTTTTAGCTGCCGCGTCACACTGTTGGCTCATGTCAAGTTTGTGGTCAACCAAGACTCCTAGATCCTTTTCACATGTACTGCTCTCAAGCCAGGTGTCACCCATCTTGTATTTGTGCCTCTCATTTTTTTTGCCCAAGTGCAATACTTTACATTTCTCCCTATTAAAATTCATCTTGTTTGTTTTGGCCCAGTTCTCTAATCTGTCAAGGTCGTTGTGAAGTGTGATCCTGTCCTCTGGGGTGTTAGCCACCCCTCCCAGTTTGGAGTCATCTGCAAATTTGATCAGGATGCCCTTGAGTCCATCATCCAAGTCGTTGATAAAGATGTTGAATAAGACCGGGCCCAAGACAGAACCCTGTGGCACCCCACTAGTCACTCTTCTCCAGGATGAAGAGGAACCATTGATGAGCACCCTTTGGGTTCGGTCAGTCAGCCAGTTACAAATCCACTGAGTGGTAGCATAGTCAAGACCGCATTTTACCAGCTTCTTTACAAGAATATCATGGGGCACCTTGTCAAATGCCTTGCTGAAATCAAGGTAGGCTACATCCACTGCGTTCCCTTCATCTACCAGGCTTGTAATTCTGTCAAAAAACAAGATCAGGTTCGTTTGACATGACTTATTTTTCAGAAGTTCTTCCTAAACTAATAATTTAGTTTTATTCCTATTTAACTTAAATCCTGCCACTTCCCCAAATTTCTGAATTTTTTCTATTACTTTAGGGAGTGAAGTTTTAGGTTCTTCCACTGTTATCACTAGGTCATCTGCATACGCTTTTAACTTGAATTCACTTTTCCCAGTTTTTACACCTGTAATCTCTTTATCTGCTCTTTTTACAATTTGTAATCTGCTTTTTTTCTAGATTCTTTTTCCATTGTTCATCCATATTTTTAACCATTATTTTCGTTTTTTCCTTAATTTAACCTAAATTCCGCCACTTTTCCAAACTTTTCAGTTATCTCTAACAGCTTCTTTATACTATCTGTTGGCTTCTCCACCATCACTATCATATCGTCTGCGAATGCCCTAATTTTATATGAATTTCTTCCTAATGTTATGCCTTTTATTTCCTCTTCTTTTCTTATAACCTCATTTAATACTTCCAGTGTTAATATAAATAGGAGGGGGAGAGTGTGCACCCCATCTCGTTCCTTATTGTATGGGGAAATATTCTGTCGTGTCACTGTTTATTGCTCCTCAGAAGGAAATTGATCCCTTAAAAGGAGAGGAACTTCCTGCCATTTGGGGAAGTGCAGTGGTTGGGGCGTGGCAGCGGCAGGGAAACCGGCCCTCACTTCCCGGCCAACTCTTTGCAACAGAGCAAGCCTAGACTGGCACCAACTCCTACAGAGCTCCCCATTGCAGAAACACACATGCCCAACGCACTCTCTTTCACACGCACTCCATGGAAGGGCACACATGGGACGCAATTACTCAAAGAGAAAAAGAGCGCATCCAACGATGTGCTGCTTGCCAAAGCTCTTGGCAGGCTAGGAATGGAGATGATTACACCATATTTCTTGAGCACAGCTGCTGCTGGCTCAGCTCTGCATCTATATTTTAGTCGTCTTTTCTTCCAGCGCAATTCTCAGATGTGGCAAAAGAAGGGAAACACAAGAGAGAAATTGTCCCCTCTTGAGAGTTTCCCCTTCTTTTGTGGGGAGGGCAGGGGAAGCACAGCTGAGGGAGACAGCACAACTCCAGCACTCTGGATGAGTTTCAAGTTGAGTCGGCCTTGTTTTGTGGGGATTTCTTGCAGCGACCTTCCCCTGACCTTCTCCACCTCAAAGAGTTGTTCATTGGTTTTCCTCTGGACCCTCCAGTGGTGCTGACAGGCAGGAAAGGCAATTCTGAGGGGGGGGGGGAGAAAAGGGGGGTCCTCCTTTTCTTTGTTCATTTTACAAATTTACAGGAGGAGGAGGAGGAGGAGGAGGAGGATTAGGAGGAGGCCTGTCTTGAGAGGGGGCCACTGGAAAGGACGTGGTGTCAAAGTGACCAGAGTGACACCCACCCCTGGCAGGGGGGGGGAGGGGGCTAGAACAGCCTTCCTTCCAGGCTGACCATCCCACCCATTTGTATTACTTTTTTTATACCGTGCTTTTCATTAAAACTCAAGCATTAAACCCAACAAAAAACACTTCAAGGAAGCGGGTATCTAAAAATGAGTTTGCTGGACCTTCCAGGAGAGATAATTTCACAGCTGTGGTGTCACCGCTGAAAAGTTCCCTGTTCCCAGAGGGGCTGGGGCAACCCAGTAAGATGGGTGGGGTAAAATTATTATTATTATTATTATTATTATTATTATTATTATTATTATTAGATTAGGACATCCCTATTTTCATCAGATAAATGTTGGAGGATATGCACCTCTCCACAAGCATTAAATTAAATTAAATTAAATTAAATTAAATTAAATTAACCATTAAATTAACCATTAAATTATCCAACTGGGCTTATTTTGCTTAATAGCTTATGGTGATGCTCCCCTGCTAAAGGTCTTGTTAGGACATCTGCTATCCTATCTTCTGTAGTAGGACAATACTACAGATCATAAACACTTTTTCCTGTGAATTAATTTTTTAAAAAATTAAATTTCACATCAGTATGTTTGGCTCTGGGGTTGGGGTCCCATTTAGCCTCCATTTGAAGAGAGGTTTAGAACTTGAGCAAGTAAGGTAGGTTTAAAAACACAGAGAGAGACACACAGGCAATGTGTTACATGATATGGCCATAGAATGTTACCAGCAACTGAGCTGCCCTGGAGCCAGAGCAGGAGGAGAGGTTGGGTCAACTTTCTGGAACTCACTAAGACACATTACAGACACATTTCTGCAGTACATTTAGGATATTTATCATCCGAGAAGCTTTTAAGGAAGCTCTCAGTCTGGAGTAACACTTGGCACTTAATTACATTAGTGTTGAGCTGCCTCAGCTTTATAGTTCAAGACTAGATGTCTGATGGTCTGATGGGGTGAGGCATTATGAATAATGCTTCTAAAGAGCACCTTATTTCAAGGAGTTCAAGATGTTGTCTCCATCAAGGCGAGGCCAGAGCAGAGAAAAGTGACTGTTCTAGGAAGCAGAAGCTTGCAGGGGACAGGTAAGAGTCTCATACCCTCCAAGTGTCCCTATTTTTTAGGGACAATCCCGGAATTACAAAAGACATCCCAGTTTCTGATTTAATTCTGGAATGTCCCGGTTTTCCTTTTTCCTGCATGTCTTGGAGAACAATTAAAAGTGGGTAGGTGGATGTCTATATGTGCAAAAAGAGAGTCCTATTTCTACGGAAAATAAAATACCTGCACCAACTGAAAGAAATGGTGAAGCTGACATACAAAGTCCTTCCCATCATTTTGAAGGAAAATGTCACCAATCCACTTTAAATTATTTCATTGTAATGCTTCAGCAGCAAGCCATTTCTTAGAAAACTTGTGGAATATTGATTCCTTTATTGTAGATGGAGCCTTTCACTGCCTACTCAGAAGTAAGTCTCACTGTATTCAATGGAGCTTACTCCCAGGTAACAGGAGGAGAAGAAGAAGAGGAGGAGGAGGAGGAGGAGTTTGGACTTGATATCCCGCCTTTCACTCCCTTTAAGGAGTCTCAAAGTGGCTCACATTCTCCTTACCCTTCCTCCCCCATAACAAACACTCTGTGAGGTGAGTGGGGCTGAGAGACTTCAGAGAAGTGGGACTGGCCCAAGGTCACCCAGCAGCTGCAGGTGGAGGAGCGGAGACGCGAACCCAGTTCTCCAGATTACGAGACTACCGCTCTTAACCACTACACCACGCTGGGCAGCCTTACACTGCAGTCCTAAGCATTTTACTAAGTCCCACTGAGTTCAATAGGATTTACTCTCTGGTATGTTCCTGAACATATTCACAGTTTTTATTACTATTACTATTACTATTACTATTACTATTATAATTATTATCATTATCATTATTATATCATCCTACTTTTCCCTCAGACTCAAGGCAGCTTACAGCTACAAATTTAATTTCATTCCACTTATCTGTAGAAGGTATTGTGAGGTAGGTTCAGCTGAGAGGTTGTAATTGGCTCAAGGTGACAGATGCAGATGTGTATATCTTGGAGGGTATAGAGTCTGATGGTCTCTAACCAGCCAAAGTAACTTTGCTAGGTATGTTTGCAGGTTCACAGGGCAGGAGTAGCCAATATGGTGCCCACCAGATGTTGATGAACGACGGCACCCATCAGCCACTGGTCACCAGCCAGCATGGGACACTGAGAGTTGGAGTCCCTCAATCTGCAATATGCCATGCTGGCTGCCTCTGACAAGCATTAGTGGTTGGTTGCTCCTGGTCAACTGACACCCTGCACTGACCAAAGTTCTTCCTAGACTTTTCTTCTTGGTGGTTCAAGCTCAGTGCTCAGGGATGTCAGGCAATATTCCACTGATCCACCAAGAAAACACAGAAAACATTCTCCATGTGGGACATTATTGCAGTCATACCAACAATTCATGTTTTGTCAGATAGGCACACGAAGAGGCTGTCACATGGAAGAGGGAACTTGCTCTTTCCTCCTGCTCTGGAGGGTAGAACGCAAATGGCTTCAAGTTACAAAAAAGGAGATTCCAGCTAAACATCAAGAAAAACTTTCTGGCAGTAAGAG
This sequence comes from Podarcis erhardii, assembly GCF_964252035.2. NCBI lineage: Eukaryota > Metazoa > Chordata > Lepidosauria > Squamata > Lacertidae > Podarcis > Podarcis erhardii. Next base: position 41,876,814 of record NC_138505.1, read on the forward strand.
CTGTTGGACAGTGGAATGATCTCCCTTGGGAGGTGGTGGACTCTCCTTACTTGGACGTTCTTAAGCAGAGTTTGGATGGCCATCTCTCATGGGTGCCTTCACTGAGATTCCTGCATTGCAGGGGTTGGTCCAGATGACCCTCAAAGCCCTTCCAATTCTATGACTCTATAGGAAGGAAGAGAACCCAGCCTTGAAAAACTTTATAGTGCACAAAGGGTTGTGTTTTTAGCTTCTACTCAAGCCTGCTTTGTGCAATATTTTGCACAACTCTGAAGGGTTTTCAGTGATGAAGTGACCCGTTCTCGTTCCCAGCCATCGCCATCCTTGCCATACTGATCAGCTTAATGGTTAACTGCTTTCTTCCAATTTACAAACTAATTCATTAAGTGCAAAATGTCATTACTGCTAAGTACTACTCATCAGACTGTACTACTCCACTGTCCCCAAAGCTGATGTGACCTTTGGAGGCCATCAGTCTCTTCTCTTAATGTACCCTGTCACTTCCTTGTGTGGCATTGCACTTGCACACTGGCCCAAAATTGATGAAACAGGATTGTGAAGTTGACACCTGCATAGGTCATAGCAAAAAAACAAGTTTAGAGAAAGTAGTTGCATACATACCATGGAATCATAGAGTTGTAGAGTTGGAAGGGATCCTCAGGGTCATCTAGCCCAACCCTCTAAAATGCAGGAATCACAACTAAAGCATCCATGACAGATGGCCACCCAATCTCCGCTTGATCATTTTGGTAACCCTCCTCTGCATACCTTCCAGCTTGTCAGTATTCTTCATAAATTGTTGTGCCCAGAACTGGCCACAGTACTCTAAATGGGGAGAAGACAGTGGCACTATGACTTCCCTTGATCAGGATGTTATACTTCTGTTGATGCAGCCAACAACAGCATTTGCTTTTCTTTGCTGCTGAATCACACTACTGACTCATGTGAAGCTTGTGGTCTATTAAGCCCCCTAGGACTTTTTCACATGTACTACTGGCAAACCAAGTGGGCCCCCCATCTTATATCTGTGTGACTGGTTCTTCTTGCATAAGTGTAGAATCTGACATTTGTCCCTATTGAAATCTTTTTTGTTAGCTTGGGCCCAATTCTCCAACCTGTTAAGGTCATATTGAATGCCAATCCTGTCACCTGCAGATTTGATGAATATCCCCTCAATTCCTTCACCCAAGTCGTTTATAAAGATGTTGAACAACAAGGGGCCCAGGACAGAACCCTGCAGCACCCTACTTGTCATTTTTTCCAGGATGATGAGGAAGCATTTGTGAGCAGTCTTGGGGTTCAGACTACAAATCCATCTAACAGTTACCTCGTCCAGCCCCATTTCACCAGCTTCTCCACAAGAATGTGATAGGAGACTATTTCAAAAGCCTTACTGAAACAATATGTCCACAGCATTTCCCTGAGCCACCATGCTTGTAACGCTAATAAAAAGAAAGAAACGAGATTTGTCTCTTGGTAATCGCAGCATCCTTTTCTAAGTGCTCACAGATTGACCCTTTAATTATCTGTTCTACGACCGTTCCTGGTTGGTAGTTACCTGGGTCTTCTTTTTACCCCTTTTTGACAATGGGGAGAACATTTGTCCACCTCAAGCGCTCAGGGACCTCACCTGTTCTCCAAGAATTCTCAAAGGTTATAGACAGAGGCTCTGAGATTCCACCTGCAATCTCTTTTAGTCCCCTTGGATGCAGCTCATCAGGCCCTGGAGATCTGAATTCATTTAAAATAGTGAGGTGTTCCCTTACCAGCTTTTTCCCTATCTTGAGCTGCAGCTCCCTCCTGGCATTGTTTATTCCATTATCACCAGGTTTATCCTGTTATCACTGCTTTCCTTTTGAGTGAAGACAGGCAGTGTAGGTGTTGAGCAATTCCGCCTTCTCTCTGTCACCCAAAAGCATTTCGCCATCTTCTCCACAAAGAGGACCTTTTACTTTCTTGTTTTTCCTCTTCCTTTGAAGATAGGCCCAGGTTGTATATATGTGTAAATAAACCGTATATCATAAAGACACCACATTCCAAAGGAAACACGAACCCTGAGTAAGCATCTGGATCCCCTGGAATCTCACACCACTGTGGAGATAGGGGTGGCATGCAACAGTACTTTAACTGTAAGCAGATCAGGGCAGAGATCTGTCTATTGCTTGTAGCATGTCATTGTGAAGTAGCATGTTTACAGTGCTGCTTTATTAATTTCCATTTTTCCATTGAGCTGTCTACCCAATTTAAACCTTGTCAGCAGATGGAAAATCTGACTCTCAACCAGTTTGCTGATTGTATTTAAATATTTGTGCATATTGGCAAATCCTCACTAGGAGGCAACCTTTCCAAAGTTGTCAAATGAAGGCAAGATAAAAAAGCCCTTCTAGCCTACAATCCAACCAAAAGCTTTACCACTACAACTGCAAAAATAAAATAAGAGTTCAACTTCTGAATAAAATATTTAGGAGGATGCAAAGAAACAGATGTGCTGTTGCGAGCTGCACACCTAATTCATATAGGCATTATCATGTTAATACCAAGAGCCCAGCCTGGTGGTAATAATGCCCTTATTCTCTGCTACTTCCTCCGTGGAGTAAAAGATCATGGAGCATTAAACACAGCGGATGTGCCCTCTGAACCCCAAACTGTTCCTTGAGCAATAAATCAGAAACCTGCCATGGAAGCACAATGGCTCAGAAATTAATTACCAGATAAGGATGTCTGTCTGGTCTCCCCCATCCCCAATTTCAAAAGAGAAGTGACATTGGTGCATATACACCCAGACACAAAGAAGGAAAGGAAGAAAATACAAGAAGAAGATTCAGCAGAAATCCTTCCTGTAACAATTGCAGTGAAACTCGGGGGGGGGGCACTTGGGGCAATTACTGGTGCCATGAACGCCAATGGCCTTATGTGAATTTGGAGCATCTTCAGGAGCTGAACTACTCAGAAGTTTGGTTGGGAGGAAGTTACCCAACAGACAGAGTCTGCTACCATGGCAATGCAAGTTCCGCTGTCTGTATATCCCTGACATCCATCTTCATAGGGCTGCAGTTCTTTTGAATTCGCCTTGACAGTAAGACTGAGCTTTGGCAGCGGAGAGAAGGTCATCAGCTCCCTTTTCATTGCAATCCTGCTTCCCATTCCCCACAAGAGGTGTGAAAATGGGATCTGCAACTGTGCCTTTAGTAGGAATCAGCAGATGAAGCTCTTCAAGGCACAGAAGTGAGCACAATCAGGTCTAGTATGAAGAGCCCAGGAGCAGGAATGGTAAACAACAACAGAAGATCCAGCCAGGTTTGCCACGTGTACATTAGGCTGGTTGCATACCCCTCTGTCATCCGCCCAGGCAAGCAGGAAGCATTACCAGTCAGATCTAGCCAGGCAAAAACACTACAGGAGGTAGCTGTTTAAATCTTTTGTTTGTAAATAGAACATGTTTTATTAATAATTTTTATAATTTATATAAAATACAGTTACATAAAATGGCAGGAACATAATGAAATATTGTTGAAGCAGTATGGACTAGCACATGAATCTGACCTCTGAATAATAAACTAATATAATAATAATGATGATGATGATGAATATTTTTTATACCCTGCCCTGCCTAACCCTGAGACCTGTGGGTATAGGGCGGTATATAAATTGAATAAATAATGATAAAATAATAATTGATCTGGACACTAGACTTCTGTTGATGCAGCCTAGAATAACATTAGCCTTTTTTGCTGCTGCACCACACTGCTAATAACTGTCAGCATCCTTGGCCAGAGGCCAGGCTGGCTGGCTCCCCATCCTTTTCATAGCTGAGTTCAGACTGGGTGCCAGGCATGAAGTCCCAGGGAGAGAAGCCCCAGGGAATGTTTTGAAGTGTGTGAGCCCCGTTCACATGTACATTTCATATAGTAAGTAGCGTATGTGTAAAGGGAGTGGGACCCTCTTCCTGTGCTTCAGGCAGAGGTCGCCAATGTGGGGCTTGTGGACACTCAGGGCCACAGGCAGTTTGTGTGACCGCGACGTCCTCAGGGCTTCATTTTCTTTTCCAGCCATGCTTGCTGTGATTCCCGGTGCATTCCTGAACGAAGGAGCCTGGTCATGCAGATATGCACGTGTGTGCACATACGTTATTTTATTCCCTCAGTCCCACAAAACCAGAAAACTGGGTGCACTAAAAATTTACAATTGCCTGACTGTGTCAGGTTGCCAGAAAAGCCTCTCCTTTTGTCTTTTGTCTGATGCTGTAACCAGGCACAGTACTTGCAGTAATTAGCTTTATTGCTCAGTAATCAAGGAGTCAGTCAGCACACGGCACATCCATCAGATAAGCAGAATTCAGAATCAGAAGAATCTTTATTTGCATCAGCCACTAGCTAAAGCAATAAAATAAAATGTACTGAAGATAGAGGTAAAAATTTAACTATACAAAATACATTTTGGAGGTTTATGTCAATAATCAAATAACAGATACAAAATAAAAAAAAAATCCTTCCAGTAGCACCTTAGAGACCAACTAAGTTTGTTTTTGGTATGAGCTTTTGTGTGCATGTACACTTCTTCAGATACCAAATAATAGATCTTATTCTAATTGCCTCTCTAAAAACCATGCAGCTTTTTGCTGTCACCTGATCATCTTGAGCTGCTAAAAGAAAGGACACAGTAGCGATGGTTGAGCTGCCTGGCATGGACAATAATAAATAGAGGGGTAATAACCTCACTCCTCAAATCCTTATAAAGAGTGCAAGCCAGAAGCACATGAGCCACTGACTCAATACGGCCATCTCCACAGGGACATAACCGTTTTTCCAGTGGGATTTTTTGAAATTGACCCTTAAGTGCAGCCTTGAGTGCAGGCCACCACAGGTGCCTCCTGCCACCACTCTTCCTTGTCTAGCCAGCCCCTGACAGACATCCTGTGTGCTTTTTGCACACTTCCTGGCTGGGGTACAACTATCTGTGCACATGCCCTGTTAGTAATGTATCAACGTTCTAGAATCAGCCAGTTAGAAGGTGAGGTCAAGTACAAAAGGGGAGGCCTAGTGACATAAACAGGGAAAGATCAAATTGCTCCTCATATACAAATTCAAAACTATATGTGGGGGGACGACTCAGGTCTATTTCAAACAGCAGGGGAAAGTGGATTAACAGCTAAATAATGCTCAGATGTGCATAAGTCCTCTCATCTTCTGTCCCCCCCCTTTAAGATTTCTATGATGAAAATAGGGATTTCCTATTCCATATTAATAATTGTAATTTAATTATTTATACCCCACCCAGCAGTCTGGCTTCCAGCATATATAAAAGCATAATAAAATATTAAATTTTTAAAAACTTCCCTATACATGGGGAAAACTTCAGGTGTCTTCTAAAGGTTGTATAGTTACTTATATCCTTGGTTCGGGGTTCTCATAACTCCATACCCTCTAACATTTCTGCAATGAAAATAGGGACATCCTACCATACCCTCCAACATTTCTCTGATAAAAATCAGGATGGCCCAAGGAAAAGCAGGACATTCCAGGATCAAATCAGAAACTGGGACGGCTTCTGTAAATCCAGGGATGTCTCTCGAAAATAGAGAGACTTGGAGGGTCTGACAGTGTGCATGTGCGACAGACTTCCGGGTTGGCGCCATCGCCGAATGGCGGACTCCCTCCGAGCTCCGGAGGGAGCCTGCTCGGCAGGGGCTGGGTCCTACTGCGCCGGCGACGCGGGGACCCTCAAAAACCATGGGCGCTGAAACCCATGGACATGGTGACTCGGCTGGCACCTTTTGCACCCCCCGACCCGCGAAGGAGCCTTTTTAAAGGCTGCGGAACGGGTGACGGGGTGGTGGTGCTTTGAGTCCTCCGCTTCCCCTGCCAAGCGAAGCCACATGCCATTCGACGGAGAGCGCTGACTTCTATTGAAAATTTGGACTTAAAAGAATAACCCGTGAGTAATTGGAACCTGGACTAAAAAGGGGGATAAATTTTTTTAAAAAAATTCGGAGCGAGCGGGGGAGGCGCAAAAAGGAAGTCAGCCCCCCCCCCTGTCGTAGAGGAGTTAAAGTAAAGGATTTGACAACTAAGATCGAGCGCAACCCTATTTTGACAAGGTTACTAACTTCGCGATGGAAAATTATAAGACTGAGCTGGAGGAGAAAAGTGGAATTGAATTAAAAAGCAACCCCCCCCCCCCCCGGAATCCTGGGAGCGATTTGTGAGAGCGCCGGGAGAAGAGAAAGAGAGGTTTTGACAGCTGTCAAAGAGCTGTCAAAGCGGAAGAACAAAAATGAGAACTTTGTTACGAGGACTTTGCCGGTTACATTTGTTATAAATTGGATACAAATTGCTTAAAACAAGGAATAATAAGTTATTTTGACTGGTGGGCATGATCTGGAAGGGAACTGAGTTATTGTAATCCACCTAGAGGAGCTGAGGGATATTACAAGTATTGTTGGCTTGGAACTTGAATAGAACTTTTTATCTCCTGGGAAACTGCAGGAATGGAACACTATTTTGTCTACAGAGGTCTACACACTAAAGGAGACAATAGATTTATCTATTGAAGAATGAAAGGGACTTGGCATAATGTTTTGTTCCTGAATAACAGAACCTCTGCAGAGGAATTAGCAGCTTTTGGAATTAGAACATTTGTGCAGGAGAGCAGGAAAAAAAAAAGGAGGAGAGGGATTAACAAGAACAACAAGAACAACAAGAATTGGATAAAGTTGGAAGTGGGAACATTTGGGACATCCAGATTTGAAAAGTCTAAGAAATAAAATTGGAGTTTTTACTCCTAAATATAAAAATCTGGATGGAAGAAATGGGCCTTTTTGAGATAGACTCCTTCCAAGATTGGACATTCGAAATTAAAGATGACTGGTAAAGGACTATGGCCTAGATAGATGTGGGAGCTCCAGGAAGACATCAGACGTTGATGAACATTGGGAACGCAACCGGGAAAGGGGGGAGGGAAATTTGGAATCCAAAGGGTGTAAAATTATATATGATTATCTTAATTATATTTTTACAATTTTATTTTAATTAATTATATTTGACTATTTTAATCTGTATTGTATATTAAAGGAGGGAACGCGCGGAAGGGAACAGGTTGATTTTAGGGGATGGGAAAATATTTTTTAAACTGGGCTAATGATAATAAGTTCAAAATCTCGGATAAGAATTTGCTGAATTCATTTGTAAGAATTGGAATACAAGAGGGGGAGGGGAGGGGAAGTCCTGGAAAGATGCTACTGAAAATAAGATTTTAAATTGGGATGTTTTGTTCTTTTTATTTTTTTTGTAATTGGAAATTTCTAATAAATATTATTAAAAAAACAAAAAAGTGTGCATGTGCAATGGACGCCACACTCCTTACTTCGCATGTGAACCAGGGAGACATGGCTGTGCTTTTCACACTTGCCCCTCACAGTATTTCTTCCCTTACACTGAAACGCTCCAGTCGCTTTACAGAAGCGCTCCGATTCAATGTTGACTGAACAGGCCGCCCAAGTGTGTGGTAGGAACCACAAAAACAGCCTGGTAAGACCCCGGGGTCTTGAGCTCAGCACCCTTGCCTTGAAGCAATTTAACTCCAAAAGAAGTGTCAAGTTCACATCAAGCACCAGCTCCTATTCTTATAAAAGATATTTCTCAAAGTGCTACGCATTGGCCTCATTTCTGAGCAACAGCCATTAATGTTCAGGCTTTTGATTTAAGCTTTCATTAACTTTTAAGTCTGAGGCAATGCTGCAAGAAATCAACTACCTTTGCCACAAATCACAATGTTATTATGGAAAGAGTCCAAGGGCGATGGAGAGGATGGAAGAGGCGGGTGGAGGAGGCAGGAAGGGAAAAACATATATTACCACAGGTGTGTCCCCCCCACCCCCCTGATTAAAGAGGACATGAATTTAAACTACTCAAAGTTTACAAACCCCTCCAGCAAAATCCTATAAGCTTTTACATTTATTGATTCATAGTTGAGAATTGTTTTTTGTTTTACTTTTTTGGTAAGTGGGGTGGGGGGGTATATTTCTTCCTGTATTATCCAGTTGGAAAGTCAGACCCAAATTATTATTATCAGGAAAGCAAACCAATATAGAAGCGCTTACCAAAAAATGTCTGTAAGAAACCCTGATAGCTGTGACTAAAGAGAAATTATTAATAATCCGCGTCAGCAGCTTATAATTGGAGCAACATCCTTTTGTGAATTTAAATAGCTTCCATTGAATTACAGCTTCTGACATTAATCTAGACAGATTTATCGCTCCGTTTCGTAGAACATAGAGGGCCTAGACAACCAGCACCTGTTGCTAATTCACAGAAGCAGTGGCATAGCTAGGGCTTTTGCCACCTGGGGCGATCACTGAATTTGCTGCCCCTCCCCTGTTCCTCATCTGGGAGTCCCGGCAACTTGCCACAGTCCTCCCCTTTGCTCCAACTATCCTTCCTTTCTCTCCCCCCCCCATCCATAGCTGTCAACATTTCCCTTTTTTAAGGGAAATTCCCTTATTCTGAATAGGGTTTCCCTTAAAAAAAGGAAAAAGCTGACAGCTATGCCCCCATCCCACTTTCCAAGGGGTGGGAAGGAACTCAGTTCCTGTCACCTCAGACTCCAGCTCTTCGTCTCTTTACTTATTGCCTCATCATTTTATTTGTTTCTCAAAAATAGTGCAAAGAAGGAGCAATAAGGGAGAATGCAACCTCTCATACCTGCATGCTGCTTCTGTGGATAGCTATAATACTGCTCAAGTATGGTGGATTTAGGTCGTGTCATAGGCACCCCACCCCTGCGACAACCCCCCTTGGGCAGGCTGCTGCAGGCGTGGGAAAGCCCAATGGGTCTTATTACAGGTGTGGGAAAGCCCAGCAAGGCCTGGCCCCTCAAGGTTGGGGGTGCTTAGCCCCATCCCAATTTTGGGGGGGAGGGCTGAGGTCCTCTCAGCCATAGGAAGATGGCACCTATGGGTGGTGTGGTCAGATGAGGGCTGCCATCTTAAACCTTCCCAAATCTAGGTAAGTGCGTCCATGTTTAAAAAATCCCTGAATTGCAGTGATGCTGGAGCCCATCAGAACTGCCCCCAAAGGTATTTTTCCAGGCTGAAAAAGGATTTAAAGTGAGGCAGGAGTTAAGCAGAGAGGTGGAAAGGTGGGAGACAGCACAGAGAGAGAAAGAGTCACCCTGTTAATCTGTTCTCAGCATAACAAAGAGCCTTGAGATACTTCAAAAACACAGCACATCAGGAAAAGAAACCTGTCAGGATGCTGTCAGTGGCTCCCGGCAGCTTGCCCAGAAAAGTATAAAGACAAGAAAAAGTTTCTTACTGCCCTTTTTTTATTTCAATCTTTAGAGAGATGGCGTTGTCCTGAGTGACTCTCCACCCGCACCCCTGTCTCTCCCACTTCCTCATTCGTCATCGTCTCCTCTACGGGTGCTGCTATGTGCCCTCTGTCTTTGAGCTCTTTGTTCTCCTACTTTTAAGGCTTGCCGGGTTCTGGAGAAGGAGGGTCTGGAATGCTCTCTAATGACACTGTGTCAGCCAGCTGCTGCTCTGGTTTTGCCTGTTCCTCCTCTTCCTCCTCCTCTCCCATTATTTCCCATTATTTCCCAACTTTTCCCCTCATTTGCCTCTGAGCTGTGACCTCCTGCAAACCCCTGTTGTAATTCTGTACTGCCTTCCTCTTCCTCCTTCCTGGAAGGGTCAGGATGGGGAGGTGGTCTCCACCATTCCTCCTCCTCTGCCCAGTCCCTGACAAAACTCATGAATACAGGAGTGGAAGTGCTTATAGAATCGTAGAATCATAGAATCATAGAGTTGGAAGAGACCACCTCTATGTGCTATGGAGTGCATTGCAGCCAAGAGAGAAGCAGCTCTGTGCAGCTCAAAAGTGCCGGTGGGGAGGCTCGCTCTCACCTCTTCCCAACCCCTGCTTCTACCTCCGGGCAGGGGCTGTTAGGGCGCTGCCTGAGCCTGAGTGGGTTCAGGGGGTGGTGGCACAGGCCCACACTCTCCCACCGCCGCTGCCATTGCTCCAAAGATGGAGAGGGAAGGCGAGGGAGAGAGGGGAGGGAAAGGAAGAGCAGTGCAGCAGGGCCCCTCTCACTGTGTAGCCCTGTGGCACCCATAGCAGATCGCCCCCCTTCCTCCGCCAGTGCACAGAAGGCCAAAGCGTGGCCAAAGAGATTTGGTGAGCAGTAGTTGCAGGCCATCTTGACTTGCCAACCCAACAGATTCACTTCCCAGAGCAACAAGGAGGAAAGGAGGTGTACACTTGCTAGCCAAAGCATGTAGGCAGAATCGTAAGAACTGGAAGGCAGCCCATTGGCCAATCCAAGTCACACTCTCTGACTACATTTGGGTCCAATAAGCTTGCAATTTACGTGCGTTTAACTTGTGCACATTCAGCTTTCAGCGCTTGGCAAAAATAAAAAGGGGGCAGACAGGGGGCGAGTATCCATGAAAAAATACTTTGGCAATCCCACCCACCCACTAATCTGGGAAGATTTAGAGCTATGTTTGGAGAAGGCTGAACTAGAATTCCCTGGCATGGATATCCTGCTGGCAGGTGATTTCAATGCCAGGAGAGGAAACGACATTAATACGTACTGTTCTAAATCTCAGTTACTGCCAGAGGCAGATTGGTTTATTCCCTGGTCCTCTGACGATAAGGTCTTGAATAAGGAAGGCATTACATTAATGGAGACTGCCTTCAAACATAATCTGTATAATTTGCATGGTACCCATATGGACAGGTCAGGGGGTTTCTTTTCTTTCCTTGGGCCTAGAGGTGCGAGCGTTATTGATTATATCCTGGTCTCCCCAAAACTTTTGGAGAGGTCACAGGGTTTTAGGACTTTCAACAGAACTGAGAGTGATCACCTCCCTATATCAATCTCACTAATTCCCTGTGGTTTGGAGGATCCGCAATACCGTAATCACTGTGCAGACCCACCTCCAACTCTGGCCCCTCGTAGGCGTAAATGGAACAATGACCTGGAACTTAAAATCAAACTACACCTCCATTCACCAGATTTATTGGCCTTGAGAGACCAATGTATTTTATCCAATTCTGACCCATTTTTAACATTTCAGCAGGTCTCAGAGTCGCTCCTCCCACTACTTACGAACTCCAACCCTCCCAAACAACAAAATAATTCGAGGGCCTGGTTCGACAAAGACTGTAGGAATCTAAGATCTTTGCTTAGGAAATTACAAAATAAGGTAAAACAGGAAGGGACCCTGTCCTCAGTGGAAAACCTGCGCAGGTGGCGCTCTCATTATAAAAATACTCTAAAATTTAAGAAATCCCTCTATAGAAAGGAACAATGGGAGGCACTCGACAAGGCGATCAAATTGCGGGACGATAAAAAGTTCTGGGAAATAATTGCTCAGGGAGTCTCACCCAAAGGGAAAACTGTAACCAATAGTATTTCATCTAACTTATGGTACCAACATTTTTCCCGGCTATATACAACCTCAAACATTGCTAAACCGAGCCAGTTTCCTCCTATTAAAAACGATCTATTAATGGGCTGGGACCCTGTTACCGAATCAGAATGTTTACAGCTAATTAAAACACTCAAGAATGGCAAAGCTCCCGGTGAAGATATGATTCCTCCTGAGGTGCTTAAACTAAATGCCCAGTGGTGGGCTGTTTTTTTGGCCCAACTTTTTACGGCAATAAATGACACATGCAAAATCCCAGAAAATTGGAAACTGAGCCTGGTAGCCCCCATCTATAAAAAGGGAGACCCCCAAGACCCCTCAAACTATCGCCCCATAAGTCTCCTGGACATTGTGTATAAACTCTATACTCGCCACCTGCTAAACAAATTGGTTGACTGGGCTGACCATTCTAACTTGTTTAATCCGGAACAGGCAGGGTTTAGAAAGGGCCATAGTACAATAGGCCACTGTTTGGTATTACAGACAATGATAGATAAGTATACAAAGACACATAAGAGCAAACTTTTTGTGGCTTTTGTAGATCTCACATCCGCCTTTGACTCAATCTGTAGGGACAAATTATGGCAAAAACTACATGACACAGATATTGATAGACGACTTCTCAAAATACTTAGAGAGTTACATACAGACACCACAGTTAAAATCAGAACTGGGATGTCAGGCAACTATACTGACCCTCTGCCACTGGGGAAAGGGGTTAAACACGGCTGTTTGTTAGCACCGTTCCTCTTTAATTTCTATATAAACGACATTGTCCAACATATGGCAAAGTATAAGTCATCAGCCCCTGCCCTGGAAGGCAAACACCTGAACATACTGCTATATGCGGATGACATGGCGGTCATGGCACTCACTCGAAGGGGTCTACTCAGCATGCTGGAGGGGCTCGCAGCTTATTGTTCCCAAAACTCTCTAAAGATAAATTATGATAAAACAAAAATTGTGGTGTTTACTAGAGCTTGACATACATTTAGATGGTCTCTAGATGAACACAAAATTGAACAATGTCTCCTTTTTAAATATCTTGGTATCACTTTCCAAGCCACATCTAGCTGGCTTGCCCACTTCAAGACTGTAGCACTTCTAACACGTAGGACAACTGGTGCTCTGCTCAGTTTCTTTTATTCGAGGGGAGGGCAACTGGTGATCCCGGCACTAAAAATTTTGGTTGGAAAAGTGATTCCAAAGATGTTATACGGAGTAGAACTCTGGGGTTGGAATCAGAAGCTGTTAGAATGGCTTGAAATCTTCCAAAATTTTTATCTCAGAAGAATTTTAGGCCTCCCTCAGAGTACTCCGGCAGCTCTCCTAAGAGTGGAAGTAGGATTACCTTCTGTGTCTGCCAGGGCCCACTTAAGATTCCTGCGTTTTTTCACCAACCTCATAGATGCCCCGAACACCTTATTGGCTAAACAAGCCTTTATATCATTACAAAATAATACCACTTGGCATAAAAGTCTACTAGACATTCTATCCAGATACAACCTACCTGAGTTTAATACTCTCAAATTGTGGAGCCCTGATAAAGTTCGGGAATGGATCTTTGAAAAAGACGCCTTTTTGGACTCCACCAAGATAAAAAACTCAGGGTTTTCCTACTGGTTCCCCCGAGTAAAAGCAGTCAAAATCTGTGCCAACTACTTGGTGGAGATCACTGATCCCACCCTTCGGAGAGCTTTCACTATGGCACGGTTTCAAACATTGCCAACTGCCTACCTGACCGGTAGATACACAAAAACCCCAGTAGAACATCGTTTATGTCCTTGCCTTATGAAAATTAAAGAGGATCTTACACATTACTTCCTCTATTGCCCCATTTACTCGGGGTTTAGAGACGCATTGCTGCAAATTATACCCAACTCTATAAGCAGTCCTGAAGATAGAGTAAAATTTTTGTTAGTTGATGCAAACCCACGCATTACCCATGTGGTAGCGGTCTTTGTGATGAAGGCCATGAAAGCCAGGGAAAGATTTATAGACGACAATGTAAAGACCCCTTCACCGTCTGTTTAACTCGCTGCTTGTTTTCCCTCCTTTTCTATCTTGTGGGAAGAAGGTTTTGTTGGCATAGTATGTAATGAATTTTAATATTTTTAACTACTGTAGTATTGATTTTTGTGCACAGGCATGGTCCTCACAATAAACGGATTTGATTTGATTTGATTTGATACTTTGGCAATCCCACCCACCATTGAACCCAGTATGTTTTGACTATAGGTGTTTTGGCTTTAGGTACGATCCCTGGAAAGTAAACCCCCCCCAATAAGTTGCTTACTGCATTCACAATTTAAAATGTCCCCAATACATTTTATGATAGAGAAGTGGAACACACAACAGAATGGAATAGGAACACTGTAAAATGGGTGTTCCTATTCCAGCCCAGCATGGCTTTCCTGAGGATGCCATATAAGTTGTAAGGCTCCAGCTGGGCATTCTGCTCCACCAGTTCCTGGTTTGTGCTCATACTGGTACTCTAAATCCTATGCTCAGTCCTCATCTGGCTGTTTTGTGTGTGTTTTGAGGGGCTGTCCCCTTATTTTATTTTATTTATATTTTTTCTTCTTTTGCAAACTTCAAGGGAGGAAGCTGTCCTGTCTGGAGTCCTTGTTGTCTACACTGCTGGCAGGAGCTCCCCAGGACTTCAGGCAGGGTCCCCCATGGAGAGGCCAGGGGTGGAAGCTGGAACCTTCTGCCTACGGCCCTCCCACTGATTCAGCTGAGCATGCAGTACCTCCCTCTTGCTTCTCACTGGCAGAACTTTGACTCCAATCCTGCTGGCAGTCAACCACCTGAGTTTGCTGTTAGAGGGAGTGGTGAGCCTTCAAGAAACAAAAACAAATTTGGGGGGGGGGGAGCCCTGAAATCTCTCTCTTCCTAGATTGGAATCAGAGTTCTCTTGCAAACAGAAGTACACAAGCGTGTTTTCTAGCCCACACGCCCTGGAATCAGAGAGGACAAACCAGTTTAAGCCAGTCCTGCAAACAGGTGCCACTTAGTGAGTGTTTCAAGGTGTCTTTGGACAAAGCATCCAAATTTGCCCATCAAAGTCCATTGTCAAGATACAATACAAGTTTACGGAGGCTTTACACAATGGAACAGCAAGGCTCACAGAAATAGTTAATTCCACAGAGTATTCAGATCTTGCGTTTCCTAAAACTGTATGCAAATAGGTCGGTGCTTAGAAACTTTCTAATTTCAGGAAAAGTATCTCTCTGAGGGGGAGAAGAGAAAAGCAAATCTTTGATTAAATTATGCTGAAGCTGAGATAGTATATGAGTGAAAAATGAAGCTGATGGGTATACAAGGCTTGCGTCTGCTTAAGAACCATAAAGAACTAAGCCAGGGATTAAGAAAGGGGGTGGAGGGAAAAGGAAATTGTGTGGCCAAGTCACTGACTAAAGTGTTCTGAAATACTGTTGTAGGTAGTAAGTATCATTACAGCTATTTTTCTAGAGAAAGAGGGGCCGGAACTCACCATGAATGCCTCCCTTGTTCTCTTAGAATGGCAATGGTACCCACCTGAGAGGTGCTGGAACCAAGTTCTGGAGAGTTCTGGCTGAAAAAAAGACCTGAGTATCATTATTAACACATGATAAAGTGACCTTTACCCCTCTCACAACCCCCATCTTATTATTCTCTACTAATTTAATGAATTTTCGACATAGAAGCCACTTTAAATACACTTCCTGAATGCATAAAACTTGGCTTCCTCCTCCATCACCAAAGAAAACCTTTGCAGAAAATGTTCTCCCTGCACCTGCAACCTTATACAGGGTTGCCATACATCCCGAATTTCCTGGACACACCCGGAATACTGCCGTCGGAAGCAGAGTCTGAGCAGAAAATCTGGACATATGGCAACCCATGTAAGCAGTTTTTGCCGATAATTGGGAAAAAAAAGTTTTTGCCGATAATTGAAAAAAAAACCAAAACAAAACAAAAACCAACCCTCCAAAACGTTGCCCCCCCCACAAAAAAATTTGTGTCTGGATTTTCTCTTTTTGAAATATGGCAACCCCACCTTATCCCAAAATCTATGTGCATCCATGATGTTCCTCTATCCCTTCACAATGGAAACAGCTTGCTGATGCAGAGAGTAGTGTGCGAGCGGATCAGGCCCTATCATTAAAAGAAACAGATGATCTTTTGTGCATGAGGAATCCAGCATGCACGCAATGTATCAGGTCTCCTGCAGCTGTAAGAATTATCTGGATTGAAGTGGTGGGTACCCAGGACTGCACAATAATGTACAGAAATAGGATCATACAGTGAGCAATTATCTGCATTGGTGTCAGCATCCATCTGTCTCGCAAGACAATGGAGTGTGCTTCAAGGGGTGAAATCAAACTGTTGTGTTAGCAGCACCATCAATGCCAGATTAAACCCTGTGGAGGCCCCTGGGTAGTCGAAATCTCAGGGCCCCTTTCGCAAATTATCTCCTAATACGTTTTTGTAATTTTCTTTCAAGATCAAATCAGTATTATTTTGATCTGTTGTTGCAGGGACCTTAAAAAGCCGTGGGGCCCATAGACTGGTGCCTACTCTGCCTATTTGGTAATCTGGCACTGAGCACCATAGTGACCTCTCTGGGGCACAAGCCTGGGCAGAGTGTATGGAGGTCCTGGGCTGCCCAAATGACAAGACCCAAATGTGGTAAGTCTGTTTACTAGTAGGCCAAAATTGAGAATTACCAAGATTCCTGGTGGTATTGTGAGAAAATCCTAAACGTGGATAAACGGACTGAGACCTTTTGTTTTGGTTAACCAAGTATATTTATTGGATCGCGTTTGCAAAGGCGGGCTCCCATCACATCTCCGTGTGACCGAAGAGCCCCGTTCAAGCAGTGCATGAAGGTTTTAAGCCCTAACTGCCGCCCCTCCTCCGGAGGCTTGGCTCACAATCTTCCTGTTACAAAATAACACATTTTCTAATACAACGTATACTATCCATTTAACTTATTGCCTTTTTAGGTATCGCACGGTCTTAGACTTGTTTCCTTCCCCTTTTTCGCTAGAGGAGCATGTGCCTGTTTCACAACCGTTTCAGGTTTTGAAATTTTCCTCTGCCAGCTTTTACGTGGCATATTCACTCTTTATGATGTTCGGGGCAGGTCCTATTCTCACAAATCCCCCCTCTTTTCCATGCTTGCCTCGAACTCACGCAATAATTCCCAATGGTTTCCTTCCTCTTCGTCTGTAGGTACTGTTTCATATTTCATTACCATCATCTGGGTATCAACATGCCGTTGTGCTAACAGGGAGAGGGAGTTGTTGATTGTCTTAACAAAAATAGGTAACACACAAGGGATCAATATACATCCTGTGGCTATTAATCCAATTAGGGCTACGATAGCTTGCAACCCTGGTAACTTTGGGAACCATGAGCCGAACAGTTCCTTAAAATTCAGCCCTTCCCATGTTTGAACAGGAACGTGAGCTAGCTTTATCATTCGATCGGCTATGTCTTTTACTACCCGTCCACTATCATCTATTTCAATACAGCAATTAGTTAAATTAAATTTCCCACAAACCCCGCCTTCTTTTGCCAATAAATAATCGAGGGCTAACCTGTTTTGCATAATATAAGTGCGACTCTTTGCACTCTCTTTAGCAAGTTTTGTTAGTGCTGAAGCAGTTTCATTGGTTATTATTTCTACTATGGCTTGCAAGCGGATTATGCGATTCAACAAATAAATGGGGTCCCGTCCAAAGGACCCAGCGGTTCCATCATTAGCCCAGGTAGCGGGGCCATAGTATTGAATTATCCTTTCGGGGGGCCAATCACTGTCCTCCCATTTTCCTATGCTGACCGCTCTCTTTTTCCGGGGTCCAATTTCATCATACACGGGCATACCCAGCCTAGCCTTCACTTCCAGGGGGAGCAAGAAAAAACTTGGTCGAAGAGTGGCCAGCACACATGATCCCACCCAGTTTAAAGGCAGGCGATTATAAGCATATCCCCCACATGCCCAATAAAACCCATCTGGGGTTGTCCACTCTTTTGAGGTGTTCTGGGGATCCTGGAGAAAAATCATGTTGGTCATGTTTGCTAAGGCGGGTGGCCAATCCTTGGGTACATTATTAGAGCTCCACCATTCCTTACCGTTCCATTGTCCCAAACAAGGGGTATCTCCTACCCTTATACCCTTATTGTCTGAACTATTGCGAACAAAACATTCTATTCCTACCAGGCTATTTGATATTTGCCAAACTTCATTACCTGGATGGTAGTACGTGTAATTTTTCTCATTTCTCAAAATTTCAGTATAATTTACCTCATGCGCCACCCAGGGCCATTGGTTCCCCATGTTCGTTCCCCCACATACAAAACAATTCCTTACGGTTAGTTCTTTAGCTATGGTTTCAGCCAAGCTTAGAAACATGTTATATGCTTTTGGAGGTAGAGGCAAATTGTTTAATTGTAGTATTTCTTCTTCGAAACTTTCGTATACAGTTATAGGTTTTTTGCTTATTTTGGTAGTGTGAATCATTATGATCAAATACCCATAAGGATCCTTTCCAGTTCCATCTATCCCCAATCCGAAATGGATATATTTGGGGGTAGTGGAGGGTAGTTCTTTAGCCCATAGGCATACAGGGTTGCATTTCCCAGGGCTGCATGTTGTGGAAATTCCTGCTCTGGTTATATTGACACCTTCCGGACCCCAATACGGGGGTGATTCATCAACCCCTTTAGTATACCAATAATTGATCGTCGGGGTGGCCCCCACATTAGAGCCAGCAATTTGCTGGAACAAGTACTTATTTTCTTGGAAGTAAGATTTTTCCCAGCTCAGTGGCCCGCAGGTAACTCCGGCTTGATCATTAGGCCCCTGTCCCTTTGCGATAGCGGTGCATGCATCAAAACAAACATGTACCTTATCTGCACCCCTCGTACTGTTGTGGGCTATATACCCTTGCCTTTGCTGTGCCAGGGTAAACATGTGTGCTCTTTCTCTATCCTTGTTTGCCGTTCCTCCCTTATACCCGTACACATATATATTGGTTGTAATGGGCCCTACTGCTAGGGGCTCATAACACTCAGTCTTGTTTTGCTTAGTTCTGCACCTAAAATATTGGGTTTGATTATAGACACAAGGTTCTAATTTTTCTTCACATTCCGGAGCAACATTATAATACATCAATGTCCGTGTGACAACAGTCCCAGTTTTAGTAACTTGGATGCAGTCTGTGCAGGCATGTTCACCCGCGATTACAGCCGTAGCCCATAGCAAAAGTGTCCATGACATCTTTGGCCAGTCCATCCTTCTTCTCCTCGAGCTCATCCCTTCTTACCTAGGTTCGTCGGATTGTGATTTTTAGCGGATTGCTAGGGTCGACCCGAGCGGTCCAGTCCTGTGGTGCCTTTTTAACCCGGTGATAGTGTGTCCACCCGTGCTCTTGGGTCCGCACTGCCGATTCAGTTGTCAGCAGGATCTGGTACGGTCCCTCCCAAGCCGGGGTCAGTTTCTCAGTCCGCCAGGTTTTTAGAAGCACCCAGTCTCCAGGTTGGTAGGGATGTTGGCTTCCAAGGAGAGGTGGTCTCTGTGCCAAAAGACCTCGTCTGTGAAGAGACAATAAAGACTGGGACAATGTCTGCAGGTATTTTCTCAAAAACATGTCTCGGAACTCTGGAATGGGGTTTCCCAAGCAGGCTAAATATGGTCTTCCCATTAACATTTCGAATGGGGAGACTCCCATGTCCTTTCTCGGGGTTGTTCGAATTCTCATAAGGGCCAGA
This sequence comes from Podarcis erhardii, assembly GCF_964252035.2. Classification (NCBI taxonomy): domain Eukaryota; kingdom Metazoa; phylum Chordata; class Lepidosauria; order Squamata; family Lacertidae; genus Podarcis; species Podarcis erhardii. The sequence continues at coordinate 41,896,009 of NC_138505.1, forward strand.
GGGAGGTTCTTCGTCCAGGGTAGCCCATTTTCCAAATACAGTTTTGTCAAATGTTTCTTAATTTCCCCATTTGCCCTTTCTACTTTTCCACTACTCTCAGGGTGCCAAGGGGTGTGTAGGTCCCATCTCACCCCCAAGGCCCGCATTACTTCCTGAAGCACCTGTTGGGTGAAATGGGTTCCCCTGTCAGAATCCATCGCTTCCATCATTCCATATCTGGGAATGATGTGTTCCAGGATGATCTTAGCGACTACTTGGGCAGTCGCCCTTCGACTAGGAAATGCCTCCACCCAGCCTGTAAGATGATCTTTCAATACCAGCAAAAATTTCATCCCTCCCCTCTCTGGCAGCTCTGTGAAATCTATTTGAACCCGCTGAAAAGGCCAGACAGCTAGGGGGCGACCTCCTTTGTCCCGTTGCTTTGCCCTGGTTTTATTCACCTTTTGACATATCAAACATTTCCAAGCCACCCCATGCGCCATTGCCCACATGTCGGGACTCCAATACAAAGACTTTGTGGTGTTAATCATGGCCTCGGTTCCTCCATGACTACTTTCATGAATTTTTTCCAATATTCCTCTCATTGCGTTTTTATTTACCACTAATTGTCCTTCAACTGTTCTCCATTCCCCAGTCCCCTCTCGTGTGCATCCTATCTTTTTCAGGCGTTCCTCTTCCTCCTTTGAAAAAACACCTCCCTTTACTGGTCCTTCGATCACGGGGATTCTTAGAGCTAGTTCCTTAACCCCCACTTCCAATTCCCCCTCCTCTGCGGCTTCTTTCGCCCTTTTGTCTGCCCACCGGTTTCCCTCCTCCTCAAGACTCTTTCCCTTACCGTGTCCCGGGACGTGTACTACAGCTATCCGCAAGGGGGCCATCAGGGCTTTAAGAAGGCGATCTACTAGTTTCCAATGATCTATTTCTTTTCCATTGGCTTTTATATATCCCCAATCTCTCCACATTCTTCCAAACGTGTGAACCACCCCCCAAGCGTACCAGGAGTCTGTCCAAACCGTTACCTCTAGTCCCTTTGCTTCCTCGAGAGCCCGCATGAGAGCCATAATTTCACATTTTTGAGCTGACCATGTCCCTGGTAATGCTGCCGCAACTATGACTTCACCCTCCTCAGTCACGACCGCATACCCAGATCTTCTTTTTCCTTCTTTCACATAACTTGACCCATCTGTATACCATCTTTCTCCTCTTTCCAGTGGCGTTTCCTCCAAGTCCTCCCTTACCTTTGAGACCATTTCTATAGATTCTCTGCAATCATGTTCGTCCCCCTCCCATTCTTTCCGGGCGCCCACAAGGAATTCGGCAGGATTTAAATTTCTATCTGTCCCTATCACAATGTCTTGGCTAGTTCTAAGAATTGTCTTGTAGGTCACTAAACGTCCCTCCGTCATCCAGGTGGCTGCCACATTTGTAAGAATGGAGGAAATTTGGTGAGGACTGTGCACTATTATTGGTGCCCCAAATGTTAGCTTTCTGCTTTCTACCACTAATAAAGCAGCGGCTGCCACCGCCTGGATGCAGGTGGGCCAGGACCTAATCACAGGTTCCAGTGTTTTACTTAGGAATGCCACCGGCTGAAACCGCCCCCCTCTTTTCTGGGCCAAGACCCCGACTGCTACTTGTGGAGCTACTGTTACATAAAGATGGAATACCAGTTTTAGGTTGGGCAATGCTAACACCGGAGCTTGTGTCAGCAGTTCTTTTATTTTTTTCCACTTTCTCTCATCATTCTCTTCCCAGGTTACCTTTTCTCCTTCCCCAAGTGTCTTTTCATGCAGAAACCGCACCACCTTGGCGTATTGATCTATCCATAGCCTACAATATCCCAACAGTCCAATCATTCGTCTCACATCCGTTTTTATAGTCGGGGCTTTTAATTCCAGGATCCCTTTTACACGATCAGGGTCCAGCCTCCGGGTTCCTTTCTCCAACCAATGTCCCAAGTATTTCACCTTTTCTTCTACAAATTGCAGTTTTTCCTTTGATACTTTCAGTCCCCAGCTCCCGAGGGCGTTCAATAGCTTAATTGAGTCCATCCTGACCTTATCCCTCTTTTCTCCCGACAGCAAGAGGTCATCTACATACTGGGTAAGAGAATTCCCTTTTGCCGGGAGAAATCCTACCAATTTTTCACCCAGGGCTTGTCCGAACAACAAGGGGGACTCAGTATATCCTTGAGGGAGGACCGTCCACCGAAATTGCTGTTTTCGTCCGGTTTCAGGGTCCTTCCACTCAAAGGCAAACAAGTCTCTGCTTTCTTCCGCTAAAGGGCAAGCCCAAAATGCATCTTTCAGGTCTATTACTGTATACCATTTTGAACTTGGCGAGACCTGGCTCAAAATCGTGTATGGGTCCGGGACCACGGGAAAACGGGGAACCACGATGTTATTTATGTTCCGTAAGTCCTGCACCATCCTATAAGTCCCATCCTTCTTGGGTACCGCGAGGATGGGTGAGTTAAATGGTGACATCGTGGGTTCCAACAGTCCCTGGTCTCTTAACTTCTGCACCACGGGGTTCAGTCCCTCCCTTCCCTTCTTATTCATGGGGTATTGAGAGGTCCATAATTTGACTATTCCGGGTTGAACCTGGATTTTTATTGGGCTGATGTTCATTTTTCCCACTGTTTCCCCATCCGCCCATACCTCAGATGATATTTGTTCCTCATCTTCCTCACGTAAGGTGTACATTGGGATCTTTCCTTGGAGGTCAAATAATTGAAACCCCAAACCTATCATCAGGTCTCTTCCTAACAAGTTGACTCCTGACTTGGGGGCATACAGGAGATTTCCCTCTACCGTCTGATTTCCTCTACTCAGGGTGGTGGTTTCTAGGATGTCTACCTCGTCTGGAGACCCGCTCACCCCCACCACCCGCAGGGTTTTCCCCGTCTTTCTCATTCCCTTGACTTCCTGACCCACTGACGACCGGGTAGCTCCCGAATCTACTAAGAACGTCAAGGGTTGCTTGTGGGGGCCCACCAATATGTTCACCAGTGGCTCTCCTTGGGCCCCCCCAGGAGAGTCGGAGGATCCCTAATCAAACAATGTGTAGAGTCCTTCGGCGGTATCCGGGTCGTTCGAGACCACCCGGTCCGCCGAAATCATCCGTTCTTCCCTTCCCGTATTCAGTCCCATTGGTTGAGGGGCTCTGCATTCCCTGGCAAAATGTCCCTTCCTTCCACATCGAAAACAAGTCAGACGGTCCCCTGTCCTCTGACCCGGTCTTCCTCCCCTCTGCCCTCTTCTTATCAAGGAAGGGGGAACCCCCCCTCCCATTCTTTCTTGCGGCGTTTGTTTATTTGTTGCTGCTTGAAAGGCTGACACCATCATTTGGCATTTCTGTTTATTTTTTGCCGTTTCCCTATTAACAAACACTTGCTGTGCCGCCCTGACCAGTTCGGTCATGGTGGCATCCTGCCATTCCAATTTTTGTAATTTTTTTTGGATGTCCGGCCAGGACTTTGTTACAAATTGCATGCGCAGGAGGTTGGTAAAAGCTTCAGTATCCGGTTGGATTCCTGAATATTTAATAAGGTGTTCTCGTATACGACCCGCAAAATCCCCGGGTGATTCATCTTTCGTCTGGCAGACCTCAAAGGCTTTTGTAAGGTTTCTTGTTTGGGGGACCGCCTTACGTATACCCTCCAATATCATGTCTTTTAAATCATTCATCCTAGTTCGATCAGCCTGAACATTTATGTCCCAGGCAGGTTCTGCCAGAGGAAATTTTACGTCTCCCGCTACAACCCCCGCCGCCCCTTGGTGTCTTGCATCCCACGCTCTAATGGCCGCTGTACGGATCATTTGTCTTTCTTCCGGAGTAAACAAGTACCCTAATATATACATTAATTCTGTATATGTGTGGGTATGTGGTCCCATCCACAACTCCAATTGTTCAGCCACCTCCTGGCTGTTCTCATGTAATTTGGGTAGGGCTTTTTTCAATTCTCACAGTTCACTAGGCTTCAAGGGGCTTACTACGTGAACCATTACGGCTGCTCCTCCATCATTCACCCCTCCTGGGACCTCCCTCAAAGGGTAATTATTCACTCCGGGGGAACTGGCGGGAGATGGCCAAACTGCAGCTATGGGTGTCCCCCCTTGAGTTGCCAGCGGACGCCTCCGTCCACCTGACCCATGAGTGCGATCCATGGGCAAACTTTGTAGATCCTTACTTAGGTTTTCTAGTTCCTTTCTCAGCCGTCCGTGGTCCAGAGAATAAGGGGGAGGGGGCTCCTTTTCGGATTCCGACCCCTCCTCAGTCTCCGGAGCACTGGGCTGAGTTCCGGAAGCATCTGTGCCCAACCCCTGCTGCGGGTCCGGTCCCGGTTGTGGGATCGGATTCGGGCGTCGTCCCGGGGGAACCAGGTCCTCTGAGTCCGAGTCGACCGATAGAGGATACTGCCGGAACCCGGAAGGGGGGGGGTCAGGTCCTATGAACTGTACATAGTAAAAAACCTCCAAATAGTCATTCTCCACCTCTTTACTTTTGTTCTGTAAATAGGCTCTCAACTGGTTCATCCAATATTTATCCACTTCCCCCCTTGGGCTCCAATGATAGGCCCCATCTGGACCAATCGGATAACTGGGCCACAGATCCCGGCAGAATCCTATCATGGTGACTTTAACCAGGTTCCGGGTATATTTTTGTAAATTTTCCTCAGACCATTGTTGCAAAAGTTGTCCCAGGGGTGAATTGGGGTCTATATGTTTCCTTTTTTTTGCGTCATTTGCCGCCCTTCTTTCAGACCCTTGTTCTTTGCGGGCGGACTTACTCTGTCCCTTTCCCATCGTCACAAAAACACTCCCCAATCATACACACAAACACGCGGAATCGCCTGGCCGTTTCCCTCGCGGGAAAACGGAGCCGCAAGCTAATCCTCCCGCCGGATTACCAGGAATCCGGTCCACTCTCACGCGTCCGTTTGGACTTCTCTTTCACCAGGGAGTTCTGTCTCCCTCCTGGTTTTTCCAACCCCCTTCTTTTTCTTCTTCCCTTCTACTCACCCTGTCGGTCTGTCCAGTCCTCTGTCAGGTAGTGGACAGGCAGGCGTCCCTGCAAATTCTCCTGCCCGTATTTCAAACGGCGGAGATCCTACCGATTACTACTTTCCTGTGGGTCTCGTCTAGCCCCTTTTGCCCACAGCGGGTCGGGTGGAGAGGACGGACCTCCCTGAAATCAAGGAGAGGCGCCTCAAGCCCCTCGTCTCCACCGACTCCCCCGTTGGACAGTAAGGTGCCCCACGTTGGGCGCCAAATTTGTGAGAAAATCCTAAACGTGGATAAACGGACTGAGACCTTTTGTTTTGGTTAACCAAGTATATTTATTGGATCGCGTTTGCAAAGGCGGGCTCCCATCACATCTCCGTGTGACCGAAGAGCCCCGTTCAAGCAGTGCATGAAGGTTTTAAGCCCTAACTGCCGCCCCTCCTCCGGAGGCTTGGCTCACAATCTTCCTGTTACAAAATAACACATTTTCTAATACAACGTATACTATCCATTTAACTTATTGCCTTTTTAGGTATCGCACGGTCTTAGACTTGTTTCCTTCCCCTTTTTCGCTAGAGGAGCATGTGCCTGTTTCACAACCGTTTCAGGTTTTGAAATTTTCCTCTGCCAGCTTTTACGTGGCATATTCACTCTTTATGATGTTCGGGGCAGGTCCTATTCTCACAGTATGGAAGACTTGGCCTCGGTCTCTGGTGGTAAGATAGGAATCAAAGCCACAAAGACAGCTCAGTCTTTAAAGGTTTTCTCCCCTGTTTGTTGGAGGCTGTGTCCTCCAGCTCTTCCTGATGAATAAGAGCCAGAGTCACTCAGTCAGGTCACATCTCCCAAGCAGGTTATCTGAGTACATTTTATTTTATTTTTTTTAAATGATATTTTATTAAATTTTCACAATAAAGAAATTATAAGACAAACAATAAAAAACACAAGAGAAAATACAAAAACACAAAGATACAAAAATACAAAAATACAGACAATTAACATAAAAAAGAAAAAAGAAAAAAGAAAAACAAAGATCCCTCTTTTTTTTTTAGCTTTTCTTCTTTAGTTAACTTATTTTCCTGACTTCCTCACGCCTCCCTTTTTTGTATTCCACTTAAAAATTGGTTCAGCAAATTCATATCCTGTTAGTTTATCCTTAATTATTTTCCTCACATATTTTAGCTTCAAGCTTTCATCTAATATCAATCCATTCTTACATAATCTTTTACCTTATTACTAGAACCCCTTCATTTCATTTCAATGTCATCAACATTCAAAAATTTTACAATGTTTCTGTAAGTAGATTTTAAATTTCCTCCAATCTTCTTCCACCAACTCTTCTCCCTGGTCTCGGATTCTGCCAGTCATTTCCGCCATTTCCATATAGTCCATTACTTGCATCTGCCATTCTTCCAAGGTAGGTAGATCTTGTGTCTTCCAATGCTTTGCGATGAGTATTCTTGCTGCTGCTGTAGCGTACATAAAGAAAGTTCTATCCTTCTTTGACACCAATTGGCCGACTATGCCCAGGAGAAAGGCCTCTGGTTTCTTCAGGAAAGTATATTTAAATACCTTTTTCATTTCATTATAGATCATCTCCCAGAAAGCCTTAATCCTTGGGCATGTCCACCAAAGGTGAAAGAATGTACCTTCAGTTTCTTTACATTTCCAACATTTATTATCGGGCAAATGATAGATTTTTGCAAGCTTGACTGGGGTCATGTACCACCTATACATATCTGAGTACATTTTAATACAACTGACAGCCTGGCTTAGAGAAATGGTGGGACCAAGAGACCAGGGTCCTGTGTGACAAAGAAATGGGGGGGGGGGGGACAAATAGAATGGGACAGTTCAACGGGCCTTACTCCCAGGTAACTATGGTTAGTATGCAGCTGTACTCTTTTAATGAACACAAGCACTTTTTGTTTAGAACTTATTTGTACAGCTTGCCAGCTAGCAAGGTTATTGTCTCTCTTTGCTTTTTTAGAACATGATTCCCCCTTTTTATTCCTTTGCTCTGTATATCACATCCTTTGAATGATGTGTTTCATGGCAACTGCTTTGTAGCACCAGGCAAAAGTTTGGTGGAGCAGAGAGTTATGAGAACAGCAGAATAAAATGTTCCACTGTTAATCTTACAAGTGATTACATCTTCTTTAAAGGACTGGAGTTAAGATAAAATTCCTGTCAGCGACAGCAGAGATTAAAGATTTAAAAGACTAGAGAGGTGTTTCTTGAGAAAGTGCAAAGGAAGCTTGAAAGAAATCTCTGACACATCTCCTTTCAGAAGCTGCTATGAACCACAATGCACCTTGTGCTATCAGCAACCTCCAGGGTTGCTGAGGACTCATTCACAGACTCATGCACAGCAGTAAATGATTAAAAACTTGATTTCTCACAGCCAAACATGTGAGCACAGACTCTCTTGAGAAGCCATGAATTGAAGGTGAGGTGTGATGATCACTGCTTCATAATGTTATGAGTAGGGATGTAAGCTGAAATTCTTTTCCATTCTGCTCTGCAGCATTGCTTCTGTTCTTCTGCAGTTCATCTTCCGCCAAAACCTATGTTTGTCATCTCTGGCAAAATTGTGTGATTATGTAATTTATGCAAATCATGTTGTCATGATGTTATCCCACATCATTTGTTCCCGTGCAAAGGAAACATAAAACAAATTGTAGGCAGGGGAAACAATAAATGATGAGTGGTTTGTATACTGAAAGCAACAACAACAGTGAACACTGATCATATTCACTGGATTGATTTCTGTTCTGGACATAGGACAAATTAGCAAACATTGCCAACTTCCGCTCCTGATTCCTGGAGACTGCTTTGGCTGTCCTGTCGAAGTCCCCTTTGCTAGGAAGATTGGCTGATTGGCCTAAAGTGACCATTAGGAAATAGTTGGATAGATATCTGAATTGTGAGAGCCATATTGGCAAAAAGGGAGTTAGCTCTCTCCCCTGCACCCGCAGCTAAAGGTGATGTTATCCAGGGACTCGGCAGTACTTTTGGCTCTTGGGGTCCTCTCCCACCCACCAGCTGTTCAGTCGAGAACAGCTAAGGGGGGGAATGACTATGCTGTTGCGCAATGTGTGCAGTTGCAGCATAAGATCCACTGCAAGAAGGTCAAAGGAGAGGGGGAAATAACTATCTGCAGAGACAGGATTGTCTTTGCAAATATACAAAAAGTGTCCATGGAATTTGCAATTTCATGCATGCAATTTTTAGGATACAATTGCATTTTGAATTTTGTGGCTTTGAATAGCTGTAAGGCAAGGCTTGTTCTGAATATTCTACTGGGACTACTGAGTTCTTTTTGCAGGCCAGATAAAGGGTGTAAGAGAGGTGTTTTTTGTTATAAACACTGTTTCAAAAAGTATGGAAAGTGAAAGTTTATAATCTGATTCTGCTATATGCACAAGCTACTGTTTCTTGACTTCAGGTGCTTAATTCTGTCACTTACTTTGTGGCTTCCACCCAGCTCTCTCACAGTGGGGAGAGGGCCAGGGACTGGATGTGGTTCTGCAGGCCACCCCCCCTCACTGGCCATGCTTCACAGCCCAAATGCTTATACTTGTCTGAAGTGAGTCCTTGAGCTCTGAGAACGCCTCTGGCTTGTCTGGATGTGGAATGGAGAAGAGTATAAGAACATGTGTGCAGAAACTAGCCTGCTGTACAAAGATAAAATTCACATTAATTGCTACTCCCACTTTTCCCTCTGGTCCTGACCAACACTGACATGTGGCCCTCAAAATGTTGCTGAGAAGAGAATGCACTGAGAAGTGCCCTACTCATGTTCTTCTGTGCATTGCATTAATACTGAAAACAGCATGCAACTCAATTGTCCCAGTTTAAGTGGGGCACCCCAGAATTACAGAAGCCACCCCAGTTTCTGATTGGATCCTGGAATGTCCAGTTTTTTGGTCCGGTGCTCTGCTTCAGCCAGAGCGCTAAACCAAAAAACAAGCATCCACATTTCAATCAGTGGGATGTTGGAGGGCATTAAATAGAAGACCTATTCTATTTTTTAAAGACCACAAGTATGAGGCTTCTGACAGGGGAAGAGGTCCTAGTACCCTGTCAGAATAGCAAAGAGCTCTGGTCTTGCATTGGGAAGTGCAACCTTGAAAAGCTTTAGGGATGCTGGTCAGGCCACAGATCATAACCAAAGCATTCTCCGAAGCCTCACAATTTCAATAATGCAGACAAGGAAGTCAGGGAGCAGTGACTGGGGTACTAAGTGATGAATACATCAGACTTCACGAGGCTGGTTTTGTCAGAGTGGTAAATGCCATTGTTGCCACAGCCAGCGCTGCAAAGGAGTGCAGAGCATTACAAATGAACTAACTTCTGCAATTAAAGGAATCATAACAGGTCCAGTGCTGAAGTACTCACATGGCAACATGTTCCCACACAGATATTAAGATGGTGCTGGGGTAGGAGCTGGCTTAGTATAGTGGTTAAGAGATGAGGATGCTTCCAGACATTTATTGAACTGCCATCCTGATTTGTGTGCACAAAGTTTGCAGGGAGATTAGGTAACAGCAACTATTTATTGAGCTTTGTTTGTGAGGACGTTCTACAAAGTTACGCCTGGTTGGCATCCATCTGCCTTGGGAGACAATGGAGGAATGTGCCTTTGGGGGTGAAGTCAAACTGTTGCTTGTGCCTGCAGTAACTGGAGAGACCAACATGGGAGAGACATGTTTTGTTGCAGCTGGGGCAGATGAACCAGGGCATTTCTTCTCTCTGCAGTTCTCCCATTCCTTCTCTGGTCACTGCTGTGGACGCATGACCTTATTATCTGTCTCCAGGCATTGCAAAGGATTGCCTGCAATGTTGCACCAAGCAATGGTTATTCCACACTCTTCAAGTTGCCCAGAAGGCAATATGGCTGAAAAGGTTTTGCCACCCTTGGTGTAGCTGGAATATAGCCTACTGTGCAGTCATAAGGTCACACCTGTTGCTCTGCTCACTTTTGCCCCTGGCCATGCCTACCACTCAAGGGCACCGATTTCCCCCCACATTAAGGGAGTTCGGCCACGTGACGCCTTTGTCTGTCCCAGGCCCTGCCCAGCTCCTGGGCTCCTGGGCAGAGGCTGGGGTGCGGGATGGCACCCAGCGACGGATGTTTCCCCTTGATGCTGGGGTGGGGCTCAGCCTCTTGCCCACCAATATTGAGGGGGCTGAAGCCCCTTCCTCCTCCTATTGTTGGCACCCCTGCTACCACTGGCGTGCAATCCCCAGAAGGCTGGTCATGAGAGAAATTTCTCCTGCCCCGCCCTGACAACTATGCCGTGCTGTTTCTCATCTGTGGATCCTGCCATGGGTAGGGAAATGGCTGCTCTATGCAGCACTGGGAGTGGTTTACATCATGCTGTGCACATAAATGTTTTTTAAAAGCCCATCACACGCTGTGCTAGGAGAACAGCCTTCGTTCTCCAGTGAAGGAATGAGAGGTAAACAAGAGAGGCTGGTGGATTAGGCAAACCAGCCAGATGGTCCTCAGCAGGTCTGCATGTTCTACAGATGAACAATTGAATGGACCTGGCCCTGTGTTTTGGTACCCAGGCATGACAAAGCATTGCAAAAATTTATGAAGCTATATAAATAGCTTTGCAATAATGTCTTTACGACCTGATTGTCATTTAAGAATCTCAAAAGCACTTGTATATTTGAGTGGCTGTCCTGCCTTGTAGGTTCCATACAACCTGGTGGGTAGGAAGGAGCCAATATGCATTTAGTATATATAGCAATACACTCTAAAAGCCAGTATTTGCATGAAAATAAATCTAAACTAAATGCATTCCCTTCAAACCTTTGATAAAAGAGAACAATGCAGTTCTCCAGGAGGCCCCCTTTCATGAGCTCCATCGAAATGAATGGCACACTCTTCACTCAGGTACATTGCTCATGTCCCCCACTCCCCTCAAATGCCAGGAAAAAAATCAGAAAAAAATTGAAATGCAGTTAATTAATTATATTCCAACTGTTACAGCAGAAAACAATGGTTTCAAAAAAATGAATACAGGAGGTTGCAATCCATAACACATTTACTCTTGAGTGAACATGGTGGGCCACCATGAATAGACACTGTGTGCACAGGATTGTAAAGTTATAAAAATAAGGTTATCTGGGAAGCGTACCTCAGTGAGGATTTTGATGCAGTGAATGTCATTATGGACTACAGATGTTATGGATCCTCACCCTCCAATGAGACAATGGTTCCCTGTGAAGAGACTTACTTAAGTCTGTGATGTAGATATGCTCTCACTTCCCAAGTCAAGTTTGAATCCTAAATTTCCCCCATTAGCCTTTCCCACCTGTTTATACCCATTGCCATAATAATAATAATAATAATAATAATAATAATAATAATAATAATAATAATAATTTTATTTATATCCCGCCCTCCCCAGCCAAAGCCAGGCTCAGAGCGGCTAACAACAAGTAAAAATAGCACAGTGTACATAAAGTCACACAGTCAATTAATTAAAATACATTCTAAAATCAATTCAGAATCAAATTAATGGCAACCACTGGGCCAGAGTTCTACGAGGATCACCAAAGGGAGGGGGTCAGGCTGTGCCCTGGCCAAAGTCCTGGAGGAACAGCTCTGTCTTGCAGGCCCTGCGGAAAGATGTCAAGTCCCGCAGGGCCCTGGTCTCTTGGGACAGAGTGTTCCACCAGATCGGGGACACGGCCGAAAAAGCCCTGGCTCTGGTCGAGGCCAGCCTCACCTCCCTGCGGCCTCATTTCCCACATATTGGGCTCATCCTCACTTCTGTTTTTCCTTTGATTTATAGGCACAGATTCAAGTGTTTTCTTTTGTCCCACAGCTTTCCCTAGGAAAGCCCGCTGGTTACTGCTGAATTGGAACATGCGTCAGTTGGGGATTTTTTACAGAATGTTTATTCCAATTCAGCAGTAAACAGCAGGTTTCCCCAGGGAAGGCAGTGGGACAAAAGAACACATACCCTCCAACATTTCTCTGATGAAAATAGGGATGTCCTATTTAATAATGATGATAATGATGATGATGATTTATACCTCTCCCATCTGACAGGGTTGCTTCAGTCACTCTGGGCAGCTTCCAACATATATAAAAACATACTAAAACAGTAAACATTTTTAAAAAATCCCTATACAAGACTCCATTCAGATGTCTTCTATAGGTTGTAGTGTTACTTATATCCTGGGCTCGGGGGTTGCATCTCTCCATACCCTCCAATATTTTTCTGATGAAAATAGGGATGTTCTTAAAAAAAAAGTTGGACAATCCAGGATCAAATCAGAAATGGGGGCAGCTTCTGTAAATCTAGAACTGCCCCTGGAAAATAGGATCACTGGGAGGGTCTGAGAAAAGCCTCTTGGACGTGTGCCCTGAATCAGGAGTGTCAAAAACCCAAACCCCCGTTAAAATTAATTTTCACTGAAGCAGCTGACAGGTCCCTATTTTTATAGAGGATACAGATTTCCGCTCTCCACTGCATGATGCAGAACTATAGACATTAGTGTTCCCGGGCATCCTGCGAGGGAAACATTGTAATTTAAATCAATGAGTTATTGATCCATTTTTCATGCTCAGGAAGATAAAAGGGAACGTGTTATTTCAGCTTGTACTTCTAATGACCTCAGAACCTATAGCATAAACCCACTGTAAAATACTGTGTCGGCTAATAAGGGAGGGATCGTGGGCCTAGATGAGCAGAAAAGCATTGGCAAAACAGCCTGCTGCAATCCACGGCCGACCTGGATATGGAGCTGCTTATGGTAGAAAGCTAACACCCCAAAATTCATAAGTAATCTTTTCCTGAGATGGCAATTTCTCTTTTGTGGGGTGGGTGGAGGGGACTTCTGCAAACCTTGCAACTTAAAACACAAGAGCCCTGCTGGATTAGGCCAAAGGCCCATCTACATACCTGGCAACCATCCTGTTTTTCTCAGGATACCCCAGAATTATAGAAGCCACCTGGCTTCTGATGGGATCTTGGAATGTCCCACACTCTCTCTTTTTTAAAAAAAAAAAAAAAATATTTTTATTAACAGGCCAATCAAATCACATTAATCCAAATCACATTAATTCCAAATTACACAGCCAAATTTTAAATTTTTTGTTGGGGGTACCCATACTTCGAGCTCCGAACAGGATCCAAACATCTCTCTTGCTGCTGCTTTAATAAACACAGTTCTGTCCAAATGGTATTCACAGTTCTATTCCATCTTCTCTTTGTTGTTTTCCTCATCTTCTTGTTTTCTTTATGATCTCTGATAGTCTCCACAAGCGGGTTGAAAACAAACGTTGTTATAACCTGTGTGGATTTTACACTCATCCAAGGGCCATATCAAAATAGACAGACATCATTTCAACACAATAATAATAATAATAATAATAATAATTTATTATTTATACCCCGCCCATCTGGCTGGGCCTCCCCAGCCACTCTGGGCGGCTTCCAAAAGAATATTAAAATACTATGATACATCAAACATTAAAAGCATCCCTAAACAGGGCTGCCTTCAGATGTCTTCTAAAAGTCTGGTAGTTGTTGTTCTCTTTGACATCTGGTGGGAGGGCATTCCACAGGGAGGGCGCCACTACCGAGAAGGCCCTCTGCCTGGTTCCCTGTAACTTAACTTCTCGCAGTGAGGGAACCGCCAGAAGGCCCTCGGTGCTGGACCTCAGTGTCCGGGTAGAACGATGGGGGTGGAGACGCTCCTTCAGGTATACTGGACCGAGGCCGTTTAGGGCTTTAAAGGTCAGCACCAACACTTTGAATTGTGCTCGGAAACGTACTGGGAGCCAATGTAGGTCTTTCAAGACCGGTGTTATATGGTCTCGGCGGCCGCTCCCTGTCACCAGTCTGGCTGCTGCGTTCTGGATTAGTTGTAGTTTCCGGGTCACCTTCAAAGGTAGCCCCACGTAGAGTGCATTGCAGTAGTCCAAGCGGGAGATAACCAGAGCATGCACCACTCTGGCGAGGCAGTCCACAGGCAGATAGGGTCTCAGCCTGCGTACCAGATGGAGCTGGTACACAGCTGCCCTGGACACGGATTTAACTTGTGCCTCCATGGACAGCTGTGAGTCCAAAATGACTCCCAGGCTGCACACCTGGTCCTTCAGGGGCACAGGTACCGCATTCAGGACCAGGGAGTCCTCCACACCTGCCCGCCTCCTGTCCCCCAGAAACACAAAACATTTCCCACAGTCTGTCCTGGTTTCCACAGGCCTGCCGCTCTCATAAATTTTCTCAGGGGGCCCTGCCAGGCTGGTCTCACATTCCGATGTAGTAACGAGCCATAGTCCTCCTCCCCCTCAGTCCTCCTGTGGGCAGGCCTGCCATAACAATCTCTTTTTATGACTGCGTCACAGAGAACTTTCTTCTCCTTTCTCGATGTTCCCTCATGCCATATATTTAATTAGTAATTAATTTCCACACAGTTCTTACTCCTCCTGCTTGTGATCAGTAATTGCGACAATTCTTTCTTAGTGGGAAGGGTTATCGGGTACTCACATAAGACAAAAAAAAAAAAAAAAGTCCCCCCCCCCTCTTCAGTCTCGCTCCGACATACCAATCCTTTGATGATTCTTCTTCTTGATTTATTGTTGAATCCAACCCGTCGCTCCACATTCCAGAGATCCCTTTAATTAGCAGTCTTTACTCCCGATCTTCACTCAAAGTGTGTGCATTTGCTTCTTTTCTAATTGTTTATTTCGAGCTGATGCAGCCAGTGCGCGATCAGAGACAGCGTCCAGGAGAGCCGGACCCACACAAGGGCTTTGTGCCTAGTGCCCTCACCCCCTTCTTTCGAATCCGGGGGTGATTTATGGCCACAGCAGGCAAGGCAGTGTTCCCCATTCCCTTGGGCAACAAGGGAGGCTGCATACTCCCATATCCGCCTCTTAATTACCTCGTGTGGGTCGGAGAGATGGTATTGTCGGCCATCTTCCAATGCGCCCCTAGCGGCCCCCCCGGAATGTCCCACACTCTCATCCAAATCAGTCGTCTCCCGCAAGAGTGAGGCAGTGAAAGATGCGAGTCTGAATGCTTCTTGTTCTGACTGTGGCCAAGCAGATGCCTGTGGAAAGGCCACAAAGAAGAGCTGTGTGGAAGACCACTCTCCTCACTTGCAATTCCCGGCAACGGGTACACAGAGACAGGGAGGAGGAACACAGCCATCGCGGCTTGTAACCATTCTCCATGAATTTCTCTACTCTTTTAAAGCCACCTTGTGGCAGTGAATTCCCTAGTTGAACGATGTCCTATGTAAAGAAGTGCTGACCTGAAACTTCCAAACTGGACGGCCTGCAGTTCTGTTGTAAGAGAGGGAGAAAGGCTTTATCCATCTTCTCCGCATCGTGCATAATTGTAAACACCTCTATCATGTTCCCACTTCCTTAGCCATTTTGCTAAATTAAAAATTCCCAAATGTTGTATTCTTTGCTCATAGCAGGGTTACTCCAACCCCTTGATCATTTTAGATCTCCCAAAGCCTGCTGACATCTCCTAAGGTGCATATGGTGGTGCTTTGGCTACATAAGGATTTGCCCTCACAGAACTGAGCCCACTACAGGTAAATGGGATTCATTGCATATGTACCCCACCCTTCATTCACAGAACTCATGGAGGTGGAGGTGCTCTTCCCTGCTCCCCATTTTATCTTCACAACAACTCTGTGAGATCAGGATGAGAGATCGTCATCCAGTGAACTGTACGAATGGTGTGGGATTTGAACTTTTATCTCCTTGATCCTTGAACTCTGCATGCTACAACACACATGGGAATGTATGTATGAAACCCAAATTTGTTCTAAATACGAATTCCAGCGGTTCTTGAGTGAGAGTTGAGACAGTGTATCAGATCTGAATCTGGTTTTGAAGTAAGCCTTGAAACCACTTGCAAAAAACAAAGAACCTCAGTGTTTTTGGAACAAGAATACACACACACACACACACTTCAAATTTTATCCTAATTCAGCCTCTGCATCAGGCTGATATTTATCATAGAGAGCTTGCTTGCTTGCTTATTTATTTATTTTTAAGTCCCAAGGCAGGTTACAACAATCTAGTATAGTTACGAAAGCTAGTAAAACACAGGAAACTATTATAACCAAAACAGAATGGTATATAGTTTCAGCAAAAGAGGTAAATTCCACAGAACAAAACAGCTTAACTGTTGAAGGCCCAGGATGAAGAGGTGCATCTTCAGCATACAGCAAAAGCACTATCTTTGTGGATTTCCACAGCTTAGGAGGGGCCCTCACTCGAGCTGCCATTTTCTGGACTTCTGCGGGCAGCGGATCTACCAAGCTCCCTGCCACTCACTGCGGATCCTGCAGGCGGCCTTTCAGATATTTGGGGCCTAAGTGACTTAGGGCTTTAAACATTAGCCGGAGCCCCTTGAATTGGACCAGGAAATAATTTGGCAGCCGTCTGAAGGAGGGGTGGCACATCTTGTTTTGCCAGCTGAAGCGAAACAGGAAGGTGCTACCCTGCCTAGCTGCCACTACTTCGCCAAAGCCTCCTTAGCTGGGTTGTGTGTTGGCACCCACAAAGCAATGGCATCAACACCAGCTCCTGGCAAGATCTTGCACAGCACAAAAGATCTCGTAAAATTTTGGTGAGATCTTGCCAAGAACTGACATTGCCTCTTGGGCTTCTGCTGCCTGAGGTGGGCCGTCCCTGGTCTAAAGAAGAGAGGAGGGGGTAACACTATTCAGCCTAAGCAGGGTGTAAAATGAACAAAATTTACTGGAAGAATGGCAGATGCAAGTAATGGACTACATGGAATTGGCGGAAATGACCGGCAGAATCCGAGATCAGGGAGAAGAGTTGGTGGAAGAAGATTGGAAGAAATTTAAAATCTATCTACAGAAATACTGTAAAATTATTGAATGTTAATGACGTTGGAATGAAACGAAGTGGTTCTAGCAATAAGGAAAAATAAGAATATGTATGAAGGGATTGATATTAGATGAAAATTTGAAGTTAGAATATGTGAGGATAAATAATTAAGGTTAAATTAAGAGGGTATGAATTTGCTGAACAATTTTTTAAATGGAATACAAAAAAGGGAGGTGTGAGGAAGTCAGGAAAATAAGTAAATGATTGTAAGATACCAGAAAGAGGGATTTGTATTTTTATTCTTTTTTCTTTTTATGTTAAATCTTGGTTTTTGTATTGTATTTGGATTTTCTTTGTGTGTGTTTTGTTAATTGTTTACCCTTTTTCTTCTTTTTGTTAAAAACTTAATAAATATTATTAAAAATAAAAAATAAAAAATAAAATGAACAAAATTTACCACTGCTCATAACAGCGTTGATTAGATATTAGCCATCTCTGCTCCAGAACAGAACAGGGTTGCCTCTAAATTTTTCCAACTAGGGTTCAGAGCAGGACAGTCTTCCCCAGTAATCTAGCAGACAGCTAATTAACAGGAAAGCCAAATCTCCTGCTTCACCACATTAAACCAGGAGATGGTGAGCCAATTAAGCCTGCCAGTCATCCATCAAAAGGCATTTCCGAAGTGCGTGTCGGGGGCGGGGAAGGGAATGCTGCTTTGACAAAGGTAAATGAGAGGTTCCTACAGACAGGTTGCCCTTCACTACTTGATGGCTCAAAGGGAAATGCCATGCATGCGCCAGCATTTAAGAAATTAAACCCACAACGTATCGCAGTGCCACCTTGCAATGACAGGGGGGCCTCTCTGTCAAGAGGATAAATCCTTCTGGATCACTTTGCTTCAAGTGGGGGGCTCTTTCCAAAATTGCAAATGGCAAAGATCTAGTCTGTCCAGATGGGAAATGCAAGACAGCCATCTGTCGTGGACAAGGAGTCCCAACAAACCAAAACATATTTATCTTCTTCTAAATACCTTTGAAGAAAGGTTACACCTTTGATTCCTTTTTAAAAATAATTTTATTTATGAGTTTCAAAAGCTTACAAATTAATATATTTTTTCCAAATACACATTCATGTCACATTTGACTTCCCCTCCACCCCTCCATGGTTTCCCTGTCATTTCTAAGTGCGCTGCATATTATAGACATTCTATACTTTATCTTTTCCATACTGTAATCCAATAAATATTCAACTGCTGTTCTTTATTCAAATCCTACCTGCGTTTTTACATGTTTACAATAATTCTTTAAATATTCAATAAAAGGTTTCCACTCCTCCTTAAAATCTGCCTCTCCTTGATCTCTAGTTAAATTTGCCAATTTGGCATATTCCATCAGTTTTAACTGCCATTCTTATACAGTAGGTATCTCCTGGTTCTGCCATTTTTATGCATAAAGTACTCTTCCTGCTGTTGTGGCATACAAGAATAGGTTATTTCTGTCTTCTTGAAACTCTGACCCAGTTATCCCTAAGAGGGTTTTTTCTTTTTTTTAAAAAAAAGTCACCTTAAACATTTTTTAATCTCATTATAAATCACTCCCCCAAAGTCGTTAGCCACTTTGCATGTCCACCACATATGATAAAAAGTGCCTTCTACTTCTTTACATTTCCTCATTTCTTTGCCTAGTTCAGCAGTTTGTCAACTGAGTTCTGGAGAAACCAGAGGCTCTACAGAAGCTGGTGGAGGAGGAGGAGGGAGGTTCTGAATGAGAAAAACAGCAGTGAAGGGCTACCAAAGGCCCATATTTATGAAGGCTGGCTTTTAGGGCATTGCAGGCAGTTGCCCCACACAGTGCCCCAAGCTGAGAGGGCACAAAACTGAGAAGATCCATAACTGATAAGTTCTATTTGGGAGCACCAAATGTTGGGTTTTTACAGGGTGCTGTATTATGAATGATGACCAAAGTCCGCCCCTGATCAGAGGCTACCAGTTGCTGGACCTACGAGCCAGAGAGAGCTCACGTCTTCCTCATGGTTGGCTACTGTGAGACCAGAATGTGCTTTGGCCTGATCCAGCAGCACTGCTCTGAACTCTGCTTGTTAAACCACTCTGCAAATTGTAGCGCTGTGAGGGGAATGGGGTGTCTCCAAACAACTATTAAACAACAGGTCCCAGAATTCTTTGGAGGAAGCCATGACTCTTTAAAGTGGTATCATAGTACTTTAAATGCATGGTGTGAAAGTGACCATAGTAGTTAAATGGTGAGCACTGCTGGTTTTGATAAGGGGTGCTGCTAGATATGGGCCATGGGACACAGACTCCCCACTTTTTCCCTGAGTGGATACATAAACTGGGGGTGGGAATTGAATTACTGGTAGGATCTTCATTTGGGGCAATGATTTAAGATAACTTTCTCTAAAGATGATCTGAGGTTAATGAATGGGGTAACTGAAGGGGAGCTGAACTGATTTGGAGCAGAATATGTTGGGAAGTTAATTGGGTGGGGCAAGTATATTGAAAAGGAACTGATTTGGTGTGATCTGTGTTGAAGTACAAATTAGTTGATTTATTTATTTAGGGAGATGTGGATAGGACTTGATTTCTGTGACATTTAAAATCTAAAATTCTGCTTATACATGTAAGCAAAATGCATATTTGATGTCATTTGTGCGTATTAACCCATTCCTGAGAGCTTTAAGTATTAAGAGTTAGTGAAGAGGATAGTAATCTGACTTTTTGGAACCAGAGTACAAGAAGCAGTTTGGGGGGATGAGCACTGACAGCATACAGCTAGCTCTTGATCCAACTGATGTTGCTTTATAAGTCCACCATGTCTGGGGGCTTGCCTGGGGGCTTGCCATGCTCATTAGTAAGCAATATTACATAACCATCACTAAGGCTGTTTCCAGACGGTTTATTGAGCACCAATCATTCATCCTCATTTGTTCACTTAAAATTTGAAGGAGGTTTGACAACAATGGTTATTTAGTAATCATGCAGGGAGGTTAGACGACATCGCACCAAGCGTTATCCCACACTCTCCAGTGCATTTCTTCATCATCACCAAAAATTTGGGGTTTTTTTAGGTGGGGTTGTTACAAATGAGCTCCAAATTGATTTTAATTGCACAATCTGAATTTTCTGGTTTGTAGTTGAAACCCACCCAAAAAATAGTCCTAAGAGCACTGATATTGTAAAGATGCCGATAGAAATTGCTTCCACGTAGGCAGCGGCGTAGCGTGGGTTGTCAGCACCCGGGGCAAGTCAAGTAATTTGCGCCCCCTAACCCAGGGCAAGGCAAGTAATTTGCGCCCCCTAACCCGGGGCAAGGCAAGTAATTTGCGCCCCTAACCCCTAACCTGCCGCCGCTCCCAGCTTCTTCTTGCTGCTGCCTGGGCTGGTCGGGTGTGGTTCTCTCCCGCGCTCAGCGCTGCGCTGGGCGGCCGCTGCACTGTCCCTCCCCCAGATAGTCCCTCCCTCACTCTCTCTCCGCTCCGCACAGCAACGCACGCCTGGCACCCTCCCCCTCCACTGTGGGCGGCGACCCGGCAGCTCAGATCGGATTCGCACAGCCAGCACTGCAGTGAGAGAGAGTGAGTGAGCCAGGTAGGGGCAGAGAACTGCGAGTGCGAGTGTTGTAGATTGGCAGTCAGAGCGAATCCTGAAAGGAAGCTGATATTTGGATGGAAGCAGAGTGCAGCTTTATGGCTTGTGAGGAGAGAAGGCTGGAGTCTTCAACTTAGAGCAGTTCCTACTTGAGTGTGGTGCAACCTTGAAAAACTCTTGCATATTTTCCTTTTTCATCACAAGTGTTGGAAATGGTTTTTAAAAAGAAAAGAAGATAGCTATGAACACCTTTGGAAAACAATTTAACATTGTGCTTTACTTGTGCTGCTTGGGGAGCACGATGACAACAACCAGGTTGTTTTGGGTTCGTCCAGTGGTTAGCACGTTTCATGTTGAAATATGCATGCGGTAGGTTGGGGGGCATCCATCAGATATAGCCACCACCTGTTGCGACAGACCAGCACAGCAAGCGACACAAATCCCCTTTTGCCTGCTAAATCTGTGGTCTGTTGGGAATGGTGGAAGAGCCTTGTTTTTAATGTCTTGAAAATCAGTGCAGCATTTTTAAGTAGCAATGAAACAAACCCTGCAGAATCTTAAGATACAGCAGAGGGGAGGGGAGGGCACAGGGTCATCTTAGCCTCTTCATGGGGGTCAGGCACCCTGTTCCAAGGGCTACAAAATACCCAGAGCACCCAGTTAAGAAGTGGGCAATTAGCCAGCATGAAAGGTGTGCCCAGCGATTGCCAATGTGCCCACGGTACCTCTGTGAAAGGTTTCAGGAACTAACCCCTCAAAAGCAGCTGGGATAGCTCAGTTGACAGAGCATGAGACTTTTAATCTCAGGGTCAGAGGTTCGAGTGCCACCTTGGGCAAATAAATCCTGCATTGCAGGGGGTTGGACTAGATGACCCATGTGGTCCCTTCCAACTTTGCAATTCTATGATTCTATGCAAAATCCTCTGTGCTCTTCCTGCTCAACTCCTGCTTGTGCAGGCTCTGCCTCTCCCACATTGAACATGCCCCCATTTCACTGAATTGCCAGGATTGGGCACCCACAACATAGCAACATAAACAACATAATGCAAATGCATACACATTTTTACAGCCACAGCAGCCATTTTGTGACTGGCACCCATGGATTTGCAGCACATCGCCCACTCTGAGAGAACACACAGGTAATGTCAGTTCCAGGCTAGACTCTTGGATGAGGCGTCTTGAGTGGAACCTGCCTTACACTGTGTCTGACCACTGGTCCATCCAGCTGAGTACTGTCTCTACACTGACTGCATCTCTGCAGGGTTTCCGGCAGGCGACACTCCTAGCTCCACCTGGAGATGGCAGAGATCGAACCTGGGACCTTCTGCAGGCAAACCAGTTCACTATCCTTTTCTGTTGGCTCCAGAGGAGCAAAGGATCAAAGCCAGGGGAGGCTGCTGCTCCTCACCACTGTCACTCTTCACTTGGCCAAATGGCACAAGATTTTCTCAAGTAGTCCGCTCTGGTGTAGCTGTTTTGCTTTTTTAAAAGTAGCCAACTTTTATTGGGGAGGGAGAGCCAAGCTGCATCAGGACTTGGTCTATATAGTAGATGAAGCCCTATATTGTAGAAAGTTTCTTGGGCCAAGTAGCAGTGAATCCTGCATAAGCAGGCCTTTGCATACCACTTGCCTGGGCTCCTTTGGAGGAAGGTGTAAGTTAGACATCTAATGAATTAACAGGTAACTTTATCTATTGTAAACCGCTTTGACATCACCAGATTACAGTAAGTCTGTAACTTGCGCGTATTTAACTTGCACACTTTACACACTTGGCAAAATAAATAAAATAAATAAAAATAGGGTGGAAAGGGGGCAGACATCCATGAGAAAAGACTTCGACAATCCCAAAAGTGTTTTTACTACATGTGATTTTGGCTTTAGGCACGATCCCTAGAATGTAAGCCCTGTGTAAGTATTAATAACAATATACAAAATATTTTAACAATTGAAAGGCTTTTTCACAGCGTAGGAAAACAAACATTAAGAACCTTTGAAACCAAGGCTAAGCAGAAAATTGGCTTCTATAGCAACCTTCATGTGGCTGGGTGAAAGTTACTTGCAGTTGTGCAAAAATGAGAAATAAAATGACTTGCAATTTTGCAAACTTAGGTTTTATTTCCCAGTTTGGCAAATTCAGTTTTTTTTAAAAAAAAACAACAACAACAACAGTAGTCTAGCAATTAAAGCTCTCCCCCTCCTCAAAAAGCTAACTCATCCTATTTTAATTTTGTGTATGTGTTTGTGATCCTTACATTACAGCCTATTGTAGAGAGTCTACTGGTTCCTCCTATGCAAATATATATAAGATAATAGTTTTGTTGTGCTTTATCATTCTTCTGAGCTAGTTGTCTAACTTTCGAGCTTATAGCAAGAGCCTCTTTGCACTTTGTTGCTGGATGTTGCGGAAAGCAATTAATCAAAAGTCCAACTCAGCCCCATAAAGGAAAGAACAAAATAAAAAAATTCCTTCCAGTAGCACCTTAAAGACCAACTGAGTTAGTTCTAGGTATGAGCTTTCGTGTGCATGCACACTTCTTCAGATACCTGAATATCTGAAGATACCTGATATCTGAAGAAGTGTGCATGCACACGAAAGCTCATACCTAGAACTAACTCAGTTGGTCTTTAAGGTGCTACTGGAAGGAATTTTTTTATTTTGTTTTGACCATGGCAGACCAACACGGCTACCTATCTGTAACCATAAAGGAAAGGTTAGCCGAGAATTGGGTGTTGCCACCAAGAAGCAGTTAAATGAACTGCATGCCTGCCATTTCAAATGCTGCAGAAATGCCACTTAGTCCATTAACCCCTTGCTATGGTATTTTGGATGCATTTTAAATGGGTTCACTTTATAACCAGTGGCCTGCCAAGCTAAATCGGCAAACCAGCCATCTAGGGCAGCCTGCTGAGGTCTGGGCAAGTCTGCCAGAATTGAGAGGGAGAGGGTCTCACCCCCAATACACAGCTTGTGTGCTGCATTGGGCTGGGTGGGATTCCTGCTATGGAGGGGCAAAGGGAGCCAGTAGCCAGTCTCAACATAGGAGCACAAAAACAACCATGCTGGTTCAGGCCAATGGCCACCTAGTCCATCATCACCCTCTTCTCACAGTGGCCCCTTGGAGGTCCAGTTGCTGGAAACCGTGGGAGGGGAGAAGGCTGCTCTTGGGCTCATGTTCTGCTTGCCGGCTTCCCACACGGGTCTGGTTGGCCACTGGGAGAACAGGAGGCTGGACTAGGTGGGCTACTGGCCTGATCCAGCAGTCTACTCACAGGCAGGACCAGAATGCAAGACCACTCTCCTCGCTTGTGTTTCCCAACAACTGGTATACAGAGGCTTACTGCTTCTGACATTGGAGGTTCAACACAGGCATCATGCCTAGTGGCCACTGATGGCTTGGGAAGGAGGTAGCCTCATCTGCCTTCATCCTGTACAAACACTGAGGCGACTGTCCCCTCTGCTGCAGACTGTGGATGCGACTTCACCCTGGGAGTGCAACTGGCACCATTTGTGCCACTTTGGCACCAGGCAAAGACTTACCTGTTTGCCTGGGTCTTTATGAGTGTCCCACTGCAATTAAAGAGCCACTGGGTCACTCTATGCATTTTCATTCTATATTAATGTGAAGAGATATGTTGCATTTTTTTTGTGTGTGTGTGTGTGTGTGTGTGTGTGTGTGTGTATTTGGGATTGAAGTTGCTTTGCGTTTCTAAATTTGCATTCCTTCTCTGGCATTCCTTCTGATCAAAATGACACTGCAGTAAATCGATCAATCAGCCAGCACTGGGGGAAATCAGCTGGGGGATTAATGTCTTTGGCTAGGGAAACAAGCACCTCTTTGCCTTTTGCCTTTTGCCTTTTAACAAGCGGCCTTGATTACTGCATTGACTTCGCCTTGACATTTGGGTAGTAGCAGGAGACCATTATCCCAAGACGCTGTTTTGCACCACTTTCATTATCTCAAAATTATAATGAGAATTATGTAACCAGGAGGAACTGGAGGAGGAGCAGAAGGAAATAGTGGAATTAGAAATATCTCTGTTTCAGAGAGCTGGGGTATGGGGGTTGGCAGGGAAGAATTCCTTTTTCTCAAAAACTGGATGACAGACGTCAGGGTTCTAGTAAAAAAATGCAGGGGGATAGTAGATCAGAGAAACTTGAGTTTCGCCAGTGGGAGCCAGATCCAAAACAGTGGCACAGGGAACAAAGCTCATTACAAAATGATGGCTCAGTGGCGGTGGTGCAGGGGTGAATGTTGACATGCAAGAGCTCATCGCGACAGCCACAACTCCTCCACAAGGACAAGGAGTGTCCAAAACTGCCAGCAGCTATGTTGATCCATTATTATATATTATATATTACATGTGTGTGTATGTGTGCACACACACACAAAAACACAAGAGAGTCATCGACAATCTGGTGTCCTCTAGCTATCTCTGGACTACAATTTTTATCATCCCTGCCTATTGGCCATGTTGGCTGGGGCTGATGGAAGATGGAGTACAACAGAAGTTTAGGAAAAGCCACTCCAGATGTGTGTGTGAAATAATCCAGTAGGTCCAAATTGTTTCCAGACCAGAACTGACAGAAGAACTGAGCCTTTCTTTTGCACTTAAATGCATGCAATTTCATACTGAGCTTGTTGCACACCCCTCCTCATCTGTTCCCCCAGTCAGAAAGCACCAGGCGAGTGGAGGCAAAAGTATAAAAAGGGGAGCGGAGACCCTTTGAGGCTGCTGGCAGTCTTTCGACAAACCTGTGGCCTGCTCCAATGATTTACAGGCCTGCACCAGCACCTTCGGTCAGCTGCACTTTTCCAGGGTTGCTTAATGCTTGACTTGAAGGCCAAGCGCATGCAGGTGGCATTGAGATGCCAGCTGCAAGCAGCTGTGCCAGGCTGGTTTGAGCTATTAGCTTTCATGCCAAAGCTTTTGAGATTGGGGGCAGAGAGATCAGAGGACAACTTTCTTTTGTCCATATGACAAGAAGAAACAAAACAAAGAAGTGTTTACATCCTATTAATAACTGGAGTTTCATGAATAGTCATGATTCAATCAGTACACTGGCCATGGTCCATTGGCAGGACCCCAGGAGAAAGGAATGGCTGTGTCCCTCGGGCCAGAGAGAGCATGGGAGGAGGAATGCAGAGAAGTGCAGCTCCAGGAGTTTTTCCAGACCAGGAGCAATGACATCATCTGCTGGGGTAGCCAGCATAAGTGCAGCCAGTGTAAGTACTGGACCCTGCCTGCCCTGGCAAGTGAATGAGGGGAAGGCTTTCAAGTCGGGATGACTAACTTGGGCCAGTTAACGTCAATGGATCTAGACCTAGTAGAACTCAGTTGGTACAAGGGACATGGAAGGCACTGTGGGTTAAAACACAGAGCCTAGGGCTTGCTGATCAGAAGGTGGGCGGTTCAAATCCCCGCAACGGGGTGAGCTCCCATTGCTCAGTCCCTGCTCCTGCCAACCTAAGCAGTTTGACAGCACGTCAAAGTGCAAGTAGATAAATAGGTACCACTCCAGCGGGAAGGTAAACAGCGTTTCCGTGCGCTGCTCTGGTTCGCCAGAAGCGGCTTAGTAATGCTGGCCACATGACCCGGAAGCTGTACGCCAGCTCCCTCGGCCAATAAAGCGAGATGAGCGCTGCAACCCCAGAGTCTGCCACGACTGGACTCTTTACCCTTTACCCTTTACCCTTTACTCAGGGGTCCCTTTACCCTTTACCTTTAACCTTTAACCCTCAATAAATAAAATAAAAACTACTCCAGGGTTATTTTGGAGCTAAATTGGGGTTGCTGGGGAGGGTGAGAACCAATTTGTACGTCACACCTTGGGTTCGTTGAAAGGAGTGGCAAAATATTGTAATATTGTGCAGCTTTCTGGAACAAAAAAGACAGGCTCTTCAGGTTTCTGCATGGCAGCCTGACAGCCATTGCCTTCAAGTAGGGATAAACAAAGATAAACAACAATACACTCTGTACTTCTAGTTCATGGTTGGTGCTAACACTATGCAATTGTGTACGAAGAGTGTAGCTGCTGGAAGACTCAAACCTTCCCAGTGTGATACACTAGTTGGGAGTGTTAGGCTAGGGCCACATCCGCCCGGGCATGACTTCCCCCAAAGAATTCTGGGAGCTATAGTTTGGTAAACATTGTAGGAGATCCCTATTCCCCTCAAAGAGCTACAATTTCCAGAGTAGTTTAACAGCCAAGCCTTCTTCTCACGAACTTTGGTAACTGTAGATCTATGAAGGGAATAGGGGGTCTCATAACAATGTTCATCACCTTTAACAAGCTACAGCTCCCAGAATCCCTTGGGGGAGGCCACAGCTGTTTCACAGTGCTTTAAAGGTATGGTGGGAATGCGGACTAGGATTAGAGGTGACCAGGCTCTTATTTTCTTGTAACTTCTTTCAATCGACTTCCCCTTACCTCCCTTTCGCTGCATCCTTATTTTAAAATTTTTTAGCAACCCTTTAGTCAATTTATCCATTTAGTTCCCTTCATTAAATTCCCATAGATTTGTTAATTACAGCTGTAGTTCTCTGCTTCTTACCCCTTGACATCTTAACACTCCTCAATTTTACAACAGTTTTTAAGATATATTTTAAATTTCTTCCAGTCTTCTTCCACTGCCTCTTTCCCCTGGTCACGAATTCTGCCGGTCATCTCTGCCAGTCCCATGAAGTCAATCACCTTTGTCTGCCATTCTTCAAGAGTAGGTAGTTCTTGCATCTTCCAATACTTTGCCAGAAGAATTCTTGCTGCAGTGGTAGCATACATAAAGAAAGTCCTATCCTTCTTTGGCACCAATTGGCCAACCATGCCCAGGAGAAAAGCCTCTGGTTTCTTAGTAAATGTCCATTTAAGGACTTTCTTAATTTCATTATAGATCATTTCCCAGAATGCTTTCACCCTCGGGCAGGTCCACCATAGGTGATAAAAGGTACCTTCAGTCTCATTACATTTCCAACATTTATTATTGGGCAAATGGTAAATTTTTGCAAGCTTGACTGGGATCATGTACCACCTGTAGGTCATTTTCATTATATTTTCTTTTAAGGCATTACATGCCGTAAACTTAATACCAGTGGTCCATAACTGTTCCCAGTCAGCAAACATAATGTCATGACCGATATCCTATGCCCATTTAATCATAGCTGATTTCACCGTTTCCTCCTGTGTATTCCATTTAAGCAGCAAATTATACATTCTTGACAGATTCTTAGTATTGGGTTCTAACAGTTCCGTTTCTAACTTTGACCTCTCCTTCTGAAATCCTATTTTCCTGTCCTCTTTAAATGTCTCATTTATCTGATAGTAATGCAGCCAATCTCGAACTTTGGACTTTAGTTTTTCGTAACTCTGAAGCTTAACCCTTTCACCTTCATATTCTAAGATTTCACAATATTTTGGCCATTTAGAATCCATATTAAGTTTTTTCACCCCCTTGGCTTCCATTGGTGACAACCACCTGGGAGTTTTAGTTTCCAGTAGATCTTTGTATCTGCTCCAAACATTATATAATGCTTTTCTAACAGTATGGTTTTTAAAACCTTTGTACACCATTGCCTTGTTATACCATAAGTATGCATGCCAACCAAAACAATTATCATATCCTTCCAAATCTAAGATGTCTGTGTTCTCAAGAAGTAGCCAGTCTTTCAGCCAGCAGAAAGCTGCTGCTTCGTAGTATAATCTTAAGTCCGGCAGGGCAAATCCCCCTCTATCCTTTGCATCAGTTAAAATCTTAAACTTAATTCTGGGCTTTTTGCCCTGCCAGACAAATTTTGATATATCTTTCTGCCACCTCTTGAAAGATTATGAATTTTTTTATGTTTGATTTGTTTATGTTTGTTTGTATTTTGTGATGTGTTTGTCTTTTAATTATGTGTTTTAAAAATTGAATAAAAATTATTATAAAAAAAAAAGAGGTGACCAGGCTCAAAGCAGAGTCTGCCTGGGAAGCTCCCTCCAGGACTCTGGGCCCATCACGGCCTAATCTACATCACAGGATTTGCTGTGAGGGAAAAAACTGTGGGCAGAGGAGAACCATGCATGCAACTTTGAGGTCTTTGGAGGAAAAGGCAGACTCTAGCATGCAAGTAATTATTTGCAGAATATATGCAATTAATTATTTGCAATGTTCTAAGTAGCTAATGATTCACAGACAGGTTGACTTCAAAGCAGCTGGTTGACCACAGCAGGTGAAAGTGACCGGACTTCCTCTGCAAAACACACACACACACAGAGAGAGAGAGAGAGAGAGAGAAGCTGGATGCTATTCAAACCACACAGGGGAAATCCAGCATGATGCTTTTTTCACTGTGCCCAGGTTTATCAAGGGCAGCACTCTCCCTTAACCCAGATTAAACATTAAAACTAGGAGGGAGGGGATCTGGCTGATGTAGCTAAGGAACATTTGTTTACTACCATGTAGCAATATCTCCGCCCAGTGGCCAAGTGCTAAAGTGCTACTCCTAATGCTCCCAATCCTCTTCCACAGGAATGGGGAATTTGTTTCTTGGACTCTAGCTCCCATCAGTCCTGGCCAATGTAGCCAGCAATCAGGCACGATCGGAACTGGAGTCAAACACCACCGGAAGGCCAAGCATAGTAGTCCCCCACTTTGCCCCAACATTTTCACCAATGGAGATTCAGCAGGCACTTTCTGTATTAATGTTTAAATATTTGCTGAAAACTTTTCTATACTGTCAGGGCTTATGAAGACTAATAAGAAAAAAGATTCCTGTAATAAGTGGGCTGCTTGATATGCGAGTTCAGTTTTTATGAGGTTTTGTATTGTATATATAATAATTGTATAGCACTTCCGCATCCCAAAACTGTGATTTATAAGCATTTCTATAAATAATCAAACAAATAAAAATTTCTCATCATTTATGAAATCTTACCCCCACCACACACGCTAAGACTGTTTTGACAGGCCAACACTAAAATGCTTCTCTCCCTCTTCCCCTCTTCACAACCCTGCATTGACACACTAAGAATGAAAGACCTTAATGAAAGACTCAGAGTACTTTAATTTTTCTCTTGAAAAAAGACACACACCTGGAATATTCTCTGTATACTATGGCATGGAAAATAGGATGAAATGGTGTTTGGCAACAGTTGTTAAAAACAGGTCCTTTCCAGTAGCAAAGCTGTGATAAAGTGGAAAGTCTTAGAAGTCTGAAACTGGAAACACTTTGGTGGTGGTGAGATAAGTCAAGGATACTGTCCCACTCTGGTACCCAGAATAATCTTAAGATAAAGGCACTTTCCCTTCTGTCACCCCAAAATTAGCACCGTGTTGTTACAACCCTCAGCAACCCTGATGTGGAGAAGAACCGAGTGTTTCTTCTGTAATGCTGTGCATTGAAAACCAAGTGTCGTTTGTGCGCACATGAGCAAGGAAGGATGCATCATGTTTCCAGCTGGGTTTAAACATACAAAAATGACAACAGCATTTAATTGCTTGTGGAGTGCAAGGCGTTGTGCTCAGGATAAAATCAGGGGGAGACTCTGACATCTTGCCTATGTAGCTTCCACAGATGCAAATTCCACCCTGCTCTCCAAACCCACCCAATTTCAATTCTGACATGAAACTTTTGGTAGGTTGTAATGGGAAGATGGTGCTGTGGGAGTGAAGGCACTAAAATCTCAGGGCATGGAGATAACCACCTTTACTTTTTCAAAAGGGTCAGCTTTCTGGAAAGCTACTGTAGTGTAAGAAGAGGAGAACCACGTGTACCTATCACTCTTCCAGAGTCAGTGCAAATACACCTGAGTTTGTTCTGCTGGGCCCACCCACACCCAGGCCACATATACTGCTAATAGCTCATTAAGGATCCTTGGCGAAGAGGAACAGAGGTATCAAGTATCAGGAAAAATGCTGGAGTGAACTGTGTTTGAGTCCTTTTGCAGAAGAGGTGTAGTTTCTGAATCCTGAATTTGGCGGTTTGGTAGATTTGGCATCTGTGGAGTCTTTGCTCGAGCCTCTCTCTGAAAGAAGCAAGAAAAGTCTAGTTAGAACCTGGACTGTCAGAAAGGAGAGTTCGCATATGCTTCAGTTGGGCTGATCCTTCTTATAAATCCTGGTGTGGAGACTCAGCTTACAGTGGAACCTCGGTTCCCAAGCGCCTCCGTTATTGTACATTTCAGCTCCTGAATGCCAAAAACCCAGAAGTAAATGCTTCTGTTTTCAAACATTTTTCGGAACCCGAACGTGCGACGCGGCTTCTGCTGAGTGCAAGAAGCTATTACAACCAATGGGAAGCTGCACCTTGGTTTTTGAACATTTCGGAAGCCGAATGGGCTTCCAGAACAGATTTCATTTGAGAACCGAGGTACCATTGTACCACATCCATTGCAGAAAGTGAACATTTTACCAGAACGCACCTCCACACAGCAGGAATCTGGCCTGCTTCACATGCAACACTCACAGCACAGCTAACTAAGTGTTTGTGTGCAAGAGCCTCAGGCTTGTGCCCTTTCTGTTCCTCTTCAGTGTGGCTATGAGCTGTCACTTCCATTTTAAACGAACCATAGTTTAGTGTTGTGTCCAGACACTGTGATTAATTTTAATTCTGTTTTTTAAAAACAAAACAACATGCCAGCTTCAAAGACTACAGTTTTGAAATTTGCTTGTTTCAGATGTTCTGAACTACAATTCCAATCATGCCTAGTCAGCATAGCCAGTAGTATGAGATGATAGGAGTTGTCATCCAAAAATTCTGTAGGGCACCAGGGTGATAAAGGCGGAAGTAAGCCACAGCTGACTGGCCTTGGCTTGCCCAGATTTGGACATAATGCTAAGCTGCAGCTAAACACAGAAGTGAAAGCTTCCAGTTTCCACCTAGCCATGCTGGAAAAGGAGAAAGGGGAAGAGTAGCCAAGCCTGAGCCGCAGTCACTTCACCATAGTCCAGTGTTACATCCAAACACAGCCTCAATCTTTTACCACACTGAGGTGACTGAGGTTTCCCCTCACATTACCAACCTTTACCACACAAGGGCACCTTTGAACAAGATACTGAAGAGGCAGAATTGATACATCCCTCCATCAGGCTAATTTCCATCTGTGTAAGAATATGCAAACTGCACAAATATCTAAAGCTCACATTACCTTCACACCTACAGCAGCTGGTCAGAATAAACCAACAGCTTTATCTGTTTCGCTGCCTTATATTTCATCTTTCCAATAACGCTAGAATTTAAGTAAAGCCAAAAGGCAGTAATTCCAGACAAACCAAGAGTAGGCAACTTCTTAGCACAATACATACCTGATAAGATTCACCGTTGTAAGATAATGGACCTTGTTTAGATGGCATTGAAAAACAACAACATTGAGGCAAATTCCTGGAGAAGAAATCTTAGCAAGGCTGTTGGTAACTAAAACAAAAACCCCATGTTGGGAGGCAGAAAGCTCCCAAACTTCGGGAGCTGTGCGTAGATAGTTTCAAAAGACACCTTCAAAAACAATGTGGACTAGGATGTCTGATCCGGAATGTATTTCTTACATTGGAATTATAGCAAAGAGTTACTTCCCAAAATCCCAAGCAGGCCTTCATAAACTTGGATCCAGCTTTATCATCATCATTATTATTTTCAAGAAAAATGAGGTGAGCAATAGCAGGGTATGGGGTGCTGGAGGAAGGGGATCCCAGGAGGCTGTTGTGAGCAAGAGGGATTACCTGAGTGGAACTCAAGATGCCCACTGTTGCGCCTACGTCATTTTAAAAGCACCCAACCACTGAAGCAGCCATTTAAAACCAAGAAGGTTTTAAACAGAATGAAGATACTTTGGTTTTACAATAGTTGACATTACCTTTTATTTTCATGTATCCACCTATAGTTTCGCTTCCTTCCGAGCTGCTGAGTTGATGTTTTTTTCTTTGGAGATGGGGTCGGTCCCTTTAGGTCCTGACCCCTTATTACTACTCCAAAATAAAAAGAGCTTTCCCTAGAAAACAATCAGTCTGGTTTAAACAGTGTTTTATGCTCTACTACTAGGTCTGTTTGGTTATTTATCTGAAGAAAGGAGAAGATTATCATTTAAGTGAGGGATGATCTTGTTTTTTAAAAAATAATAATTTCATCTGAAGAATAAGATCAAAGTAATCACTGGAACTAATTTATAGAGTCTAATTTATTCAATGTTTGGTAGAAAATGTTTGGTTTTCTAGATACAAGATGATTTCCATCTTAGATTTATTAAGAGATGTCAAGTGTTACTTAGGATTTTTTTTTTTTTTAAAGTTGGTTCTCAAGCCAGATTCAAAAATGGTTTGTTCACATCTCTCTCTCTCTTGTTTTTTTAAAGCAATGCTTTAAAAACTCAAATCTTCTCCCTTTGGAAATTTAAGGCAAGAGTTATAAGTCTGCAAGCTTCCCCTATGAGTTATACACCCCCCCCCCACACACACCCTGTATGTTATTTTAGTTCACAGGGGGCTTTTCAATCTGTCTGTCGACACAACCAGCTTACAAGGGAGGCCACTATTATAGACAGCCAGCCCAACGGCAAGAGAGAGAGAAAGACAGACAGAACTTGGCCATGCATCACGGCTGGCTCAGGCATTTGCACGTCTTGGGGTCCAGGCAAAGTGTTTGGCTCTACTTGTCCCTCTGCCACTTTCACTTTGCTCAGATTTCCCAATGGGGCAAGAAGCAGCGAGAGAGAGAAAGAGTTCTCTGTTTGCATGCCCGGCTTTTTCAGGATAAGGCTTCCCATCTAGGGGGCTCTTACCTGCGGGCCCTGATACTTATAGCCAGGGCCGGATCCAGGATTAGAAAATTTTGTGGCAGACTGGGTCCGCATCTCAGTGGGCCCATCTTTCAATGTCTGTTGAGAGAATGAAGATTTCACGCGAACACCATTCTCAACTGGCTTGAGTGAGATTAGAGCTTCATTTAATTACTATAGTCATATTTTTTACTTGATAATCCAGGCTACGAATCACAGATAGCTGTGCAATTGAGTTGGAAGGAATTCTTATTGTTTTAAACAAAGTGGGCTTTAAAGAATCAGGATTCAACCTTCTTATACTTTTATGCCCAACAGTGGCAGCATCTCAGAAGAACTCCAGCTGATAAAAAAAATCATGCTTAAAAGTTTAATGAATATTAAAACAATCAGCTAAGGAAATCAAGGAATGCACTCTAGTTGGAGCTGCAAGTTGGAGCTGAAAGGCTACTTAACAGCCCTTAATGAGCAAACTACCAGCACTATGCCTTCATAGGGGAATTTTGTCCATTGAATCAGTATTGCACAGGACCAAACTGGACACATTATTCACAAAATAGCTAATGTATAACTTTTTAAAATGTAATAGCAGTGGGGTGGGGAGGAAGACGGAAAAACTCTAAATTTAGAGTGTAGTCAGGACAGCAGAACATTTGATAACTTTCTTGATCAGCAGCCAGTAACTGTTATTACTACTGGAAGGAGGAAGGAAACTGGCTGATTTGTGAACAACAGCAACATCATATGGGTAGAAGATGGGTCCTGGAGGATGGATCTTGGTACATGAGGCCACCAGCTTGCTGAAGCTAAGTACCGTACTTTTCGCATCATAGGACGCATTTTCTCCGTCTTAAAAACTAAGGGGGAAAGTCTGTGCATCCTATGGAGTGAATGCAGGGGGGAGGCAGGCAGAAAAAGCCCCCAAGAGCCCCACACAAGCTTCGCGCGGCTCTTGCAGGCTTTTCCCCAGGGGGGAGAAGGGACTGACGCGGCCAGTCAGTCCCTTCTCCCTCCTCTAGAAAAGCCTTGTGCAATCTCTCCAGCCGGTGGGAGGCTGCGCAAGGCTAAAGAGGAAGCCAGGGCAGCGAGCGCATTCCACCAGAGGTAGATCTTAACCCTTGCCTCGCCTGGGAGCTTCTCTGGGCAGGAATTCCCTCACCTTAAGTGGGGTGGGGGAAGTGTGGCAGGTAGGGGGGTACCTACCTAGACACTGAAGCCAGTGTCTCTCCGATGAAAATTGGGAGTGGGCATTGTGTGAAGTGGCTGTGGATCTCCTGCCACAGAACTGTAGGACTGTATAGAGTTGGGGGGGCCACCAGAGGGTCATCTAGCCCAGCCCCCTCACAATGTAGGAATCACAGCTAAAGAACGCCAGGCAGATGGTCCCCCAACCGCTGCTTAAAAGCCTCCAGTGGTGGAGACCCCCGACACCTTCCGAGCTCATAGAATTGCAGGGTTGGAAGGGAACCCCAGGAGTCATCTAGTCCAGCCCCGGTGGACAGCGGGCACGATCCATCCCGTTGCGTAAGGCTAAAGATGCTGCGCAAGGCTAAAGAGGAAGCCAAGGCAGCGAGCGGGATGGATCGCGCTTCCTGCCTTGTCTTCTTCTTTAGCTGCGCTGGAGAGGTTTAGCTCCTGGCTGGAGAGGTTGCGCGGCTATGGATCCCGCTCGCTGTCTTGGCTTCTTTGCTCTTTGGGGCTGGGGGGGGGGGAACCCGGGCCTCCCCCGCAGCCCCGAGAAGCTCTAGGAGAATATTTTTTCCCCTTGATTTCCCCCTCTTAAAACTAGGTGTGTCCTGTGGTCCGGTGCGTCCAATAGAGCGAAAAATACGGTAGGTTTGGATCTGGTCAGTGCCTGGGATGGGTGCCACCTGGAAATTGCATTTATGCTGCCTTTGATCACATGTTGGAAGAAAGGTGCAAGATAAATGTCAACTAAATATTGTTGAACTTAAGAAGTCCCGTCAGCCCCCGGCCAACATGGCCAATGGCCAGATGAGATGTGAGCTGTGGTCCTGCAACTGCCGACAAGCCACAGATTCCCAACCCTGTAAAGAACTATAGTTTGGTCCAAACTTCTATGTCTACTCATCACTCATCTCTTCACATCAAGGATGACGTGAATCTAATGGGCCAGCATTTCCCCAAATTTTCAGGGAGGGGAAAGGGGAGCTGTGCTTGCTGGAGTTGATGGGCATTGGGGTCAACAACATCTGGAGGATGCACTTGTATACCCTATACCCGTAGATCTCAGGGTGGTTCACAACATAAAATTAGAATATAAAAAACACAAAATATGGTATTTTGGATAAGGAATTTGTCAGAAGAGTGAGGGCTGGTGATAAATATGGGGGAAATCCCAGTGTCTTCATGAGAGCATGTGATTTGGGAATTGCTGAAATTGGCTATTTCTGACCCCAAGCCAATCATACGTATGATTACCACACCACTTTTCAAAAACTGTCAGTTTACACATTCAGCTGCCTTTTGTCGAAGACACAGTAATCAAGTGATCTATGCCTGCATGAACCTACTCGGAGTTTGTACACCAACCAAGTAGTTATTTGGAACCAAGTGTTTTATTCGTGAAAAGAGAAGTGGGGGTTGGGGGCAGGTGGAGAGAAATAATTCCCCCCCCCCCGCTGCCTGGAAACCCTTCTCCCTGCAAAACAGCCAGGATCCCCATCCGGTGTATTAACTCAAAGGCACACTGCACATGACCAGAGGCATTCCAAACAAACAATAAAACCACAAGGAATGAGTGAGTTATGTGCTTCTGACTGGTCTCAGTATAGTCTCTGACCCAGGAATTGAGCACCCTGCTTGTTTCAATAACTCTTCATTCCTCCCCCTACAAAGTTCAGCCTTTTTCATTCTATTTTTAACTTCCCCCCCCATTCCTGCCTGAAAGTATTTGGGCAGCCAACCTGGGGACCTGCTGCTTAAGAAAAACAAGAGCACACAGACATATCAAAATCCCAACTCTGATCCTGAGCTGAAATCCTCGCCACCACTTCTTGATCTTAAACAAGCATAGGCGCCGACTCCATGGGGCCTGAGGGGGCCCGAGCCCCCTCAAAAATTCGTTTGGGGGGGCTCAGCCCCCCCAATAATTTAAGAAAATTATTACTGTAAATTTCGCTCTATAACACGCAGATTTTTTCTCCTAAAAAGTAAGGGGAAATGTCTGTGCGTGTTATTGAGCGAATGTGTGGTCCCTGGAGCTGACTCGCCCGAGCGCAGGGGCAAGGCAAAAATCAGGCAAAAATAAGATCGGGCGGTCAGACGGAGGGAAGGCGGAAGCTGCTGCTTTCCTGCATTCTGCCTCAGGGTCTTACTGCCCACCTGCTTCTGTTGCTGCGTTTGCTCAAACTCAACAAAGAGCAGGGAATCCCCTGCCCTCCTGGCAAGCAGAGGGTTAAGGAAAGGATCGAGTCCTTCCTTCTAATTCTTTCCTAGTCACACTGCGTGCCGGCTCCAGCCCACCACCTCCTCCTCTCCGTGCTCTAGGGACTCGCAGGTGGGAGAGAGAGAGAGAGGGCTGGCTTGGGGGGGGGGACTTTTGCCTTCCTTTCCTCCCCCCCCCGTTAAACTCCTCCCCTGCATTCTTAGCCAGCTGCTTCTCCGCACACCCCTCTTGTGCTTCTTGTCCCTTCTGTGTTTTTCCTTCCCTCCCCATTTAAAACGTGGTGACAAAGCACGGATCCACATGGATCCTCAGGATTTTTGCATTGGGTCACCCCAAATTCACCATCAGATCACATTACATGTCCATGGCTACAGTCTGTACCAAAAAAATCACGCACCCACTGTTGCCTGGAGCTGCAATGGTGCAAAAACGTGGTTACAAAGCATGGATCCACAGGATCTTTGCACTGGGTCACCCCAAATTCACCATCAGATAACATAGCATGTCCATGGCTACAGCCTGCACCAAAAAAATCACGCACCCACTGTGGCCTGGGGCCACAATGGTGCAAAAACGTGGTTACAAAGCACGGATCCACATGGATCCTCAGGATTTTTGCATTGGGTCACCCCAAATTCACCATCAGATCACATAGCATGTTCATGGCTACATCTTGCACCAAAAAAATCACGCACCCACCATTGCCTAGGGTCACAGTGGTGCAAAAACGTGGTTACAAAGCACGGATCCACATGGATCCTCAGGATTTTTGCATTGGGTCACCCCAAATTCACCATCAGATCACATAGCATGTCCATGGCTACATCTTGCACCAAAAAAATCACGCACCCACTGTTGCCTAGGGTCACAGTGGTGCAAAAACGTGGTTAGAAAGCACGGATCCACATGGATCCTCAGGATTTTTGCATTGGGTCACCCCAAATTCACCATCAGATCACATAGCATGTCCATGGCTACATCTTGCACCCAAAAAATCACGCACCCACTGTTGCCTAGGGTCACAGTGGTGCAAAAACGTGGTTAGAAAGCACGGATCCACATGGATCCTCAGGATTTTTGCATTGGGTCACCCCAAATTCACCATCAGATCACATAGCATGTCCATGGCTACATCTTGCACCCAAAAAATCACGCACCCACTGTTGCCTAGGGTCACAGTGGTGCAAAAACGTGGTTACAAAGCATGGATCCACATGGATCCTCAGGATTTTTGCATTGGGCTACTCCAAACTCACTGTCAGATATTAAAAATCTTTATAAAATAGAGAATTAAATACATACAGAATGTTAAATTTTCAGTTTCGAAATATTAGTACTAGTTTAGTACTGTATTTCTATATTACTATAGTACTGTATTAGTTATTTTCAAATACTTAAATATTTTTAGGGTGTAAGACCCAATTAAAGGGTCTTATTTACATACAGTATTACAGTATTTACATACAGTATTAGGCATACTGTATTAACTTTATTAACTGTATTAAAGCATTAACTTTGAGATATTATTTTTATTTAATGAACCCTCAGCCTTATTCAAAGTAAGCTTAAATTAGCTATTTCACTTATTAATCAAAGTGCTATTACTGTGCGACAGCAATATTTTATGTTTTATTCTTTTAATGATAGTTTAGGATTTATTTAAATATCATTTCAGTCTTTTCAGAGCTATATATTCACTGCTCTGTAATAGTCTATAAGCATAATTGTTACTGTAAATTAAATTAGCTTTTTACGAAAATACCGTGCGTGTTTATGTTTTGTTTCTTTTTTCAAAGCCAAAAAGTGTTTCAGGCTTGTCGAGTTTCCCGGAGTGTGGAGTTATAGAGAGTCGAGTTTTCGGGGTTCTAATGTTGATCATATGACTCTAAAATACTTTTAAAAAACTTTAAAACTCACTAATTTTCATCTAAAATTTAGAAAACTTCCCGGGGCAGGACCCCGGTATGGGCCCCCCCAATATTTTTTATAAGTCGGCGCCCCTGTAAACAAGGAACATATCTACCCATCTATTCCCTGTTCTGACTTCAGAGCTGCCAAGCGTTGGAGGCAACAAAGGGGAAAGACTACAGCACCCAAGATTCTTTCAACCGGAGACTGAACCTGGATCACTGAGCTGTGCACCTTTCCTCCGAGTAGTCCTTCCCTATTGCAGCAAGCCAGGCTTCCAGCACTGGTCAGGTGGTGGCAAAGTCTGCCAAATTTGATCCTACAGGCCATGCCAGACCTCACCAGAACCCATGGAGGGAGAATGGATGGGAACACCCAAAGTCATCAGCTGTACTTGAGGGTCGATTTTTTAAAATTCCACTAGGAAAACCCTTATGTCCCTGTGGAGATGGCCGTATTGAGTCAGTAGCTCATGTGCTTCTGGCTTGCACTCTTTATAAAGATTTGAGGAGTGAGGTTATTACCCCTCTACTGCTATCCATACCAGATGGCTCAACCTTTACTACTGTGTCTTTTTTCCCAGCAGATCAAGATAACCAGGTGACAGCAAAACCCACAATTTTTTTAGCAGGGGCAATTAGAAT
Source organism: Podarcis erhardii (assembly GCF_964252035.2). Classification (NCBI taxonomy): domain Eukaryota; kingdom Metazoa; phylum Chordata; class Lepidosauria; order Squamata; family Lacertidae; genus Podarcis; species Podarcis erhardii. The sequence goes on from NC_138505.1 coordinate 41,935,174, forward strand.
AAGATGTATTATTTTATTACTCCCTAACATTCCTCGGATGTTGTTTTTTCCTCACATTCAATCCTAGAGTAGTGCCTAGATTCCCTAAATTGGCGAAAACTGGGTAAGATTAAATTAATACAGTTCTGAAGTTTATTTCAGTCGGTAGAGCATGAGGCTCTTAATCTCGGGGTCGTGGGTTTGAGCCCCACATTGGGCCAAAAGGTTCCTGCGTTGCAGGGGTGGACTAGATGGCCCTCAGAGTCCCTTTCGATTCTGTGATTCTAACACACTTTTCAACTTCCGAGGAGCATGACCAACTCAAAGCAAACCTAATGAATAGTAGATACAATGCTATCAATTTAAATGGTTTTAAGAGTCCGTGTCAGAACGGGTTGCTTAAGCTTGCCTCCTGCAACATTTTGCAACAAAGGGATTTGCAACTGAACAGACTTAAGTCAATTATACAAAGCAGCCCAGAGCAGACAGGAGAGGCTCCTTCAGGCAGCTTCAAAGAATGGGGGAGGGGCAAGAACAACTTCCTTTCTAACTATGGGCTACTTTTAAAATGAGGATGCATTTTAAATCGCACTTTAACCTGTATTTTAAATTGCCCCCCCCCTATGTTTTTACTGTAATTTTACTGGTGTTAGCTGCCCTGAGCCCAGCTCTGGCCGGGGAGGGCGGGGTATAAATACGTTGTTGTTGTTGTTGTTGTTGTTGTTGTTGTTGTTGTTGTTGTTGTTGCTGCTGCTGCTGCTGCTGCTGCTGCTGCTGCTGCTAGCTCCCCGACCCCCTGGTCACCTCAAATATAGATTGCAATTATTTTTAATGGCACACATGAAAAGGATTCCAAAAGGAAATCCTAGCAATGTTGAACTCAACTCAACTGGTAACTGATTTCTCTCATGGCTGTGAACATTTGCAAGCTTTTGAAGGGACAGGTTTTTCCTGTTTTCAAAAACAGGAAAATAATTTCTAGTAGCTAATTTAGTAGCCCCTCTCTTGGTCTTCCCCAATGTGGGAATGTTTTGGATGGCAACTACCATCAGCCCCAGCCAGCCTGGCCAGTGGTCAGGGAAGGGGCATCTGGAGGGCACCAGGTTGGAGAAAGCTGTCCTACTCCAATAGCCCGTTAACATACTTGTTTATGTTATCTTCAAAACTCACAGCCAAAATCACTGGAGCACCTTCCAAACAAACTGATGGTTGCCCAGAGTCCACTTCGTCCCATGCATCAGATGGAGCATCTAGCGCACACCTGTATCCCTTTGACAGCTAGAACTCACATCACTGGTCATCCGTCTTTCAACGCTAACAATGTAGCACCACCAACCTTGGCAGATGGTGACCAGGAGATTTACAGAGTACCTTCAAATCAGGGGTGGGGGGCCAGTGGCCCTCCACAAGTCACAGAATAATAGAATTGTAAAGTTGGGGTCCTGAGGGTCATCTAGTCCAACCCCTTCAGCCCCAGCAAACATTGCCAATAACCAGGGGTGATGGGAGTTATAAACATTGGGTTCTATGCACCTGCTTAAAACATTGCCAGTGAAGAAGGCGCCAGTGGGAAAACTCATTGCTACGTCACCCTACTGATTTGGTAACTATTTTGGTACAGCACAACATTCCAAGTCACATTCTAAACAAAGCCACTCAAACTTTGCTCCCTCCCGCGCACTTTAAAAAAGTGTGGATGCGCATGATGTGAGAAATCCAGGAAGTGAAGTGTCTTGTCAAAAGATCCTTGGAAATGCCTTTTCAAGTCATGGCATGCACAAGCCTTTTGACAAATCACTTCAATGCAGATAGGGATTAAAAACTGATAGGACAAAGACTTCAGGCATTTCCTTTAATTTAATTTAATGTTTTAAAAAATACTGCAGATTTCAACTGCATAATTCTGGGCTGAAATGTGTGGTATACCTCCCTTCTCCAGCCTCTAAAAAGTTGAGATCTCATTACTGCCTGTCTAGTGTCATTATATAGTTTAGTCACAAGGTATGTATTAGGGTGGAATCAGGAGTATCCGAGGTCTATGCTTCCTGGTTGGAAAGAGAATAAAGTTCTTTTCAAACATCTCCCTCTAAGCTTTCTACAACAACTACCGGTACTTTATGTTTCTTTACAAGGTGACCTATTTCATTTTTAAAAGCAAAGCTTTCTACATACAGCTGAACTTCAAGAGTGACAGAATCACATCAGACAGCTGTTCAAGGAATGTACCACCTTCAGCAGCCGGTGCAGAAATAGCATTTTTGAATGCACACCATGTTAAATACAAGAAACCTCCCAACTTGTAGAAAACTAGTCTTTTTTGTGGGGGGGGGGGGGAATGTAAATATGACTTTTTCTTCTTCTTGCCATTCTACTTCCCATATTGGAAATGGGAATGAAAGCATGCCACCCCCTTAGATTGCCCCCTCAGTTGGTGGTGCAAATCCATCAAGAGTCACGCCATGGAGTTGCTGCAGATCGCACAGCCTGGCTCTGAGTTTTGGCCTTCCTTTATAAAATGTGAGAGGATAAAAAGGAAAGCCAAAACCTGCATTCTGAAACAAATATGAATTTTCCAGTTTGAAAGCAAGTCAGTCATGGGATTTAAGGAGCAAAGATTTCAGGGGTTCAGTTTTGATTTGATTTATTATTTTATTGATGTTGTAATTATGCACCAATTTGGATTTTTGTCATAAACAGCTTAGTGCATATTTACATGGAAAAGTGAAATAATAATTTACATAATTCAATCAATAATAATGATGTCGTTTTATTCCTACCTTGCTCCTGAGCCCAAGAAGAGTTGCAGTCACAAGCAGTAAACCTCCCAGGCCGACCAGGATATACTGAGCATAGTTCAGCACCGCAGGGATAGTCACCATAAAGGTACGGTACATTGTGAATACATCACCTTCGATCTCTCCGCTCTGCGCAAAATGAAGAAATGGGTGTCCATATTTTAAAATAAATAAGGTTATGAATAAACCTAATAAACCAAAGATAAAGAGCATAAAAAATACTGATACATCAGGCTGTAAGCAGCATAAGGTTGGACTTGCGGCTCCAAAACATTACAAAAAATACTCATTTCCCCATGAACTTGTTTGGCTGGTTTATATGTATTATTTTGTAATGTTAGCTTAATCACAGTTACTATGGACCAAATTTTTTTCAGTCTATTCATATGCAGTAAGATATATACTCCCTCTGCCCCCAGTTTTTAGATATTATAAACAACAGCAGTTATAAGGTTGAGCACTAGTTCTTGATCATTTTCCAGAATGGGATCTTTTAGATAACCAAGCAGAAATATTTTAGGTTCCTAGCGTATATGATTTCCTAACATATCAGAGATATTCGCCTGAACAAATTTCTAGAATACTTCTATTTGAGAAGAATTCCAAAAGATATATATGTATATGCTTTATTTGATCCACATATCCCAACATTTATCCAATCCTAATTTGTATATTAAATTCAATTTAAAAGGCATTACATACCATTGACAGAGGGTTTTAAAATAGTTCTCCTTTAGGTTTGCTGGAATTATATTAGAATGGAAATTGTCCCAAATAAAGTTCCATTGTTGCCTGGTTATTCTTTGATCCAAATCTCACACCCATTTCTAACATATGTATCCTGGTTTTGATCCAAGTTCAACCAAAGTTTACAGAATCTTGCAGAAGTTTACAGAATTATGCTTTTATCCAAATGAGAGATAAATAGAATTTCCAATTTCCCTCTTTCCTGACTTCCCCATATCAGAGAGGTCGCACCTCTAATTTGAAAATATTGGGAGAGGTTCTTATAGTAGCTAATACTGAGAGAAGAATTTCAAATTTAGATTCCCAATTCTTTACTTTAAAACACAGCATATATTTAAGCATATCTCTTTTTTATCAATTCTTCCACCTCCAACAGTGGATCTTCTTTAAAACATTCTTTTAACTTAGTCAATTTTGTTGTGTACCCTTTCTGCTAGGTACTGTCATACCACCACTGCTTGGTTTTTTAAAAAATACAGAGTTTTGGCCGCTACCCTAGGTGATTTTTTTCATTCCATATAAAATACTGTAGCATCTCTGTCTCAGGCTGAGACCCCATCTGTCCACAGACTGTCTCACCAGAGTGGTGAATGCTCTAGTTATCTCTCGCTTGGACTACTGCAATGCGCTCTATGTGGGGCTGCCTTTGAAGGTGACCTGGAAACTACAACTAATCCAGAATGCGGCAGCCAGACTGGTGACTGGGAGCAGCCGCCGAGACCACATAACACCTGTCTTGAAAGATCTACATTGGCTCCCAGTACGTTTCCAAGCATAATTAAAAGTCTTGGTGCTGACCTTTAAAGCCCTAAATGGCCTCGGTCCAGTATACCTGAAGGAGCGTCTCCACCCCCATCGTCCAGCCCAGACACTGAGGTCCAGCGCCGAGGGCCTTCTGGCGGTTCCCTCACTGCGAGAAGCCAAGTTACAGGGAACCAGGAAGAGGGCCTTCTTGGTAGTGGCACCAGCCCTGTGGAACGCCCACTCAAAAAGAAGAAGAACTACCAGACTTTTAGAAAGCATCTGAAGGCAGCCCTGATTAGGGAAGCTTTTAACATTTAACAGACCACTGTATTTTAATATTTTGTTGGAAGCCGCCCAGAGTGGCTGGGGAAACCCAGCAAGATGGGCGGGGTATAAATTAGTAGTAGTAGTAGTGGTAGTAGTAGTAGTATTTTGACAGTATTTCAGATGGGACAACTAACGGAATGCTTAGTAGTATAATTACAATTTGGGGTAGGGTATTTTCCCACACCAAGAGATAGATTAGGAATTCCAGAATTCCAGTTCTTTCTCCAACTCACAAAATAGCTTTTGTTGATTAATCTTTACTATATAAGATTGGAAAACTGAGCCAAAACTAACAAAATGAATTTCAATAGGGACAAATGTCAGGTTCTTCATTTAAGTTGAGAATAACTACTTTTGCTGGCATCCGTCTGTCCTGCGAGACAATGGAGTGTGCCTGTGTATGGAGTTCCTGGGCTGCCCGGACAACAAGATCCCCCCCTCAGCCTCACTGATGTGGTCCAAAGGAAAGTAGAGCAATACGTTTGGCACCAGTCTGGCTGCAGGAGTTGCCGGAAGGAGGTGTAGAAGGCATTATCCAACCCTGTGAGGGACTCCACCCAAGATTTTGTAGGGTTTACTCCTTAGCCTTTTCTTCTCCCAAAGATATCCCGCAAGGCAGCGGAGGTTTAGCGTCAGTTTTTCTTCTCCTAGATGGGGTTGAAGAGCCCCATCTGCCCCTCACTTCCCTCTACAGCAGAAACCTCCTTCTTGATCTTTGGCTCCACTATTGGTCCTGTCTGCTCAATCTGCTGGAGCCTCTTTTCGCATGCAGGCAAAGTCCCTTACTCAATGAGGGTGTGAGACCCATTGTCTACCCTCACCTGGTATAGTTGGCCTGGCAAAGCCATTCCCGGAATGGGACTGCTGTCACTGGCTGACAACTTCTAGAGGAGCCACAGGTGATAAGCTGAGTGCAAGGTGGCGACCCAAGGTAGACAAGCTACCCCAGAAGGCGCACAATGTGTCTCCCACCAGAGGTACTACCCCTCCCCTAATATAACACAGGGGACACCTGAACTGCCAGCAGTAGATGTGAAAAGTATCTAGGGAGTTAGATTGTAAGTTTAACATAAGTCAACCGTGTGATACAGCAGCAAAAAAAGCTAATGCTACTCTAGGATGCTTAAAAGCTGACATGGATGGCGCCAGGCCTGCTTTCCTGTGGAGAGCATTAATTAAAGGGGGAGTCATCATTGAAAAAGCCTCTTCTTGTGTTGCCACCCTCTTCAGAGGATGCACACAGGGCTCTGGCCCTGCTCACCACCAGCAGGCAGCCCCTGGAAGGTGGCACAAGAGGAAAGGAGGCCTGGGGATTGGAAAAGGTCCCCCTGTCACACGCTGTAGTGCTGGGCTCCAGGGTCTAGGCAGCATTTCCAAGGGTGGCCCCAGATTGGCAGGGGAGACAATGTTACATGCACATCAGCCTCTTTTGGTTCATTTTGCAGAGCCTAATCCAGACGGTATCAAAAGTGGCAAAAATAGTTGCATTCTCACAAACGGGTTGGGTTGGGGGAGCTTTTTCTAGAAGAGATTATTCTGGACAGAGGCGTGATTCATGACGAAAAGATTTAAAACTTGAAGCCAAGTGTTGAATAAGCCATTACAAAATTGGCTTACACAAGACCAACAAACGTTTAAACACCCCCACTTTAAAAAAATAAAAAATAAAAGAGGAAGCAACAGTGTTTGGCCTGATTCAGCCCACTGCAAGCTTCTCACAACTCACCTCTGAGAACCAAATGAGAGGTAACACGACTGTCTTGATTGACCCTGTTTGCCTGAAAGATTAGGGGACAACAATGAGAATTGCAATAACTTTTGATGGTGTGACCGCTGGTTCAACATTCCTTTCTGGATTTAGGGCCCAGCTGAATGTTACATGCGAAGGCAGAGGTGGGAGGTCTCAGGTCCAGGGGCCAAATGCTTCCCTCCAAGCTTCTGTATTGGGTCCTTGGAGCTTTCCCTAGCCACATCCCTTCGCTGTATAGGCAAGCTATAGTTGATCTTATAGATAGTTTTAAGGAAAATGCTCCTCCAGGAATTCATCCCTCCTTGAATTCTGTTACCTGGATGGAGCATGGCCTTGAACGGTGATTAATGCCTCTTGCTTGCATGAGTAGAGAGGGGAGGTGTGCACATGCATGCACGCATGCGCTCATCAAAACCTTTGGTTTTTTGTAAAGCTCATTGGTGGGGAAGCTCAGACCAGGGAGCCAGATATGGCCCTGCGTGGCTTGAGAAGTTTTCCCACGCCGCCCTCTCACTCCAGAAACACCCACGGTAACTGCTCTGCTTTTCACCTCAACTGTTTTTGCATGGCTGGAATATGGTCCCTGAATTCTGATAATGCCTCTTGCTTGTCTGGATGGAGGATACAGGGGTGGGTGTGCGTGTGCGTGGGTGTGTAAAAACTAGCCTAGTGTACACAGATAAAATTTACATTCGCTGCTCTGTCCATTTCTGCCTCTGCTCAACACTGACATGTGGCCCTGGAAGGCTGCACAGATTGGAATGTGGCCCTCAGGCTGATAAATGTTATCCATCCTTGCGCTAAGGTGTACAGTATATAAACCCCCAGCAACCTGATCTGTCCAAAGCTGGCTGAGGAAGGGGTGGATCTGGATGAAAAGAACAGCCAAGATGGAGAGAGCAGAGGGTCACAGGGTTGAGAACAAGCAGGCTTGTGGACCTGGAGAACTTTGCTACCTACCAGATGCCGGGGACTCTCTTCATGAAAAGATTCAGCTGCAACTTGATGGAGCAATTCATAGGAATGCCAGTCAACTGCATTAGGAGGAAAGAGATGGATTTTATCTTTTAAAAACTTTTCCCCCATTTAAGTACTTTTACACTGCTCTTCCAGGATTGACAGCCTAAAAAAATCAATTCACAGCAGCAGCAGCAGCAGCAGCAGCACACAAAACCAAATGAAAGCCTTAAAAAAAAGCAATGAAAGGAGATAGCAGCAGCAAAACACCAAGTCACTTTTTAAAAGAAGTCACAGTATAGCAAAATAAAAAGCAACCATCAAAAGTTTGATAAAGTCTTTATTTCCAGGGCTCTTGGTTTTATGGCTGGCACAACTGGCATGGAGTGAAGTGGGGGAGAAACACAACACTTTTTATTTCAGCATGGCAGAAAGCACATATACCCTAGATTCTAGCACTTGTAAAAACAAGAAAATCTATGAAGTCAGTCAGGCAGAGAGATACTGACTGGTCCAATATCACTCACTGAACTTCATAGCTGAGAAGGAATTTGACCTTGCCATCTTTGGTCACATTCCTCTACCCCACAGGCAGTAAATGTGCAGTGGTAGCCGGTGCCCATGGGGACCGGTAGGGTGAGAGGCAGGGAGCCCAACATTAGGTGGCGCCAAAGCTAATGATAGGCAAAGCCTGCTATTCTACTTTTGTCCTAATCTTCCTCCCTGCTGAGTACAAGCGCAACACTTGGACTAAGCAGGAGGAAGCTAATAGGCAGGCAGGTGGGGGCCAGTTTGTGGGGCAGTGCCCCATTTGCCCTGATAGACCAGCCTCCACTGCCAATGTGGTGCCTTCCAGATGCTGTGAACTATTCCTCACATTGTACCTGTCCATTGGTCATGCTTGCTGATGGGAGTTAGGAGCAGCTACATCACAGTGGCTCCAGGTATATCCCTCGCTTGTTTGGGAAGCATGGGCCAGAAATGAGGAGCCAATACTGAAAACGCCCCTCCCTGGCTGCCAGACGTGTCACCTCTGACAGTGGGGACAGCCAGAGGAAAACCTCTGCCGCAGGACCGGCCAGGTTCATTGACCCAGAGTAGTCAAGACACAATTCAAACCCACCCCCCCAAAAAATCATTTTATGCCTACTAGTTATCTTGTTGAAGCAATATACCTCCTAGCACCAGCCACTAAATATCTTATCTCCTTAATTACAGTTACTTTGATAATGTCTTTATTGCTGTGGTGCTTGGTTTTATGGTTGACACAACCAGGGTGTGTGGCAGGGAGAAGCACAATCCCTTTTATTTCAATATGACAGAGAGTACATATGCCTTAGGGACGCGGGTTGTGCTGTGGTCTAAACCACAGAGCCTAGGGCTTGCCAGTCAGAAGGTCGGCAGTTCGAATCCCTCGGACTATAGAGCGAGATGAGCGTGCAACCTCAGAGTTGTCCGCAACTGGACCTAATGGTCAGGGGTACCTTTACCTTTTTTATATACAGTGGTGCCTCGCAAGACGAAATTAATTCGTTCCGCGAGTTGCTTCGTCTTGCGATTTTTTCGTCTTGCAGAGCGCGGATTCCCCGGGTATTAACGGCTTTAAGAAAAAGGAAGCAAACCCGCAAGACGTTTTCATCTTGCGAAGCAAGCCCATAGGGAAATTCGTCTTGCGAAGCACCTCGAAAAACGGAAAACCCTTTCGTCTAGCGAGTTTTTCGTCTTGCGAGGCATTCGTCTTGCGGGGCACCACTGTATGCCTTAGATTCCAGCACTCATAAAGATAAGAAAATCCAGCATGTCAAGGGAGGTGCTCCTGATGTTACAATGACGCTCACCTGTGGCCCATCACCATGACTGTGGCTTGCAAAAGCTAGAGGGTTTGCAATGAAGCCAGTGGGTTGTGCAAAATGTTAGTCCCACTCTGAGGAGCCCCACTGAAACTAAGGACCATGACTAACCAGTTTGTTAATTGCAATCGGTCTACTCCAAAGAAAACTCAGTTGGATGCACCTCATTACCTCCATGGGTGAGCAAATTTCCCAAAGGCTTCTGGGATTTGCGCGGTGTTTTTCTCAGCTAGAACCCCAAGGGCCACCAACTCGCCAGGTGCAAAATGGCAGCCTGGAGGACAAGCCAGAAAGATGGCAGAAGGGGTAGAGTCAGTTGCCAGATGGACCCCAGGAGTCACACAGCAGCCTTGTTCATGTGACATGCTAAGCCAAACCATGACTTCACTGTGAACATGCTTCTTCCCCTCTCCATCTTCCAACCCTTCTCAGGTACCACGTATATAACCTGGTTTGTCATGTAACCCCAAATCATGGTTTGTTTCAGACAGGCTACAACCGATGAGCTAAGACCTAAGCTCGGCTTTTTTCAGGCTTAGTGTTCATGTGTTGTTTCATACTACTCAGGTTTGCACAACAAACCGCACATAAGCTACACAAACGCTTGTTTGTGCTACCCATGGGGGTGGTGGAGGCACATTCACAATTAAGCCATGGTATAAAACAAACCATGGCTCAGTTCAGTGTCCTAACCAGGCCACTGAAATGACCTGCATAACAAAGCCCAAAGCTAATTCTGATTAAGTACAGATTAAGGATGTAAATACAAAAACTGTCATAAAGAACTCATCAAAGACAACCTATTAATATTCCTATTCTACAGGTATGGAACAATGAGGAAGAGAGAGAAGAAATTAGTACAAGGTGAGCTATGCATACCCTCCTACATTTCTCTGATGAAAATAGATGTCCTAAGCAAAAACCATTCCAGGATCAAATCAGAAACCGGGAAGGCTTCTGTAAATCCGGGACGATCCCTGGAAAATAGGGACAGACCACTTGGTGGGTCTGTTAGAGCTAAGAGCAAGTCTGAAACCTTTGGCAGCCTACTGCAAAAACCATCTAGACATCTACTCGTTGATCCTTGATGGACTCCCATAACTCTTCACACTCCCACTTCTGTCCAGATATAAGAATTACCTGCTGTCAGGAGGAAGCTAGTGCTGGCATTTCTACCTGAGCTGCTTTGCAGATCTGCCTTCTTAAAGAGAAGAGTGATCAGTGACTCATATATGACAAGAAGCCTCTCCCAAAGGCAACCCCTCTGACTCCATCAGGGCTTTTATTTAACTGAAATATTGCAGCACACTTAGCATACCTTAGCCAACATGCCTTGGGCCATTTTCCTTTTGAGGTGGGGCAACCAGAATGGTACACAGTGTTCCAGGTGTGGTTTCACAATCAATTTTTATAATGGCAGTTTGATAAAGCGTGTTCTCCTTCATGGCGAGCACATGTTGCGGTGGGGGCTAACAAGACACCCCACTGTTGCTGGGCGGGAAGAGAATGTTAGCCACCATTACAATTGGGTTCTATCTGTTGCTGGGGAGATTTATATGTTGCCATTTTGAGATTGACAGCCATAGCTTTTAAATACCCTGCGCGCAGCACTGAGCTTCCTCTTTTCACTGCGCGCATCGGATCACCCACCCTCCCTCCCTATGTTCAGGGTTGTTCGCTTGACCTTGCGATTGCCTGTCATGGGATCATCTGCTTTGGGGGCAGTGGCCCGGTAGGAATTTTGTCCATCTAAATAACTTAAGCTAGTTTCATAAAGCTAAATAAAACTATTGTCGTCTCTCTCTGTGTGTTTTTAAAATTGTGTTGCACATAACAGATTTTGTGTTGCAACTGTTTCCCCACTTAGGAAGATGTTTAGGAGGTTTTCTATTGGTTTGTTTTTAACTGTAATCTCTCATCTACACATTTACTGTTCCAGTTCTCTCCTAACCATCTTATTGCTACACTGGGTGAAATTAAAAATGCTATCACCTTGGTTGCCAAGTAACATTGACAAAGCTGAGTTACACCATTAGTCCCAGGAAGGGGAGGCTGTGTTCCTCCAGGCGTAGCAACACTCCAGCTGCAACTCCCATCATCCCTGCTGCTTGGCCATAATGCCTTGGGCTGATGGGAGATGGAGTCCAACAACAAAATACACATTTTGCATGCACCATGTACACCAGGTGTCAGGAACCTGCCACTCTCCAGATGCTGCTGAACTACAACTCCCCTCATCCCTGGCCTCTGGCTAGGTTGGCTGAGGCTGAGGAGAGGTGGACTAAACAACAACATCTGGAAGCCGTAAGTGCTCCATCCATGTGCCTTTGAAAGCTCCTGCCCATCATAGGCAATCCTGAGTCTGATGGACTACCTGCTATAGTGCTGTCAGCCAAGGAAGGTCCAGAGGAAAGAATTAACTCTTTATTCTCAAAAGTACACTTACACGTTAGGACAAGGTACGTCCCTCAATCCTTCGTCTCTCAACTATTCCAATGAGGCGTCTCCTGTCCAATGTGCAGGCGACCTTGGAACGGACAGCTCACGGAAGAACCCCGACCAAACCTAAGAGGAGGCGTGTAGCGGTGATAGGGGATTCCCTACTGAGGGGAACAGAAGCAGTGATCTGTGGGCCTGACAAGATGTCTCGGGAAGTGTGCTGTCTCCCCGGGGTTAAGATCCAAGATGTAACTGAACGACTGCAAGGAATCAGAAAACCCACTGACAAATACCCCTTCCTCTTGGTTCATGTGGGAACCAATGACACTGCAAGCAATAGCCTCCAGAAGATCAAAAGAGACTACGAGGCTCTGGGCAGGAAATTGAAGCAATTAAATGCACAAATTGTCATCTCATCTGTCCTCCCAGTTGAACGACGTGGCCCAGGGAGAGAGAGAAAAATAGTGGAAGTGAACAGCTGGCTTCGCAAATGGTGTAAACAGGAACGGTTTGGATTCTTAGATCACGGACAGCAGTTTCTTGAAGATGGACTTCTGGCAAGCGATGGGCTGCACCTCACAATGGTTGGGAGGAATGTTTTTGCCAAAAATCTCAGAAACCTCATCAGGAGGGCTTTAAACTGACTAATGTGGGGGAGGGAGACAGTGCTCCTGAAGGTAGGAGTCTATCAATTGATGAAGATGATCATCCAAATGTCATAGACCAAATGGAGCAAACAGCACGCAGACCTAGTGGTGGGAGGAAAAAATCCTTAAATAAGAGTCACGGGGGAATGATTAATGGACTTCAATGTCTGTACACTAATGCACAAAGCATGGGAAATAAACAAGATGAGCTTGAGCTCTTGGTACAGCAAACTAAATATGACATAATAGGCATCACTGAAACCTGGTGGGATAAGTCCCACGATTGGAATGTAATAATGGAGGGATACAATCTATTTCAGAGAAACAGACCAGACAAGAAAGGAGGAGGAGTGGCGTTATATGTCAGGGATGTGTATACCTGTGAAGAGATCCAAGATTTAGAACCTCAAAGCCAAAGTGAGAGCATTTGGGTCAAAATTAAGGGAGAGAAGAATAACAGGGACCTCACTGTGGGAGTTTACTATAGATCCCCAAGCCAAACGGAGGACATAGATGATGCCTTCCTGGAACAGATGGCCAAGCATGCAAAAGGAAGGGAGATAGTAGTAATGGGGGACTTCAATTACCCGGATATTTGTTGGATGTCAAACTCAGCCAAGAGCATAAGGTCAAACAGATTCCTCACTGGCCTTGCAGACAACTTCATTGTCCAGAAAGTGGGAGAAGCAACAAGAGGAACAGCCATTTTAGATCTGGTCCTAACCAATGTTGATGACCTGGTTAGTGGGGTAGAAGTGGAAGTTTCTGAAGTTTACTATACAGCGGAAAGGAGCAGCCAAGCATACTAGGACTCAATTTCTTGACTTTAAGAAAGCCGACTTCATAAAACTTAGGGAAGTGCTGGGTGAGATCCCATGGACAGTAATACTAAAAGGAAAGGGAATCATAGAATCATAGAATCATAGAGTTGGAAGAGACCACAAGGGCCATCGAGTCCAACCAAGAGTATTAAAAGAACTGGCAGATGTGATCTCAGAACCACTGGCAGTCATCTTTGAGAATTCCTGGAGAACAGGCGAAGTCCCGGCAGACTGGAGGAGGGCAAATGTTGTCCCAATTTTCAAAAAGGGGAAAAGAGAGGACCCAAATAATTACCGCCCAGTCAGTCTGACATCAATACCAGGGAAGATTCTGGAGCAGATCATTAAGCAAACAGTCTGTGAGCACCTAGAAAGGAATACTGTGATCACCAATAGTCAGCATGGATTTCTGAAAAATAAGTCATGTCAGACTAACCTGATCTCGTTTTTTGACAGAATTACAAGCCTGGTAGATGAAGGGAACACAGTGGATGTAGCCTACCTTGATTTCAGCAAGGCATTTGACAAGGTGCCCCATGATATTCTTGTAAAGAAGCTGGTAAAATGCGGACTTGACTATGCTACCACTCAGTGGATTTGTAACTGGCTGACTGACCGAACCCAAAGGGTGCTCATCAATGGTTCCTCTTCATCCTGGAGAAGAGTGACTAGTGGGGTGCCACAGGGTTCTGTCTTGGGCCCGGTCTTATTCAACATCTTTATCAACGACTTGGATGATGGACTCAAGGGCATCCTGATCAAATTTGCAGATGACACCAAACTGGGAGGGGTGGCTAACACCCCAGAGGACAGGATCACACTTCAAAATGACCTTGACAGATTAGAGAACTGGGCCAAAACAAACAAGATGAATTTTAACAGGGAGAAATGTAAAGTATTGCACTTGGGCAAAAAAAATGAGAGGCACAAATACAAGATGGGTGACACCTGGCTTGAGAGCAGTACATGTGAAAAGGATCTAGGAGTCTTGGTTGACCACAAACTTGACATGAGCCAACAGTGTGACGCGGCAGCTAAAAAAGCCAATGCAATTCTGGGCTGCATCAATAGGAGTATAGCATCTAGATCAAGGGAAGTAATAGTGCCACTGTATTCTGCTCTGGTCAGACCTCACCTGGAGTACTGTGTCCAGTTCTGGGCACCACAGTTCAAGAAGGACACTGACAAACTGGAACATGTCCAGAGGAGGGCAACCAAAATGGTCAAAGGCCTGGAAACGATGCCTTATGAGGAACGGCTAAGGGAGCTGGGCATGTTTAGCCTGGAGAAGAGGAGGTTAAGGGGTGATATGATAGCCATGTTCAAATATATAAAAGGATGTCACATAGAGGAGGGAGAAAGGTTGTTTTCTGCTGCTCCAGAGAAGCGGACACGGAGCAATGGTTCCAAACTACAAGAAAGAAGATTCCACCTAAACATTAGGAAGAACTTCCTGACAGTAAGAGCTGTTTGACAGTGGAATTTGCTGCCAAGGAGTGTGGTGGAGTCTCCTTCTTTGGAGGTCTTTAAGCAGAGGCTTGACAACCATATGTCAGGAGTGCTCTGATGGTGTTTCCTGCTTGGCAGGGGGTTGGACTCGATGGCCCTTGTGGTCTCTTCCAACTCTATGATTCTATGATTCTATTCTATGATTCTATGATTCTCTTCTCCTGGCTGTTACAAGCTCCTCCAGATCACTGGTCCCTTCTTCCAAGTCAGTCTCCAACCCCCTTTCTCCTCCTTATCCAGCCTCCACTCATCAGGGTCCAGCCAGTCCCTGACACTACCTGATGTCCCTTTAACTCAAGAGTAGGGAACCTTTGGCTGTCAAAGTCTTGCTAAACTACAACTCCAATCAGCCCTAGGAAGCATGGCCGATGTCTAGGAGTGACGGGAGTTGTAGTTGAGCAACATCTGAAGGACCAAAGGTTCCCCATACTTGTTTTAACTGGACATGCCAAGAAAGCTACAGGTTGGATGACTGCAATGTTCAAACCTCTGCCAAGAGGAAGAAAGCAATTCTTGCTCTGTCTGCCACAGATCTTTCTTCCGCCACCCCGTATCTCCACATGCCTCACCTTCAGGTGTCCTGCCCACACTCCCACAAGGAGACGGAGACGGCCCCCACCGTTTGAGAGAAATCACTGCACTAATTGATTTATGATTTTAAAGCTACCTTAATCAGTGCAATAATAAAGAATATCCTTGTACTATGGAATCCATGGCAAGCCATATGCCACAAACAGATGATAGACGTGGAGAGCAGATTAGATATAGGTGCAAGCAGGCGAGATTGTAAAACTGCCTTCTACAGATCAAGGGAAGGCTGTTGGGTTTGTACCAAGTGTAACTTCCCAGTTCAATTTCAAAAGAACAGAAAATACAGAAGTTACGTTCATGACTATTGGAATAGCATATTTGTTTTAACTTTTCCATTTGTAATTGTTGTAACCTGCCTGCTGGTGAAGGGTGGGTGGCAGTGGTAGCAATAATCATCATAAAAATAACCCTGGTCCACCCATGTAGCACAATGTGATGGTAAATGGACTGTATCACTGCATATGGGGACATTTGAAAATGTGAACACCGTGCTCCCTCCTTGCATGTAGAAAACTAGAACAGAAAGAAGCAAGTCAGGCTAGAATTCCTCACCCCCACCAACGCTGCTAATTTTCTACTTACAGACCATTATGTTTAACAGGATGGTGCATTAAAAGCATGGTATCCCTCCTCGCCTCCCCATAATCTAAAGTGATGCAATCTACTCTTCCATTCAACAGGCCATATTTGTGGGTCACAGATAAGGGTCCTCATTGTGCTGATAAAATATTACTGTAATCAAGAGGCAACCAGAAGGCTTACATCTAAGAGCCTGATAACATTAAATACAGCAGGGTTTGCAAGTGTCATTTCACAAGCCTAATCTAGTTCTAGTAAAATGAGAGAGGGAGAAAAACTTCCCTCTGTCCACCTTCTCCACATCATACACTATTTTATACACCTCTATCACGCCTCCTCTGACTTGCCTGTTCTCTAACCTAAAAAGCCCCCCCCCCCCGGTTCCATCACCACAGTGACGCCCACTAAACAAGCAAGAAAGCACCAGAGTTAGTGGATGAATGGTTCACTCACTGAGTGCAGATCCACAAAAAGCCCGTGCTTCTCTTCTTCGGGATGCAAGCCATCCACTGTCTCTAACAGTTCTGGGTCAGCATTCAGGAAGTGTGGGTGGGACATGAATACTGGTGCATCTAAAGAAGAAGAAGCAAAGACAAGCAGATGAAAACAAAGCTGTTTGAGGCATAGAATCATCTCGCTACCTGTACTCATCCCAGATCCTGTGATTTTTTTTTATTTTTAGCCTTTGGAATATTTCAGCCAGGAACTTGACACGATGAACAGTATTTCACACCCTTTATGATCATGAAGATTAGAAACGTCACTTAAAAAAACAATCACAACAATTGATCTTCCGCATGCAAAGCTGCAGGACGGAGATTGTGTGACACGCAAGTGGGTGGAAAAAAATATATGATTTTGCAGACAAACAAACATCAGACATTACTGTGAATAGCATCTTCTGTGCCGAATGCAAGCCTTGACCACAGCAAAAAAGTGCCAAAAATCATATTTGGAGAGCAAATACAGAGAGACTATGTTTTTAGAGCAGTGGGGGCCTTCAGGAAGACAACATAAAATGTAGGAGCAGCCCTGTGGGTTCACACCAAAGGTAAATTCCAGTCCAGCAAACTGTTTTCACAGCAGGGCCATCTGGTGCTCCTGCGTTCTGCCTGTAGGCTTCCCAGAGGAAACAGCCTCCACTGCATTCAATATAAAGGTAAAGGGACCCCTGACCATCAGGTCCAGTCGTGACCGACTCTGGGGTTGCGGCACTCATCTTGCTTTATTGGCCAAGGGAGCCAGCGTACAGCTTCCGGGTCATGTGGCCAGCAGGACTAAGCCGCTTCTGGCGAACCAGAGCAGCGCACAGAAACACCATTTACCTTCCCGCCGAAGCAGCACCTATTTATCTACCTGCACGTTGACGTGCTTTCAAACTGCTAGGTTGGCAGGAGCAGGGACCGAGCAACGGGAGCTCACCGTTGGAGCAACATGGGGATTCGAACCGCCAACCTTCTGATCAGCAACTCCAAGGCTCTGTGGTTTAACCCACAGCATTCAATATAGCCCTTGCATTCAATATAGATTGCAGCTTTTCCTCCCTGGGGCTGAGCTGGGGCTGGTTTTCCAAGGATGAAGCAAAAGCTGGCTGTGGACAGCAACTTCATTACCAATTCCTGGAGCAGCCCCCTCCCCTGCCCCCATTTTTAAGGAAAATAAATGTATAAGCAAATAAAAAATGCAAGCAGACATTTGCTTAAAAGGAAACGATTCACCTGAAGCATGAGTGAGGACCAAGACTCAACAGCTGAAAAAACACATTCTTTGCACACCTATACATCAGTCCTGAATCTGTAAAGCCACAAATTTCAGAATCCCACACACTACATATTACATACTCTTTAACCAACTTGGCACCTAACACAGCTGGACTGGGCCACTTCTTAACGGCAGCTTGAAAATACTTATCCTAATTCTGAAGAGCATTACAGATTAGGGTAAATAATGGGTGATATTTCCAAGAAAGAGGCTGTGAATGGAAAGCCACTGATTAACACAAGTTAACCAAAGATCCATGAACACACAAACACAAAAAACCCACCATCCAGATTAGGCTACCAGTATGAATTGTGCAAATGAGAAATGTATTTTCCTTCTGCTAGCTAAGGCAAAAGTGCCAACAGAAGACACTATTGGCCCCTGGAAACCTCATTCTGACATACACGGGGTCGGACCCGAGGTCATCCATCTAGTTCAGAACAGTCTACCACTGACTGGCAGAGGTTCTCCAGGGTTTCAGGCAGGGGACATTCCTAGCTCTACCTCAAGGCACTGTGGACTGAATGTGGGGCCATCTGCATGGAAAGCAGATGCTCTGGTACTCAGCCACTGCCTTTTCTCATGAGACTGCACCAAGTTTGATGGCTTAAAAGGAGGACTAGCTAGCTGGCTATGATGACTAACTCAACTGTTGGAGGCCGAATGCCTCTGAGGGCCAGTGGCTGGTGGGAGGCTCAAGTGAGGAGATTATTTCTATAGGCATCTGATAGCTAATGCTGTTCTAGGCTGCATCAACAGAAGTTTAGTGTCCAGATCAAGGGAAGACATAGTACCACTTTATTCTGCCTTGGTCAGACGACACTTGGAGTCATTTGTCCAATTCTGGGCACCACAATTCAAAGAGGATATTGACAAGCTGGAATGTGTGCAAAGGAGGGCAATCAAGATGATAAATGGTCTCAAGAGTAACAGTTGAGGGAATTGGATATGTTTAGCCTGGTAAGGAGGAGACTGAGAGGAGATATGATAGCCATCTTCAAATATCTGAATGGGTGTCAGATGGAAGATGCAGCAAGCTTGTTGTTGTTTTTTGTTGTTTTTTGTTTTTGCTTCAGAGGGTAGGATTCAAATCACTGGATTCAAGTTACAAATAAACACCACAAAGAACTTTCTGACAGTAGGAGCTGTTTCATAGTGGAACGGATTCCCTCAGGGGGTTGTGGACTCTCCTTTCTTGAAAGTTTTTAAGCAGAGGTTGGCTGGCCACTGGTCATGGATGCTTTAGTTGAGATTCCTGCATTGCAGGGGGTTGGACTAGATGACCCCTGGGGTCTCTTCCAACTCCATGATTCTGTTACTGGCCACTCTGAGAACAGAATGCTGGATTAGATGTGACATTGGCCTGGCCCAGCAGGCTCTTCTTATATCCTGCCCTTCCTCCAAGGCATTCATGGTGGCAAATATGGCTTCTTCCACTGCATTTTATTTTAACAGCCCCATGGAGGTGAGTTAGGCTGAGAGAGTGAGTAGCCCAAAGTCAGCCTCTGAGCCTGTATGTCCCCAAGAGGTGCTAACAATTATACGACACTGAGAGAACATGTCCACACAATGAAGTCTGCCCAACAGCATTTTACGTATTACACAATCCCCACAGAGAACAGCACTGCCATTGTTCTCTCCCATAACAGTTTGTGATATTGAGCATTTTGTAAGGCAGAGGAACGATCCAAGTTTTCATCTTACAGGAAGCTGCTGTTGCACTCACTTGGCTTTTGTAAACTGCTCTGGGGATTTTATTGCAACCAAATCTTGGGAAATAAATTATATACAAATGTTAGGGGTTCAAACCCTGGCAACTCCACTTAAGAAATCTAGGGCAGGAGGGCTAGAAAAGGAGTCTGGCCGAGATGAAAGGGGAAAACGAACTCTGAGCTAGATTGGCAATGCTTCCAGTTCCACATCAGGCAGGCTTTCCACATTCATGTGAGAGGCTATGGCAGCTGTCTCCCAACCTAGCACCCTCTAGCTGTTGCTGGACTACAACTCCCATCATCCCTGACTGCTGGCCATACTAGAAAGGGCTGGTGTGAGTTGGAATCCCCCAAACACCTGGTGGGAACCAGGCTAGCAAAGGTTGGGTTATAGTACCAGATTTTCCTGCAAAACAAACAGCAACAGAACAATGAAAGATGTCTAAACACTTCTAGCCCCCCAACCCAACAAATTGGACAACATGGATGACTGCTGGGGGCGGGGACCAAAATACTTTTTAGACGTACTTAATCGACAGCTGCTGACATTCTGGATTCCAGACTGGCGGCACGGACAGAAGCCTTCGTTGGGAGGATAGTCTGTACCATTGTCAAACAAGTTCTTTGGAGCCACGTAACGCAGCGTTGGTATTCCCTTGAAGTCTCCGGATCTACTGTAGTTTAATTTAATGGACCTGAAAACAGGGGTTTCAAGAGATGAGGGGCATCCAAGCACCAGAAGACATACTTCAGAGATGAAAGTTGAACACGTTGAGGCCCACTACAGCATCTGCTGAAACGGGTCCCTTTGTACACCTTCTAAACTTTCTAGTACTATCTATCTGCCACTTTTGAACAGAAGTGAGTCATGGTGTCTGGTGCCCATTTGGACTGGTAGGACTGATAAGGCGGAGGTCAGAGAAGCTCACAGGAAGTGGAGCCAAAGCCAATGCGGGCAGAACTAACAAATTCTAGTTTTGTCACACACACACACACACACACCATTTCTCCCCTCTTACTTCATGTTAGATGTTTTGGTATTAGTGATGTAAACTCTAAAGAATCAGACAAATGGGAAGAGAATAAATAATCATATAATAAATATATAAATAAATGCAATAAATGTAATAAATAAAGTGCTTTATGTTCAAAAATAAAGAGAGCAAAAAACTACAAAAACAGTACTTTGAACTGTGCCTGTAAACAAGCTAGAACGCTGAGTCATTTATTTTTGTAGAGCCAGCCAACCTAGCTTCTAGGATGTTGGCCCGTCCCATACAAAGCAGCCCCTAATAGGCCACTGGGAATACCAAGAATCCAGTTTCAACATCCTCAACGGACCGCACCTGATTCAACCGTTCACACGGGAGCAGCCTTCTCTGAGTGCAGCTGCAAGAGGGAGGCTGCCAGGTAGGAGCAGGGACTGTACCTTCTCCTGTGTAAGGCTACGGCCTCATCAAAGGATTTTCTCCCAAAAAAGCAAACCCTGAAAGAACATGCCAACCTCATATTTCGGCCAGGAGATGTTTCCACGCCTCCGCTTCCCAGCAGAGACTCCGACTTAGCCAGCTTTTCCCATGGGCAGCTGCTGACTGGCCTAAAGCCCATTTGCGGATGATTCAAGGCATGTTTTTAATCACTTTCTGCCTTTTTGGAGAGCGTCAAGTTCTGCAATTATGTTCACCCAGTGCCCAGAGCAGTAAGGGTACATCAAGATGGGGGCAGCAGTGGCTGAGGCAAGGTGAAGCCATTTGCCTCAGATGGTGAATCCAAACCCCACCATGCTGCCAACACAGTGCTGTTGCCCTTGCCACTGCTGCTGCGTCATGGCAGCAGCACAGGTGTGGCTGCAGGTGAGGGTACAGTTGCGATGACAAGGCTTGTGGCAGCGAGGGCACGCTGGGGGCTGGGGGCAGCAGCAGCTGGGCAGCAGCAGCAGCTGGGCATTTTAACTACAGCAGCAAAATGTCTCGAGCCAGTTCTGATCAGGATATATATTCTAAGCAAGCCAGAGGCAGGGATCTTGCACCAGAAGCCTCAAGTCAGCCTCTGCACTGCTTCCTCTAAAAGGGGGGAAGTGGGGTGTGTGAGAGAGATTATAAGATATAATACAGAGATGGAGGATGAAACTCAAGCAGACTAGAGGTGGGTGCAAGGGAGTGTCAGGCCCCCGCAAAAAATAAGCAAGCTTTGGTCTCTGTCATCTGAGAAACACTGCAATGTGCCTGCACTGACTGGGAGTGGCTCTCCAGGCTGGGTCTTTTCCAGGCCTACCAAGAGATGCCAGGGATTGAATCTGGGGCCTTCTGCATGCATAGCAGATGTTCTCCCACTGAGTCATGGCCTGTCCTCTTGACAAGTCTATCTACTGAGCTCAGGATAGAATGCAGATTCCTATGCTTCCAGTTTAGAACTGGGGGGGGGATCCTCTGGCTTTCCATGTATTTGTGGACAACAGCTCCCATAATCTCCAAGGCCTAGCTTTGCTGGCTGGAGCTGATGTGGAGTCCAGCAATACCTGGAGGCGTATGCACTGTCCCTGCTGGACAAGCAGGGATTTCTTCTCAGCTTACCTGCAGGCATCAGGGCTGTACAATTCCACAGGTGAGGAAGGGGTCATAAATGGAGGCCAGATCTGTCCAGATGTCCCATTGATCATGTTGCATTGATCAGAGTTCCAGTAGGACACCTAGAGGGAAAATGGATCCCTAAGAATAACCAGAAGCTGGGCTGAGTCTAGCAAAAAACTCTCCCTGCCAAACAGGTTAAGCCTGGCTTTCATTACAAACCATGGCCTTGTCTTCCCCATGCCTTATCCTGAGGAATTCCCCAGACCTTTCTGCCACACAACCTTTCCTTTAATTCAGTTACACAACTTGACTCGAAACTTCCCTTGCCAATCACAAACTGTACCAGGAAACTCTTCCGAGGTCTGAATCACTAGGAAGCAAAAGGTCTCTGATTAAAAGTACCATACAAAAGCTGTAAAAAAAAGAGTGCAGAATTTTTTTTTCTTAGCTTGTGTAAAACTAAAGCAGCCACTCTAGATACAATCTCAAGTTATCTGAGCTGAATACATCCATTTAAGAACCTGCAGTCTTATCAATGTGGAAGGCACCCCTTTCAGATTGTGCAAAGGACTTAAATCTATTATTTGACATGGGCCAAAACATCTTGACTGCATAGGAGGATCTGAATGGGTTGATTCTGTCTGCCTTTAAAAGAGAGACACATACCTGGCCACATGGCTCACTGAACACACAAATAGGACTTGTGTCTGAGAAAATTTCCAGAGGATTGTGTTGCACAAAGCACTGTTTTTTTTTAATATTAAAAAATGCAGACCCTCTTCACTTGTATAGTTTATACCAGGGTGGGGAACCTCTAGCCCAAGGGCCAAACGCAGCCCTCCAGACTTCTCCATTTGGCCCCTGCAACTCCTCCCTTTTCCCCAAGCCTCACTGGCTCCACTTCACACCACAAGTACATTAGAATGGCTAGGATGCATCTTTGAACTCTGATTAATGACTCTTTTTCGTCCGGACGGAGGATAGAGAGGGGTGTGTGAGTATATTGTGCAGAAACTAGCCTACTGTGCAAAGATATAATTGACCATAAAGTAAGCCCACAACTTATACAGGGCTTATGTTCCGAGGATTGCGCCTAAAACCAAAATCATGTACAGTGGTACCTCTGGTTACGTACTTAATTCGTTCTGGAGGTCCGTTCTTAACCTGAAACTGTTCTTAACCTGAAGCACCACTTTAGCTAATGCGGCCTCCCGCTGCTGCCGTGCCGCCACCGCACAATTTTTGTTCTCATCCTGAAGCAAAGTTCTTAACCTGAAGCACTCTGGGTTAGCGGAGTCTGTAACCTGAAGCGTATGTAACCTGAAGCGTATGTAATCCGAGGTACCACTGTATAGTCAAAACACATTGGGTTCAATGGCAGGTGGGATTGCCAAAATCATTTCTCCTGGAACTCCACCACCTTTCCACTATCTTTTAATTAATTAATGGTCACGCACGTAAAGCTGAATGTCCACAAGTTAAGAATGTGTTTAAATTGCAGCTTCCGTTTCTGCCCCGGCCCGTCATTGCCATGTGGTCCCTGGAAGGCTTCCCAGAGGGGAATGTGGCCCTCGGGGTGAAAAAGGCTCCTCACACTTGGATTACAGCAACTGAAGAATTCAGCTTTTTCTTGTGGCTGAATCTGAGCTGTCTCCATGGAATTTTTTTATTCCCAACATGTGATGCACATGGTTCAGCCTATCTGATGGGAGCAGGTGAGATTACAAAAGGAAAAAAATGAAGGAATCAATGGCAAATCCTATGCTGTGCCAAGTCTTCCATATTAAAAGAAGACTCTGTTCTGAGTTGATGGGGCAGCAAACAGCACTGGGAAGACAAAGGCAGAGCCAAAACATCTTGACTGCATAGGAGGATCTGAATGGGTTGATTCTGTCTGCCTTTAAAGAGAGACAATGGAAGAGGAGTTTCCATGAAGAGAGCAGTTTGCAGTTACCTCTTTCAGTCCATTCCAAGAATCTATCATATGGACTCTGCTGATGTTCTTCATGCCTGTGTACACCGTGAACAGCCCTGTATTTGAATTATTGAACTGCAGTGGAAGAGAATATATATTATTAACATGCCTTGCTCACGTGCTTTTCAGAAGGGTTGGGGTTAGGGAAATCAGGGAGCAGAGAACAGGGAGGAAGGCCACTTCATACCTTGCCCTCTTCAGAAGGGTTGGCAAGGAAGGTTGGCCATAGCTCAGAGGTAGAGTATAGGCTGCACCTCAGAGCCTTGAATAATGTTACAAATCCCTGACACCACCAGCAAAAACGATTTCAGGTTGCTGGGCTGGGCGAGATCTTGACCTTAGGCCTTGACAGTATCATTATCAGTATCATTACATTTACACTCCACATTTCCTCTCCATTTTGCCCTCACAACAATCCTGTAGCCCAGGTTAGGCTAAGATATGGCAAATGGCCCAAGGTCACCCAGTGAGCTTCATGGCTGAGCAGGGATTTGAGCTTCAGTCTCCAAGGTGCGAGCGCGACACTCTAGCTGCTCTGCCACACTAGCTCCCAGTTTGGATGATGCCTCTGTGAACAGAGGAGCCTTCCCCAATCTGGTGCCTTCTAGACATTTTGAGCTCATTTCCCAAGGTTGGCCATGCTGCCTGGGGTGGACGGTAACTGCTATCCAACATCTGGCAGGCACCACTTTGAGGAAACTGGAAGAAACACTGCTGAGCTGGATGCACCAAAAGTCTGATTCTGTACGAGGCACCCTAGACGGAAACATTGAACCAGTCACCGCAGTGTTGCCACTGATACACGCCATAGCAGCCAACAGAAGGCGTAGTAGCTAGGATATGGTTACCAGATTTTTTTCAATGAATCCGGGGACACTCCCCCCCCTTTTTTTTTGAAGCTGAGTGGCAACAGGGAGTCAGTAGTAGGGATGGTGAGGCAAAAGACCCTGGGCCCAAGCACACATGCATATTGTATAAAGGTGCAAAGCCCTTCTTTCACACCCTGTGAAATATAAATGCCCAGAGTTTTTTAAAAACTGGGCAACGGCCAGCCAGCCGTGACTCCCGAGCCTCCCCCGATCATTCAAAACAAAGGGGGAAGGGGGCAGGAGATCTGTACTGCCGGACGTCCCCGGTCCCCCTTCGGCAGTGGCGGCGGCAGCAGCGGTCAGCAGCCTGGAGCCAACCTGGTAGCGCAGTTGACTCTGGCTGGCTTCAGGAGCTGCTTGCTGCCATGGCACCAGCCATTTTTCCTCGCCGGAAGTCCCCATATGATGTGTTGTAACACGGCAGCGAGCAGTTCCTGAAGCCAGCCAGAGCCAACTGCGCTACCAGGCTGGCTCCAGGCTGCTGAGGCTGCTGCCACCATGTTTCCCAGGGACAGATTTGAAAATCCATGAACTGTCCCTGGGAACCAGGAGCTTCTGGTAACCCTAAGCTAGGAGCAAACCCTGCCTTCCAGAAATTCCTTATCTGGAGATGTCTTGCAAAACTGGCCTTACTTTTGCACACACTGCCCTGGACTGCTTCAGAAAGCAGTTCTTCAGTTACATGTTACTGGCAAGCCCTACAAATGCTGGTACATGGAAGGAGTCTTCCTCTTAAGCTACTTTGTTTTGCTACGGGCGTGAAACTGTGCCCAATTATATTTTGCCTTAAATTCCTGACACCTCTGCTTGGAAGGATTAGTTGGGAGGTGACTGGGGAGAGCTCTCTTTGAGGCTAGGCAGGGCAGGCAGATAGTTTGATCTGGAGCAGCTTCCCACGCCTCTCTCTTGGCATCTGCTACAGAATTGTTGCACCTATCCGCCTCTCATTTCTGCCTTGCCCTTCATGACTTCCACCGCACCCCTCCACCACTAACTTCAGAGACCCAAGCTCCCTCCCAAGGGTTTTACTTACTTCAGCAAACAAGCCAAATTTCCCTTTGAAGGGAAGTAAGCCAGGCTTGATGCTGTTCAGGAAGTCGATGAGCGGCTCATCATAACCCCACAAGATTTCTCCCACCGTCCGGTTCACAAAAGCACCCTGTCCGAAGGCAGCAAAGGTGGCGCTGACAAGCATCTGAGCGCCCGCCGGCATGTCCTCCAACATCACTGCTGCAGCCTGGTTGTGAAAGATGGAAAGAAGAGGTTATCATGCATTGATGCTCCTAAGAAGAGCTCATGTTGTCTGGCACGGATACATATTGCTGGCTAGTACTGGGAACAGATCCCCAGGCAAACTCTCTAATACATGAATCACCTTCTATATATGTCTCATATTTAAACACACACCACAACAACAGCTAAACATGCCGTGGAAACAGCACAATGTTAACCATCTCTACTTCAGAAGCAAGTCTTACTGAATTCAACAGGGCTTACTTCCAGGTATGGGAAGCTAGGATTGTAGACTTTTGCAATTTGTATGTATATATGAGAACAGTCGATATAGATATAAAATGAACAGAAACTTATAGTTACCAATCCAGGAAATATAAAAATTAAAATAGATATTAAATCATTTGGGTATGTGGTAAAAATATGTAAGAGAGGAATTTTTTTTAAAATAATATTTATTCAACTTTTAAAGATTACAAAGAGAAAAAACAAAAAACAAAAAGAGAAAAATAAAAAAGACAAAAAATACAAGCAATTAAAAAAACAACACACAGATCAAACCTTTACGTAACTTTCTTTCCTTTGCTTATTTCCTTGACCTCCTCACACCTCCCTTTTTTGTATTCTAGTTCAATTAGATATTTCAGCAAATCCTTTCCAGCTTTGTTTTTATCCTATTAATTTATCTTAATATACTGTAATTTTACATTCTCGTCTTTCACCAATTAACAAATCCATTTTTACCTAATCCTTTATATCATTTCTGCTAAAACCACATTACTTCATTCCAACATTCCAACATTACTTCTAACATTCCTTAATTTTGCAATGTTTCTGTAGATAAACTTTAAATTTTTTCCAATCTTCTTCCACTGACTCTTCACCTTGGTCTCAGATTCTGCCAGTCATTTCCGCCCGTTCCATATAGTCCATCACTTTCATCTGCCATTCTTCCCGGGTGGGTAAATCTTGTGTCTTCCAATACTTCGCGATTAGTATTCTTGTTGCTGTTGTTGCATACATAAAGAAAGTTCTGTCCTTCTTTGGCACCAATTGGCCAACCATGCCCAGGAGAAAGGCCTCTGGTTTCTTCTGAAAGGTATATTTAAGTACCTTTTTCATTTCATTATAGATCATCTCCCAGAAAGTCTTAATCCTTGGGCACGTCCACCAAAGGTGAAAGAATGTACCTTCAATCTCCTTACATTTCCAACATTTGTTATCGGGCAAATGATAAATTTTTGCAAGCTTGACTGGTGTCATGTACCACCTTTAAATCATTTTCATTATATTTTCTCTTAAGGCATTACATGCCGTGAACTTCATACCTGTGGTCCATAACTGTTCCCAGTCAGCCATCATAATGTTATGTCCAACATCTTGTGCCCATTTTATCATAACAGATTTCACCATTTCATCCTGAGTATTCCATTTCAACAGCAAGTTATACAATCTTGACAAGTTCTTAGTTTTAGGATCTAACAGTTCTATTTCCAATTTTGATTTCTCCACCTGAAAACCAATTTTCTTATCCAAATTAAAAGCCTCCATTATTTGATAATAATGAAGCCAATCCCGTACTTTGTTTTTTAGTTTTTCAAAACTCTGCAGCTTTAATCTGTCTCCTTCTTGTTCCAATATTTCCCAATATTTCGGCCAGTTGGCCTCCATATTGAGCTTTTTCTGAGCCTTTGCTTCCATTGGTGACAACCACCTTGGAGTTTTATTTTCAAGCAAGTCCTTATATCTTATCCAGACATTAAATAGTGCTTTCCTGACAATATGGTTTTTAAACGCTTTATGTGCTTTGACCTTATCATACCACAAGTATGCATGCCAACCAAAAACATTATTGAACCCTTCCAAATCCAATATGTCAGTGTTGTCAAGAAGCAGCCATTCCTTCAGCCAACAAAATGTGGCTGATTCATAATAGAGCTTAAGGTCTGGCAGGGCAAATCCACCTCTTTCTTTAACGTCAGTTAATATCTTAAATTTTATTCGGGCTTCTTGTCCTGCCAGACAAATCTAGAAATATCTTTCTGCCACTTCTTGAAACAATCCATTTTATCCAGAATTTGCAATGTTTGAAACAAAAACAGCATCCTTGGCAATACATTCATTTTTATCACAGCAATTCGGCCTAGCAATGATAACTTCAAATTTGATCATATTTCTAAGTCCCTTTTCACTTCCATCCAGCATTTTTCATAGTTATCTTTAAATAAATTCACATTCTTAGCAGTCATGTTATCCCCTAGATATTTCACTTTCTTAACCAGTGTTAATCCTGTCTCCTTCTGAAACCTCTCTCTCTCAATCACTGTTAGATTTTTATCTAAAACCTTAGTTTTCATCTTATTCAACTTAACTTTGTTTAAGGCAGAGGTTTAATATGTGATAGGAAGTGTCTCTGAATTTACTGGTGGATCTAAAATGATGTGTTTGTATTGCTTTGTTGTTTTATATGTTATACTTGGAATGTATAGAATAGTAAGTAATTTAAAATAAAGTAAATAAAATTAACTGGGAAACCTACCTCAGAAGAGGCAATTTGTCACATCTCTGTATGAGTCAGTGTTCTTGGCTCATCTCATTTCAATCAGGAAACCCAGAATAGTGACTCATTCAGAGATGTTACCTTTAGAGCAGATAATTCTTAATCTTCAACAACCTACAAGTAAATTTTATGGGATGTAAGACTGGAGTGTGCCTCTGGTATTAATTCAGGGGGAGGAAAGGTTGAGGGCAGGGAATGGGGAAAGGGGGGAAATCAATTTTAAGTATGCAGTCCATGACTATCCCTTGATTTCCCTGCATGTAGCTGGTGGCATTTCTGACTTTTTCCAGTGTAGGATTATCAAAATTCCTTCAGCCCTTAGTAAGCAATGAATCAATTCAACATGCTGCTCTGAATGGCCTGCATAGTTTCACGCACCTCTTCTCAAACATAAGCACTAGATGTTTGGGTATTTCTTTTTATTTCTTTTTTTAAAAGACAAAGATGGAAAGCCAGTATTCAGGGAATTGAAAACCTATAACCACATTGTACCCTTTCCCTTTCCTCCCACTGCATAGCATATGTTTAAACCCAGGTAAACAAAAACGATTAGAAACTAGAAATAATAATCACAGCAACTGTGAGTCCACTTACCGACACCAAGATATTTGGTATGACAACGTAGTCAGATTCTAACCCAACTGACAGCTCTGGCCGGAAGTAGAAACTCCGATACTCTAAGAAGGAGATGGTATCATTGTCATGGAAAGTTATGTTGGTTTTCTCTCTGTGCTCCCTGTAGAAGAGAGAGGCAGAAAGACTCAGGCTAAATCAGTACCTGCATTGCTTCCACCATGGAAGGCTTTCCTCCATAATAGGCTGTAGACATTGCAGACACTCCATAGTTTTGTCATATGAAAGCTTTCTTGCAATGTCATTTTCTAGAGACAATATGCATAAAGAATTTAAGAGCTCTTCAGCAAAACAGTCTACTTGCCACAACACTTCATCTTTACAACACCTGTGCTACTGACTCTCAAACTTTGGGATTGTTGAAATATATGCAACAAAAAAGTAATCAGTTTGAGTCATGCAACAAAAACTGGGTCCACTTGACCCAAAATGTAAAAGCAATGTGGACTAAAGTCGCTTCTGGGGCTCCTCTGGGAGCTTCATTACCTGCCCAGCAGATCTGCCCCTGAGAAACGGTCTAGGGCCCACTCCGCAAGGAAGCAAGTGCATGCACCTCTCCCCTCCAGACACTTGCACAAACCATGTTCTTTGGTACATTTGGGGGTTTGTGGGTACACTTGTCAAGTGTTTCCAAGCGGCCGAAGATGGTAGTGGTGTGTGCCTCACTTTGACCGACAGCAGCAGTGGCTGCCACTGCCCGTGGGAGCAGGGGGGCCGAATGGAGGCTTGGCAGAGGCTACTGGTGCTACGCCTGGGTTGATGGCTGAGCGTGGGTCTCCCCTCCCAGCGGCTTGGGGGTGATTGCAGGGAGGGTGCATGTGGTGATGTCACACTTATGTAGACTTTGTAGCATAGCTATACAGTACTGTCCAAGTTATGGCTGACTGGGATAGACTTCATCCATATTGTTTTCCTGAATTCTGAAGGGCTTGTGATATAGCTAAGAATGGGATGAAGTCATGAAATCCTGTTTGCTTTTTGTAGGAATGATGCTTTTGGGGAGGGGGCATTTTCTGGTTTGCCTCAGGCAACAAAATGCTGTGGGCCAGCCCTGACGTTTAGGTACAATGATAATGTTCATGTATTTGTGTTTATGTATCTATTAGATACATCTATTAGGATATCTATTATGCTTGAGTATTGCAAACCACTTTGAGATCTTCTATTAGCAAACAATTAATGATAACAACAGCAGCAGCAGCAGCTTCCTATGTTCATTTAAAAACTGAATCACTATTTATGTCAATCAAATAAAAACCCCTTTAAATCATTTTTTTAAAGTGTCTTCCAATTGGGCAACAGATTTTTTTAAAAAACAACAACATGGTTTTTCAATAAAAAGTAATCCTAAAAACTGTAAGCCGAGTCTTAAGAGGCGCTCTTGCTTTTACTCACATGGGAGGGAATGACGCTTCCAGATACAGTCGTACGTTGGATCCCAAACGCCACGAGAGTCAAACATTTTGGCTCCCAAATGCCGCAAACCGGTTTACAAGCGTTCTTTGGAATTCAAACATCTGACACGGCTTACGCAGCTTCCAATTGGCTGCGGGGGCTTCCTGCCAATCAAAAGCTGTGCCTTGGTTTCCAAACGTTTTGGAAGTTGATTGGACTTCCAGAACGGATTCCGTTTGACTTCCGAGGTACAACTATACAATACTTTTTTTCATCTAAAAACTGAGTGTGTTTCTTACTCCAAAACATTTTTTTTCATTATTAAGATTTTACTGAAAGCTTTTTTTAAGAGTTATACACATACAAAGTGTCCTCATTTGCCCACCAGTCAGGGATTAGGGGAACTGTAGCCCAAAATCTCTGGAGGGCAGACCAGGTTGGGAAAATCTGGCCCAAAGCAGAAAAAACCCAGTGAGAAACTCCGTAAAAGTCATAGAACTGTAGAGCTGGAAAGGACCATGAGGGTCATCTAGTCTACCCTCCTAGAATGCAGGAATCCTTTGTCCAATGCAGGGCTCGAACCCAGAATCCTGAGATTGAGTGTCATGTTCTGATATCCCTGGCTTAGGAGTTACAGTGTTTTGAGACAAGAAGGCTGGATAGCACCATTATAACAAACTTCAGCGATTATCATCATTGTTCTCACCTCTCCTCCAAGGTGGTTCTTCCCCCACCCTTCCTATTTTATCCTCACAACCCCCCTGTGAGGGAAACTGGACTGAGACACAGTGACTGGCTGAGTGGGGATTCGAACCCTAGTCTCCTAGGTCTTTCCCGAGCACTACAGTTCACTACACTGGTTCTTTAGCACCATTTTAATGTTATGAAGCGCTAAAAGCGCTATTTATCTGCTTTGTAAGTTGCAAGGCTTTTTTCATAACCTCCCTCGGATGTCGGCATCCATTAATCCTACCTTTTCTCACCCTGACACTTCTAAAGCAATCCTAGGTGTGCTGCAGACATAGCTATGGGTGCATATTTCTCTCACTGGCCTCCCAACACTTTCTATTTCAACAGAGGGACAGATCAACACCTCGAACAAAAGGAGTCATTGATCCTGAAACAAATAAGGAGCAATCATGTAACCTTTAATAAGTGGCCCAGCATAATCCACAGGCCAAGGGCGGAGAACTAAAAGGAAAAGCCAATTATATATTTCAACCACCAACTTCACAGAGGATGATGGTGCAAGACTTCTGAAGAAGTGTTCCGTTCGGACTACAACAGATCCTCAGAAGCTTCCAACGCTCTTGCACATGAGAGCCACCTGTTAGTTTTAACAGAAAAGTGTGCCAGTCATTTGCAACCTTTTGCATGCACATGCATACTCACTGCATTGAAAGGCCAATGAGATGCTTGCAGGGGCTCCACCTGTCAGCATTGGTGGACTGCCAGCTCCTTGCTTGACAGAGGCTTTGAACAGTAAAGAGCAATTCAACTGGTGGGGCTCCTGACCTCACACCATGCAGCTGACCAAGCCTGCCAAGAGCTGCCCAGTAGTTCTTAAAAGGAACTGGAGCCTCCGAGAGCAAGGGAAGCTGGCAATCCCAGACGGGTGACACAAGGATGGTGGATTAGGCAGCTCAGCAGAAAACCCTGCTTGCTATGCGCCATTTAAATCCAATCTTGGGGCCTGAGCAGGAGAAGGGATAAGAGTCCCCATTCGCTTGGACTCTAATCTTGGGCAAAGGAGAAACAAAGACATTTGTGCTAAGAGGCTTTTGCTTCATTCCCTTTGCACAGAGCCACAATGCATACATTCAGCACCCGCAAGGGCACCAGGGAGCCACTATAGGCACAATGTACGCAGAGGACAAGCTTGGCATTATGCTGGCAGCTAAGCCCAGTGGGGGGGGGGGAATTGTGCATGAGATGGCAACAGACCTTGCTGAGTGCTTTGCACAAGATTTGGATAAGCTTTCAAGAAGGTCTTCCATCACTCCCTCCACTGACCTGTTTCGGTGGCTTCTAAACTCTGTTCTCGGCTTGGAAGCTCATCAAAGGAACTCCAAATTATAGGAACTTTGAAAGCTTCCTTATACGGAAAGCCCACTGGTCTTTCTTGCTCAGCACTGTCCCCATGAACAGGCAGTGGCTCTCCAGGGTTTCAGACAAAAGCCTCTCCCACCCTACTGGGAGAGGGCAGGGATTGAACCTGGATCCTTATGCATGCCAGGCAGGTGCTCTGCCACTGAGCTACGGCCCTTCAATGATCCCTCCCCAATGGGAAGCAACATGTCCCAAGGAGACAGCCGGGCCACTGCTACCAACCATTAAAGGGCAGCTGGTGGGGGCACTAGGAACACTTTCGGTCTAGGACACATATTCTACCCACAAGAGCCAAAAGGCCTGAGTTGATTATAAATGGTCTGGATTTTGGGGTGAACAAGGAGGTGTACTGGGGAACATGCATTAGGGAAGCGCAGCAGATCAGTGGCACAGTATCTCCTTCAAAAGCAGAAGCATCTTTGGGTAGGGCTGGGAGTGCCTCTGGCTCGTGAAAACAGGTTTTTTTATTTCACTCCATTGAGCTGGGCTGGCCGTCAGAATGGGACAGGGGTCAGACCACAAACAAAATAAATTGGAAATATTTATTTTAAAACAAATCTCACAGATGATTAGCATATGCAAGCTTGGCAATAAGTGAAATATAAGAATAAAGGGAATGTTTGAATTAATATATAAACGGGGTGGGGGGAATTAGACAGACTAATCATTTTTAATTGTTAAACAGCTACAAATAAAGCATGAAAATCAGTAAAACCTGAACATCATGTTCCTAAATCTTCCGCCAGTCCAAACTATTTACAAGTTTACTAAGTTCCCAGCCTTACAGTAGCTGAAGCTAAAGATTAATAAGAAAACTGGATTATAACTACTAGTCCCAGCAGCAACCCAAGGAATTGGCTTCTGTGGA
Organism: Podarcis erhardii; assembly: GCF_964252035.2. NCBI lineage: Eukaryota > Metazoa > Chordata > Lepidosauria > Squamata > Lacertidae > Podarcis > Podarcis erhardii. The sequence goes on from NC_138505.1 coordinate 41,968,594, forward strand.
CTAAGGGGCAAAGGTCAGAAAGGTGAACTCAGGATCCAGAATGGCCCAAACAGGCAGTAAGTTCAGGCCAAGACTGAGGTGCAGCTGCTTTTTGATCTGGCACCTCCAAATAGACCTGTTTTCTCGTCTGCCCTTATCTCTCTCTCACACACACACCCTTTTTCTCACTTAAACAATTCTGTTATGGTAAATTATGTCAGGGGCAGGCTTCTATCAAATGAGCTTTATTTTTTTCTTAGTTGTTTTTGGGGAGGGACCTAGTCTCAAGCTTTAGCAGAGTGAAAAGAGTTTCATGAAGGTTACTCAGAGCTGCCAACAAGTCTTATATCTTCTTCACTCTGGCACACAATCTCAGCTGAACTAAAGCCTCTTCATTTCTCATATTCCAGTAGACAAGACCCTAAAAGCAGACATTCAGGCTGGCTTAAACAATGGACCAGAGTTTTCTTGACCAGCCTGCTTTGCATTCTCTAGTTTCTGGGGCTGTCACCTTAACCATGTATGCAGGTTTCGTTGCTCATCAGGGAATGTGGTCTGCAGGCTAAAAAAAGCTTCTTCACCACCAGTTAGATAAAAATCAGGTGTGGTAAACTTTTGCTCCTCCAGATGCTGCTGAATGACAGCTCCCATCAACCCAGCAAAGATGGCTAATGCCCAGGGATGATGAGAGTTGTAGTTCAGCCAGATGTGGTGGGCCAAAGGTTCCTCATGCCCAACATACAGGATAATTGACAAGAAAAAAATTAAGATTGTCACATGGGATGAAGCAGACAGAAATGAGCCCAAACCTGTATACGTAAGGGCCACGTTGGGTCACCACCGGCTTTCCTCCTTGAAGAACTTCCTTTGGATTCAGCACCTCAAATAAATAGACTGAAAAGAAAAATGGCACCGGGAGGTCTTTCCACAAGTTGAATGCCATGCCACTGGGATCAAGGCGCACATTCTGTAATGACAAACATGTGCTCCATCAGAGGTTGTTGTTGTTTATTACTCCCCCTTCTCCCTAAGGTGGGTTGCAACCATTTAAAAGACAACATTAAAACCAAATTTTAAAACCTTACAATTACCCCAAAAAAATACAAACATGAAAAACAACATTTAGTAAAGATAAAAAGTAGTAATAAAAAGAAACAAAAAATCATATAGCTGGAAAAAAAAGCCCTAAGTGTGTGTATCTTATGCGCCACAAAGCCAATATAGTGTTTAACCAAAAGGTAGCAGAGAATGAGGCAGATATGCCAGTTTCTGTAAAAGGAGGGCAATTGAGTAATAAAGAAAGGAGGGGATATTAAAACAAAGAAGGACAAAAGGGAAGTAAAAGAGAATGTTTATTTCTCCTGGAACATTTGTTTATTTCTCCTGGAACACATCAGCAGAGCATGTGTTGCGTCATATTTACATTCTTTGGCACATATTCTGGGAATTTTTGAGCTAGCATCTGATCTAATCTCAAAAACAAGAGGAATGCACTGCCCAAGTTTTGTACCCTTGAGATGAGGCAAGCCACAACTCGAAATTCTGTAATTAATGAGTAACTTTGTCTCTGAACCCTGAAGGGCCAGTCCCCCACCCTCCACCCCCGGGAGCTGGTGTTTAGGCCCTGTGTCCAACTCAGGCGAGGCTGCTTGGAACCAGCTGTGAGGAACCAGTGGCCATCCAGATATTGGGCAGCCTGACCAATGTCCAGCAACATGTTCCCTATCCCTGAACCAGAATGCAAAATTACATTGCTCGCTTATCAGTTTAGTTAGAGTGTATTTAAATCAATGTTTGAAGAACTCTGCAAATACAGGATCCTTCGCTGGAGAGCCATTTTGGCACCATCTGCCTGCCTAGGTCAGGCCTTACAGGGTGGTCGTAAGTGGGCTGCGCAAGAAATGCCATGGTGAGGGAGCAAGGAACCATGCGAGAAGAGAGAATAAATGCCTAAGGACATAAGACAAGCCCTTTTGGCTCGGGCCAAAACATCCTGGTCTCACAGTTGCCCCCCAGGTGCCTCTGAACCTGCGTGCAACTCCCCCCACTTGTGATCATTCCCAGCAAAGAAGAAACAGAGCTACAAGGGGAACACAGAAACCCTAAGTTACTGAATCACTAACAATATCCATATATAATTTTATTTATACGTTTTTTGTTTTTTGAAAAAAATAAGGGTCTAATTCACATCAGTTACCCTAGTGCCTTTGTACTAAATGGCTAGAAAACTTTTTCACTGGGAGAAAAAGTTTACTTCTAAGCAAGTGGAATAAAATATTGCCCGTATCATTCTACTTATTTCTCTGCAAGTAAGGCCTGCTCTGAAGTATGCATTTAAAGCAGTAATGTACCCCCTTTTAAAAACAGCCATGGGAACTGGGAACTGTCATCTGTTAAGGGTGCAGAGAGTTGTTAGGACATCTCCTACTCCTCTCACCAATGGACATCCTCCCCCCACCCCCACCCCCAGCTACAACCACCTCCACAGAACACTTCTGACTCCCAAGGGTGCCAGTCACAAGACGTTTTCTGGCATATGTGCCATAATAGCACATGATGTTCTGTCAGGGTTCATAACTAGCCAGTGCAGGGGATTGAACAAACAGCCTATTGAAAATGGACATGTTATGAGTCCTGAGATGCTACTGCGGGTTTTCTCCACACCTGATTAAATCCTCAGCTTCAAACAAAGTTCTGCTTTAAAGGGTGTTTTCTAGGATGTAACACAAGTTGCAAGAACCACTTGAGGCAGAAGCCTGATCTTTTGAGATGTGAGAAGAACTTTGAGAACTCATTATATATGCTCCAGTTAGAACAGAAATTGTTTGTAGTGCCATCAAAATGAGGTTTCTTGAGAGTGTGACAGCTCAGAGAGAGCTTGGAGAGGCAGCTGGTTCCCTTTTGAGTCAGTCATTTGGTTATCAGAAGAAGAAGAAGAGGAGGAGGAGTAGGAGTTTGGATTTGATATCCCGCTTTATCACTACCCTAGGGAGTCTCAAAGCGGCTGACATTCTCCTTTCCCTTCCTCCCCCACAACAAACACTCTGTGAGGTGAGTGGGGCTGAGAGACTTCAGAGAAGTGGGACTGGCCCAAGGTCACCCAGCAGCTGCAGGTGGAGGAGCGGAGACGCGAACCCGGTTCTCCAGATTACGAGTCCACCGCTCCTAACCACTACACCACACTGGCTCAGAAGATACTCAGATAATTGATCAATCAAAAACCACAGCAGGAATCAAAGCAGTTTAAGAATTGGGCCCAGCGACTGAGTGGGCAGGGAGCCAGAGAGAATGCAGTAGTAAGAGTTGGTATAACAGAGACCAAAGGGACTGAGCTACAAATTATGAATTCCCCAACTTGAAATTTGTCTGCTATGAACTCATTAGGCAGCCCCAGGAGAGCCACTCTCTTAAATTGGTTCTATCTGCAATAGGTTTTAATCTGAGTCATCCCAATGGATGCAGAGCGTGATGTTGCCTTGGACATTTTAATCACAAAGGTAGTGTGTGTTTTCCATCAAGATACCATTTAAACTTGCGAAAGATTTTATTAGAGGGAACAAATGTAATATACAAGTGTGATGTTGGGAAAGTATTAACAAAGCTTCAGAAACCAAGGATTACAAAAACAATTTGGTCCTTAGGAAAAGTAATTGTATAAGCCGCCACTTCACGGTTAGGTAACCTAACCAAGCACCTTTTATAAGACTGCTGCGCATTAGACTAATAGCAAAAAAAGGGGGGGACTAAACCAACGTAGCCGAAGAGGTGCACACTCTTGACCATGGTGATAAACTCCAATCCCGTTTGGATTTTATTTGGAACGGTGCTGTATTGTTAAAACAAATGTTTACAAGATACAACATAATTTTTACGAGACATTCTATTTATTTCTGCAGTAATATCCAACCATTTTAGGAACTCCTCTCTGGATTTATAAACAGTTTACTCCTTGGTCTTTTTTTGCTACTGAAGATGTCTCACAAGGCAGCGGGTACAGATTTTTCCTCAGGATTTACTCCCAAAGCCTTTCTCACGAATGAGCATAGCTGCAAAGTAGTGGAGGTTTAGGATCAGAGTTTTTCTTCTGCTAGATGGTTTACCTTCCCAGGTTGATGAGCCCCATCTGCCCCTCACTTCCCTCTGCAGTATGTGCAGAAACCACCTTCTGGATCATTGGACCCACTATTAGTCTTGTCCACTCCATCCGCCGGGGCCTGTCTTCACATGCAGGGGGTTGTCCCTAACTCAGTGAGGGTTTGAGACCCATCAGCTATCTTCCCCTGGTTTAGCCAGCCATTGAAAGCTGTTTCTTGGGGTGTGGCTACTGTTGCACGCTGACAGCTTCTAGGAGCCACAGGTGGGAGCTGAGTGCAGGGTGGGGACCAAAGGTGGACAAACTAGACGCGGAGAAAGCCTTTGATAACATCTCTTGGAGCTTTATGAAGAAAAACTTACAGGGAATGGGGGTAGGCCAAGGTTTTGAAAACGGTATAGGTGCAATCTACTCAGAACAAAAAGCTAAATTAATTGTGAATAATGTAGTCACAGAAGAATTTAAGATTGAGAAAGGAACACGACAGGGTTGCCCAATCTCCCCATTGCTTTTTATTTCGGTCCTGGAGGTTTTGCTCAATATGATTAGAAGGGACCAATTGGTTAAAGGTATACAAGTCGGAGCCAAACAGTATAAATTGAAAGCATTCGCTGATGATTTAGTCTTGACATTACAGGAGCCAGAATCCAGTACTAAAAGAGTATTGCAATTAATTCAAGAATTTGGTCAGGTTGCGGGATTTAAGTTGAATAAGCTGAAAACTAAGGTGTTAGAGAAGAACTTAAGAGTGATTGAGAAAGAGAGGTTTCAGAAGGAGACAGGATTAACATTGGTTAAGAAAGTGAAATACTTGGGGGTTAATATGACCGCTAAGAATGTGAATTTATTTAAAGATAACTATGAAAAATGTTGGATGGAAGTGAAAAAGGATTTAGAAATATGGTCAAATTTGAAGTTATCATTGCTAGGCCGAATTGCTGTGATAAAGATGAATGTATTGCCAAGGATGTTGTATTTGTTTCAAACATTGCAAATCTTGGACAAGGTGGACTGTTTCAAGAAGTGGCAGAGAGATATTTCTAGATTTGTCTGGCAGGACAAGAAGCCTCAAATAAAATATAAGATTTTAACTGACGCTAAAGAAAGAGGGGGATTTGCCCTGCCAGACCTGAAGCTTTATTATGAATCAGCCGCCTTTTGCTGGCTGAGAGAATGGCTGCTTTTTGAAAACACGGACATTTTGGACTTAGAAGGTTTCAATAATGTATTTGGGTGGCATGCATATCTGTGGTATGATAAGGTCAAAGCACATAAAGCGTTTAAAAACCATATTGTCAGGAAAGCACTGTTTAATGTCTGGATAAGATATAAGGACTTGCTTGAAAATAAAACTCCAAGGTGGTTGTCACCTGTGATGGGATAATGAGCTGCTTGTGCGTAAAAGCTGAATCCCTCAGAGCTTTGCATAGGTCTCAAAGCTCTGCCTTTACGGGAGCCCTCAAAGCATGACTCCCTCAATCGCTGGCAGAATCTGTCAGTGGGCGTTTCCGGAATTTGCGCCAACATAAGAGTTCCTTAACAGAAACTCTCCTTCGGGATTCTCGGCGTGACAGTTTCCTGCGAGGAGTAGGTGTACCCAGAGGAGGTCCTGAGACCTCCCCGCTGTTTTCACTGGAAGTCTCTTGGGGCCATCCCTCCGACTGAGTTTCTCCATGAACTCTCTCTCTCCCCCTGCTGGTTCCTTCCTCCGCATCCGAGGGTCTCCTAGCCTCCTTGAGCCCCTCCACCACCTGACTCTCCGATGGCAGTTCCCTGACATCACCAATGGAAGCTAAGGCTCTGAAAAAATCCAATATGGAGGCAAATTGGCCGAAATATTGGGAAATTTTGGAACAAGAAGGAGATAGATTAAAACTGCAGAGTTTTGACAAACTAAAAAACAAAGTACGAGATTGGCTTCATTATTATCAAATAAGGGAGGCTTATAATTTGGATAAGAAAATTGGCTTACAGGTGGAAAAATCAAAATTGGAAACAGAATTGTTAGATCCTAAAACTAAGAATTTGTCAAGAATGTATAACTTGCTGTTGAAATGGAATACACAGGATGAAATGGTGAAATCTGTCATGATTAAATGGGCACAAGATGTTGGACATAATATTATGATGGCTGACTGGGAACAGTTATGGACCACAGGTATGAAGTTTACGGCATGTAATGCCTTAAGAGAGAATATAATGAAAATGATTTAAAGGTGGTACTTGACACCAGTCAAGCTTGCAAAAATTTATCATTTGCCCGATAATAAATGTTGGAAATGTAAAGAGATTGAAGGTACATTCTTTCACCTTTGGTGGACATGTCCAAAGATTAAGACCTTTTGGGAGATGATCTATAATGAAATGAAAAAGGTATTTAAATGTACCTTCCAGAAGAAACCAGAGGCCTTTCTCTTGGGCATGGTCGGCCAATTGGTGCGAAAGGAGGATAGAACTTTTTTTATGTACGCTACAACAGCAGCAAGAATACTCATCGCAAAGTATTGGAAAACAGAAGATCTACCCACTCGGGAAGAATGGCAGATGAAGGTGATGGACCATATGGAACTGGCTGAGATGACTGGCAGAATCTGAGACCAAGGAGAAGAGTCGGCGGAAGAAGAGTGGAAGAAATTTAAAGTTTATCTTCAGAAATATTGCAAAATTAAGGAATGTTAGAAAGATGTTGGGGAAAAAATTATGTGGTTTTAGCAGAAAAGATATAAAGGATTAAGTAAAAATGAATTGGTGAAAGAGAGAATGTAAAATTATAGTATATTAAGATAAACTATTAGGATAAAAACAAAGTTGGAAGGATTTGCTGGGATATCTAATTGAATTAGAATACAAAAATGGGAAGCGTGAGGAGGTCAAGGAAATAAGTGAATGTAAGTAAGTGATTTAAAGGTTTGACTTGTTTCTTATTTCTTTTTTCTGTTTTTTGATGATGTTTTTCTATGTATGTATATGTATGTATGTATATATATATATATATATTTCTTTTTCCCCTTTTTTCTGTAACCTTTAAAATCTTAATAAAAAATTTATTAAAAAAAAAACCAAAGGTGGACAAAAGGAAGGAGCATGGCATGTCCCCCACCAGAGGTACTACCCCTCCCCTAAGACACACTTGTGACCATGTAGTTGGTCCTTTTAAAAGGCATTGTGCTACTGTTGCTCTTTGGTTTCTTGCCTCTCATAGTTGTGATGCATATGATGTTTTAATACAGGGTTAGATACATGCAGAAGGTGCCAGGCTCAGTCCCAAGGCAGAGCAGAAAAAGGCCCAGTTGGAACCCTGGCAGAGTTGCTGTTGCCAGTAAGACCAGTGGACAATGATAAGCTAGAGGGACTCATGGTCTGACTGGGAATAAGGCAGCTTCCTATGTTCTTGGGGTCCTCCAAACATTGTTGGACTCCAGCTGCCATTAGCCCCAGCCAGCATGCCCAATGGTGAGGTATCATGGGCAAGCGTTCAAAATTAGCTAGGTGCCAGGTGCATTTTGCACCTTGCTTTTGACCACCTGTGAGCAAGTGAAGATGCCTGGGCCCCAGGATGGCACCTGACATTTCCACCATCTGGGGATCATAGAATCATAGAATCATAGAGTTGGAAGAGACCACAAGGGCCATCGAGTCCAACCCCCTGACAAGCAGGAAACACCATCAGAGCACTCCTGACATATGGTTGTCAAGCCTCTGCTTAAAGACCTCCAAAGAAGGAGACTCCACCACACTCCTTGGCAGCAAATTCCACTGTCAAACAGCTCTTACTGTCAGGAAGTTCTTCCTAATGTTTAGGTGGAATCTTCTTTCTTGTAGTTTGGAACCATTGCTCCGTGTCCGCTTCTCTGGAGCAGCAGAAAACAACCTTTCTCCCTCCTCTATGTGACATCCTTTTATATATTTGAACATGGCTATCATATCACCCCTTAACCTCCTCTTCTCCAGGCTAAACATGCCCAGCTCCCTTAGCCGTTCCTCATAAGGCATCGTTTCCAGGCCTTTGACCATTTTGGTTGCCCTCCTCTGGACACGTTCTAGTTTGTCAGTGTCCTTCTTGAACTGTGGTGCCCAGAACTGGACACAGTACTCCAGGTGAGGTCTGACCAGAGCAGAATACAGTGGCACTATTACTTCCCTTGATCTAGATGCTATACTCCTATTGATGCAGCCCAGAATTGCATTGGCTTTTTTAGCTGCCGCGTCACACTGTTGGCTCATGTCAAGTTTGTGGTCAACCAAGACTCCTAGATCCTTTTCACATGTACTGCTCTCAAGCCAGGTGTCACCCATCTTGTATTTGTGCCTCTCATTTTTTTTGCCCAAGTGCAATACTTTACATTTCTCCCTGTTAAAATTCATCTTGTTTGTTTTGGCCCAGTTCTCCAATCTGTCAAGATCATTTTGAAGTGTGATCCTGTCCTCTGGGGTGTTAGCCACCCCTCCCAGTTTGGAGTCATCTGCAAATTTGATCAGGATGCCCTTGAGTCCATCATCCAAGTCGTTGATAAAGATGTTGAATAAGACCGGGCCCAAGACAGAACCCTGTGGCACCCCACTAGTCACTCTTCTCCAGGATGAAGAGGAACCATTGATGAGCACCCTTTGGGTTCGGTCAGTCAGCCAGTTACAAATCCACTGAGTGGTAGCATAGTCAAGTCCGCATTTTACCAGCTTCTTTACAAGAATATCATGGGGCACCTTGTCAAATGCCTTGCTGAAATCAAGGTAGGCTACATCCACTGTGTTCCCTTCATCTACCAGGCTTGTAATTCTGTCAAAAAACGAGATCAGGTTAGTCTGACATGACTTATTTTTCAGAAATCCATGCTGACTATTGGTGATCACAGTATTCCTTTCTAGGTGCTCACAGACTTTGCTTAATGATCTGCTCCAGAATCTTCCCTGGTATTGATGTCAGACTGACTGGGCGGTAATCATTTGGGTCCTCTCTTTTCCCCTTTTTGAAAATAGGGACAACATTTGCCCTCCTCCAGTCTGCCGGGACTTCGCCTGTTCTCCAGGAATTCTCAAAGATGACTGCCAGTGGCTCTGAGATCACATCTGCCAGTTCTTTTAATACTCTTGGATGCAGTTCATCTGGCCCTGGAGACTTGAATACATCTAAACTAGCCAAGTATTCTTGTACTATCTCCTTAGTTATTCTGGTCTGTGTTTCCTCTGCTGAATCATTTGCTCCAAATTCTTCAGGTCGGGCATTGTTTTCTTTATCGGAGAAGACTGAGGCAAAGAAGGCATTGAGGAGTTCAGCCCTTTCTGTGTCCCCTGTTTGCATTTCACCATCTTCTCCTCTGAGTGACCCCACGGTTTCTTTCTTCTTCCTTTTGCTACGAACATACCCATAAAAGCCTTTTTTGTTGCTTTTAACCTCTCTAGCAAGCCTGAGTTCATTCTGTGCTTTAGCTTTTCTGACTTTGTGTCTACACGTGCTGGCTATTTGTTTGAATTCCTCTTTGGTGGTTTCCCCCCTTTTCCATTTTTTGTACACATCCTTTTTTAATCTTAACTCAGTTAAAAGTTATTTAGATAGCCACCCTGGCTTCTTTAGGCACCTTCCATGTTTCCGTCTCATTGGTATTGCCTGAAGTTGTGCTTTTACTATCTCCCTCTTAACAAACTCCCAGCCATCATGAACTCCCTTTCCTTTTAGTATTACTGTCCATGGGATCTCACCCAGCACTTCCCTAAGTTTTATGAAGTCGGCTTTCTTAAAGTCAAGAAATTGAGTCCTAGTATGCTTGGCTGCTCCTTTCCGCTGTATAGTAAACTTCAGAAGAGCATGATCACTCGCGCCTAATGATCCTTCCACTTCTACCCCACTAACCAGGTCATCAACATTGGTTAGGACCAGATCTAAAATGGCTGTTCCTCTTGTTGCTTCTCCCACTTTCTGGACAACGAAGTTGTCTGCAAGGTCAGTGAGGAATCTGTTTGACCTTATGCTCTTGGCTGAGTTTGACATCCAGCAAATATCCGGGTAATTGAAGTCCCCCATTACTACTATCTCACTTCCTTTTGCATGCTTGGCCATCTGTTCCAGGAAGGCATCAACTATGTCCTCCGTTTGGCTTGGGGATCTATAGTAAATTCCCACAATGAGGTCCCTGTTATTCTTCTCTCCCTTAATTTGGACCCAAATGCTCTCACTTTGGCTTTGAGGTTCTAAATCTTGGATCTCTTCACAGGTATACACATCCCTGACATATAACGCCACTCCTCCTCCTTTCTTGTCTGGTCTGTTTCTCTGAAATAGATTGTATCCCTCCATTATTACATTCCAATCGTGGGACTTATCCCACCAGGTTTCAGTGATGCCTATTATGTCATATTAATTTGCTGTACCAAGAGCTCAAGCTCATCTTGTTTATTTCCCATGCTTTGCACATTAGTGTACAGACATTGAAGTCCATTAATCATTCCCCCGTGTCAGTGGGTTTTCTGATTCCTTGCAGTCGTTCAGTTACATCTTGGATCTTAACCCCGGGGAGACAGCACACTTCCCGAGACATCTTGTCAGGCCCACAGATCACTGCTTCTGTTCCCCTCAGTAGGGAATCCCCTATCACCACTACACGCCTCCTCTTAGGTTTGGTCGGGGTTCTTCCGTGAGCTGTCCGTTCCAAGGTCGCCTGCACATTCCCTGAGGACTGACTTTGCTGCTCATCTTCATATACCTAATCGACTGTAATGAGGGAGAGATCCTCAAATGGAGTCTGCTCTTCGTCTTCCATGCTAGGGGAGAGGACCTCAAAGCGATTGTGTATTTCTAAACAATCAGAGCAAACCCTGGGCCTCCTACTTCTTTGAGTCACGTTTTTCCATATATCTGGCTCCTGTGTTGGTGAACTAGCCTCCTTCTCAGGGGAGTCCCCTGTCTCCTCCTTGGTGGAGACGGTGTGCTCTGTTGCTTCCAAAAAGAGCTCCAGCTCTCTAATTCTTTGGAGCGTAGCTACACATTCCTCCAGTTGCTGGACTTTGTCTTCTAAGAGGGCAACCAACATGCAATTGCTGCAGGTAAAGCTGCCTGCAACCTTTGGCAAGATGGCAAACATTGCGCAGGAACCGCAGGCGACTGCAGCTGTTCCCTCACTCTCCATCTTGAGAACGTGTCGTTGGCGGTGGCTACAGCGGTCCTCCATCATAAGAAGCGTGCAGACAGGACAAATAACTCCCCCCCCCAAAAAAACCCCCTAGGTCTCCCCCAACAAACGTTTGAGACTAGCTCCCCTAAATCTAAAAGATGGATCAAACTGCCCTGCAAGCTCTGATAAGCTCCTCCCACAGCTAATCACCTGCCTCAACAGAAACCCTGCCCCCTCTGACCTTTGCACAGGGAGAGCAGCTAATCAGCCACAAGAAACACACACACAATAAAACCCTTTTTGCTCCTTCTTCAGCTGCTGCCCTGCAAGCTCAGGGTCACTGGATCGGGACTGTTTGCACACACCAATACCCCATCCTGTAGAAGAGGTCACCATGAAGAAAAAGAGGTCAGAATAGGCCAATATATATGTGGCTGTCCCTGGATCAAGTGACTTTCCTTCTCTAAGTTTTCAAAGTTCTCAACCTAGCTTAAGGTTGTCATCTGAACTAGCCACATGTTTAACTGAGAATCAATCAGAGACAGTCCATCATTTGAAAAATAAGACTTTTTAGAGCCATCTTGCCCCCCAAAGGCAACTAAACTTTCCATTTTGGTGACTGTAGCCTTGGTTTAAGGAGCCCTTTGGTGCCTAGCTTACATATTTGAGTTTCTAATGCTGATCATGGGAGCTGTAGTCCAACTGTGTCCGAAAAGCCACAGGTCCCCTATCTAAATGGAGGATGTGTTATTATTTCCCAAGTGTAGATGCAAAAGTGGCTTGAATGCAAGGCAAGGAATGTCTACTGCTAAGTGGAGAGAGACTCTGGAAGGCAGAACAAGAGAGAGGGTTTCCTGCAAGGAGACAGGCAAGCACAAGGCCATTCTTGGATTCCTAGAATATTTGGTTGTGCTTAAATAGACCACAACTGAAAATATTTGATCAGCCATAGTCATGTGGTCACTGGGATAGCTCAGCAGTGCCTTCCAACGCTACAATTCTATGTTTCTGTGTCCCCAAATTCCCTTCTTCACAGGAATGTTTTTCTCAACGTTGACCAAATTCATTTAGGCTTAATCCCTTTGCTCATTCTACAGCCTCAGCAGATAAGATCCAGATAAGAGAAGGCAGGAAAGGGCGGAGGGAGGGGGAAGCCAACCCCCCCTTCCCTTACTTTTAGGAATATTTTGCAATGAGGCTCCTATTTGTGCATTAGAGCAGGAAGTGTTTCTGCTGATCTGATGCTTATGTAAGACAATGTCAGCTGCTCAAGCCCAAGCCTCCTGCCTTAACACGAGACTTCTGACCACAGCTGGACCCATGGTCTAATGCACCACCTGCCTGAGTCTTGCAGCTTTCCCTATCATTGTACCTCCATTTTTCAGATGTCCCTTAGGCAGTTGCAAAATACTTTTTCCTAAAAGTCCCCCCCCTCCACTGTATTTATTTAGGGCTTGACTAAGGCAGTTCCTGTTTATTTCCTGAAAAGCAGAGGTAAAGGATAGGGTTGCCAATAATTAGACTATAGTTATATTAAACCTACAGCTTATTCCTTCCACAAACACCATTGCCTCATGTGGTTTTCCAAAGGCTGAAGGACTGTTCAACTGAAGTCCCCCTTGCAGATTATGGTTCAGGCCAACCTCTTGGCCACGCTGGTGGTGGCTGGTGGGAGCTGGTGCCCAGGCACCTCTGAAGGGCCACAGCTTCCTCATGCCTGGCTTAGGCCCTGGAGTTGGAGTTTCCTTTAATTACAGCTGCCAAACCTCTTTTCTTGGGAAACTATTGTGGCCATATTTAAAACAGTAAATTGTAAACCACTCAGTGCAAGTGTATGGTCTCTCCTCTCTTTATAGGAGATGGATACATTTATTATTCTGTACCAAACAATGTAGAAAATCATTATAGCATAAGCTCTTTTTGGAAATAGAAGTAAGAAATGTCATCATAAAGTTGCAGTCTTATAACTTATGTACATTTACCTGGGAGTATTACATTCCACTCAAAAATTCAGTGGGACTTCTTCACAGTAAAGATGCATAGGGTTGTATTGCCTGCTGCAATATGTACACGTACTCATATGCCAAGGAATTGTGGCCCTGCAGAGATTGTTGTGTTCCAGCTCACATCAGCCCTAAGCTAACACAACCAGTGATGAGAGCTGCAGTCCAGCAGCCCCCCCCCCCCCCGCTCTCCAGAGATCACGCCTGCTTGTGGTGGAGTCAGGGGTCCATAAAACACAAGAACAGCTTGTGACATTCCAAGGCAAAGCTCAAGTGTATACTAGATAAGATGAGTGGCTCCATTCACAGCAGCTGAAACTGGTACCAACAATGTAATACAGCTCTGCTTTATAGAATTGTAGCATTGCAAAGGACCCCAAGGGTCGTCTAGTCCAACCGCCTGCAATGCAGGAATCTCAGCTAAAGCATCCACGACAGATGGCCATCCAACCTCTGCTTAAAAACCTCCCTTGAAGGAGAGTCCACAACCTCCCAAACAGCTCTTACTGTCAGAAAATTCTTCCTGGTGTTTAGTTGGAATCTTCTTTCTTGTAAGTTGAAGCCTTTGGTTCAAGTCCCACCCTCCAGAGCAGGAGAAAACAAGCTTGCTCCATCTTCCAACTAGCAACCCTTAAAATATTTGAAGATGGCTATCATGTCTCCTCTTAGTCTCCTCTTTTCCAGCCTAAACACACCCAGCTTCTTCACCCGTTCAAGGCCCTTGATCATCTCGCTTGCCCTCCTCTGCACACATTCCAGCTTATCAATAGCCTTCTTAAATTGTGGTGCCCAGAACTGTACACAATATTCCTTCCAGGTGTGGCACCACCAAGGCGGAACAGAGGGCTACTGTTGCTTCCCTTGATCTGGACACTAGACTTCTGCTGATGCAGCCAAGAATAGCATTAACCTTTTTCTTGCTGCTGCATCTCATGTGTGACTGTGTGTGGTTGTGTGGAGTTTTCAAAATATATATATATACAAAAGAAAAAGAAACACAACCTTTAAATATCTCCCCAAAATAAGGTCTAGAATAAATCACTATACTGGCACTTTGGCACAAAGAGGAAGAGAAAATAAGTAAAAGGACAAATTGCATTTATAGTGAAGACAAAAAAAAATAATCTCTGTTCTACGTAGCTAATGCGTAAATGGCATATGAAATAAAGTTACACTATATAGCTTGAATGTTTGCAGCTTCTCTTTCCCTTGTAATAGTTGTACATGGGAGTAACTTTCTCCAATATTCCAAAGATTTTTATCTTTTGGATTTTTTTATCTCTGTGTATACTTTATTGGAAGCCGCCCAGAGTGGCTGGGGCAACCCAGTCAGATGGGCAGGGTACAAGAAATATATTATTCTTACTATAAAATGAAATAACAACAACAACTTTACCAAAAAGAAATACAAGGTCACTCCCATCAAAGGTGGAAGTATGTGCCTTTAACAGGAAACAAGGTTACAAGCAGGTATAATATCTACCAGCTGTGCCTAAGTTCTGTATCAGCGGTGCAATATTTTCATTGACATTTCACAAATACCTGGTGACACAGATTTAAATCAGTTTTTTATCCACTCATTCAGACAGACTTCGCTACTGCTATATTCAAGCCATCTTCCCAGATTTTCTTTGGGCCCAAAGAGGAACCTGTTTGACATAGCTTTGCCATGCTAATTTAACATTTTTGAGGGTGGTGCAGGGAGTAGCCTGATCTCAGGTGAATCCTACATTAATTGAAGGGGTCTTGAGGACAAATAAATGCCGGGTCCTACCTGCACTAAACATTTAAAGCAGCACTCATACCACTTTAAACAGTCAAGGCTTCCTCCAAAGAATCTTGAGAACTACAGTTTGTTATGGGTGGTGAGTTTTAGGAAACTCCCTATCAGAGCGGTAGCGGGGGGGGGGGGTGTCCAGCCACGGTTTCTGATCCAGTGAAGCCCCCTGTGGGTTTCTGCTACGGTGTGAGAAAGAAATTCTGAGGGACAGAGGGAGGGACAGGAAGCTGAGGAAGAGAATCAGTTGGACTAGATGACCCTTGGGTTCCCTTCCAACTCTATGATTCTATGATACCTTCAGAACTTTGAATGCGCTTAAATAGCTAAGGTTGAGGGATTTTACAGACTATACATGATCTGCACACAGGAAAGTAAGGGGGGGGTGAGCATTTTCCCTGCCAGAGGCAGTTCCCTGGCAAGCTCTGGTCAGCCCGGCTGCATTAGGAATGTAATAGATAGGCACTTTCTACCTTTCTACATTGGCTCCCAGTACGTTTCCGAGCACAATTCAAAGTGTTGGTGCTGACCTTTAAAGCCCTAAACGGCCTCGGTCCAGTATACCTGAAGGAGCGTCTCCACCCCCCATCATTCTGCCCGGACACTGAGGTCCAGCGCCGAGGGCCTTCTGGCGGTTCCCTCATTGCGAGAAGCAAAGCTACAGGGAACCAGGCAGAGGGCCTTCTTGGTAGTGGCACCCGCCCTGTGGAACGCCGTCCCATCAGATGTCAAAGAGATAAACAACTATCTGACATTCAGAAGACATCTTAAGGCAGCCCTGTTCAGGGAAGTTTTTAATGTGTGACATTTTAGTGTATTTTTTGTCTTTGTTGGAAGCTGCCCAGAGTAGCTGGGGAAACCCAACCAGGTGGGCGGGGTACAAATAATAAATTATTATTATATTACCTTAGACTTGCAAAAAGCATTTCTTCACCTCACATGGAACCTAAAATCACTACAAAACTATCATTTCCTAAAATGAGTAATCAAACAAAAATAAAACTGAAAGGAATCTTGTTGAAGCTTACTCGGGAGTAAATTTACATGTCAAAACTCCTTGCACAGAACCAAGAGGGTTGGGTTTTTTCCTCAAAGAGGAAAAAAAACATTAAAAAAGGAAACACCAGAGGGTCTTGGCTGATCTTAGGGAAATGCAGTCTTTTAATGATCGTGTGACCAAATAATCCAATTCAAAACTTGACCAAATAGACAATTGCTGCACACAGAAGTTCTACTTTTGACAAACAATTGGTTTTTAGTGGAAGAGATACTCATTTTCCCTTTGTTCATAGATTCCTTTGTATTCAAATGATATTGTGCCTACTTTTATGTCCTTTACGAATAAATCTTTCAAGGGGGGGTGCTTTTATGCATGCATGTGTATGTACACAAACATGCATGGGGGGGGGGTGGAGTGCCAAACTGGGTCTAGGTGGCAGGAAGCCCAGTTTCAGCCCTGCTCCCTATTCCCTTCCAGAGCTGCAATCTCCAGATTGGTTTAACACTCAATCCCTTTTCCCAGAGAACTCTGGGAATTGTAGCTCTGTGGTGGAATAGAGTCTCCTAACATGCACAGCCCCCTTTAAAAACTGCAGGTCCCAGGATTTTTGGAGGAAGCCATGACTGTTTAGTGTGGTGTGATGATGCTTCAAATATATAGTGAAGACGAGTCTGTGGTAAAACAAACTTTGGCATTGACTCTTCACACATATATAAAAATAAAAGTTCCAAGAGGACAGGGGAGTGTTCAGTCTACCTCAGAAAGTTTTTTCACGATTTCTCCCCTTCCCAAACAACACTGCACAACACAAGTGTCTTTATGGAAACTTCCCTAATGCTCTTCTTCTCTTTTGTTGCACACAGTCATTGCACAGTGCAACTACATAACATCTTCGGAGGGTATCGTTCAGGTCAACAACTGGTCCCCATCTGCCCTTAAACCTCTTGTAATTCTCAAGAGTAGGAGGAAGAATTGTCAGCTGACACCAGACAAGACCCGTATTTTTCGCCCTATAGGACGCACTTTTTCCCCTCCAAAAATGAAGGGGAAATGTGTGTGCGTCCTATGGGGCGAATGCAGGCTTTCGGTGAAGCCTGGAGAGCGAGAGGGGTCGGTGCACACCGACCCCTCTCGCTCTCCAGGCTTCGCGGACCTCTCCGCAAGCAGTGGGAGCGCTCCCGCTGCTTGCGGAGAGTTGCCTGCGTGCTGAAGCCTGCGCGCGCTGAGCTCAGCGCGTCCAGGCTTCGCGGAAATCTCCGCAAGCAGTGGGAGCGCTCCCGCTGCTTGCGGAGAGTTGCCTGCGTGCTGAAGCCTGCACGCGCTGAGCTCAGCGCGTCCAGGCTTCGCGGACCTCTCAGCAAGCAGCAGGAGCCAGCGCTGGGCTCCCACAGCTTGCAGAGAGCTGCCTGTTTGGGGGCTGGGGTCGGGGGAAGCTTAGGCCTCCCCCGCTCCAGCCCCGCGCCTGGGGGGGAAATAATTTTTTCCCCTTTATTTCCCCCCCCCCAAAAAAAACTAGGTGCGCCTTATGGGACAGTGCGTCCTATAGGGCGAAAAATACGGTAAACAGTGTCCTGGAGTGCCTTGTATGTGGGTTTTCTGCCTCAGTGACCTGACACAGCAATTTAATTCTTACAGTTCCGCTGTGCAAGTTTGTTGGACCAACAACTGAAAAACGCCCAGAGACAGAACACTTCCTGTTCCCAGAAAATGGAGGCAGCAGTAGAAAGAACAGAAGCATGACCGCATTTTTTCAAATCTATCTTCAGCTCTATTTCTGCAAATGAGGACCCCAATTCTGCAGCAGAAAGTCAAGATTCTGAAAATTTTGGATAATCATGTTTTCCCTAAGAGTTACTGCTTCCTGCTTCTTCCTGAATTAGCCAATGAGGGGTCATGAATGCTTTTGCAGAGTGGATAGATTTCCTTTGAGCAGATATTAACATGAGGGAGGCGTGAACAGAAGCTTAGTGAGAGGATGCTCACAAAGGAGAAAGCTTGCCCTCTGACCTGCATCAGATACCCATGCTAGCCCGCCCTCCCTCACAGCACACTTGAAATCACAGCATTTGCTGCTTACCAGCTGAGGACCCCATGGGAATTTGAGGGCTGGTGCACTGTGCTTTGCCTCTCTCTGCCTTGGCCCCAAATCGCAAATGCGCACACACACAAACTCCCACCTTTCAATCTATCAAACAGGAATAAATTACAACAGCCCTGCAAAGCACCTTATGATAGGCATTTTTGGCAGTCTGGATACTCTAATCAACAGCACAATACAAGTAGCAAAAATATTATAATTATCTAGCAAACAGGACATTCAAACTCACTATTAGTCATTCATACACAGGACAACAATTGTATCATAGTCAGCAAGTATATGCTTTGTGCAGGGGCCTTTAAAAAGCAAATATACGAACACACATTCAACTGGCATACAACCCAATTACTGTAGTTTGCAACATTCTGCACCAGATGAGATGCTCATTATAAATCTTCCTCCAGCATTTTGCTTCAACCCAATTTCTGGTAAAGGAATAAAGAGACACACACATGCACACATAGTCTCTTTTTCACCTGGGCTGAACTGTGCTCTAGGTAAGGAACCCTTTCCACATCCCCTCTACTTGTTCAGATTTGCATCACCTTATTTTATCCTATTAATTTCAATGGTAGGTGATGTTCCTAGCCTGATGCTGATTTGCATCCATGATTTATTGCTTCATGCAAGATGCCCAAGCTGCATGCACAGAGCAGAGCAGAAATCACACAGACCCACAATACTACAGGGTGTGCCTTTCCCCCACAGTTAAAGGAACAATTACATGAGGTATGTGCCAGATATCCAGAGTGAAAAGGAACTGTCTATTCTATTTGGATGAGCTGTTGAGTATAGAGTTGAGTATAGAGTTGAGTGGATAGCCCATAGCAGGTGGACCCCACAAGCCAGCCTCATTACCAAGGACATCACAGCTCAGTGGTAGAGCATCTCCCTGGCATCTCCAGGCCCTTGCCTGAAAACTCCTGCCTGAAACCTTGGAGAATAACCATCAGTCTGTGAAGGCAATGCTGAGCCAAATCCTGCCCTCATCACACATCCCAAACAGAAATAAGCACCAGAATTTCTTAGATCTTGGAGAAAGGGGTTTAAGAGGAAGGTTTCATAAGCAGTTCACTTCAAAGGCTATATTGCAAATACAGCTGAACTAGAGGTTATGCAAAATGTGCAGTTGAATAACTACATGCTTAAAAAGATAATACTACTAGGTGCCAAGGGGAATCAGTTTGCACTGGGCCTGGAGCACATGAGGAAATGAGCTCAATTCCTTCCCTCCTGTGATGGATCTGGGGGAAATTTCCCCTACTGAGGGCAATCTTTTTAAAACAGTTCTCTCAGATTAAGTGTCATGGACTGGCTGGATGCAGAGGAATGGAGGGAGGCACCAGCTGGGGAATGTCCAAGAGAAGAAGGCTCAGAGCCAAAGAATGGTGGTGGGATGACAATACGTGGTCAGAGGGAGAAGAGAGAGCAGACTGGGAGGAGGAGGTGTTGGAAGCTGAAGAGGCAACAGGGGTTAGTGAGCAGAGGGAGTCTGTGGCAGAGAGAAGCCCAGCTGAAGCAGGGGAGGAGTGTGGCCAAGAGGCAGAGATGAGATAGGATGGTGAAGAAGCAAGGGGGTCTCCCCCTCCTGCGGTGACCAGCTCCCCTCCTCCCATTTGTCTCTCAGAACCAGAAGAGGTATGAAGAGGGATTGCTTGGGAAGGACCCAGGAAAGGAGATGATTTAGGTAGCTGTGGGAAGGCAGGGACCTTCAGTCTCCACAACTGCCTCATGGGGCAAGACCTATCAGATTTGCTGTGCTCATTACACCTGGCATTCCTCAGCAGACCTTGTTTCTTCTAATAAAGAGTTAACTTCACTTACTCTGTTATTTATTGCTGGCTCGCTCCTGTCAGAAAGAGATATGCTTGGTCTGCTTATAGAGTTCACCACACCTCCTGAGCTGTGATCCCAACAGAAATCTCCCCCACAGACACAAACACCAAACATACTCCATTTTGCCTTTGTGGGGAGGAGGCAGTCATTAGGAGCATTTTAAATAAACATTTTAAGATTCAGTGTTGCAATCAGCCTTAACACACATGCATAGTCACTATGCATAGTCATTTGGGATAATTAACTATGCTGTCCCAATTTCCATTCAAATGCACAGGATGTATAAGATGGGGACAATCAACAGCATCCTTCCCAGGACAGGTAAACAAGCTACCTCAGGTGCATGCTGGTCAGGCTCTCTTCCCTCTGCAGCCCCAACCCAGGCCAACTGGGAACTCTACTTTGAAGGCAGAGGGAGCAAAAAAAACCATAAAAGCTGCCTTATACTGAATTGGACCATATGATGGTAGCAGCAGGAGAGTAGCTGGGTCAACTTCAAAGCAGGGAAAACTTTTGCTATGATCTTCCTGCTGGGCTACTGCTCCCCCCTGAAGGAGAGGAGAGGCGCTGGACCAACCCTGGAGGATGCTGGACCCACCAAGCACGGATTCGCAACAGCTGGCAAATCCAGACTTTCCAGACTTCTGGAAAGGGGAAATTGTTAGTTTGATGTGAATGATTTTAGGACGAGGGGGAGGTTGTCTCCCCCCCCCCCGAGCGGCAAGTAAGATGTCGAGTCGCATTTTTAAAAAGCGCCTCCAAGGAGACCCCCCCGCCCGCCTCGAAGGCACCAGGTGCCCCTTCCGTCGGCGCGTCGGGAGCCAACGCGGCAGAGAGCGCGCCGCGCGCCCCCGGCTGGGCCAGCCCGGCGCCCCGCGGGAGCGCGCCGTGCCCGCCTCGCCCGCGCCCCTACCTTGACCACCTGCTCCTCCAGGATGGCCGGCAGCGAGACCACCAGGAAGACCCCGAAGCCCAGGCAGAGCAGGCCGGCGATGGCCAGCCCCACGGCCGCGCGGAAGGCGGAGCAGCAGCGCGCCATGGCCAGCGCAGAAGGAGCCGGCGAGAAAGTGCCTCCGGGCGACCCGAGAAGACGCCGCGGCCGCCGCGCTAGCCCCCATTTACGGTCCCGGCTTGAGGCCGGGCCCTCCCCGCGGGACCGCCCCGTCGCGCCCAGAAAGGCCGGCAAGGGCCGCCCTTCGGAGCCGGGCGGGGGAGGCGCCGACGCGGCGCCGGGAAGGGATCTCGCGGGCGGGCGAGGCAACGGGCTGCGCGCCCTTTCCGGCGAGTAAGTGCCCTGGGACGCAGCGCAGGAGGAGGGCGCTTCTGCAGGCTGGCCGGTTGCCGCCCCAGGCGAACCCAGTAAAGCTGCGGTGGGTCGTGTGACATGCCGTGTAAACACGGGGACAAATTGGTGGGAAAGAGAGCAGGGAACCGGAGTTCTGTAGCTGCCTGCACGCTTCCAAGCCCAGTTTTGACTTATCAAGCTCTTTAAGGTGAAGGATCCTCCTTGGATATAAAAGCCAACCTTCCCACCCCTCTCCTGGTTTTGGGTAGACTAGGGTAGCATACCCTCCCAACATTTCTACAAAGAAAATAGGGAAACGTTGGACATTCCAGGATCAAATCAGAAACTGGGGTGGCTTTTTTAAATCTGGGACTGTCCCTGGTGAAAAGGGACACTTGGAGGGTCAGGTATTTATCCAGTTTGTTGGCTGCCAAAACTTACTGCTGCCTTTATGAGGTGGCTGTTTTGTGTTTTTTTGGAGGAGCCCATTACTACATTTATGTTTTTTAATATGCCAGAAGCTGCTTGTAGGCTTCTAGGTAACAAGCAGCTAACAAGACAACTTACTATTATTATTATTATTATTATTATTATTATTAAGTTAATATAGAACAGAGCAAGTTCCTTCAATGTTACTTTGGACTCTGAGGGCAGGGCACAGTGCACACAGCTGCTCCTGATTGCAGGCCCTTAGCACAGGTGTGGGGGAACCTTTGGCCCTCGGGGTGTTACTAAACTACAACTCATCAGCCTCAGCAAAGCATAGCCAGTGGCCAGTGATGATGGGAGTTGTAGTTCAGGACCATCTGAAAGGCCAAAGATTCCTCACACCTGGTTCAGCCCTCAACCCTGCAATAGAGCAGACTTCACTGGGCAGGGGACTGCAACTTCCTGAATGCTTGCTTTTAGAGCCAAAAACTGCCCCTTGCCATTGCAGGGGGAGAGTAGCTGAGCCTTGAGAAGCTAAGACAGAGAGGTGTGGAAAAAGTGGGTATGAGAGCTATGGTCCCCCCCACCCTGAAAAAATTGGAAGACTGTATATGGAATGCATAAAACTGTTTACTATAGACAAGAGAGGAAGTATCTGTGCTAAGTGTGCATACATCTATACACAGGAACAGACATACCCCATCAATTGCTGCATTCTGCGGAAGAGGGCCTCCTGTCAATACCATCTTCCATACTGGGCCACTAGGGCGCAAGCCCTTTGGAACTCTGTCCCATTACACATCTAGCAAGTATTGCCTCTGTTATCTTGTTAGTGCCAAACCCTTCCTGGATTCAGAAAATCTAAGTAGCTAATGGCCAGTTTTATTTATTATGTATCTTGGGTAAGGTTCTGGAGCACTCTTGGAGGAAACTGAATTTCTAGATTCATTTCAATTGGTGTTTTGGCACAGAAACTGCCTTGATCACCTTGTATGATAACCTCTGTTGAGAAAGACAGCGAAAATGGGCCCGTTAATTCAACCTCTCAGCTGCTTTCAGTACTGTTGACCATGGTCTCCTAATCAAGCAGCTGCCCAAGTTAAAGATGGATGGCACTGCATTGTAGGCCTACTTGGTCATTTCCAGAGAGTGATGTTTGGTGAGTGCTCTTCAGCCCTGTGAAGCCTTCCATGTGGGGTTCCTCAGGATTGGATTTCATCCCGTATGTCGCTTAGCACCAAACCACTGAGTGGGGTTATCCAGAGTTTTAGAGTACCTCGTCAGCAAGACACACAGTGAATATGCTGGACTGTTGTCTTGCCTGGATTGGATGAGACCCAAAAAACTGAAGCTCAATCAAGATAAGAATGAGGCAAGCTAGTGGGTGGTTCCCTAGACTGCATGGATGGGAGGTTGCCTGTTCTTGATGTGGTTACACTCCCTCTGAAGGAGTGGGTACGCAGCTTACAAATTATTCTGGATCCTTTGTCGCTTGAGGCTCAGGCAGCCTCAGTGGCACAGAGTGCCTTCCATCAGGGATAGCCTAACTTCTGTTGTCTATGCTCTGGTAACCTCTAGGTTAGATTACCGCAACACATTTTAAGCAGAGCTGCCTGTGAAGACAGTTCAGAAACTTCAGCTGGTGCAGAATTCAGCGGACAGTTGCTCACGGGGGCAAAACGTTTTGAGCACATAACGCCAATCCTGGCCTGACTTCACCAGCTGCCAATTAGTTTCCAGGCCCAATCCAAGTGCGGATTTTGAACTATAAAGTCTTAACAGCTCAGGACAATACCTCAAGGACCACCTATCCCCATACAAGCCAACCTAGACCCTGTGATCATGCTGTGTGGCCCTCATTCGTGTGCCTCCTCCACAAAAGGTCTGGAAGGACGCAATGCAAGAACGGGCCCTTCCTGCAGTAGATGTTTGTGGAATGAACTCCCTGGGAAGGCTTGCTTGGCACCTTGGTTACATATCTTCAGTATCAAGTGAAAACATTTATCTGTAACCAAGCCTTTGGCTGACTTAAAATTCTGTGGCCTTTCAAATGTCTTTGTGGGAGGGGGATTGATTTGTTTTTATTATGTATTTTGTATTCTCATTTTGTATCTTTATGTTGTGATATATGAAGGGCAGTATACATATTTAATAAAATTTCAACAAGCCTTTTAATTGGCTATCCAAATGTTATACTTATTACATTTGAAAATGTTATTACTTTTTTTTAGTACCGGTATATTTTAAATCACTTTAAAGGTATTTATAAATGGAATCAAATGAAGTGTTTCTAAATTTGGAGGACTTTAGCTCTCGATCCTAGTCACAGGCCACAAAAGGCTTTAGAGCAGACATGGCAAACTCGGCCCTCCAGATGTTTTGGGACTACAATTCCCATCATCCCTAGCTAACAAGGCCAGTGGTCAGAGGTGATGGGAGTTGTAGCCCCAAAACATTTGGAGCAGAGTTTGCCTATGCCTGCTTTAGTGTTAAAACCAGCACCTTGAACTGAGCAACTTAACACAGTGTTTGTAGAACTCCCAATATAAAGAGGGAATTGGCTTCCTTTACATCAGCTGAACTTTCTGGGTCATCTTAATGTAGCTTGCAAATCTTGTAACATCTTGGTTACCTTTTATGATGTTCCAGGGGCTATTATCACTTTTATCTCTTAAATGCAGTTTACCCTTGAGCCTGTTAAGCAACACATTATTTCACTGGTCCTTTTGATAGCACAAATTAACTCAGCTACCACCATTACTGGTTAAGATTTCATTCACTTGACTGGCTACAATGTCTAAAGGTTTCAAGCTCACATGATACTAGGATTGACATATAAAGCTTGAAAGAGCCTTATCACAGCCGTATTTTCCATTGGTAGATTCATGGGAGATTGGCAGTAAAAAAGGGCTTAGCAGTAACTTTAAGCTGCTAAACTTTAGGTGGCCTCTAACAAGCGACCTTGTGTTGCAAGCCAGAGGAATCAAGAACACAGGCCAGACAGTCAAGGATCCTCACATACCCATTACCTCACTCTTTTGGCACTTTCTGCAAGCTGTTGCTGCCATCTTTAGCAAGTCTCGAATATTGTGCGATTGGTGCATTAACTCCTCCACTGATTAGTGTTGTGCTTGGAATAGGACCAGGGATACCAGGGTTCAATTCCTCCCTCCACATAAAGCTCCCTGGGAGACATTGAACCAACCAGGATCCCCTTTTAAAGTATTTTTTTCTGATTTTGTTGTTGTAAGCCACTTTGTATAGTTTTAATGGAGCTGTACACCATTGAATAGAGGGACAGAGCCTAGGGGTTGCCAATCAGGTCGGCGGTTCGAATCCCTGCGACAGGGTGAGCTCCCGTTGCTCTGTCCCTGCTCCTGCCAACCTAGCAGTTTGAAAACACGTCAAAGTGCAAGTAGATAAATTGGTACCACTCCAGTGGGAAGGTAAACTGTTTCTGTGCGCTGCTCTGGTTTGCCAGAAGCGGCTTAGTCATGCTGGCCACATGACCCGGAAGCTGTACGCTGGCTCCCTCGGCCAATAAAGCGAGATGAGCACCGCAACCCCCGTCAGCCACGACTGGACCTAATGGTCAGGGGTCCCCTTTACCTTTACACCACTGAATGTATAACACAACATTTGTTAAAAGGTTTTACCTGCAGATTACTGTCAAACCGTATTAGAGCTCAACAGCCCACATTACCAAAGAGCTGTTTTCCAGCACAGGAAAGAATTGGCCTGTGAGATGTTAGCACCTAAACACATAGAGCCAAATGCAAGGCAAATGATTTTCATTGCTGTATTCAGTATTTCAGGCCAGGAACAAAATTTGGACTGCTCATGAGGTATCAAATGTTGATGTCTGTGGTGCAGGAGATTCTGACCAAATTTCAGTAAGAACTTAGATTGGATGGCCATCTGTCATTTATGATCTGGTTAGTTGAGATTCCTGCATTGGACTAGAATGATCCTGGGATCCCTTCCAACTCTACAATTCTGACTGTAGCAAGAGCTCCTGGGTGGGACAACTGCAGGAAAACTCTACAATGACCATAGGTAACTTACGATTTGTCACGAGTTCTGGCAGCAAGACCTCTACTGCATCCTGACACTCCTATATGCTCAGTCAGGAAGCTGCAGAGTGTCAGTTATAACAAGTATATCCAGATATCCAAGAAAAAGTATTTGAAAATAGTGTTATTTAAAAATAAATTTAAGTGGTAAGCAATCTTGCTTTGGAAAGTTTCCCCCCTGCTACCCAAGTGGCTTACAGACTCCAAACCAATAAAAACTTGTCAACTTGAGAGCTTCTAACATTTCACCTGGTATTATTTCCAAGCCCAAATTGTCTTGCTTTGGATCATAAGGCACCATATTCAGCTTTCAGTTTCTGTACCTCCTTGGAGCCATTTTATAGAGTTCCCAGGCAGGCATATGAACCAGCTTTCCTGGATTAGCTTACTTTACTGCACTATTAAGCTCATAGAAGTTAGCTAAATGGATTAGAGACATATGTAGTGCACAGGTGACGAACAAGGGCATGAGAACCTACCAACTGGAATAAAAGATACTCCACTTTGAGCTAGAGCCTCAAGATTGCAATTTAAGGTACTTGAGCAACCGTTCAGCTAAGTGGAGGAAAAACCTATTGTGTCACTGCTGTTTATTAAATAGACTGAAATACAAGTTTGGGGCATTTCCCCAAAGGCCAGCTTCCAATTTACTTCCATTGAGGCAGGGTTAGAGTTGAACTAACCACAACTGTAATTTAACAAGAGATTGACGCCAATTGTTTCCCAGTTTACGCCAGCTATTTGCAATCCCACCATAGGAGCCGATAGCTGTTAAGTGCCAAGAACCACTGCCTGCTTCAATAGCACTGAATCTCAAATTCAATTTACCGGTCAACAGTTCTCCAGTTTGGCTAAAATAAAACCACTCCACATAAGCTGTGCTCCTCTCGCCTTTCAGTCATTAGTGAACTCTTAATGCTTGCATGTATGACTTCAGCAATGCAATCTCATTCGCTGAGGCTGCCTTAGCAATTATGTAAGTTAAAGTTTGTCGACATGATACTCAAACAATTATGCCCCCTGCCAAGTATTTGCCAGATATTGTTCAATGGAATATTCAGCACAAACACCCCCCCGAAACATACTGATGCTAAATCACCAACCACATAAAATGATGAAACAAGTACATATGGGAATGCAACAGCTTTAATGAAACAAAGTGCAGTGAGGTTTACTTGGGTGGTTGTAAGTAGCAAGTTTAAATGCCACCCCTTAAACGTAGAACCAGGTGCAAGGTGGACTCCTTCTGGATGTTGTAGTCAGACAGGGTGCGGCCATCTTCCAGCTGCTTGCCAGCGAAGATCAGCCTCTGCTGGTCAGGGGGAATGCCTTCTTTGTCCTGAATCTTGGCCTTGACGTTCTCAATGGTGTCACTTGGCTCCACCTCCAAGGTGATGGTCTTGCCTGTCAAGGTCTTCACAAAGATCTGCATGCCTCCCCTCAGGCGCAGCACAAGGTGGAGGGTGGACTCCTTCTGGATGTTGTAGTCAGACAGAGTGCGGCCATCTTCCAGCTGCTTGCCAGCAAAGATCAGCCTCTGCTGGTCAGGGGGAATGCCTTCTTTGTCCTGAATCTTGGCCTTGACGTTCTCAATGGTGTCACTTGGCTCCACCTCCAAGGTGATGGTCTTGCCTGTCAAGGTCTTCACAAAGATCTGCATGCCTCCCCTCAGGCGCAGCACAAGGTGGAGGGTGGACTCCTTCTGGATGTTGTAGTCAGACAGAGTGCGGCCATCTTCCAGCTGCTTGCCAGCAAAGATCAGCCTCTGCTGGTCAGGGGGAATACCTTCTTTGTCCTGAATCTTGGCCTTGACGTTCTCAATGGTGTCACTTGGCTCCACCTCCAAGGTGATGGTCTTGCCCGTCAAGGTCTTCACAAAGATCTGCATTTTCTCTGCGGGGGGGGGGGGGAGAAGCAGCACAATTCAGATTTGGAAAAAGTCTCACTCTATTTAAGATGCCCCGACTTAAAACAAAAAGCCAGCAATCAACCCACTGACCAAACAATACCAACTCCGCTTGCCAATAGCAAGGAGCTCCGCCCCCTTCAGACCAACAAGGCAGAAAGAGCAAGGATGCGCGCGCACCCCTAGCCGACGCCTGGCTACGTGACGTCACAGTGCCTGCCCGCGTCACAAGCGCAGGCGCGTTAACGGCCTTCGCCGTGCTGTTTTTCGTCTCTTCCTCGAGGCGGCCATTTTGGACCGCGGCGCCTTTAGGCCTTTTTGGCCAATTCGTACCCGAACTGGCATGCGTACACGTCGAAATGACAGCAACTCTTGAGGACCATATTGTGCCCCCTCGCTTAAAGGCTGATGACCCCTCAAGTACCAACTTCCCGCCCCGCCAATCCACGCCCTCCTCCCTCCAAAGTATCCCTCACGAGCCCAAACACCCTTCAGAAAGCAGCCCTTCCTCCTAGCCTGAAGGCAGCTTTAACGAAGAAGCCAAGCGGCAGAGGAAAAAGGAGAGAAATGAGCCCTAATATCTCACCGCAGAGCTCGAGCCGGTCCAAGCAGACAGCAAATTCCAGGCGAGGAGAGGCGATTTGTTCTAGCTGCGCAGTTGCCCGCGACCTCCTTTTATATAGGTTTTTCGCTGAACAATAAGATCACTCCGCCAAAAGGAAAAAAAACCCAAAAGCCAGCCGACGTAAGGACTATTTTTCCGCCCCGCGCGTGCGCTCTCAAACCGTATGCTGAGAAGGGGAAAAGCAACAGAGGTGACGTCAGGAGCTTTGGCCCCGCCTTTGTCGGGGGTTTTTTAAACTGGCAACGCGGAAGGATAAAACCGCCTCAGCTGCGCTAAGTCATAATTGGCGTTGGGGGAGGGGCAAAGAAAACAATGTGTGAGGAAGAAGCTGAGGCAAAAACCCGGAGTGGGTTATTTTTCGCAAGCCTGGAATGGTTTGTAATAAATACTGTATATAATAATATTGTTCTTGTTATTACATATTTATTTATACCCTGGCTTTTCCCCTGACGGGACTCAAGGCAATTTACAGATTAAAAAAAACTGCCAAAAACAGAAAAATCAGTTCATTTAAAAAATTTCACAATTAAACACTGATAAAATTAAAACTATATACATAAACTTACGCCTGAATGTCCGTAGCACAAGAGTCTGATCACTTTTGGAGGGGCAAGGTTGGGCCAAATAATTCATCCCTCAGCCATGCGCCCCACTAGGCCCATGGCCTCAGCCTAACCTTCCTTGGAGGTTTGTGGAGGAAAAAAGACACAGGAAAAAGACGGGCCTCTCCACCATCTCCATCGTCCCTCAAGGAAAAGCCAGAGAGGAAGGAGGGAGTAGTTGAGGGGACATCTCTCTCTCTCTCTCTCTCTCTCTCTCTCTCTCTCTCTCCCCCCCCCCCCTTTCCAACGCAAAGTTCAAAATTCATTCCTTTCTCCAGTCACAGTTGTGAATATAGGTTCACACGAATATCGTATTCTGCTGGACCTCCTCTCCCCCCAGGAAAACCATAGTAAGGGTTGAGAGAAATCTGGCCACCACCAGAAGCCAAGTGAAGGCCCTCATCCATCTGTCACTTGCTCCAGTGCTTTGCTTTTCCTCCTCCTTCCCAGTTCCTTTTTCCTTTCATGCAATGAGTGTTAGGCTACAAAGACAAAATAAAAAAATTCCTTCCAGTAGCACCTTAAAGACCAACTGAGTTAGTTCTAGGTATGAGCTTTCGTGTGCATGCACACTTCTTCAGATACATGATAATTATTTATCATTATTCAGATAATTATTTGGTGTATCTGAAGAAGTGTGCATGCACACGAAAGCTCATACCTAGAACTAACTCAGTTGGTCTTTAAGGTGCTACTGGAAGGAATTTTTTTATTTTGTTTTGACCATGGCAGACCAACACGGCTACCTATCTGTAACTGGAGGCTACAAAGAGAACAATACAACCAGCCATGTGAACTTTTCTTTGGCCAGCCCTCAATCCAATCAAACAGCTGTTGCTGGGACTACTGCTGATCCTTTTTTCAGAGATCATGTGGGTTGAGATCATGTTTTTGAATTCTTCCCTTCTGTAAAAACTCCATGCCAACAAAAAACCAGCACAACTGTCTACTGAGTTGTGCTGAGTCCAGTACTCTTTCTCCCTCGGGATGACAAACAGCAAAATATCATTATGCTCTTCTCCTGACTGTGGGCTTCCCAGAGGTGACTTGGACCACTGTGGAAACAGTGTGCTAAACTAGATTGGCACTTGGTTTAAGCCGCAGGGTTCTTCCTTATGTTTTTATGTCCCTGGCACCCTACATTTCTAGTTGCGGGAACAGGCATTCAAAAGCTAATTTTCCTGTTTGTAATTTGAGTGACAGAGATAAGTTTCTCTCCCACTCTCAGGGCCAGCCGATGGAAGCTGAATGTTGGAGGAAGATTGAGGACAGAAACGCAGTGCACAGTTCAAACTACAGAATTTGACTCCATAAGATGCAGCAATTGCCACCAACTTGGATGACTTTGCCAGAGGATTAGACGTATTAATGGAGGATAAGGCTATTGATGCGGGTGCCACTGTGGTCTAAACCACAGAGCCTAGGACTTGCCAATCAGAAGGTCAGCGGTTTGAATCCCCACAACGGGGTGAGCTCCCGTTGCTCTGTCCTAGCTCCTGCCAAGCTAGCAGTTTGAAAGCACGTCAAAGTGCAAGTAGATAAATAGGTACCGCTCCGGCAGGAAGGTAAATGGCGTTTCCGTGCACTGCTCTGGTTCACCAGAAGCAGCTTAGTCCTTCTGGCCACATGTTCCAGAAGCTGTACGCCGGCTCCCTCGGCCAATAAAGTGAGATGAGTGCTGCAACCCCAGAGTCGGCCACAACTGGACCTAATGGTCGGGGGTCCCTTTACCTTTACCTGTAAGGCTTTTGAAAGCTTCCAGCCACAACACCTATGGACTGCTTCCGCTATTGGAGGCAGTGCGCCTTTCAATATAATTTGTTGCAAGTCACAAACAGGGAACACTGTTGTGTTCATCCCCTGCTTCTGTGCTTAGGTTGGCGTTGGCTGCTATGAAAACAGGATTCTGGACTAGATGGGCCTCTGTTCTGATCCTAGAAGGATCTTCTATCTCCTGAAAATGTGGGGCTCCGATTTAAACCATTTCATGTTGCTGCACACGTGTAAGACTCAGACATGAATAACGGAGTCTGGATTGTGATAGGAATTTTGAGGTCTTAGATATATGGTAATGTTCATAACCACACATACATAGATCAGCACAGGAAGACCAACCTGGAACCATTTTGATTCCTAAACTAACCAAATGATTTCTCTGCAAGGTCAAAATGGAAAAGCCTCCCCATTGTCTCTTCCTTCACAAATCCTGTCTTAAGGGTATGTCTGTTTGAATAAGGGTGTGAGCCTTATCATTACAAAAGACTGGCCAGGCTCCTCAGGCAATCCAATCAAGTAACCTGCCAGACAAGAAATAAACAAGGACAAGAGAAAAACAATATTGAGATTTCTGTTTTAAGGCCACCTTTTCTGTGATGTATCCGAGGGGTGGTCTTAAGTTACACCCCTTCTGTAAAGTATGTATGATGTTTCTGGGGGGTGGTCTTGATCTACAGGAGGGGAATTTCAAAAGTCTTTATAAGCCCTTGCACAGCATTTTTGTGGGTCCTCCTCCTTTCCTGCATGTGAGGGGAGCACACTGTTGCAACAGATCAATAAAGATCAAGCTTACTAGCTGCTTTGCCTCTCAATAGTCTCTGGTTGGCCTCTGTTATTTTCTCCTACCAATAGGGAACCTATGTAAGGACTCTATATGGGCTCTTGGATATCCCATAAGGGAAAAGGGCATATTTTTATTTACAACAGGATCCAGAATCTACTCCTCCTCTTATTCATGCAGAAGCCATTTCCTCTTGCCTCCTTTTTGTTTATGCCCGAAAGGAAGTAGCTGCCTGAACAGCTGACTAAGCCACCAATAAGCTGAAAAACAGGATCAGCAGCAGCCCCAGCAACAGCTGTTTGATTGGATTGAGGGCTGGCCAAAGAAAAGTTCACATGGCTGGTTGTATTGTTCTCTTTGTAGCTCATGGGGGTTCCCTTTGGAGCCTCTGTGAATTGGAGGCCAGGGCTGTACGTATTAACAAAAGCAGATGCAACCTTCCAAAGTTGCAACAAAAAACCCAAAATACTTCTGAGACTAACTGAGCTTCAGACACGTCTGGTTTTGAAACTGCTTTCCTGTTGACAAATTCTAGCCATATTGGCTTGTTATAGTAAACATACAAACAGTTTAGTCTTTAAGGTGGCATAAGACTCTCACCATGTTTTTGATATTTGCTCATTTACAAATACAGGTTTGGGTCTAGGTCTGAGCATGCAGCACCAGTTTCCCCAAATGCTAACACCATGTCCCACCTGCGAAAACTCAAGACTTTTGTCTCCTTCACTAGCTACAGTCATATCCACGCCATACATTTAAAGCACATTTTGCCAAATAATGAGGAGAACTTGTAATAGGAATTTTATGGTCTTAGATGTATGGTAATGTTCATAAGTGTACCAACCAAGCACATACATAGATCAGCACAGGAAGGCCAACCTGGAACCATTTTGATTCCTAAACTGAGCAAATGTTTTCTCTGCAAGGTCAAACTGGAAAAGCCTCCCCATTGTCTCTTTCCTCACAAATCCTGTCTTAAGGGTATGTCTGTTTGAATAGGGTGTGAGCCTGTGACCTGGCCAGGAACTAAGTATAAAGACTGGCCAGGCTCCTCAGGCAATCCAATCAAGTAACCTGCTAGACAGGAGATAAACAACAACAGGAGAAAAACAATATTAAATTTTCTGTGATGTATGTATGATGTTTCTGGGGGTGGTCTTGATCTACAGGAGGGCAATTTCAAAAGTCTTTATAAGCCCTTGCACACCATTTTTCTGGGTCCTCCTCCTTTCCTGCATGTGAGGGGAGCACCCTGTTGCAACAGATCAATAAAGATCAAGCTTACTAGCTGCTTTGCTTCTCAATATTCTCTGGTTGGCCTCTTGGATACCCCATAAGGGGAAAAGGGCATATTTTTATTTACAACAAACTGTAGTTTAAATGATGCTAGAAATTATAGCTCTGTGAGGGGTAAACTACAGTATCCCAAGATTCTTTGGGGGAAGCCATGACTGTTTGGGATAAATCATAGAAACTTCTTGTCCAACCCCCCACAATGCAAGAATCCCAGCTCAAGAATCCCTGACAGATGGCCATCCAACCTCTGTCCAAAATCGTCTAAAGAAGGAGAGTCCACTACCTTCCCAGGTACTCCACTCCACAGTTGAATGGCTCTTATGTCAGGAAGTTCTTCCTCATGTTTAGTCAGAATCTCCTTTATTGTTATTTGAATCCATTGGTTCACAATCCATGCAAACTTGCTCCATCTTCCACAGGACAGTCCTTCTGATGGCTATCATATCACCTCTTGGGCTTCTCTTCCACAGGCTAAGAATACCTAAGTTCATAACCATTCATCATAAGGCTTGGTTTTCAGATGCTTTATCATCTTGGTTGCTCTCTTTTGTATATAAATGTTCTTTAAATTTATGGTGTGGGTGACTGTCCCAGTGCCCAAACTATTTATCTCTGGGTCCTCCACAAAGCATATGCTATGCGTCCAGAATATAGCAGCCACCAGCCATCAAAACCAACAGAACTCATTTTAAGGAGGGTCAGGAGGGGTCTTGGCCTACCTATTTATTTACCCAGGCTACCTAGTTGTTATTATCTTTGAGTCTCAGCATTCTAACCTGTTACATGTGTTAGTTTAATAGAAAATCATATAAATACTTATAAATTTAACTTTTTGAACATAGCTTTTAATTAAAGCATTTTACATATCTCTAGAAACACACTATTCAACTGTCCACGCTGACTGGGGCAGATGAGAGTTGGAGTCCAGCAACATCTGCAAGGACAGAAGTCCCCCCCCCCCCGAAATAGACTATAGAAGCTTCTGAATGACTTGCTTGTCATTTCATGTTTGGCCTGCGTGCATAGTGCTGAATTATGGCACTGAGAGAAGAGTCACAGCTTTACATAATGGGTTGCTTTGGTCATGTAATTGGTGGGGCCTGCCCAGTGGTTTGACTTCACCCCTGGAGATCATTGTTTCTGAAGGCAGATGAATGCCAACTTTCTTTTTTTTTCTGCCCCAAAGCTTGTTTATTCAGGTGTAAATCAAATGCTCTACCATACGCCGGCAATAAAGCTGATAATATCCAGTTTGCAAAATTGCATGTTTTTCTTAAGCACTTAAACAGGCATTGGGAGCCTTCTGTGATTGTCCCAAATGCCAACCTTCTTATCAAGTTAGATTTGCACCCCAGATTGTAAGACTCCCGCACCCCAGATTGTTAGCCTCCCGCTAATGGCGGTATCCCTCTGAAGCTCCGGAGGGAGTAGCTCCACGAGATCGGGTCCTGCCGCTACAGCGAAGCGGGGACCTCTGAGAATCACAGGCGGGTGAAGCCTGTGAGCGTGGGGGCTCAGTGGGCACTTTTTGCGTCCCCCCGACCTGAGGTAGAGCCTTTGTAAAGGCTCCGAGGCGGATCGGAGTGAGCGGCGCGGTGCTGGGAGCCGACTGTCATTTTCGTGGAGTGAAGCTGCGCAGCTGTGGCCGGAGAGCGCTGACTTTTTCCTGGACAATTGGACGCTAAAATATCTACCCGTGAGTAGGCTTTTTGAATTAAATTGGAGAACAAATTGGAGTAAATTCGGTGCTGAAAGGGGAAAGTATAAACAGGAAGTCTGCTTCCCCTGCTTGTAGATAGAACAAAGCAAAAGAGACTTTTAAAGTGGAAACCCTGAAAGACTCTTCTTTGAAAAGACATAAAATCCAACATCAAAAAGTGGTTTCCCCCCAAGTTGGCAGGGACGGAGGGGGGAAGATTGAAATTATATTCCTGCGTGAAAAGCTGAATTTGAAAGCTAATTCCGCTGTCTCAAAGCCCTGGAAACGGACTGCCATTTGAAAGGGGCTTGACTTGAAAGGGAAAGTTAAGTTCTTTAAGTGACTCCGCAAGAAAGATACAGTGTTTTTGGACTTCTTCTGAGTACAAAGTAACCTTTTTAGGGTTTTACAGTAGCTATTTGGGACTTTGAAACTGTGGCTTGGAAGGGCTAAGGGGGTCTTTTAAAAGATTATATTTGCTGCTAAAGATTACTTTGTTGCTGAAGTTATCCCCCTAGAGGACAGTGACATTGTTGCAACAACAACTAAGCCACTGTAAAATTTCTCCTTTGCTATAGCAACTGCGCCACTGGAAAATTCCTTCTCAAAACAAACTTTTAAAGAAATCTCCCAGGCGTGGGATCTGACCTTGAATTCTCATGAGAAGGCTATGGCAGCAGATGGTAAAGACAAAATAGACCCAGTACATCATACTAGGTCAGGCAAAAGATACCATCAGCGAAGGCCTTCAACACCGGGAGTAACAGGAGGGGCAACCGTTACTCAGACTAAAACAAAAATTATGTCGGACTTCCGGAGGCGGCGCGAACGGCAATGGCGGTCCTCCTTGCGCTGTGAGGAGGAAGCTCCACGGAAACGGGTCGTCCGCTATGGCGAAGCGGAGACCCGCATCGAAAAACCACAGGCAGCAAGAGCCTGTGGCCGTGGGACTCTGTGGGCGCCAGAAGCGTCCCCCGAAACGGAGAGGGGACCCCGTAAGGGGTCTCTGAACGTGGAGGGGGTATCGCGGCGCTGTGAGTCGATCGCTATTCCTGTGGAGTGAAGCCGCATAGCCGCTGTCGGTGAGCGCTGACCTTTTTTCCTGGAAACATTCGACTTTGAAAAGCAACAACCCGTGAGTAAGAAAAGACAGTAAGAATTGGAAATTAAATTGCTATAAATTCGGCTAAAAGCGGGAGATGCAAACAGGAAGTCCGTCTTCCGCTTCTGCTTAAGATCTAAAGCAAAGGACTTTGATGTTTGGAGCCTTTGAAGAGGCGTTTAAATCAACTAATCTGTGCATCCATTGAAGCTGCCTCTGTGCAAAATCAGGATTTAACTTCTTTTAAGTGACTTATTTCGTATATGGACTGTGTTTTACCTCTTCTTCTGGAATTACAATTTTATCGAGAAGCCCAGGTAGTTGGACTGCCTGATCAACAGAACTGTCAGATTGCAGACTTTGATACTTTGTAACTTGGGTTTGTTACAATCTGAGTCCTTGTGGATTTGCTACACTGAAACATCCTTTCTGGCATTTGCTAGAGACATTGTAGTGCTTTTTAAACCAACTCTGCTAACTACAAGAAAAATTGAAGGTTCTCTGGAAAGTAACTGGACTTTAACAATTTGGCTTTTTCCCTCAAGACATATTCGAACTCCCTCTAGAGGATTTTGGATTTACAGTTGTATGTGACTTTACTTTCTCTTTCCTTTCCTCCTATTTGTCTGTTTACCCTCTGGGCTGCTGGATTCTCATGGGAACAATTTAGTTTGACCTTGACTAGTAGACAAAACTGGAATGAGTGGCACTGGGAAAACAAGAGCGGCTAGAGCGAAAGCTAAACAAACAACTTTAACTTTAACTTCACAGCCACGCAGATCATCTGTTCCTACTGTTTTGCTGGCAGAGGAAGAAGAAATTGAGCAACCGCTGCTGGAAGATATGGCTGCAGGAGGATCTGGTTCAGTGTTAGAGAAAATCTTTGAAAACTGGAAGCTTTGGACAAGAAAGCGGATGAACAGACGGCCAAGCTTGACCAAAATACAGCCAGTGTTAATAAATTAACTGAACAAGTTGCTTTGAATACACAATCGATTGGAAAGTTATTCGAGGCCACTGCAGAAAATCGCAAATTGGCTGAGGAAGCCAGCCAAAAAGTTGAAGAATTAGAACAAGAGGTAAAACCATTGCATAAACAGGTTGGTGAACAGCAGGCGTATTTGTCTATGATTGAATTGCGGAATCGGGAAAATAATCTGAGATTGAGGTCAATACCAGAACTTGAACAAGGGAATTTAACTGAGTTCCTGACAAAAGAATTTTCCAAGTTTTGGCCTTTGGAGGAAGAAAAGGACTTTAAGATTGTGACTGCTTTTAGACTTGGAAAATTAGCAAGGAAAGACAGGCCCAGAGATTGTTTGATCACTTTGAGATCTAAGGAGGAAAGAGACAAAATATTAGGCCTACATTACGGAAAGTCACTGGATATTTCGGACAAAAGAGTCAAAATTTATAAAGATATCCCAAAACAACTTTTGGATCTTAGATCCACCTATATTGAGTTAGTAAAATTGCTGAGGAGCAATTCAATTGTTTTTAGGTGGGAATTTCCCCAAGGATTATCCTTCACATTCAGAGGGAAGAAGGTTAAAATCAAAACAGCCGAGGATAAAGATAAATTTTTGAGTGCCTATGGAGAGGACCTTCAGAAAGGGATTGAAAGACCTTCAGGGTCTGGACCATCATCTGTACCTGCACCTTTGGGACCTGAAGACCTGGAGAAAAAGATACCACCACCAGAGGAATAACAGATTTATTCAGGATGTCTCTGCAACTTCTGAGCTGGAATATTAATGGCTGTAATTCCCCAGAAAAGAGGAGAAGAATATTTCATATATTGAAAAAAGAACAATTAGACATTATTTGCTTGCAAGAAACACATGTGACTAGGCTCCATAGAAAAGTGTTAATAAATAAAAGATTAGGCCAAGAATTTATCTCTTCGGACCGAGTCAAGAAAAGAGGAGTGGTGATATATGCAAAGGAGAGCCTGCCACCAAAATTTCTATTTAAAGATGAGCAAGGAAGAATTTTGGCAATTGAGATACAAAATCAGGGAGAAAAGTTTTTGATATTAGGAATTTATGCACCAAACGAGGGGAAATCGGAATTTTATAAGAAGCTGCATGAGATAATGCTGGACTATCTGGACTATGACAACATCATTATGATGGGAGATATGAATGGGGTGGCATCAACCAACATGGACAAGTCTCAAAGCCAAAATGTGACAAAAGATGGCAGACTACCTAAAACTTTTTTTGAACTGACTGACAATATGGACTTGATTGACATCTGGAGGACAAAGAACCCCCTGGGAAGAGAGGGAACATTCTTTTCTGAAGCCCAACTGACATGGACAAGAATCGACCAAATATGGATAACTAGAGGTCTGGCACCTAAGACGAGAAAGGTGGAAATCTGCCCAAAGACCTGCTCCAACCATAACGCTGTAAAGATGGACATGAGACTAATCCCAACCGGCTCCTTTAGATGGAAGATGAATGACAATCTGTTTAGAGATCAGGAGATTACCAAAAAGGCCCAAAAAGTTCTGAAGGACTACTTTGAGATAAATTTCAACACCACGGTGGAAAAAAGAATCATCTGGGATGCAAGTAAGGCGGTTATGAGGGGGTTTCTGATACAACAGAACGCTGTAAAAAAAGAGCACAAAATGAGAAAAAAGATAAGATTTTGGAGAAAATTAAAGAATGTGAGAAGAAGTTAAGATTGAAACCGAAGTCAAAGGAGATTTTGAAAGAAATTAAATTTTACCAAGCACAATACTCCAAATTGATAAATCAGGAAGTGGAGTGGAAAGTTAAGTTAATGAAACAAAGATCATTTGACTTGGCAAATAAATGTGGAAAACTGCTAGCATGGCAGTTGAAAAAGAGACAAAAATTAAACACGATCACTAACCTAGAGACTGAAGGAAGAAATATTCAGAACCCTGTGGAGATTAGGAAGTGCTTCCAGAGATACTTTAAACAACTATATACTCAAGGGCCGCAAAACGAGGCGGAGATAGAACAATTTTTGATAAAGAATGGACTACCAAGGTTGTCTCAAGAAAATAGATCAATCCTGAATTGTAAAATAACACGACAAGAAATTGAAGTTGCCATTCAGAATATGCAACTGGGCAAATCCCCAGGGCCAGACGGGTTTACCTCCAAGTATTATAAGATATTGAAAGATTACTTGATACATCCACTAATGGAGGTTTGCAATGAGATTATGGAGGGGAAGAAAGCACCGGAAACGTGGAAAGAAGCCTTCATCACATTGATACCTAAATCAGAATTGGAAAAGACACAACTTAGGAATTACCGCCCCATTTCCCTTCTATTTTTTTTTTTATATAATATTTTTATTAAGTTTCTTTTCTTATAGTCAAAGATATACAGAATAAAGAAAAAAGAAAGAAAACAGAAAAAAAGGAAAAAGGAAAAAGAGTCCAACTTTCCTTAATATTTTTTAACAAACCAACTGGACTTCCTCACATCCTCCAAACCCTGCATTCTTTGTAGTACAAACATCAGCAATTTGTTACCTTGTTTCATAACTTACTGTATCTTTCGATTTATCATGTTTCTAGATTCACAATGTTATGTCCCAATTCTTATGTATTTAAATTAAACATAATAAAGTTATTTCATAATTCCACCTCTTATTTCTTGTACCTTAGTTTTCATTTCACCTAATCAAGTTGCTGAAGCTAGAGTTTCCTAAATCGTGCATTTTCTTAACATTCATACAGCTTATAATGTTTTTGCAAATAGTCCTTAAATTTTTTCCAGTCCTCTTCCATTGTTTCTTCTCCCAAGTCTCGGATTCTGCCAGTCATTTCAGCCAGTTCCATATAGTCCATCAACTGCGTCTGCCATTCCTCCAGCGTGGGTAAATCTTGTGTCTTCCAATACTTTGCGATAAGAATTCTTGCTGCTGTAGTAGCGTACATAAAGAGATTTCTATCCTTCTTTAACACTTTCTGGTCCACAATGCCCAGAAGAAAGGCCTCCGGTTTCTTGGGAAAGGTATACCTAAATACCTTTTTTAACTCATTGTAAATCACCTCCCAGAAGGCCTTCACTTTTGGACAAGTCCACCAGAGGTGAAAGAATGTCCCTTCCGCCTCCTTACATTTCCAGCATTTATTGTCAGACAGGTGATATATCTTAGCAAGCTTGACCCATTTCCCTTCTAAATGTGGATTACAAAATTTTTGCAGACATTTTAGCAAACAGATTTAAAAAAGTTTTAAGTGAAGTGATTCATAAAGATCAGGCAGGCTTTCTCCCAGGAAGACATTTGTTTGCTAACACAAGGAATATTATTGACATTTTGGAACTTTTGCAAACAAATATTAATACAAGAGCAGTGTTAATATTTATAGATGCGGAGAAGGCCTTTGACAACATTTCTTGGAAGTTTATGAAGAAAAACCTGGAAGGGATGGAAGTGGGACGGGGATTTGAAAATGGGATAGATGCAATCTATTCAGAACAAAAGGCTAAATTGATAGTTAACAATGTGGTGACAGAAGAGTTTAAAATTGAAAAAGGAACACGACAAGGTTGCCCTATTTCCCCTCTGTTATTCATTTCGGTCCTGGAGGTGCTCTTGAATATGATTAGAGGGGACCGGTTGGTGGAAGGAATTCAGGTCGGAGCGAAACAGTACAAACTTAAGGCTTTCGCAGATGACCTAGTTTTGACCCTACAGGAGCCAGAATCTAGTACGAAAAGGGCATTACAATTGATTCAAGACTTTGGTCGGGTGGCGGGTTTTAAATTAAACAAACAAAAAACTAAGGTACTGGAAAAAAATTTGACAACTTCAGAGTCAGAAAGGTTTCAGAAAGAGACAGAGTTAAATGTGGTTAAAAAAGTAAAATATCTAGGGGTGAACATAACAGCAAAGAATCTGAGTTTATTTAAGGGCAATTATGAAAAGTGCTGGTCAGAAATCAAGAGGGACTTAGAAAGTTGGTCAAGACTGAAACTTTCCTTGTTGGGCCGAATTGCTGCTATAAAAATGAATGTATTGCCAAGGATGCTGTTTCTTTTCCAGACTTTACAGATTGTGGACAAAATGGAGTGTTTCCGGAGGTGGCAAAGAGATATCTCTAAATTTGGCAGGGCAAAAAGCCCAGAATTAAGTTTAAAATATTAACCGATGCTAAAGAAAGAGGGGGGTTTGCCCTGCCAGACTTAAGGTTGTATTATGAATCAGCAGCTTTTTGCTGGCTGAAAGATTGGCTGCTTCTTGAAAACACTGATGTTTTAGATTTGGAAGGATTTAACAATGCTTTTGGATGGCATGCATATTTGTGGTATGACAAGGTCAAGATTCACAAGAATTTCAAGAACCATATTGTAAGGAAAGCAGTGTTTAATATCTGGACAAAATATAAAGACTTATTAGAAAACAAGACCCCAAGGTGGTTATCACCTATGGAAGCTAAGGCTGTGAAAAGACCCAATATGGAGGTCGAATGGCCAAAATATTGGGAAATATTAGAAAGAGATGGAGACAATTGGAGATTGCAGAGTTTGGAGAAACTAAAAGATAAAGTGCGAGATTGGTTACATTACGCTCAGATTAAAGAGGCTTTTAAATTGGATAAAAAGTTAGGATTCCAGGTGGAAAAATCGAAACTGGAAACAGAATTGTTAGAACCTAAGACTAAATTACTTTCAAGAATGTATAACTTGCTGCTGAGGTGGAATACACAGGATGAAACGGTTAAATCAGCTATGATAAAGTGGGCACAGGATATTGGGTACAACATCATGTTTGCTGACTGGGAAAAGTTATGGACCACCGGTATGAAGTTTACGGCATGTAATGCCTTGAAAGAAAACATTATGAAAATGATATATAGGTGGTACATGACCCCAGTCAAGCTAGCAAAAATATATCACCTGTCAGACAATAAGTGTTGGAAATGTAAGGAAACTGAAGGAACGTTCTTTCACCTCTGGTGGACTTGCCCCAGGGTTAAGGCCTTCTGGGAAATGATATATAATGAGCTGAAAAAGGTATTTAAGTATACCTTCCCTAAGAAACCAGAGGCCCTCCTTTTGGGCATTGTTGGCCAGAGGGTGTTAAAGAATGATCGAACATTATTTATGTATGCAACAACAGCAGCAAGGATACTTGTTGCCAAATATTGGAAAACTCAAGATTTGCCCACGCTGGAAGAATGGCAGATGCAACTGATGGACTACATGGAGCTAGCAGAAATGACCGGCAGAATCCGAGACCTGGGAGAGGAAGCAGTGGAGGAGGATTGGAAGAAATTTAAGGACTATCTACAAAAACACTGTAAACTATATGAGTGTTAAGAAGGATGAGAGATTTGAAAATAACAGGGCACCATAAAGCTAGTTGAAAAGATTATGAGAATAAGTGAATTTTATGAGAAAAATAAATTTTGAATAAATACCATGTTAAAATTAGGTATCTAAGACCTAGATAAAATATTCAAAGTTAGGGACAAAATATTGGAAATGTGTACAATAAGAATGGAAACAAGGTGATAAGTTGCTGGCTAAAGTTTTATAAATTTGGAATGCAGGAGCGAGAGATGTGAGGAAGTCCAAAAATGAAGAAAAGATGGTTATCACAAGATGCCAAATTTTATGTTTGTTTCTTTTTTGTCTGTTTTCTGTGTATTCTGTTTTTTTCTCTTTATGGTATTAACAAAACTCTTAATAAAAATTAAAAAAAATATGTCAACTGACAATGTGTTGACTCAAGCACTCAGTAAAATAAATGACTCTTTGGAAAATTTAGCAAAAGAAGTGGTAGATACAAAAAACCAGGTGGTGGTAGCATCAGCAAAAATTGATGTGAATACAGCAAGCATTAATGATTTGGTAAAGAGAGTGACTTCTAACACAGAATCTATCGAAAAATTAATTGAGGAATCTGCCACAACCAGGAAGGTAGCCGAGGAAGCGAAACAGATTGCATCGGCTGCTGAGGAAAGGATTTCCCCAGCATATAAGAGACTGGAAGATCACGAGTTGGCGCTGTCTTGTATAGAACTACGATCCAAGGAGCAAAATCTGAGACTTAGAGCGGTGCCTGATATCGAGAATCTGGAGGAATTTCTTACAAAGGAATTTACAGGCTTTTGGCAACAGGAATTGGGGAAGGAAGAATTTAAGATTGTGAGTGCCTTCAGAATTGGGCTATGTCAGAAGAAGAATAGGGTAAGAGACTGCTTGATCACTCTGCGAACGAAAGAAGAAAGAGACAAAATTTTGAACCTACATTACCAGAGAACTCTGGAAATCGAGGACTCTTATGTGGAGATTTTTAAGGATATTCAAAAATACATTCTAGATCTGAGGACACATTATAGAGACCTCGTGGCTCTGTTGAGAAGGAATAAGATACTTTTTAGGTGGGAATTTCCCCAAGGCCTATCGTTCAAATACAAAGAAAGGAAAATAAGAATAAGAACAGTAAATGACAAGGATAAGTTTTTGAGAGACCACGGAGAACATCTTCAGAAACAAGCAGAATCAGAGGAAGTGACAAAAACACTGGAAAAAGGAATTCTGGGTATAGCAAATTTACAATTTGGACTCCCTAGTCCAGACAAGGCGAAACCACTGACAGACGAGGAGCAACTACTTGGAGCAGTGGGAGGAGAAGCGAAGTAATCCCATCATGGCTCTGCAACTTCTTAGCTGGAATTGTAATGGACTGAATTCCCCCCGAAAAAGAAGATGTGTGTTTCATATATTGAAAAAAGAACAATTGGACTTGATTTGTTTGCAAGAAACACATGTTACGAGGCAACATAGGAAACTACTTATTAATAAGAGATTGGGACAAGAATTTATTTCATTGGATAGAGTTAAAAAAAGAGGAGTCGTGATATATGTAAAGGAGAGACTTCTACCAAAATTAATTTTCAAAGATGAACAGGGAAGATACTTGGCAGTTGAAATTCAATATCAAGGAGAAAAATTTCTGGTAGTGGGAATTTATGCGCCGAACGATGGAAAATCTGAATTCTTCAAGAAGTTGCATGAGATTTTACTTGGACATTTGGAATACAATTTAATTTTGATGGGAGATATGAATGGAGTGGTATCTACAAATATGGACAAAGCACAAAAACAGGTAGTCACCAATGATGGCAGACTACCTAAAACTTTCTTTGAAATGACTGACAATATGGACTTGGTGGATATCTGGAGAATAAAGAATCCTTTGAGAAGAGAGGGAACCTTCTTTTCTGAAGCCAAGATGACATGGACTCGAATTGACCAAATATGGATAACTAGAGGGATGGCACCGAAGATAAAGAGAGTGGAAATCTGCCCAAAAACTTGCTCTGACCATAATGCCGTCAGGATGGAGATGAAACTGATAACAACTGGTTCTTTTAGATGGAGGATGAATGACACCTTATTTAGAGATGAAGAAGTTTATAAAAAGGCCCAAAAAACTCTGAGAGATTATTTTGAGTTAAATATGAACACTGATGTTGAAAAAAGAACAATTTGGGACGCAAGTTATGAGAGGGTTTCTGATTCAACAGAATGCAATAAAGAAGAAAAGTCAAAATGAGAAGAAAGATAAAATCTTAAAGAAAATAGAAGAAGGGGAAAAGAAATTGAGAGCCAAACCAAAGTCTCAAGAAATTTTGAGAGAAATAAAACTACATCAGACACAATTGTCAGGGGCTCAGGAGCAGAGGCACAGGAGAGGGAGGAAATGGAGAGCGAGGGGGAGGAATCCGAGGGAAGCACAGGAGATGAAAGTGGTCCGAGGGATTCCATGAGCCTCTCCAGCGAATCGGAAGATTCACAGAAGGGAGCGCCGATGGCCAGGGCAAGGGGGGTGCCAAGGGGGAAACCCCAGAAGGAAGGGGCCAGCGGGGACTCCCAGAGCAGCAGTTGGAAATCAGGACCAGCTTCCCCACCAGAGCGCAGTGGGGGGGAGGAGTCCCAGGCATCGGGACCAGTGTTCTCACCACCAGCGAGAGGAGATGAGTCAGGATTGACCACGCCTCCATCGGAGAGCGGGGAAACGGTCAACAGGAAAGTTACCGGCTGGGCGCGCGCGCCAAGTTCAAAGGTACAGGCGAGCGGCACAGCAGGCAGCCCGGATAGGGAGCCAGGTCCTAAAGCCCGCCGGAAGGAGGGGCAAGACTCAGGGGGGACAGCGTCAGAAGAGTCCAGAAAGGAGGAAACCCCAGGGGGCAGAAGGACCCAGAGGAGGAAAGAACAACGGAAGAGGTGGAGTAAAGCTAGAGTCTTAAACTGGTGTCTAGGAGGCAGAGACTCAGATGGAGCTTCGCCGGTCTAGCTTCTAAGACGTAGAGTTGCACGCTGCGGTTTGGAAATGGAAACTAACCTTCAATAAAGACTTTTATACGTTATTACTGGCTAGCGTTGGTCCTCTGTGAGCTGGGACCTAGAGGCAGCTCTGACACACAATATATGGAATTGATGAACCAAGAAATAGAATGGAAGATTAAACAAATGAGACAAAAGACCTTTG
Organism: Podarcis erhardii; assembly: GCF_964252035.2. Lineage (NCBI taxonomy): Eukaryota > Metazoa > Chordata > Lepidosauria > Squamata > Lacertidae > Podarcis > Podarcis erhardii. Next base: position 42,013,558 of record NC_138505.1, read on the forward strand.
AATCGGCAAATAAGTGTGGGAAACTTTTGGCCTGGCAAATGAGAAAAAGACAAAAGTTAAATACCATTACAAACATAGAAGTTGAAGAGAAGAATATACATAACCCAACTGAGATCAGAAACTGTTTTCAAAAGTATTTTAAACAATTATACTCAAAAGGGCCGCAGAAAAATACAGATATAGAACGCTTTTTAAAGATAAATGGATTACAGGAAATTTCACAAGAAAACAAATTGATGTTGAACTATAAAATATCAGAACAGGAAATAGAAGGTGCCATTCAAAGTATGCAATTGGGCAAGTCTCCAGGACCAGATGGGCTGACCTCCCGGTATTACAAATCTTTGAAGGACTATTTAATACAACCTCTGAAGGAGGTATGCAACGAGATCTTGGAGGGGAAAAGGGCGCCGGAGTCGTGGAAAGATGCATATATCACGCTTATACCGAAAACAGAGACCAAAAAGACTCAACTTAAGAACTACCGCCCCATATCTTTACTAAATGTGGATTACAAAATTTTTGCTGATATTTTGGCTAGAAGACTGAAAAAAGTGTTGGTGGATGAGATTTATAAAGACCAGGCAGGCTTTCTGCCGGGAAGGCATTTATCTGATAATTTGAGGAACATAATTGATATTCTGGAGAAGTTAGAAGTAAATATAAACACGAAAGCAGTTTTTATATTTGTGGACGCAGAGAAAGCCTTTGACAATATTTCCTGGAGTTTTATGAAAAAGAATCTACATGGTATGGGGGTAGGGCAAGGGTTTGAAAAAGGTATAGGCGCAATTTATTCAGAGCAAAAAGCTAAATTAATTGTAAATAATGTGGTTACGGAGGAATTTAAGATAGAAATAGGGACACGACAGGGGTGCCCAATCTCCCCACTGCTCTTTATATCAGTCTTGGAGGTTTTGCTGAACATGATTAGAAAAGACCAGTTGGTTAGAGGGATACAGGTCGGAGCCAAACAGTATAAATTGAGAGCATTTGCAGATGACCTAGTTTTAATGCTACAGGAGCCAGAATCTAGTACGAAAAGGGTTTTAGACCTAATTAATGAATTTGGTCAGGTAGCAGGATTTAAGCTGAACAAGTCAAAAACTAAAGTTTTAAAGAAAAATTTAACATCAATGGAAAAAGAAAGGTTTCAGAATGAGACTGGTTTGACTGTGGTTAAGAAAGTTAAATATTTGGGGATTAAGATGACAGCGAAGAATGTGAACCTATTTAAAGACAATTATGAAAAATGCTGGTCAGAAGTGAAAAGAGATTTAGAAATATGGTCAAATTTGAAGCTTTCCTTGTTGGGCCGAATTGCAGTTATAAAAATGAATGTATTGCCTAGAATGCTATTTTTGTTCCAAACATTGCAAATTGTGGACAAGATGGATTGTTTCAAGAAGTGGCAGAAAGATATCTCTAAATTTGTCTGGCAGGGCAAAAAGCCCAGAATAAAATTTAAGATTTTAACTGATGTAAAGGAAAGGGGGGGGGGCTTTGCCCTGCCGGACTTCAAACTCTATTATGAATCAGCAACTTTTTGCTGGTTGAAAGACTGGCTGCTTCTTGAGAACACAGACATTTTGGACCTGGAAGGTTTTAATAATGCTTTTGGGTGGCATGCATATTTATGGTATGACAAGGTTAAGGTTCATAAAGCGTTTAAAAATCATATTGTCAGGAAAGCATTGTTTAATGTTTGGATAAGATACAAAGACTTATTGGAAAATAAAACTCCAAGGTGGTTGTCACCGATGGAAGCTAAGGCTTTCAAAAGACTTAACATGGAGTCCAATTGGCCAAAATACTGTGAGATTTTGGAACAAGAGGGAGACAAATGGAAACTGCAGAGTTTTGAGAAACTAAAGAGTAAAGTACGAGATTGGCTTCATTATTACCAGATAATGGAGGTTTATAAAATGGATAAAAAAATCGGATTCCAGGTGGAAAAACTGAAATTAGAGACAGAATTGTTAGAACCTAAAACTAAGAATTTGTCTAAGATGTATAACTTGCTGTTGAAATGGAACACTCAGGATGAAACTGTAAAGTCTGTTATGATTAAATGGGCACAAGACGTTGGACACAACATTATGTTTGCTGACTGGGAACAGTTATGGACCACTGGTTTGAAATTCACGGCATGCAATGCCTTAAGAGAGAATATTATGAAAATGATTTATAGGTGGTACATAACTCCAGTCAAGCTTGCGAAAATCTATCATTTGCCTGATAATAAATGTTGGAAGTGTAAAGAGGCTGAAGGTACATTCTTTCACCTTTGGTGGACGTGCCCAAGGATTAAGGCCTTCTGGGAAATGATATATAATGAATTGAAAAAGGTACTTAAGTACACTTTATTGAAGAAACCAGAGGCCTTTCTCCTGGGCATGGTCGGCCAATTGGTGCCAAAGAAGGACAGAACCTTCTTTATGTATGCAACTGAGGCACCTAACCATAAGCCTGCATTTTTATCAAAGCTTCTATATATTTCAATCAAGGCTTGTATTTAAAAATGAGCTTAAAAAAAAGGATTTTCAAATGTTTCATGCCAGGCAAAAGACCAGCTGCCTAAAAGAACCTTGGCAAGATGTTTTTCCTCCTAAGACAAGAAGGGCCCCATTGATTTATAGTAGAAAAACAATTCTCAAAGTCATAAAAAGGGAGAATTACATATGCTGCCCCAAGGCTGAGAAAACACCATTAGGAATGGGGAAAGATAATACTAATGTGCCTCCCAGTAAAATGAGCCAGATCTTCTTTCTAAGGTTGAAAGGCCAGGAGCAAATGGAAGGAAAAACATTTAGCTAGAAAGAAAGAGAGCATTTTTGGGGAAGTCTCTTCTAAAGCTGTTTCTTAAACTGAGAGAGTTAAAAAAGGTTAAAATGTGTTAAATGTTGGAAAGGCAACTGGCTTGGCAGAAGAAGCAGCTTCTTCTTATTTTATTTTGAGGCTGGAGAGGAGGGGGAAAGGGGGAGGTGCAAACTGAAGAGGCTTCTTTTAAAAGCTGTGTTTTATTGAGTTCCTTCCTTTTCACTTTGAGAAGCTTTATTCTTTTAAGAGGCTACCTATGATAAATGTATGAAATATATTAGCTTAAATATATTGGCTTAAATGTAATTATGCAAAGGATTTAAGGAATGCTAGATTCTTATTTCATATGGTTGTAAGAGTTGTATTTATCCTGAAATTAAGTCAGCCACCAGCCCCCCCCTGCCAGACAGAAGACGCCATCCGGGCAGTCTTGATATATAGTTGTCAGGCATTTTGTTTAGAAACATTAAATGAAGGAAATCTTTCAATGTTGATGTGAAACTCAAGATCCTTGACATCTGTTGAACATAAAATGTAAGATTAAACCATTTGTTTTATAAGGCAATAGGGCAAGAAGGGCAAGAGGTGAGCTGGTAATTAAGATTCCATGTAAGATATATTATTACTTATTTGTCATTTATATATAGCTCTTTGTCTCCCATATAAGGGCAAGGAAGTGGGTGTATCTTTTGTGGGTGTATCTTTTGTGATTGGCTCTAGCAAACAGCCAATAGGAATTTCAACCAGGCTGATTGGACAGAGGCAGCCACAGGAGGAGCAAAGGGGGCTGGATTAAGGGAATATAAGTGCTGGCCAGAATGGCAGGAGGCCAGGCCAGAGCTTGGTAACCACGTACCACTGAGCCTCTTATTTATTTGTCTGACAAATAAATTACTATTTTAATTTCTCTATTGCTGCGTTGAATATTTCATTCCAGCTAAGCGTTAACCACAAGCAGGGTGCTACATTTTATGGTGCCCTGTGACTCGGATAAGTGGTCTGCTGGAACGCAGCCCCTTCGCCCTACTGGGCAGGGTACAAGAGAGAGGACAACTGCTTACCCAAAGCGCGCACTGGTAATTTTTTCCAGGGGGAACGCAGAAGACTCGTCTGTCTGATACCCTGCTCACTGGCGGCGACGGACCGGGGGAAACAGGGAACCAACCAAGGGTAAGTGCACAAAGGGATTTTTGGCCCTCCAATTAATTGGGAGGAAGAGAAGTCTTGATCAAACTTCTGCGTCTCAGTAAGGGGAAACTGAGTACGCTAGGTGGTTGGGTACATCAGATGGTGATCTGGTGTAGGGAAAGGGAAGGATTGGGAGGTAGAGTGTGGTGAAGTATCCAGCGCATTGTATGTGTGAGAAAGTACAGAGCAATCTGTAGCTGACCTGAGTGTGGAGTGGGCAGTACTTCGGTTCCTAGTAAGGCGACTTCACTAGGCAAGGAAACCCACGAAGCGCGTCTGTGAGTGACTGAGTGGATACTTCACAGGGCCATACAATGGGAGTTGGGGGTTCAAAGGGGGAAAATACACCTCTTGAGTGTATGTTAAATAATTTTAAGAAAGCCTTCTCAGGGGCATATGGAGTCAAAATGACGCCAGAGCGCTTGAGAACGTTATGTGAACTAGAATGGCCAAAACAAATTACTGGATGGCCATCCCAGGGAACCTTTGATATAAATTTAGTAAGCAAACTTTGGACTGATATCGCCAAAGAAACTGGAGGGTGCCCAGAACAATTTCCATATATAGATTCCTGGCTGAGCACATTAAATAAAAATCCTCCATGGATAAGGGAATGCAAAGTCAAACGATGCAAATTATTGGCTGTAAAAGCCGAAGCTAGGAAAGGAATCTTGCCAAATAAACTCAAACCCATTTTTGAGGGGCCAGAGGAAGAGGTGCTTCCACCTCCACCCTATGCTCCACATCGAAGGGAGCTTAATCCAAACACTCCACCAGTTGTAACCCCAAGGCAAGAAACTGGAATGAATAATGGGAGTGGAGTCACAGAGCTTGATTCCTTGATAGATTATGATAAATATCTTCAGGAGGCATTGGAGTTCTATAATAAAGCCCAAGCAGAAGTGGTTATTCCACCTGTGACTCCTAATAGACCTCCATCTACAGTCTCCTTTAGTGGAACAACTGATTGCCCACCCCAAACCCCTGTACATCCAAGTCCCAGAGAAATGTTACAGAAGTTACAGGGAGACCTTGCTCGGTCAGCAAGCAATACAGCCAGGCGTATAAAGCTGCTAAAAGAACGCCTTGCGACAGATACCATCCCCTATGATTTGAGGCCCCTAGAGCAAAGTGAAGAGAAAGATCACGTAGTAGCCCCTCTTAGAAGAGTATTTGATGCACTTGAGGAGCCTGCGCTGGTTAATGGGCAACCCGGACCACGGCCACCTCGAACTTCGACCCTGCAATATATTCCATTCACAACTACAGATCTGATGAATTGGAAAACACACACCCCATCTTTTGCAGAAAAACCTCAGGCTATGATGGACTTGGTGACTTCAATAGTAAATACTCATAGCCCTACTTGGACAGATTGTCGCCAGCTCCTAAATACTCTGTTCACCACTGAGGAAAGGAGAGACATAATTGAAAAGGCACAGATATATTTGCGTGAGCAGGCCAGAGCGGGAAATATTTATAATATTGACCGTCATCTCCAAGATAACTTTCCCTTGGAAGATCCTAATTGGGATCCAAACAATGCAATTCACCTGGCCAGACTTACCACCTACCGCCAGACACTTGTGCAAGGTATCCGTAGGGCATGCCAGAAGCCCACTAATATGTCTAAAGTCTCAGAAGGGTAGATGTGTTACCCATAACACTGTTTCGTGTTCGGTGTGCACCCACAAAAAGACTTAAGTTGTCACCTTTTGAGCTCCTGTATGGGAGACCGCCCTCCTTTGTTCAGGATATTCCAGCTGACCTTAAACAAATAGGAGACCATGTGACACAGGAACAAGTGCAATCTCTCTCCCGTGTTTTTGTTTCTCTTAACAGGTGGGCCCTCGAGCGCACGCCGTGCAGCATTGCCGAGCCGATTCATCAGTTCCAGGCTGGCGATAGCGTATGGGTGAAAGAGTGGAAACGCGATCCACTTGCACCTAAGTGGCGTGGACCTTACACCGTCTTGCTCTCTACTCCAACAGCGGTGAAGGTAGCTGAGGTGACCCCCTGGATTCATCACTCTCGTTTGAAGAAGTCTGAAGGCAGTTGGACGTGCAAAGGTGACCCCTCTAATCCTTTAAAACTAACTCTCTCCAAAAACCCCTGTATCTAGCCCTACCGGGAACGGGCTAGGTCACGGGCAACATTTGACGACCGGCCTGCTGCAGCCACAACCTGGAAGCTGGCTGACCTGCGCACGCCTGAAGCTTGAGGAGCGTCTGAACCAGCGACTGTGAACGGAAAGATTCTCTAATACAATTGATTGACTGCCCCCCCCTTGTGGAACAATTATCAGAGATATTACTCATTGGGGATCCTCGGGATATATGTTTTGGTCTTGGTGGTTCCCCATTTCTGTCACTGGGGGAATTATATTGGGGCTAATAATTATTTGCTATCACAATAAGGTAATCTTTTGTGGAAGGAATGCATATACTAGACATCAACATGATTTTATTAATCCTGATCCCTTGGGAAGGGGAAGGGTCCTTGAATCTGACCAAATTGGCTAAATATGGATTCAGCCATGACCACAATATGTGGGTAGGTTTAGCTGAAATGGTAGCTAATGTTGCAAATAGGACCAATTGCCTTGTTTGCTCTCTTGGGCCAGATGATTCAGAGGGAGGTATGCCCTTATTACCGATACCATTAGATGCCATTGGTATGGTAAGCGAAATGCCACACCAAACTGAAATACAGAATTTCCCCGGATGGAACTCAACTAAACCATTACGAGTTATACCTGTACAAGGGGAATTCTGTGTACATAAATCATCAGATGCAGCTGATTCTCCCATGATAGGCTCTTCTCATTGTCACTATACTTGGGATTATAAGAAGAATAGTCATACCTGGGCACACGGTACTACCTATCGAACTCGGAATGCCTTGCCCTGTGCACCTCCTTTTATTCATGCATGGAAAGTGGTGTGGAACATAACTGTGACAGAAGAAGGCAATCTAACATACTGCACTGTGAACTCTCTACCCCTTTTGGTATTTCGCCTTCTGTATTCCCCGTACCAAAAACCTCAGACCCGATGGTTGTGGTGGATATGTGGAGAATGGGCGTACAAGAAACTCCCTTCCAAATGGAGTGGGACTTGTTTCTTGGGTTGGGTATTACCACCAATGTGGATTATGCCCACTAGTTCGGCCAGGCGAACACGAAGGAATGCTGATATTTCTCATATAGCAGGAGGAAGTACCCAAAGTTGGAGCGGTACTGATGATTGGCCACCAGAGCGCATTATAGCCTATTATGATCCTGCCTCCTGGAATCCTGGTGAGCTCATACAAGGGGCACGGGATCCTATTTATAATCTAAACAGAATAATTCGATTGCAAGCAGTAGTGGAACTTGTAACCAATGCAACGGCCCAGAGTTTGAGACTTATTGCACAACAGTTGGATGAAAGTAGAGCCGCCATTTTGCAGCTGAAAATGGGAATGGATTATGTACTTGCCAGGCAGGGAGGCCTATGTGGAGTCTTGAACTTGACAGGGAATGCCTGTTGCTTTAACATTTCTGATAATGGTGAGGCAATCCGTGTGTTGGCCACAAAGATGGAGAATATAGCACATGTCCCAGTACAAACATGGGAAGGATGGGATATGGGATGGCTCACCAATTGGTTACCTAATGTCACAGGACTCAAAGGGATACTATTGTCTTGCTTGTTTTTCTTGACAGTAGTAGTATTGGTTTTATGTATGATGCCATGTATCATTTCATGTTTTAGAAGTACAATTAGCAAGATGGTTTCAAATGAAACTCTACCTCATATCATGGCCCTATACAGAGCTTTACCTCAGGAATATGATGAAGGTCAAGCTATCAAGGACACTTGGGATGAAGGTCCTTGAGCTTGAAAGGGGGGAATGAGGCACCTAACCATAAGCCTGCATTTTTATCAAAGCTTCTATATATTTCAATCAAGGCTTGTATTTAAAAATGAGCTTTAAAAAAAGGATTTTCAAATGTTTCATGCCAGGCAAAAGACCAGCTGCCTAAAAGAACCTTGGCAAGATGTTTTTCCTCCTAAGACAAGAAGGGCCCCATTGATTTATAGTAGAAAAACAATTCTCAAAGTCATAAAAAGGGAGAATTACATATGCTGCCCCAAGGCTGAGAAAACACCATTAGGAATGGGGAAAGATAATACTAATGTGCCTCCCAGTAAAATGAGCCAGATCTTCTTTCTAAGGTTGAAAGGCCAGGAGCAAATGGAAGGAAAAACATTTAGCTAGAAAGAAAGAGAGCATTTTTGGGGAAGTCTCTTCTAAAGCTGTTTCTTAAACTGAGAGAGTTAAAAAAGGTTAAAATGTGTTAAATGTTGGAAAGGCAACTGGCTTGGCAGAAGAAGCAGCTTCTTCTTATTTTATTTTGAGGCTGGAGAGGAGGGGGAAAGGGGGAGGTGCAAACTGAAGAGGCTTCTTTTAAAAGCTGTGTTTTATTGAGTTCCTTCCTTTTCACTTTGAGAAGCTTTATTCTTTTAAGAGGCTACCTATGATAAATGTATGAAATATATTAGCTTAAATATATTGGCTTAAATGTAATTATGCAAAGGATTTAAGGAATGCTAGATTCTTATTTCATATGGTTGTAAGAGTTGTATTTATCCTGAAATTAAGTCAGCCACCAGCCCCCCCCTGCCAGACAGAAGACGCCATCCGGGCAGTCTTGATATATAGTTGTCAGGCATTTTGTTTAGAAACATTAAATGAAGGAAATCTTTCAATGTTGATGTGAAACTCAAGATCCTTGACATCTGTTGAACATAAAATGTAAGATTAAACCATTTGTTTTATAAGGCAATAGGGCAAGAAGGGCAAGAGGTGAGCTGGTAATTAAGATTCCATGTAAGATATATTATTACTTATTTGTCATTTATATATAGCTCTTTGTCTCCCATATAAGGGCAAGGAAGTGGGTGTATCTTTTGTGGGTGTATCTTTTGTGATTGGCTCTAGCAAACAGCCAATAGGAATTTCAACCAGGCTGATTGGACAGAGGCAGCCACAGGAGGAGCAAAGGGGGCTGGATTAAGGGAATATAAGTGCTGGCCAGAATGGCAGGAGGCCAGGCCAGAGCTTGGTAACCACGTACCACTGAGCCTCTTATTTATTTGTCTGACAAATAAATTACTATTTTAATTTCTCTATTGCTGCGTTGAATATTTCATTCCAGCTAAGCGTTAACCACAAGCAGGGTGCTACACAACAACAGCAGCAAGAATATTGATTGCAAAATATTGGAAGACACAAGATCTACCCACTCTGGAAGAATGGCAGATGAAGATGATTGACTATATGGGACTGGCAGAAATGACTGGCAGAATTCGAGACCAGGGAGAAGAGTCGGCGGAAGAAGAGTGGAAGAAATTTAAAGTTTATCTTCAGAAATATTGCAAAATTAAGGAATGTTAGAAAGATGTTGGGAAAAAAATTATGTGGTTTTAGCAGAAAAGATATAAAGGATTAAGTAAAAATGAATTGGTGAAAGAGAGAATGTAAAATTATAGTATATTATAGTATATTAAGTCGGCGGAAGAGGACTGGAGGAAATTCAAAGATTATTTGCAGAAATATTGTAAAATTAACGAATGTTAGAAAGTTGTTGGACAGAAATCAAGTGGTTTCCAGCTGTAATGTAAAAGTGGAGTAATAAGTTAAAATAAGTTATAATGTTACAATAAGGATTTGCTGAATTAAGATTTGAACTGGAATACAAAAGGGGGAAGTGAGAGGAGGTCCAAGAAACAAGGTAATAGAAATAAGTATTGGAAATTATATGTGTTTTGTTTTTGTTTTTTAATTGTGTAATTTTGTATTTTTGGTTTTTGTATTAAATTGGAAACTCTAATAAACATTTATTAAAAAAAAAAAAACAGATTGTAAGTGATCATCTCCCAACCTCCTGGCTTTTCCCAACCACACAAGGAGGTGTGGTTTGTTTGTTTGTTTGTTTGTTTGAAGTTCCTAAGGGGTTACTGACAAGAAGATCAGAAATGGCAGGCATGCTTTAAATATATGGTGGGTGGGTGGGTGTGCGTGCAAGAAATACATCTTTTTTGCATTTCAGAAGTTTGCAGTCTGCTAGTGCAATTTGTTCTGTATTGTGCCTGAACCTGACATTTTAGAAAAATCAACACAAAACATTTATGGAAGAGCAAGAAGCCTCACAAATCCACCACTCACGGCTACCTATCTGTAACTAAATCCACCACTGTAAATATGCTTCAGTAGTGTCCAGTTATCAAAACAAATGTTGCCAAACTTGTTTCCTCTAGATAAATTTGCGAATGCAGAAAACCAGCAGCATTTTCTGGAACGTTTAAAAGAGAAGAAAAAGTGGAGATGCCGGGGATTGAACCCGGGGCCTCATACATGCAAAGCATGCGCTCTACCACTGAGCTACATCCCCTGGGCGGCAGAGTCATTTCCTACGAAATGGGATAGCAAAATAATTTAATATCACGAGCTGTAATTTATGATATAATCGCAAAAGCGCCTAGGATTTGGTAGTGGTGAAGAAGATTATGTCGAAAAATGAAGGGACGGGGGTGAAATAAAATGTACATAACCGAATTAAAAGTTTCAGCGCTCACTGTGTGCGCCCCAGCTGTGCAACGCTAAAGAGAGGCAACGCATTGCAGCGCATCTGCCGCGCAGTGCAGAACATGCAGCACATTAGCTGCACAAAAGCCCTTTTCAAGAAGGGCCACGAAACAGCGCTCATGCTGTGGGAAACAATGCAAGAAAGCTAGAGATGTGCTTGCACACCTTTGCATTTCTTCGTGTCCGCGCGTGCAAATGGTAGCGTTTCATGACTGAGCAAGGGAGGCAAAGGAAGAAAACACGCACTCCAGCAAACAGCATATTTTAACTGTAAAAAGGGCGAAAGGCTGCATTTCACCGAATATTGAACACCTCCCCCCCCCCCCAATTTAATTTTTAAAATGTGAAGAGTGTTGGGAAGGGGGAAAAATGGAACCTCCCCGTCGGGGAATTGAACCCCGGTCTCCCGCGTGACAGGCGGGGATACTCACCACTATACTAACGAGGAAGAGCTGGGCGCAGGGATCAGAAAAACGTCCCTTGAGGCGACAGTCGGGTGGATCTGCGCGCCCCTGCCTGGCAGCGAGGGCAAGCAGAGCGGGGTGCAAACACGAGGAGCGACTTAGGAGCCGCGAATGCAAAACCTGCGTTTTAGTTGCATTTATTTATTCATTCATTCATTCATTCATTCACGCAAACAGAAGGTACAGTTAGTTCCTAGCAGACGAAAGGATGAAACAGTCAGTTGCTGGGTTCACGAAGCCTCTGCAAAATCGAAATCTCACCAGTTTCTTTGTTAAGGCTGTTCACCCCGCCGTCCCCGGAAAACGTCCTTAGTTGATTTAAGCATTGCAAGGCGGCGAGAGGGGGCCTTTAATGCTCCCGCTCCGGCCAACCTGAAATGCAATGAGATGCAATGTGAAAAACATGCAGTTGTAACATCCAGCTCCTCCTTCCTTTTTTTGCAAGGGCAGGCACTGCGCTGCACAAGACATTTCTGACCGCAGGAAAATGCCAGCTGGGGAGGCAAGGAGGTATTTTTTAAAAAAGCAAGGTCTGCCGAAACCCGGGATCGAACCAGGGACCTTTAGATCTTCAGTCTAACGCTCTCCCAACTGAGCTATTTCGGCAGATAAATATTGCTTTCACCCGGCTGGTACTACTTCACTATGATGCGTTTGCCTAAAGTTTATTTTGTTGTTAGTATTAATTGGCCCACTTCTTAACCTCTCCACGGGGGGGGGGAGGGGTATAACTTTGTATATATTTTGCTGTAAAATGAAAGTCTAAGCCTATTGCTCCCATCTCTGTGCAGCATATGCCGCACCAACTAAGCAAGGCTCAGCTCAGCTGCAGGGGCGGGTAGAAGGTTCAGCTGCCAGTTGGGTCCGCTTTTTGTACCTGAATGGCCGGAGGAGTCGCCCTTCCCTTGCCCTGGGCAGCAAAAGGGGGGGGGCGGGTGGATTCCCTTAATAACACACTGCTCCGTGCGTGTTTACTCGGAGTAAAGTCTCCCCTGCCCTCCAACATTTCTCCAATGAAAACAGGGACATCCAAGGGAAAGTGGGACATTCTGGGATCAAATCAGAAACCGGGACGTCCCTGGAAAATAGGGACACTTGGGGGGTCTGGTCTCATTGAATTCAATGGCACATAATCCCAGGTGAGTATCAGACTGCAGCCTTACACAGGAGTAAGCAGTGGCGTAACATGGGTTGTCAGCACCCGGGGCAAGGCAAGTAATTTGTGCCCCCAACCCATGGATTTGCGCCCCCTAACCCGTGTATTTGCGCCCCCTAACCCATGGATTTGCACCCCCTAACCCTAACTCCCAGATGTTGCGCCCGGTGCGGCCGACCCCCCCTGCACCCCCCACGCTACGCCACTGGGAGTAAGTCCCTTTGAGCTCTGGCAGAGGATTGTGCTATAAAACTGCTAGCTGGATATGTCTCTAAGAGGCTTACTGCACAACCTAGACTAGCAAATTTATCATGGATCTTAAGCTTTCGTGAACTGGACTAGAGTCCGCTCGATCGGATGCAAAAAATATTATTTTCAGCTGGTAGATATGCATATAGATAGAGGTCTAGACACACTGCTCTTTTATAGGGAAGGAATTCAAGCATGAGCCATCATGTTGCACCATGTTGCACCTGTTCTAGTAGAAGGACACAAAAATGTCTGCAAATGTGACATGAATTCCGGCAACATCAACCCTGCTGTGTGGGAATCCTTTTCAGATGAGTGCGGTGCCTGGAGAGAGACAGCTCACAGCAGTAACCGTAGGAGGAATGATCGCTGGGAGGAGCGCAGGGAGAATAATAGAATCACAGAACTGTAGAATTGGAGGGGACCACAAGGGGCATCTAGTCCAACTCTCTGCAGTGCAGAAGAAACGCCATGATACGCAGCACAACTGGATGCCTTCATCTGCCCCAGCTGCAACAAAAGTCGTCTCTCCCGCATCAGTCCCTGCAGCAGTGGTTTTCAGTCAGTGTGCTGTGGCACCCTGGGGTGCCTTGAATGATGGCCGGGGTGCTGTGGGCAACTTTCCTTTCCTCCCTCGCATCTCTGCCTCCCCAAGGCTTGCACAGCTGCTTGTTGCAGCAGCCCTGGCTACAGGCTCCCCAGGCAAATGGGCCTCTGGGGCTGGCCAGGGGGTGCTTCCCAGGCCCCTGTGGGGCAGGGTGAGGATGCTCCTCTCTTGGGGGCAGCTGAGGCAGCTGCGGCTGACCAGAGGACTCCCAAGGAGAGGGGAGAGGGGAGGAGGAGGAGGCCGAGGGAGCACTTCACAAGGGAGGGTGTTAGAAAAAGGGTGAGAGGCTGCCAGCTCTGCAGACAAGGGGTGCAGAACTGGGCTCCTGAGCGCCACAGGGGAGCCGCAGAAAGGATGGAGTTGGTCAAGGGAGCCGCGGACTCCGAAAGGATGAACACCTCTGTCCCACAGTCATAGCAGGCATTGTAACCTCCCAACATTTTGACTTCACCCCCAAAGGCGCACTCCTCCGTTGTCTCCCAGACGGACACCAACAAGAGAGAGAGAGAGAGAGAGAGAGATGGGCATGTGTGTAAAGGGAGAAAAAATGGAAACACTGGGGTCAAATGAAAATGAAATCTGAGTCTGTGACAAATTAAAGGTTAAATGTAAGCAAAAGGAGAACAAGGGAATGCTGGGGACGTAGTGTATCACGATTTCATTATGGCTTTTGACAATGGCCCCCATCATATTCTTGTGAAGAAGCTGGTAAAAATGTGGATTGAACGAGATAAATGTTAGGTGGATTTGTAGCTGGTTAACAGACAGAATCCAAAGAGTACTAATTAATGGGAGGGTTATTGGGTTGTGGGGGGTTTATTGGGTTGTTGTTGTTTTGATTGCGTATCTTGTGGTTTTACATTGTGATTTTATTCTGTGAACTGCCCTGAGACTGCTGGGTATTGGGTGACATATCATTTCATTTTTTTTTAATGAATATTTATTAGCATTTTCAATAACAAAACAAAAGCAAAAATAAACAAAAAAATGACAAAAATACAAAACTTAAAAAACAATTAAAAACACGTAAAATTTCAATTGCTTATTTTCTTTTAACTTGTTTCTCAGACCTCCTCACACCTCCCCTTCTTGTATTCCAGTTCAAATTATTAGCTCAGCAAATCCTTATTACTTATTTCTCAACTTTAACTTAATAATTTATTTTAACATGTTATTATTTTACTTTTTCTCTTTCATCCATTTCCTCAATTTAATTTTGCAGACCTTATTTTCATTTAATTTAGATCATTTTAAAGACCAATTTTAGCTTATCCCAACACCAATACTTATACATCAATACTCATTCTTAAACATTCTTCCTAAAATCGACCAAAATTCCCTTCCACAGCTTTCCCAATTTTCGTACAAATAACAAAACAAAATAAAAACAGAACAAATTATAATTGTATACCCTTTGGATTCCCAGACTCCACCCTCCCCTTTCCCGGTTTTAGTCCCCAGCAAGTGTTCATCAGTCTCAATATACTATTAGCCTGGAGATCTCACATCCGAGGCTCTTAATTCTCTCTCAGTTCCTCTCTGCCGGTCTTTTTGATAGTCCTTAATATTGAACCCCAAATCTCGAAGGTGCTCCGGCCCAACAGGATCCATGTTTCTTCCAGCCAGACCTCCATACTTAAAAGTAAAGCCTATGGGGTATTCCAAATCTTGTTTCATACTCCTTTCAAGTCCAAATGTCCCCAAAGCTCCAACTTCCGCCTTGATCAAATTTATAATCCTTCGGTCTTCAGATCTCCCCCTAAGGAGATCTCTCAATTTTTCACTCTCCGATTCCGGCCAGACTTTCCACATCAAGTTTTTATTTTCCTTTGTTGCCATCATGTCAGGCCTCAAGTTACAGCTCTCCTTTGACATCTGCAAAATTACAGCTCCTCCTTCCTTTTCTTCAGGGGCAACATATATCTCCTTCTCCATATTCTCAAAGCTCTCAAGTTTTTCTATTTGTCCAATTGAATAGGCTTCCTGTTTCGAATCCTTATCAAATTCAACAATGTTATTTACTGTTAAGTCCAGAGTTGTAACATTTGTAGCCAAAACATCAATTTGGCCTTGTAACTTTCCCAAGAGAACAAATGCTCTGTCCAATTCAGCCTGGATTTTCCCTCCTCCAGCCATTCTTGTAATGTCCCTAAACCCCCTCTAGGGGGATTTTGGTTCCTTAATGTTCCTTTCAGCTCAAATCCAAAAATCAAGTTAGTTTGTATCAGCCCTTCTCATTTTCAACAAATTGTAACAAATATAACCAGCAGAAGCAACAGAAACAAAGTTCTCTTTTTCCGGCTTGACAGCTAACTTGACAGCTGTCAAACTCTTCAATACTTCATCAACAGGCTCTCTCGCGGAACGCTCCCGGGTCCGGGGGGGTGGAACTTCAGCTCCCAAAATTAGTTCTTTATCCTCCAGTAAGATTTCTTATAATGCCAAACTGTGAAATTAAAGTCTTTTACAAAAAAGAAGAAAAAAAGGATTCTCTTGACCTTAGTTAGCAGGTCCTTTGCTTTAAATTATTTACAAAGAGGGGGGGCGGACTTCCTTTTTAAACCTTCCCCGCTCGTGCTTAATTCATCAAGATTTTCTTTAAAATTCCAATTTCCGTACTACTCACGGGTTGTTGCTTTGGAATCCAATTGTTCAAGAGAAAAAGTCAGCGCTCTCCGACAATGGCATTGCGGCTTCACTCCGCAGAAGAAGCAGTCTACTCTCATCACGGCGCCGCACCCCGTCCCCGTTCCAGAGCCTTTAAAAAGGCTCCTTCATAGCTTTGGGGGGCGCAAATGGTGCCCGCCGAGTCACCATGCTCACAGGCTTCCGCGCCAGTGATTTTTAAGGGTCCCTGCGTCACCGCCACGGACAAGACCCGATCCTGCGGAGCCGATTCCCTCCGGAGCTCAGAGGGAATCCGCCATTAGTCGATGGCGCTAACCCGGAAGTCCCCGGGTGACATATCATTTCAATAAATAATCATAACCATCCTAGGAAAAAGTGATCAGTGGGGTGCTGTACGGTTTTGTCCTGAACCCATTGTTGTTCAATGTCTTTATCAATTACTTGGATGAAGGAATAAAGGGGATACTCATTAAATTTGCAGATGACACCACCTGGGAGGGGCAGCTAATGCCACAGAAGACAGAATCAGGATTCAGAATGACCTTAGCAGGTTGGAGACCTGGGCCTGAACTAACAAAATGAATCTTAATAGGGACAAATATAAAATTCTGCACTTAGGCAGGAAGAACCAGATTCACAAATATAAGATGGGGGACACCTGGCTTAACAGCAGAAAAGGATCTTGGGGTCTTGGTGGACCACAAGCTTAACACGAGTCAACAGTGTGAGACAGCAGGGGAAAAAGTGAATGCTATTCTAGGCTGATTCAACTGAAGTATACCTGGAGTCCTGTGTCCAATTCTGGGCATCACAATTTAAGAAGGATGTGGGCAAGCTGGAACATGTGCAGAGGAGGGCAACCAAGATGATCAAGGGTCTAGAAACCAAGCCTTATTGAGGAACAGTTGAATGAGCTGGGTATGTTTAGCCTGGAAAATATTCATATATCTTAAGGGTTGTCACATGGAGGAAAGAACAAGCTTCTTTCCTCCTGCTCTGGGGGGCAGGACTTGAACCAATGGCTTCAAATTACAGGAAAGGAGATTCCAACTAAACCTCAGGAAAGAGCTGTTTGACGGTAGAACAGACGCCCTTGAGAGGTTGTGGACTTTCCTTCCTTGGAGGTTTTGAAGCAGAGCTTGGATGACTATAAAACTTAGGGAACTTACTTCATAAAACTTACTTCATAAAACTTAGGGAAGTGCTGGGTGAGATCCCATGGACAGTAATACTAAAAGGAAAGGGAGTTCATGATGGCTGGGAGTTTGTTAAGAGGGAGATAGTAAAAGCACAACTTCAGGCAATACCAATGAGATGGAAACATGGAAGGTGCCTAAAGAAGCCAGGGTGGCTATCTAAAGAACTTTTAACTGAGTTAAGATTAAAAAAAGGATGTGTACAAAAAATGGAAAAGGGGGGAAACCACCAAAGAGGAATTCAAACAAATAGCCAGCACGTGTAGACACAAAGTCAGAAAAGCTAAAGCACAGAATGAACTCAGGCTTGCTAGAGAGGTTAAAAGCAACAAAAAAGGCTTTTATGGGTATGTTCGTAGCAAAAGGAAGAACAAAGAAACAGTGGGGTTACTCAGAGGAGAAGATGGTGAAATGCAAACAGGGGACACAGAAAGGGCTGAACTCCTCAATGCCTTCTTTGCCTCAGTCTTCTCCGATAAAGAAAACAATGCCCGACCTGAAGAATTTGGAGCAAATGATTCAGCAGAGGAAACACAGCCCAGAATAACTAAGGAGATAGTGCAAGAATACTTGGCTAGTTTAGATGTATTCAAGTCTCCAGGGCCAGATGAACTGCATCCAAGAGTATTAAAAGAACTGGCAGATGTGATCTCAGAACCACTGGCAGTCATCTTTGAGAATTCCTGGAGAACAGGCGAAGTCCCGGCAGACTGGAGGAGGGCAAATTTTCAAAAAGGGGAAAAGAGAGGACCCAAATAATTACCGCCCAGTCAGTCTGACATCAATACCAGGGAAGATTCTGGAGCAGATCATTAAGCAAACAGTCTGTGAGCACCTAGAAAGGAATACTGTGATCACCAATAGTCAGCATGGATTTCTGAAAAATAAGTCATGTCAGACGAACCTGATCTCGTTTTTTGACAGAATTACAAGCCTGGTAGATGAAGGGAACGCAGTGGATGTAGCCTACCTTGATTTCAGCAAGGCATTTGACAAGGTGCCCCATGATATTCTTGTAAAGAAGCTGGTAAAATGCGGTCTTGACTATGCTACCACTCAGTGGATTTGTAACTGGCTGACTGACCGAACCCAAAGGGTGCTCATCAATGGTTCCTCTTCATCCTGGAGAAGAGTGACTAGTGGGGTGCCACAGGGTTCTGTCTTGGGCCCGGTCTTATTCAACATCTTTATCAACGACTTGGATGATGGACTCAAGGGCATCCTGATCAAATTTGCAGATGACACCAAACTGGGAGGGGTGGCTAACACCCCAGAGGACAGGATGACACTTCAAAACGACCTTGACAGATTAGAGAACTGGGCCAAAACAAACAAGATGAATTTTAACAGGGAGAAATGTAAAGTATTGCACTTGGGCAAAAAAAATGAGAGGCACAAATACAAGATGGGTGACACCTGGCTTGAGAGCAGTACATGTGAAAAGGATCTAGGAGTCTTGGTTGACCACAAACTTGACATGAGCCAACAGTGTGACGCGGCAGCTAAAAAAGCCAATGCAATTCTGGGCTGCATCAATAGGAGTATTGCATCTAGATCAAGGGAAGTAATAGTGCCACTGTATTCTGCTCTGGTCAGACCTCACCTTGAGTACTGTGTCCAGTTCTGGGCACCACAGTTCAAGAAGGACACGGACAAACTGGAACGTGTCCAGAGGAGGGCAACCAAAATGGTCAAAGGCCTGGAAACGATGCCTTATGAGGAACGGCTAAGGGAGCTGGGCATGTTTAGCCTGGAGAAGAGGAGGTTAAGGGGTGATATGATAGCCATGTTCAAATATATCAAAGGATGTCACATAGAGGAGGGAGAAAGGTTGTTTTCTGCTGCTCCAGAGAAGCGGACACGGAGCAATGGTTCCAAACTACAAGAAAGAAGATTCCACCTAAACATTAGGAAGAACTTCCTGTCAGTGAGAGCTGTTCGACAGTGGAATTTGTTGCCAAGGAGTGTGGTGGAGTCTCCTTCTTTGGAGGTCTTTAAGCAGAGGCTTGACAACCATATGTCAGGAGTGCTCTGATGGTGTTTCCTGCTTGGCAGGGGGTTGGACTCGATGGCCCTTGTGGTCTCTTCCAACTCTATGATTCTAGGATTCTATGATTCTACCAGCTGTCCTGGATTCTTAGCTGAGATTCCTGCATTGCAGAAGGTTGGACTAGATGACCCTTGGGGTCCCTTCCAACTCTACAATTCTATGACTCTATGGCAGTGACTGTTCACAGGCCTGGCACCAGAGGATGGTAATGCTGGGCATTTGCCAGGCTCTCAAGGCAAAAGAGGGTCCACAGTGCTACAATTTCCACTTTGTCCAAAGTGTCGAAGAATTCAACCTCAGACGATTCTCAGTCTGATGCCCCCCCCCCATGGCAGGTGAGGAGGGGCCCCTGGGGTCTTGGGCCCGGAGCCAGGTGGGAATCTTCCACACTTGGCCATGAAGCTCACCGTGTGACACTGGAGCTGCCACTCTCCCTCACATCACAGGATTGTTCCATGTACACCACCCTGAGCATCTCAGAGAATAGATGGGAAATAATAAGTTTAATTAACTACCATCATATTCATCCCAGAAGCAGCACAGAACTTTCACAACAGGAGGAAATGAGTGATGTTATGCTAAGCAAATTAACACACAGGGCAGGAAACCTTTTTTATTACTTGCACAATAATTAAAAGCTGTTAATTAGCAGCAATTATCTTCCTTATAGCTCCAGTTAGTATATATTTGAGGGCTGAGGGCTGGCACCAAGAAGAGGAAAAATTTCTGATGCATGAGCACCTTCCCTAGCTCAAATAATTATAGATTATTTAAAATTACCAGAAGTGTCTTGCCAGGGGCAAATAAGTAACAATAACTGTGGAAAGAAATTGCAGATAAATTCCCCAGGATTAAGTACAAAATGAACACACAAAATAAAACAAACCCAACACACTATGATTTCATGCCCCCATAATCTACTACTTTTATCTTTTTTGCAAATTAAGCAATTCTTTTTTTCAATTTTTCTGCATTTATAATCTATTTTGCAAGCCAATGCTTCCTACGGAAAATTAGAAGAAAAGCACGACTCAATAATAATAATAATAATACTGTAATAATACTTATGGCCAGCCTGCCTTTTTGGTTAGAGAGGAGGAGAAAGATGAGAAACACCATAATCCTTAACATGTTGCAGGGGAGGAAAACGATCTGTAGCCTCCCCGTCGGGGAATCGAACCCCGGTCTCCCGCGTGACAGGCGGGGATACTTACCACTATACTAACGAGGAACTACCGGAACAAGGGCTTTCACAAATCGCTGATAAAACAAGCAAGAATATTTCCAAGTCTTTTTCTTTCTTTTGGCAGCTTTGCAAAGTAGAGAAAGGCACCCCGAAGTGCAGCCCGACGTGGCATATAGCTTCATACGGTCCATATGCAGTTGGTTGGTTGGTTGGTTGGTTGTAAGTAACATGAAACAGCAAACCCTGCAAAGACAGGAAGCCGTTCGAAAAGCATTGGCATCGATTGCATTAAAAGGAGGAGGAGGAGGAGGAGGAGGGAACCGTTGCTGCGTCAGCACTGGAGCTTCTGTGCATGACTTCTGCAGCTTTAGATTCCATCTTGCTCCTTCGAGGTTAGAGAAGGACGTAGCATGAAGCGTCCGGGCCTCTAATTCAGATTGAAATGCCAGAAATGAAAAAAGGAAACGAAAAAAGTAAAGATAAAGAGGAACCTTTTGAAAGAGGGAAACAGACCGGTGGAATAGTCCAAATTACATTGTAAAACCTTCCTGAGGCCCCTTCGCCAGTCGCGGGGATGTAGCTCAGTGGTAGAGCGCATGCTTTGCATGTATGAGGCCCCGGGTTCAATCCCCGGCATCTCCACTTTTCTTTCCCTTCCATTTGTTACATTTAATTTATGAAATAGAATAGGTCTTTTGCCTTTCTTTGCACGCAGTGGATTCAATTTCTATCAGTACTATCTCTCATGTTATTTTGTTTTTTCTTTTGGCAATGCTGCAAATATGCCATCCCCTAAACCAGGGAAATTAAAATGCAGTCTGAGGCAACCCAAAAGGGTCTTAAGAACACCCACATCATTATAAAGATTTTAATCTTTTCTTATTCTTTTATTATTATTGGCAAATAATGGGTGTTGGTCGCTAGGTAGCACAAAATACAGCCACAGTGTATTAAGGCAGGAAGTAACAGCAGCATGCAGACTTAAATAATGAAGCCAAGATGCATGACTTGCAAGGGCTCTGGGTGACAAGTCATTAAAAAAAGAAACATACACCAATCAGCATCAAAAGTATTTTTATTTTTATTAGCTTTGCCACACATTTCTCTACAGCTTGTGTACGTTTTATCCATGGAAGCCACAGAGCACATCCTAGCATGTGTCAGGATGCTGTCAGCGGCTCCTGGCTGGTTGCCGGAAAAGTATCAAGACAAGGAAAAGTTTCTTACAGTTCTTTTTTAATTTCAGACCTTACAGAGAGAGCCTCTTGGATAATGGCGCTGTCCCGAGTGGCTCTCCACCCCCTTCTCTCCCACTTCCTCATTGGTCATCGTCTCCTCTGTGCCCTCTGCCTCTGAGCTCTTTGCTCTCCTACTTTTAAGGCTTGCCGGGTTCTGGGAGATGAAGGGTCTGGAATGCTTTCTAGTTACAATGTGTCAGCCAACTGCTACTCCGGCTGCCTGCTCCGCCTCTCCCATCATTTCCCAAATTTCCCCTCATCTGCCTCTGAGCTGTGACCTCCCGCAAACCCCTTTGTAAATCTATACTATCTTCCTCTTCCTCCTCGATCGAAGGGTCAGGCTGGGGAGGTGGTCTCCACTCCTCCTCATCTGCCCAGCTCCTGACAGCATGCCTGCCACCTGCATCTTTCCCCAGCGCGCTGCCACAATGAGGTGGTTTACCAGAGCCTAACAAGGCAGAACCTTGTGGCACCCCCTAAAGAGCAAAGCTAGCCTGAGTTCCATTTGATTTAATCATTTCTTAATTATTGGGAGCAGGAGCCCAGTTGGAGATTGCCCAATCCTGCAGAGAACCATACATTTTCATTTCAAGGTTGATGGTGTGCTAAAGGATTCAGGGATGGGGGGCTGTCAGAGAAATTAAACATTAGCATACTCAACTATTAAAGAGCACAGTAAAAGAAAAACGAACCTTTGCATAGTATTGCTTGTATGCTGCAGAAAAGTGGCCAAATTATTCTACCCAAATCACAAAGGTCTACTTGGGCAGATACAACTCCACACTATTGGTCTCAATCTTAATTTTTTAAAAAACTACTGTATTGATATATACACTGTACATACACCATACATTTAAAGTAAATGTTTTCATGTTCTAACCTGCCCTAGAACCTCAGAGTGAAGTGCAGGTCAATTAATTGATCAATTGAGAACAAGAAGAATCATGGGAACTGTAGTTTAAACCTCATAGAGCTATTATCACCCATAAGAAACTACAGTTCCCAGGATTCTTTGGAGAAGTTATGTGCTTTAAAGGTATGGTGCACAGAGAGGACACATGGGTGGCTCAGCAGTTTAGACCACAGCTTGTCAACCACAAGGTTGGTGGTTTGAATCAGCTCAACAGGGCGAGTGCCCATTGCTCTGTCCCAGCTCCTGCCAACCTAGGAGTTCGAAAGCACACCAGCACAAGTAGATAGTTACTGCTGTGACGGGAAGGTAAGTGGTGTTTCCGTGCGCTCTGGTTTCCACCATGGTTTCCTGAAGTGGTTTAGTCCTGCTGGTCACATGACCTGGAAAGCTGTCTGCAGACAAACGCCGGCTCCCTTGGCCTGAAAGCAAGATGAACGCCATACTCCGTAGTTGCCTTTGACTGTCTAGGGGTCCTTTACCTATATCGTAACTACCTAGTTTCTCTTGCTGGGGTTGCCCATAATATTTAGCAGAAAACTTAAGAGGAGATAGGAAATAATGGTTTCAAACAGTTGCACCATAAAAGTTCACAAAACCCCAAGCATGAGTAAGAGACTTGTCTTTGCTGTGAGCACTCCCTGAAACCAGGGATTGGGCTTTTTCTTAACTCAGGAGATGCCCCAGCCAGGATGGCAAACGGTCAGGGATGGTGGGATCTGTATTCCTGCAGCATCTGGAAAGCCCGTTTCCACATATTTGCCAGCTTCTTTTTCTCCTGACTCTGGTGTTTTATTTATAAAATAGTTTTCACCACAATGTGGTTCCAGTGGCTCTCAGCATGTATAAAACAAGTGTAACAGCAGAAGCACCATGAGACATCCTGCTAGAGGTTGTACTTCAGAAGCAGAGGATCTGCTTTTCATGCAGAAGGCCCCTGGGCTCAAGTCCTCCTTGTGTCCAGGGGAGGCTTTGGGGGAAGGCATCGTAATAGGCCTTTTCAGCGTCCTCCTCTCTCCCCTTTGTGAATGCTCTCCCCAGGGAGGCACGCATGGAATCATTTTTACATGCTGGTCCCGCCAGCCAAATGCTTGTTACATGAAAATTCACTTATCCAAAGCCGAGGATCTAGTGCCCAGACCAGCTGAACAGGCAGACCTGTGCATAGTAAAGAAAGAAGCAGCCTTAAATAAGCCTTACTTTCCTGTGTTTTGCTGGTCCATGGCAGTCCTTTCACTAGAAGTTATGGTGGGAGATTAGACAAATAAGAGCATTTTTTACTTTCTTGTTTGCCTTCTGAAAAGTTTCAGAGGGTTCCCCTAAGTTTCATCATTTGGGGGGTCAAAACTCCAGTGTCAGGAACACATCAGAAATTTCCCCATAGGAACTGATGGAAATCATTGACTCATTTCATGAATATTTGCCTAACAAACAATTTCCCGAGAATGCATTGAGTTAAGATAGCAGGACCTGCATGTATAAAAGCCAGGTAAGTACTTCTCCCCCCTCACTGCTGCCCCAACTTTGCACCTTTAATTTGAAAGGAACTGCCTCTTAGTAAGATAGGACTTGTACTCCTGCATTTTTGTTTAACTGTGTGAACAGCTGCTGTTCAGTGTCCCAGCCAACCACAGCCTCCTCCACAATACCCCCGTGTCTCTCTCTCAGCTGTTTCTCTATTTTCCCCACTTTCACTTCTCAGCATTTTGTGGTAATTAAGAACATTGTTTTTTGGGGAAGGGGAACCGCCTCCTCTTCTCCAGGCTGCCCCAGCTACCTCTTGTGTACTGTTCTGGCCCAGGTAAGGAACAGCACTTGCAGACTCGAGAATCAGAAACAAGAGGAGCAAATAGGGAAACCTACAAGAAAATGTTGTAACATGGAGCTGAAGCCCTGCTCAGTATTTCAGACATTTCATTCCACCACCCCCCCACCTGCTTTTCCGTTCCAATCCTTCAGTCACTTAGCTTTCTGTAGCTAAGAACGCTTAATCCTCACTGGGATGGTCTGAGGATTGTCCCTCAACCCTTCACACAGGGTTCTCTCCTGCCCACACTTACCCATAACTTATTTTCTTGGATGGGGGTGGTGCCGTTTTGGATATATGAGCACTCACAGCCTGAACTAGCCTTGCCCTCCAACCTGGTGCCCTCCATATGTTTTGGATTATTACTCCTCTAACCCCTAACCATTGGCTGTGCTGGCAGGGGCTGATGGGAGCTGTATCCACACCTGGAGGGCACCAGGTTGGAGAAGGAAGATGCCCTGAGCATCAGGAAAGAGAGAGAGGAGACAGAGTCCAGAGATGGCAAAACACAATGGAGTAGAAAAACCAATAATGAGGCCAGACTTTCTCTCCAGAAAAATTCATTGATATCACTATTACACAATTGTTATTTTTTACAAACACAGGGCAATATATATATATATATATATATATATATATATATATATATATATATAAAAAACACATACACACACGAAGCTCCCATGACGGTGGGTTCAACAGAAATAAGGCACAGTAATGGTGGCTCAGCAGTTTTCCAGAAATGAGTCATGGAATCATAGAATTGTGAAGTTGGAAAGGACGCTGAGGATCATCTAGTCCAACCCCCTGCAATGAAGGAATATGCCTCTGTCCCATATGGGGAGCAAACCTGAAACCTTGGCATTATCAGCACCACCAACCCTCTAACCAAATGAGCTACCCAGGATGGTGGTGGTTGTTGCTATATATTAAATTTCTATACCATCCTTCATCCAAAGATCACAGGGTGGTTTATGGTATAAAGCTACTGGATGCTAAACTCCCATCCACCCCAGCCAGGATGACCAGCAGCCAAGGATGATGGGAGTTACAAGTCCAGAAACATCTGGATATCTGATTCCCACCATCCCCGACCACTAGCTTCCTGAAGGGACAGGGAAAGACAGGGAAAGGCAACCTGACAAGAGCTAAGCAGGTGGTGTGGAAAGAAGTGACTGGAGGGGGTAGCACTGCCTCCAAAATGTGCCTATGGGCCAACATAAGTTGGCAATTCCTGTTACAAACACACCCACCCATGACAGCTTCACAGTCAATCCAACCCCCAATCCTTTGCATGTGGGAGTCCAAAATGCAGTGGGCCTGCATGGATCATGGGTGGGGTGCTCCTTAGGAGGAAACTGATCCTGCTTCCTGCTCCTTGAGCATGAACTCTCTCTTTCCATTCAAATACAGACATCGATTTTCCTTGTGTTTTCGCAGCCGGCGCTGGTTCCAGGACAGGGTGGATGGTAGGAGCTTGCATAAAAGATCATGGTGGCAAGGGTGGCCAGATTTTAGATACCTGTTGGTGTGTAACTTCCGGGATCCACTGGCAATATTCTGACAACAAATCTTTAAAAAGAGAAGGGCAGGGGGCAACCATCAAGAGTGAACACTTAAAAAACAGAATTTCAGAAACAGAGTGCAATTTTATGGGTCAAGGGAAGTCTGGGCAAAAAGAGGGAAGTCTTCACATGACATCTGAAGCAACTAACAGATGATGCTTCATAGGTGTCCGAGTGTTGTTGTGCAGATTATTCTGTTTTACACACTTCTATAAACCAATCTGGAATGTTCTGATGGAAGGAGTGGGGGCTAACAAATATTATAAATAAATCATTAAAAAAAACCTGAAGCCACAGAGCAAATTGTACTGTACTCTGCAAAATCCAACTGGTGTGCGGCAGACATAACAATGCTGCTGGCTGCATAGTCACAGTTAGGTCATGCCAGGGCCAAACACAAAGTCTCTGCCCCCATTGTCTAGTATGGTGGCATATCTAGCAATGATCCCTACTGTCGCATATAAACTATGAAGACCTGCTCCAGGCAGACAGGTAACAAATTCCTGTGCTCATCTTCAAAACAACAAGTAACTGATTGCTACTGCGACGTCACCCGGACTCCAAAAACCATAGCAGAGTACAGTGGGTGACCTACCTCCATGAGCCGTTCTTAAAAGTTGCTTTAGAAATTCTAACACTGGACACAGAAATATTTGGGAGGAAATAGTTTTGGATTGTTTGTTTGCAAGCAGCAAAGGGGAAACCAGTTGCTGTTGGCCTACAACTCCCAGAAGCCCTAGCCGGCATGGGCCAATGGTCAGGCATGAAGGCGGACGTAGTTCCAGCACATCTGCAGGACCACAGGTCTACATTCCTGGGGCTAGAGGCCCAGGATGTTGCAATATACTTCCAAGGAGGAACCCAACAAATCATCTCACTCACACACTCACACACAGTTTGGGTAGAAGGCTGATGTGGCTCAAAAATAAAGTTAAAATAGATCCACAAGAATGGTGAAGTGTGCTCCTCGTACATCTGAAACGCTTACATTTTGGGTTCTTCTTCCAGGCAGCAAGTAAAGCATCCCTGTTATCCACATTTTCAGAGACAAGAGCTTGCAGCAGTGACTCTGTCCTTGGTTGCAGCCTGCATGGATTCCCAAAGCAGACAGGCAAAAATCAGCACATAGATTAAATGTACGCTCAAAATTCTGAAGGAACTCAAATGGCTCAGTTCTCAGTAAAACTCAGATAAAATATGGTCCCCAAAGAAATCTGGATTTTTATTTATTACCTTCAGCCTCATGTGCCCTGTTGCTCTAGGAGGAACCTGCCTTCCCCCCAAAACAGTGCGGTTTAAATCAGTGCAGTTCTGAAAGGTCCAGTCTGCTATCTTGATTCAAAATAATGTCTAACTGTAGCCAAACAGATGATAATCGGCACCTTGACCTTGGGAACTATCATGCAAAATTAGATTGCATTATCTTAAGAGGTGTCCAAATGCATAGTGAACTGACAAAGAAATACATTGAAGACTATATGAAAGTACCCAGCATTGTTCAGTTATTCTAAGAAACCAAAAAATACTGAGTTCTATAAACAGGTAATGCAGTTTGTTAGTTTCTATGGCTGTGTACACCCCTCACTCCCCACCCCCCCATCTGAGCTGACTTCAGGAATTCCTTACGCAGATCCAGCCCCAAATCGACTGGGGTGGGAAATGTTTAACTAGGGTTTATAAAATCCTGTCTGGTTGGGAGGGGGCAGGGAAGAAGATGCTGTGTCGCCTTCGCGCTCTCCACCCGGTCGCACTGCAAAGAGCAGGAATCAGTCCTGCTGGGGGCTGCTAAGCCAGCGGGTTCCTGCACCGGGGGGGGGGGGGGGGGCTAACGGGCCCAGCAAAGCAAACAATAGTACAGCTATTTTCCATATGTTCAATAAATGTTTTCCACTCTTCTTTACATATGTGTTCTTCTTGCTCTCTTATTCTATGTGTTAAGTCTGTAAGTTCTGCATATTCCGTCAACCTAAGTTGTCAGTCCTCTTTAGCTGGGACCTTGCTCACTTTCGATTTTTGGGCTAACAAAACATGGGCTGCAGTTAAATGACTTTTTCTGACACCCAAAAACAGCAGCTGGTTCGCTGTGGTAGAAACACCGGCTTCCTTTTCCCCTTGCGGCAAACCAAGTCCTGTGTTAATTATGTTGCTTTGAATGTATACTTTTTATTTGACTTTCTTCAATAATGCTTTATTCTGGATTGTTTTATGGAATGCGTTAATGAGGTGGTTTTTTCCTGAAAAATATAAAGCAGTACAGAAAACAACAACTTACTTGGACCACGTTTTCAGCATTGTCACTGGACTGGACAACAAGCAGCAGCTGTAAGCAGCCAGTTTTTTAACAACCTAAAAGAAGGAACAAGCTTTATATTCAATTTTAGAGCCACCATGCGTTTCAAGGAACCTTAAGGCAATGAGCTGTAAAACACTGAGGCTCTGATTAATTTGCTTGTTGAAAATGGGCATTAGAATTCATTGTTTCATTTCAGGTACTCACAGCCCACCCTTCAATATAATTCGCAGGATGTCTTGCAAAATCCTCGTTGGACATTTAGGTGCAACTCAGCACCCAGAGGGGATTGTGTGGGCTAAGACAGACAGAGGCAGGGTCTGATCTCCAGCTCCCCAAACTACCCCTATAGCTTCATCAATATGCTGACTTCTCATTATCTCTTTGATGTTTATACTGATAGTCTTAGGTTGCATCCTGTTTACAAGTTCCTGCACTTGCTCTTCCTCTCACTTGGGGAGGTGGGAGGTCATCTTGGATCTGTCTTCTGAGAGCAAAGAGGCAAGCATGGCCTCCAACCTAGTTGGAGAAACCTAGCTAGGACTATATAATTGCTTCCTATCAGGAATGCACTTCCTTTAATAAACATAAGTTTTCTTATTTTATGCCAAGTCTCAGTCTGAATACATTTCAGCTAAAGGTGTACTCCAAGCAAGGAGTTGTTTAACTAACAAAATCTATACATTAAGAATCCTAACAACAGCAATGACAATACTGTAATATACATAGATATATAAACACAAGGAACTAGGTGGAGAAAAATGTTCTTACCTTCCCTTCCAATAAGAACTTGGTGAAATATTTGTAGCACTCAAGGCCTTCTGGGTAATCCACTTCTACAGCAGGAAGCTGCCAGCCTACCCGATCTGCAGAGAGGTTACAAGACTTTGTTAAGGCACTAATCCACACTCGTCCTCTTCATTTTGCTTCTCTCAGCAAAAGGCTGAGTAGGCAGGAGGGAAGGAGAGGGGCGGTGAAGTCTCCAGATTGCAAGCTGGCTCTTGTTTGTGTGCAGGGCCAGCCTAAGACATTTGGCACCTAAGGAAAACCACAAAATGCCCCCCTTGCACCACTGCCAGGAAACAAGGGCAGAGTGGAGATTTACAAGGGGAGCAATCAAACCAACCCTACCTGATGGCTGAAGGGGGAATCAAAGAGCACTGCAGGGAAGGACCCTGCTTTGAATCATGCTAGGCAGGTGAGGAGAAAGGGGGGAGACCAGCAGCGCCTGAGAGGCTGTTCTAGAGGAAGCAGGGGGTGGGGCTGCAGAGGCAGCTCTGGACTCCAAGGAGCACACTGCAGCTCTTGCTGCCCCTGTGGCGGCTGCAGCGGGCGATGCCTTCCTTGGAGGCTGGACCTGCTGCCCCTGTGGAGCTTGCTGTTTGAGGCTGTTGCCTCCTGGGTGGGCCAGCCCTGGCACTCATCCCCTCCTACACATGGGTGAGGTTTGAAGGACATGAATGGCAGCTAGAAATACCTAAGTGGGAATCCTCATAGCAGAACTTCTATTTCAAGTGTATATTGTTAGCAAAACCTTTGTAGCACAGGTGCTTTTTGTGCAACAGCAATAAACCTGGTGAGTGCGAGCCAGTTCTGTGTTTTCACAGATGGGGGCTCAGGTATTATTTTGCTTCTTGTTCCCAACCCGATCCTTACACAAGTCCCCCCTGAATGTCTGCTATCCTATCCCTGCTCCCCACTCCCTTATGCCTGAAGACTGTGACATGATGTAGACTCTGGGGCTTTCATATTAAGAAACCCTGATGGGAATGTGAGCCATTTCCTAGACCTGCCTTTTTTGACCTGGCGCCCTCCAGATGCTGTTGGACTCCAACCCCCATCATCCCTAATCCCTGTCAATGCTGGATGCGGCCGATGGGAGCTGGAGCAGCACATTGGCTATCCCTAACCTACCCTGAGAAAGGATTGTTTTACTCAAGAGTAGATACACTGAAATACCGAACCTAAGTTATGCCATGTCCATTATTTTCAGTAGGTTTCCTCTGAGTAGGATTAACACTGGCTGCAACCCCAAAGACTCCTGGAGAATGCAAAAGCTTGTGATATTGCGGTTGCCATGATGACAGTATTCTCCTAATGTGGATTTAGTAACAAATCCGCTTCCCATCAAAGCCAAGCTGTTCTTGAGAAACTTACAGAAGACACTTGGTCTGTGGCATCGAACCCTACCCGTTTCAGGGCAGTAAAAAGGAGGAGGGCTTTCCAGAGGTTTTTCGAAGTGGCAGTATGGAGGCAAAAGGAGCGGGATCCATTCTGGTTCAATGGCTGAGACACCTTAAGGAGAGCAAAAGTGACCAGTTAAAGACGGTTCTGGGGAGCCGTGAGGACCTCAAGAGTGGCTTTTACTGAACTGCCTTTTTAAGTGCTGCAGGTTTACCTGGCAACAACGGTAGGTGGTCCAGGAAGCTGCTGTTAACGTTTCCCACAATGCCCTGGAGAAATGCCAAACACCCCAGGGCATTGTGGGAAATTTAAAATGGCAGTATCTCAGAGCCAGCCGCCTGGTGTAGGGCTCCCCACATTATTATTGCTTAGCCCCTATCCCATTTATTACCTGCCCTAAGGTAATATCCTAAGGTCCCAGGGCAGGTTACCACAATTTAAAATACAGTTTAAAACCTTGCTGTTAGAGAAACACGATAATAAAATGCAGTAGGCCCCATTAAGGTCCCTGGCTGTTGCCTAAAGCTGTAAAGTGCTGAGTCCAGGCCTGTGAGCACTCTCTCACAGCTATGTGCTGGGACTACTGGCAAGCGCAAGTGTCCATTCTTGTGTGCCACTTGTCTGCTCCCACTGATCTCTCTTATTGAAGAGCCTATGATAAAACTTCTAAGGCTCCTCTAAGAGTCTGTAGGGACACTGCATAAAAGCCACTAAGTTGTACTGCATACAATCTCAACTTTAAAAGGAAAAATAATTGTCAGTGCATTTAAGCCACTGCAAAGCTCTCACAGCCCACCCTAAACTGCTCATTTCTGTAGGCATGCTATGTGACACACAAGTAAGGTGATGGGAATCCTTTGGCCCTCCAGATGTTGCTTGAACTACAACTCCCATAGGCACCAGGAAGCATGGCCAATGGCCAGGGATGATGGGAACTGTAGTTTAGTGACATCTGGAGGGCCAGAGGCTTCCCACAGCTGCATTAGAGCAACTCCAGGAGGAGGAGGAGGAACCTATCAATGACTATTGAGCCATGA
The DNA here is from genome assembly GCF_964252035.2 of Podarcis erhardii. NCBI lineage: Eukaryota > Metazoa > Chordata > Lepidosauria > Squamata > Lacertidae > Podarcis > Podarcis erhardii. Next base: position 42,044,766 of record NC_138505.1, read on the forward strand.
TAGGTAAATAAAATCTCCGTTTCAGAGGCAGTCTATCTCCAGAACAAGTTGCCAGGCAGTTAACAGCAGGGAGCTTTCTGGCAGAGGCATCTGGCTGGACGCTGAGGCAAAGAGGGTGCTGGGATAAAGGAGCCTTTGGGTTGATTCTTTAGGATTATTCTCAAGAGGAGAGCAAGGGAAAAGGAGTTGATTTCACCTTTCATGTACATTTTTGTGGTTTCGACAATCTCCTGATACACCACAAACTCAGGGAGCTGCTTGAAGAGGACGGAATTGGGGTGGATGAAGACTGGATCGTCCAGAAGAGGAGTCTGGGTTGGCGAGGTGCAGCAAGAGACGGCAGTGTGTGGAGAAGGAAGAAAGCAAAACAAATAAAAACAAACTCAATACTTTAGAGACCAGGAAGGTTCCAAAAGCAGGAAGGCACAAGGTCCATTAATGGAACAAAAGACATTTTGTTCTTCTGCCCAGACACTGGCAGATCAAGCGCCTGTGGCCAATGCAACAGCACAGCTTCTCTGGTTGCATCTTTGCACGAGTCGCTGTTTGGCCCTCGCCTCTTGGCAAATCAAGCACTATTTTGTACTTGGTTCTAAAGGGGCAGACCTTTGGGCTTTAGCAAAAAAAGCCACAAAAGTAGATCTGGTCAGGCAGAGCGCGCACACAATCCAATCCCTTGCTAATTTGACATGCAAAGCTGACTGGATTAGCTGTTGACTCTTACTCCACCAACAGTTATGGGGCGCCTTAAGGGGCACAAAGTGCTCTACCCTCTGACAAGGACAAGTGTGGAGCTCAGCAATCACAGAACTGTACAGCTGGGAGGAACCCAGGGGTCATCTAGTCCAACCCAACAGAACAGCAGGGGGGATAGCTTTTGCTATCACCTGCCACCTCAACCCGCCCCCCCCCCCCGGCAGCACTCTGAAATCCATAAATTACGTAAGTAACATATGTAAAAAACCTACAGGGCACCTTTGAGATTAAACTCTTTCAAGTCATTTTAAAAGAAATACAGTTACAAAACACTCCTCACAAATAAATTACCAGGAGACCGGTGATTAATGAAAAAGGCAGTCCACCCAAAATTACTAAGATATGGTTGAAGACAATAGTAAAAGCAGACCAATAATAAAAAGAACTTCACATCAGAGGAAAACCACCAAGACAGAGACACAGTCTGAGGTGCTTGGTCAGGAGAAGAACTGACCACTGGCCACCACTGGCCTGTGGCCCTCAGACCAAAAAGGGTTCCCAATTCTTGCCATAAATGATCCAAAGGGAATAAACTGAGCTGCACGTACTTTGTAACCATTTTTCCACTTCTCATCTAGGAGCTCCTCAGCTTGGATCTTCCGGGCAACGTGGTCTCCCAGGCCGGCCAAGACTATCTGCCTCAGGAAAGTCACCTGTGCTTCTGATGGGGGCTTCATTTTGGGATCGACAAAGAAGCCGGTGTCCGAGCAGACTGAATTCACTTGAAGCAAAGGGAAGAAACAGGTAAAAAATCAGGAGGCCAGGCTAAGTTAACATGGCCTAGGTTGTGACTGAGGGGCAGCCTCTGTACAAAACTCAGAAAAATAACAAATGGGCAAAAGCAAAGGACAACTGAAGGAAAAGCAACATTAGTTCACAACAGCTTATGCAGCAACCCAGCACTGAAGCAAGACCTGTTTTCAAATTTGGGGGAGGCTCTCAGGGGAGGAGATATCCCATGGGGAAAATATATTTACTTCATAAAATGTATACACTGCTTGATTATTTAAAAAACACTCAAAGAGATTTACAAGAGATAAAACAGTAAAATAAAAATAAAAAAACACAACCATACTTTAAAACATCCTAAAGTATAAATACTAAAACAGATTAAAATTACCTCAACTTTCTAAGCATCTGGGAAGGCTTGTCTAAACAAGAATGTTTTAAGCAGGTGCTGAAAATAATACAATGAAGGCACCTGCGTGGCCTCAATAGGCAGGGAGTTGCAAAGTGAAGGGGCTGCCACATGATCAAATTATTACAAATGCGGGAAAGTTATTACGTGGCACCTGCAGTAGTGACTATTCTGCCAACTGGATGGGCACATGTGGAGTAAATAAGTGTCACAATCAATTAGTGAGTCTTTTTAAGGTGCAAGGAAAATGAGTGAAAGGAAAGCAACATTTCAAGAAGTATTTTTCTGGACATTAGGCCCCAACAGCTTTCTGCACTCAACTGGAAGCGGCAGAAGACGTTTGACTTCCAAAAAATGTTTGCAAACCGAACACTCACTTCCGTGTTTGCGGCGTTTGGGAGCCAAAACGTTTGAGTCACAAGGCGTACGGGATCCAAGGTACGACTGTACTTATCATGCTTAAGATATATACAGTGTTATATTAGGGAGAAAGAAAAAAAAGTTCTACCCCACAAACTCTTCCTATCTGCACAATGGACCTTCCCTGCCTCTGTTACACCAGAGTGCCCACTGAATCTCTTCTGGGCTTTTTCCCAGCCCTCCATAGCAGACGCGGGGAAACAGGAAGGAGACATGGAGAAGGGAAGTTCCACTGCATAAGTGGAAGGCCTTTCAAGAACGGGACAAATCCTGTGTTTTCATGTGTGTTTTTTATTGTAAAACAGCATAATAAAAATTATTAAATGTTAAGAAAAGGAAAAAGGAAGGAAGGAAGAACAGAGCTGATTCTTTGGCGTCCCCCCGACAAAGGACAAATGTGGCTTATTCCGTAGAGGCAGAAAACAACAACTGGCTCCCGGGGTATTTACCTGCAGTTGTCAGCTGCCCACGCAAGCGCCTGATTTCCACCATGGCTTTGTAGCGTAGGCCATTTGCCTCACAGAACTTAGGCGTGCACCCAGCATACTCACAGGCGCCCACAGCTCCTGGAACAGAAGGGCAGCATCGTGTGAGGAATTCAGCCAAAACCAACGCACAATTAAAAAATACGGAAAGATAAAGGGAGAGCAGAAGAGCGTACCTAGCATGACCATGAGGTCTCCCAGTTTCTGAGAGGGCCCTTGTCCAGCCCAGATCCGCTGCATCTGCACCACACGCGCCCCTTTCCCCCTGAGCGTCTCCTGCTCTTCCTCGCTAGTGGCAGGCCTGCAGCAAAGGTAAGGCACAAGCCAGCATGCACCAGGATCCCTCAGCAAAGGCAGTTTCAGAAAACTCACTTCCCATTGCGAGGAGGTCTGTGTGAACCTGAACTTAGGATACGGTTTATCTCAGTAGATCGTGGCGTAAATATAAGATTGACAGGACTCTCATATGACATGAGACACTCTCTGATGAACTCCAGTAACCATGAATCAAGCCTGATTCCAGCCACTTGCTGAAAAGCATTCAGGAATATCCTCAGTTCACACATCTGACTTAAAGGTTAACACATACAAATTTATTTGTCAAGTACAGGATACTCCTCAATGGTCCTCAATGGTTGTGTGATTGGAGGGCAGGTAGCAGGGATGCCCAGGTTCAGAAAATGGCCCTCTGTCTTTCAGCCTTGGTTAAACAAACACAATGGCCAGTTTTAACCATTTCTTACTACGTATTCTGAAAGGCATTATGGAAATTGTAGGAATCCCTCCGTCCACAGCCCCCTGCCCTTTCCACTGGCATGCCTGGCAAAACAATTCAAAGTTTGTTAGCTCGCATGCCTCCAACAGGACAGAACTTGCCCAGCGCTCCCAGGACTCAGCACCTGTCTGCTTCGCCTTAAGGACAAGTAAACTCCCCCCCCCCCCCAGTTTGGGTTTATGACAAAACTGTCCTGCCCGTGCATCTTAGAATAGTTTGGGAATCTTTTACTCTTTATTATTCTTATTTTGGGTAAATCTTATTTATTGATTTTTCACACAAAAAATCCCAAACTAAACAAAAAAGACCATATATTACTTTATCTGTGAACTTCCCACCCTCCCTTCCATGGTTGCAATATTTACCTTTAGATGCTGCATGTTTCACATATACTATTCAATGCATCCATTTTAATCTACTGTATTTATCTTAATAATTAATGCTGATGCTCATATTTCAAACCCTGCTTGTGTTTTCATCTTGCTATAATAGTTGTTTAAATACTAATAAAAAGGTATCCAGTCCTGGAATCTTTTACTCTTTAAGGTATGTATGTCTTTTGCTACCTGTTTAGGCTGTAACTCTGCTGCCTAAAGCAGCATTTTTATATATTTTCTGCCACTCCTGTTTTATATAATAAACCAAGCTTTCTTCATTTCTTTGTGAGAGAGCTTCCTGTGGGCATAAGGTCAAGGGTTAACACGCATCCATAACAAGAGTGTGGCATAACTCAAGCAGAAGATCCCAAGCCTCTGGGCAGGGTGTATATGAACTTACATGAGTGCTGGCTGTGCACATACTTTCTAAGGTTGCAATCCTATACATTCTTTCCTGGGAATAAGCGCCTGGTTTCAAATAAGGATGGAGGGCAAATCTGGTAGACACAAACTCACCAATTCAATTGCCCCAGACTTATAAGTGGATTGGAGCACAGCTATCAATCAGATCAGTATTTCTCCAAATTTTGCGATGCAAAAAAAGTAGTTTAGGGTTCAAAAAAATGCATCTGAAAATCAGTATTTTATCGGAAATACATATTTTAGGGGGAAGTGCAATGACAAAGCCCACAAAATGCATTACTTTACGGAAAGAATGCATACAAAGTGTGCACTTTAAGGAACCTGTGTACAATTTAAATGCAAGTTTTTCCTGCATGCTTTTTAAAAGCTGCAAAAAAAGGACAGAACTATGCTTGGGTGCATGCAGAACTGACACTGAACAGAAATAGACTGATACATCTTTCCAAATTTATGAGTAGACATGCATAGGATTGCAGTGCAGAACACTGCTGAATCTCTACCACATATACTTGTTTTATTAAATTTGTGACTTGTACTAAAAAAACAGAAGCAACTTATGTACAACTTATGTGCTCAGCTGGAGGCTACCATTATTCATCACAGGGTGACCATGGGCTGTGTGTCCTCAGCAGCACAGTGAGAGGAATTGCAACAACTTTCAGAGGTGCAATTCTTTACTGCCAATGAACTACTACCAACGGGACCACACCAAAGGGGATCATTCCTTTGGGCCACCAGTTCAGAGAGTGGCAAGTTTGTTTGTTTCCTTCCACCCCACCATTCTTCCCAAAGGAGTCCAGGGCAGCAAACAGCAGACACAGACATGGAGCCAACGCCCAGCACTTCTGTTGGGGGAACGCTCACCTGTTAAACTCTTCAAAGAGTTCCCGAACCGTCAGGGCTGACACTAAGGTGATGACATATGGGAGGCAGTCCTGCTGTTTGCTCAAGGCAAGCATCTTTGCGTAACGGGGAGCCACAGGAAAGGCTGCCATTGTGGCCCCCAGGGGGCTGATGGGGCAGGTCAGCTTTGCTTCTTGCAACTTTTTCAGCCTGGAAGAAGGGAACAGGAGTCAATTCCTAGACCAGGCCTCTCTTGACTTAGTGCCCTCCAAATGTTGCTTTTAGAATTTGTATTTTTGGTGTGCTATTTATTTCGTTTATCATGTTGTTCACTGCTTTGATGGCCTCAGGCAATGGTATGATTTATGCAGTTGTAAAACAAAAACATAATTTTTCTGCTCTTTCATGGCAGCTCAAAAGAACTGTGCAGGATGGCCACCCCACTCTATCCAATGGGAGGGATGGCTCTGCACAGTGGGAGAAAAGAGAGAAAACACAATCCACCAACCAGCATAGTTCAACTTGGTTTTTCAAAAAAGCAACAAAGACAGCAACAATCAGTAAAAAGTCTACCTTCCAGATTTGGAGGGTTCCTGCAAGGCTCCAAGGGCTATCAACAGCTCCTCAGCAGCAACTAGCGCTTCCAGCGGCGGGGGTGTAGGAAAGGGAAAATTGACCACCTGCAAACACAAAGATGACGACACACCCGGCATGAACAGGTGAGATGCCCAAGAACTGAGTAAGATGGGCATGGAATAACTTCAGGCTTGTGGGGTCTACTCACATCATCACCACCACTAGAACCCAGAGATCCACTGACCAGACCCAGGTGCAGAACACTGGTTGGTTAAGAAATGGGGTGCCTCAGTGCGCATGCATGCCCAGTGCAGAAATTTGGTTTCAGTACCAGAACGTAGCATAAGCTCCTGCAACACAAAAATCCACTCCTGGTTCTTCTCCCACCCCAACAAACTCCTACCTTAACCTCACTACAGATTTATTCTTCCCAGCAGCATAATTCAAAAGGGGAGGGGGGATTTGCTGCTATTAATAAACAATTGCCCATCCCCATCTACAGATAGGTAGCCGTGTTGGTCTGCCATGGTCAAAACAAAATAAAAAAATTCCTTCCAGTAGCACCTTAAAGACCAACTGAGTTAGTTCTAGGTATGAGCTTTCGTGTGCATGCACACTTCTTCAGATACACTGAAACAGAAGTCACCGGACCTTTCTATATAGTGAGAAGGTGGGGAGGGGTATTACTCAGAAGGGTGGTGGGAATGGGTGATTGGCAGATAGCTGCGATGAGCCTGTTGACGACTCTTAATGACTGCAATAGGTCTAACAGGAAAAAGCAAGGGGTGAGAAGGTGAAAAATGGCTTTGTCATGTATAATGAGATAAGAATCCAATGTCTTTATTCAAACCAGGTCTCTCCATAGTTTTAAGTTTGGTGATAAGTTGCAATTCAGCAGCTTCTCTTTCCAGTCTATTTCTGAAATTCCTTTGTAATAGAACAGCTACTTTGAGATCTTGTATAGAATGTCCTGGGAGATTGAAGTGTTCTCCTACTGGTTTTTCTGTCTTGTGGTTCCTGATGTCGGATTTATGTCCATTTATTCTTTGGCGTAAGGTCTGGCCTGTTTGTCCAATATAGAGAGCTGAAGGACACTGTTGGCATTTTATGGCATACACAATGTTAGACGATGAGCAATTAAATAGTCCCGAGATGGTATGTGTGATGTTGTTGGGGCCAGTAATGGTGTTGTCCGGGTGTATGTGGCAGCAAAGTTGGCATCTGGGTTTATTGCAGGCTCTGGTGCCAGTGTCCGTGTTAAGTCTGGTTATAGTATTATTGTGGGTTAGGAGTTGTTTAAGATTGGGGGGCTGTCTGGAGGCAATGAAAGGTCTTCCTCCCAGAGCTTGAGAAAGAGAACTGTCATTGTCCAGGAGAGGTTGTAGATCTCTGATGATGCGTTGTACTGTTTTAACTTGGGAGCTGTATGTGATGACTAGAGGTGTTCTGTTATTTTCTTTTTTGGGTCTGTCTTGCAGCAAGTTCTCTCTGGGTATCAGTCTGGCTCTGTTGATCTGTTGTCTAACTTCATCTGCTGGGTATTTTAGTTCTAAAAAGGTTTGCTGTAGATCTCTTAGGTGAGAGTCTCTGTCTGTAGAATTGGAGCAGATGCGGCTGTAACGTAGTGCCTGGCTATATACAATGGACTGTTTGGTATGTTTGGGATGGTAGCTAGAGGCATGTAGATATGTTTGTCGGTCAGTTGGTTTACGGTATAAGGTGGTGTCTATGCGCCCATCCTGTATTTTTATAGTAGTGTCCAAAAAATGTATTTCTTGCATAGATTGATTCATTGTTAGGTTGATGGTGGGGTGAAAATCATTGAATTTCTGGTGGAAGGTGTCCAGGGTCTGTTGACCATGTGTCCAGATGATAAAAATATCATCAATGTATCGCAGGTACAAGAGAGGTTTGAGTGGGTATGAGTTTAGGAAACGTTGTTCTAAATCCGCCATGAAGATGTTGGCATACTGTGGGGCCATGCGGGTGCCCATTGCTGTGCCGCTGATCTGAAGGAATAGGTCATCACCGAATTTGAAGTTGTTGTGGGTAAGGACAAATTGGCAGAGTTTGGTAGCAAAGTCCGCTGTGGTTTTATCTGAAATGGTATTCCTTATAGCTTGTAAACCATCGTTGTGTGGGATATTGGTATACAGAGATTCCACATCCATAGTAGCTAGTATAGTATTGTTGGGAAGATTATTTAAAGATTGTATTTTCCTCAGAAAATCTGTGGTGTCACGTACATAGCTGGGAGCACTGATGGCATATGGTTTCAGAACAGAGTCCATATAACCGGAGACACCCACTGTAATAGTGCCAATACCTGAAATGATGGGGCGTCCTGGATTTCCTGGTTTGTGTATTTTAGGTAGAAGATAGAAAGTTCCTGGTCGAGGTTCTGTTGGTGTGTTTGTGAGGATCTGTTCTTGGATGTGTGGGGGTAGCTCCTTAACAATCTTGTTCAGTTCTTTTTTGTATTCTTGTGTGGGGTCTGAGTCCAATTTTATGTAAAAGGCGGTATTGGAAAGTTGTCTGTGAGCCTCCTGAATGTAGTCAGTTTTGTTCATGATGACGACCGCTCCACCTTTGTCCGCTTCTTTAATTATAATGTCTGGGTTGTTTCTGAGATTATCTATGGCTCTCCTTTCGGCATGGTTTAGATTTTGTTGTAAGCGATGGTGTTTTCTGGTCACATCTGTTTGGATTCTGTGGCGGAAGCAGTCAATGTACAAGTCCAGTGTGGTGTTGCGTCCATCAGGAGGGGTCCATGTGGAGTCCCTTTTTGTGTAACACTTTTTCGGTGGTAGTTGGTGGTCAGTGTTCTGTTGGGAGGGTGGTTGTTGTTCTGCAGTGGGTTGTGAAGTTGTTGCTTGTTCTGCTTTGTCTTGTTGTTGTGTGTGTTGAAAATACTCCTTCAGGCGTAAACGGCGGAAAAATGCTTCCAAGTCCCCACAGAACTGAATCATGTCTGGGGATTTGGCAGGGCAGAATGACAGTCCACGTGAAAGGACTGATTCCTCAGCTGGGCTGAGTGCTTGCTGTGAGAGATTGACAATATTGTTGATCTTGTTTTGATTAGTAGCCTGTAGGTTGGAAAGGTTAGAGAGTTTCTTGTTTTTCTGTTTTTTCAGTAGCTCCAGTTGAGAATGGTAAATGTTCTGTTTTTCCTTTTGGAACTCTTGCCAAGCTTGGTGGTTCCTGATAGAGTTGTCCAATACAAGGAGTTCCTCCTTTATTAGCTTCTGTTTAGAGTAGAGAACGCTGATCAGATGTTTGAGCAGCTTCTTAGAGAAAGTGCTGCATAGTTTTCTTGCATATTCAGTGGGATACGTGGATTGTAGAGGGTTCTTAATTCTAAGACCCTTGGGTATAATGTCCAGGTTCTTGCATTTAGTAAGAAAGAAGATATCAGTCTGTACCTGTGCAAGTTTCTTGGTGAGGTTGATAGACTTCCATTTCATGCGGCTCAATGTGGTGCCTTCCATAGTTCCAGTTACAGATAGGTAGCCGTGTTGGTCTGCCATGGTCAAAACAAAATAAAAAAATTCCTTCCAGTAGCACCTTAAAGACCAACTGAGTTAGTTCTAGGTATGAGCTTTCGTGTGCATGCACACTTCTTCAGATACACTGAAACAGAAGTCACCGGACCTTTCTATATAGTGAGAAGGTGGGGAGGGGTATTACTCAGAAGGGTGGTGGGAATGGGTGATTGGCAGATAGCTGCGATGAGCCTGTTGACGACTCTTAACGACTGCAATAGGTCTAACAGGAAAAAGCAAGGGGTGAGAAGGTGAAAAATGGCTTTGTCATGTATAATGAGATAAGAATCCAATGTCTTTATTCAAACCAGGTCTCTCCATAGTTTTAAGTTTGGTGATAAACTTTATTGCAGGCTCTGGTGCCAGTGTCCGTGTTAAGTCTGGTTATAGTATTATTGTGGGTTAGGAGTTGTTTAAGATTGGGGGGCTGTCTGGAGGCAATGAAAGGTCTTCCTCCCAGAGCTTGAGAAAGAGAACTGTCATTGTCCAGGAGAGGTTGTAGATCTCTGATGATGCGTTGTACTGTTTTAACTTGGGAGCTGTATGTGATGACTAGAGGTGTTCTGTTATTTTCTTTTTTGGGTCTGTCTTGCAGCAAGTTCTCTCTGGGTATCAGTCTGGCTCTGTTGATCTGTTGTCTAACTTCATCTGCTGGGTATTTTAGTTCTAAAAAGGTTTGCTGTAGATCTCTTAGGTGAGAGTCTCTGTCTGTAGAATTGGAGCAGATGCGGCTGTAACGTAGTGCCTGGCTATATACAATGGACCATCCCCATCTGTCTATATACCTGGCTATATACAATGGACCATGGCTATATACAATGGCTATATACAATGGACCATCCCCATCTGTCTGCAAGCCACCTTCCAACTTCAGCAGTGCTGGAATTCACCAAATAGCCGGGGGGGGGGGGGGAGGCTGCTGACCAACTTATTTTAGAGGGTGGGCCAATATTACCTGGGGGTTTCAGCAGAATCACAGAATTGTGGAATTACAGAATCAGAGAGTTGGAAGGAACCCCCAGGGTTAACTAGTCCAACCCCCTGAAATGCAGGGCCATCCAAGACAGCTGGCCAGCCAACCTCTGCTTAAAAACCTCCAAGGAAGGAGAGGCCACCACCTCCCGAGGGAGTCCAGATTTAAACCTTTTTCTTGTGCTAATTAGAATAGCAATCTTTCGAAAGTTAGCTTTCTTTTTTCTAACAAAAAGAAATTTAAATATTATATACACACAAAATCATTAAATAGGCTTTGTCTCCGAGGCAGTTTCTAGGTTTCAGAATGATGGCCCACATAGAGTCACAATCGAACATAAATCTGTGGGGGTCTACTTCCTCCCTGACCACTGGTGACGATAGGCTAATTTAACCCTTTGACTTGATCCTTGCACCTGCAATTTGCATGGTGGGAAAGCTCCCATAGTGGGACCAAAGGGTTAACACTCCCCACACCTGCAATCTATTTTGCAAAAAGGAGCCGGGTGATTGGTGGGGAAGGGCTGTAGCTCCATGGCAGAGCATCTGCCTTGCATGCAGGAGATCCCAAGTTCAGCCCCCAATGGCACCTCCAGGCAGGGCTGGGAGAGAACCATGCCTGAAACCCAAGAGAAAAAAGCTGCTAGTCAGTGTTGACAACCCTGGGATAGATAGATGGAGCAATCAATGGCCTGATCCAGTATAAGGCAGCTTCCTATGTTGGTGTCCCATCTAGTTCGAAGCCCTTCCCCACCATGCGGCGCCCTCCGGTTTTGAACTACAACTCCCATCAAACCCAGGCAGCATGGCCAACTTACGACGGGAATGACATAATCCATGTTGCAGAAGGAAGGCTGCCCTAAATTGACTCCCACCTTTTCAATGTTTAGCGCTTTCATTTGCAGGATTAAATCTTCAACAGGTCGCCTGGTAATCTCAGGAGAAGTGAACTTCTCAAAGTCACTGAAGACAGCCGAAGAGTAAAGCCTAGAACAAAACAAGAGAGGAAGCCAGGGGCAGGGGGATTAGCAGCTGCCTAGAAGGCTTCAGAAATATACTACTACACAGCTTTTGCCCCCCAACTGTTGAGACCAGCTAGAGATGTGAGCCTCCTGGATTGTGCAGGGGTGCTGCATTCTAGCTGTCTGAAACCCAGGAGAGCGCCTACCAGTCAGTGTAAACAATATTGAGATAGATGAACCAGCGGTTTTAGGATCACACAACATAAAAGAAAAATAGGATAAGGCAGGAAAAGGAAATCAAGCAAACACTGGTATTGGTTCTTAAAGATGCAATTTTTTAAAATAATGTCCTGCTAGAATGTAAACAGTTGGGGGCTCTTTTACACAGGGAGATAGAAAACGACCTTCTACTGAGGCAGACCAATGGGTCCCCCTAGCTCACGACTGTCCACACGGACTGGCAGAGGCTCTCTGGGGTTTCTGGTAAGGAGTCATTTGCAGCCCTACCTGGAAATGCCACCGGGGACTGGACCTGGGATCTTCTGCATTACCCACTGAAATTGCAGCCCTTTTACTTTGGGAAAGGGCCATAGCCCAGTGGCAGAGCATCTGCTTTGAGGGCAGAAGGTCCCAGGTTCGTTGGGATCTCTAGACAGGGCTGAGAAGGGCTTCTGTAGAGGAAACCGAATGCTGACGAATTTTGTATTCTGAGGAGACAGGTTAATTGGTTCGTACAATTATTCCCCCATGCTTATTGTCAAGGGTTTTTGGTTTGCTTTATGCTCTTGATTTGCTGCTTGTGCTTCTGGGATGTGGAAAGATCCACTTGTAGCTGAAGCCTGAGTGCCTGTCAGCAATGGTGCAGCTGCAGGATCAACTAACAACCCTGGCCCTGTATATTTGCCTAGCTTAACAGGTGGAAGGAATTTAGATATTAGGCCAGTCAGCACTTGGCAACTATGGATCTAAGGCAGGCACAGGCAAACTCGGCCCTCCAGTTGTTTTGGGACTACAACTCCCATCATCCCTAGCTAACAGAACCAGTGGTCAGGGATGATGGGAGTTGTAGTCCCAAAACAACTGGAGGGCCGAGTTTGCCTATGCCTGATCTAAGGGGTATAAATCTCCCTGGTGGGGTCTGATCTTCAAGCTTTGATCTTGTTGGGTGCTGTGTACTGTGCTGCTGGAGTCTCCCCCTTATCATTCCCTGATAGCTGAATGGGGAAGTATTTTAACTTGCATGTGCTATATTATTCTGCTTAAAGACTGTTTCGCTGCTTTTTATTCTGCATCCAAACCTGCTACTTAATAAAAGTGAGGAACTTCTCTCCACTTGTGCTACTGCCACTGAATCCAAAAGAACTTGCATATAGCAAAACAGCTCCTGGCTGAAACCTTGGAAAGCCACTGCCAGTCAAATCAAATATTTGTCATTACAGTCAATGATCAGTGTTGCCACTGCCAGTCAGTGCAGACAATTTTGATCTTGAGGGCCCAGCGGTTTGACTCAGCAGAAGGCAGCTTCTTGTGTTCCTACAGAGAAGGGAAGTCAGCTGACCTGTAACAGTGGCCAGGCTCTGTGCGCCCAGCTCGGCCGGCCCGCTGGTTGGCGGATGCCTGAGACGTCCAGGTGACTCTGAAAGATGAGACTCCAGTGACTTTGTCGTAGAAGCGTTTCTTGACCTTCCCACAGTCGACCACGTACTTGATGCCCGGGATGGTCAGGGATGTTTCAGCCACGTTGGTTGCTACAACACAGAGCCTGGTCCCAGGAGGATGGGGCCTAAAAACCTGGAGTACAGAAATAAAAGGGGAGGGGGAGATCCTAGAAAAATCACCCGGGAATATGGAAAGTGATGCCCACAACCTATAAATTCTGCAAGTGAGGCATACAACAAAGTGATGCAACATCCAGTGCTCAGGGCTCTGCCCAGCCAAGCCCTCCTTCCAGGGTATTCTATTTTATTCCCCTCTCTGCCAGCTTTCTGCCAATTCCTACTACTCAGCATTCTGTGCCCACTGAGCATGCTTGATCCTCACTGGGCTGGTTCTCAGGTGCTTTTTGGGCTTCTGCAAACCTGCCCAAACCATTCTATTGTGTATGGGTGTTTACGGATGTTTTATAAAGGATCCATACTGGGAGAAGGAGCTCATGGGTACATTTTCTGAGGAGCCAGGGAAATGAATCATTACCTTGGCTTGCTTTTCTGGTGCCAGCAAGGAGTAAAGTGGAAGAACATAAAGGGGGAGGGAGGAATCTGGGTTCTCACCTGTACACAAAATTAAAAAACACACACAATAGTAATAAGCAACAGTCTGCTGGCTGTCCAACTGACTTCACCATTTGAATCAACAGCCCCACCAGCACTCTACATTTAAAGCAGTATCATAACGCTTGGAACAGTCCTTGCTTCCTCAAAGAATCCTGGGAACTGTAGTTTGCAAAGTGTTGAGAGCTGTTAGGAGGCCCCTATTCCTTTCACAGAACTACAATTCCCAGAGTGGATTAACTGTCAGTTCCTCTTCACAGGGAACCCTGGGGAAACTTTGCAAAAATGGTGTGATTTATTTGGAGTGAGAGAGAAAATGCAACAAACAGAACAGAGCAGGATAAATTAGGGCACATTGGCCGAGCATGAGACTCTTAACTGAGCCCCATGTTGGGCGAAAGATTCCTGCACTGCAGGTGGCTGGAACTAGATGACCCTCCCAGTCCCTTCCAACTCTCATTCAATGACTCTATGCGCCATGACAGCTCAATGATAAAGTCTGGTCCCAAGATGTATAAACACAAGCCAGCCTCAGGGGTTGGTATATTTGGGCATCTTGCCAGCGAGGGACGTCTCTGGCAAGGGACCCCCCCTAAGCCTGCACCTGTTCTTCATCACTGCAACCCACTCACTTCCTCACCAGCCTCTTCCTCTGGCCTGAGCAACTGCGTCGGAGAGGAGGAGGAGCAGAAAATGCCAGTGCCCGCTTGCTCACTGACTTTCTGCCTGGCAAGCTAGTGGCAGGGTGGGGAAATGCATGAGGAGGAGTGGGGCAGCAGCAGATGATGACAGGAGCGAGGAAGGCTCACTGAGGAAGTCTTGCCCACGGGCCCTGCAGAAACTGAACCAACACTGCCTTAGCATATTTTCCAAGATGCCAATATGCTGATGACACTCAGCTCTATCTGCTGATGGATGGCCACACCGACTCGACCCCGAACACACTGACCAGATGCTTGGAAGCTGTGGCTGGATGGTTTCGTGGGAGCCGATTGAAACTAAATCCTTCGAAGACAGAGGTCCTATGGCTAGTTCGGGATGGCATGGGGATGAGGGACCAACTCCCTTCTCTTGCGGGGGCCCAATTAGTGCCATTCCCTTCCGTTAAGAGTTTGGGTGTAATCCTTGACGCCTCCCTTTCCAGGGAGGCGCAGGTTACAGCAACAGCTAAGACGACATTTTTCCACCTTCGCCGCATCAAGCAGTTGGTCCCTTACCTTTCCCGCCCTGACTTGGCCACAGTGATCCATGCGACGGTCATCTCCAGGCTTGACTACTGTAATTCGCTCTACGCGGGGCTGCCCTTGAAGCTGTCCCAGAAACTCCAGCGGGTACAGAATGCTGCAGCGAGGCTCCTCACGGGGTCTCTGCCATGGGAGCATATTCACCCAGTGCTTTTCAAGCTGCACTGGCTTCCGGTGGAGTACAGGGTCAGATTTAAGGTGCTGCTTTTGACCTTTAAAGCCCTTCACGGCCTAGGACCCTCCTACCTACGGGACCACCTCTCCCGGTCTGCCCCATGGAAAGCCTCAAGGTCCATAAATAACAACACCCTGGTGGTCTCTGGCCCTAAGGAAGTTAGATTGGCTTCAACCAGAGCCAGGGCCTTTTCAACTCTGGCTCCGGCCTGGTGGAACGCTCTGTCTCCTGAGACCAGGGCCCTGCAGGATCTGATTTCTTTCCGCAGGGCCTGTAAGACAGAGTTGTTCCGCCTGGCCTTTGGCTTGGAGCCAATTTGATTCCCTCCCTCCCTCTCTTTTTTTTTTCTTTTCCTTCTCCTCCTGCGATGAGGCTACATTTTAATATTTTAATGTTCCATTATTTTAATGTTGTATTTTATTTTTGTTTTTAAGTTGTAATCATTCATCTTGTTTTTATTATTGCTTGTAAGCCGCTCTGAGCCCGGCCTTGGCTGGGGAGGGCGGGATATAAATAAATAAAAAATATTATTATTATTATTATTATTATTATTAAGAGGCAAACCTTCTTCCAACCCATCATCTCCATATTCCAGGTCGAGATCTGAGCAAGCAGCGTCAGCATCTTCTTCAGCTCCTGCATCTCTGTCTTCATCTCCTTCATCTACTGGCATAACAGAATAGTTATCCAGATCTATTTTGGGCAGCACCTGAAAGGATCAGGAGAAATGCACAAAGGGATCATGGCTTTCGAAGGCTGAAATTCAGAACACATACAGGCATAGAGAGGCAGTGGTTTCTGAAACACTATTGCAAAACAGCCCTGGTCCCCTGTGGTTGACATGAGGCCCATGGAGGTGTCATGGAGGGGATGGTCGGATCCTGAGGAGGAATGTGAGGAGCTTGGAGAGTTAGAGCTGGAAGACCCTCGGAGGGTCCAAGTGGGATGGGAGGTGGATTTGTGTCAGAGACTGGCTGGATGAAGAGGAGTGATGAGAGGCAGCAGCTGGGGAACCCGAGGGAAGCCTGAGGAGGAAGGTTCAGAGCCAGGGTGGTGGTGGGACACTGAGGACAGATCAGGGGGGGAAGGAGGGGAGGAATGGTTGGATGCTGAAAAGGCAACAGCAAGAGGTGTGGAAAGCAGTGAAGACTCTGCTGATGAAGCAGAGGAGGGACAGATGCTGCACCAGCATCCCAGGAGCTGGGGGGAAGACTAGAGGTAAGTAGAAGGTGAAGAGCTTCAGTCCTGGCATCTGTTTCACAGGGGCCAGTCCTGTGTGTTGGCATTGTTGCCTTGATTGTTGCTTTCTTCAATGAAGAGCTAACTTTTCTGCTTGCACCTTCTTCTTGGGTGACGACCAGCATCTGACCCAGCCCTGAGAACTTGGGACCCCAGTCAGTGTCTGGGACTGGGGAGGAGGCAAATGTATTGGAAATAAGGAGCATTTTCATGCGTCTGGATCAAAAGGCTGTTAATCTGGGGGTCCCTATTGTGATGCAGGGAAGTGGTGAGGAATCTGTCCCTATTTTGGCTTGCAATAGTTTTCCCAGTGTGTGTGTGCACATGCGCACACACATGCGCATGCACACACACACACACACACACACCAGGTGTGGGGCAGCGAAAGAGATGGCTGCAAAGGAGCCTTGAACTGCTCCTCGGTGCCTTTTAAATTTGGTGCCAAATGCAAGGGTTCCACGTGGGAGCCCTCAATCAAAGCATACCACATTCTTTTTCCGTTTGGATTTCTTAAATCTTCGTATTTCTTCAACCGAATCCTCCTTGTCTTCACCACCGCCTGGGAAGAAGAAAGGAAGCAGCATCTGCATCAATATTTTTACTTAAGAAAAAGGCGCACACCTTTTGGATTGTAGTAAAACCTCTAAGCAGTTTACTATATTTATTATCAGTGAAAAGTTTAAATAATTAAAAACATTTAACGATAACTAAAATTGACAGTAAAAATGATTAAAACACCTTTAGGTTTGCCTAAGGAAATAGGTTTCAAGCTGGTGCTGAAAACAGTACAGGGACAGCACCTGTCAAAGTATAGGTCCTTCAATAACACAAGCAAAAAAACCAAGTCACAGACCAAATACAAAATTACATCTCTCCCCAGTGATATTGTGAGGAGTCAAGCTAGGCTGCCTTCCATCACAGTAATTTCTGAAGTACTTAAAAATTATATATATTCGGAATTTTCAAGAAAATTCATTGGATGTTTGCAAGTTCTAGAGTTAAGAGAAAAACATATTCTTTATCCACTTTTCCATGCCATGCTGAATTTTATGAACTTTTAACAAGTCGCCTCTCACTCATTTTTCCTCTAAGCTAAAAAGTACCAAACCCTGCAGCTTTTCTTCATGGGGAGTCTCTCCAACCCCTTGATCATTCAGGATGCCTTTTTCTGAACCTTTTCCAGCTCTAGAATACCCTCTTTGAGTTGAGCTGGCCAGAACAGTACAGAGACTCAAACTGTGGTCACCAGCATTTTGATATTGGCAGTTTTATTTTTAATAGAGCAATGTAAAGGGGAAGTGCAGCCAGTTCCAAACAAGTTTGCTGTGTGAAACTGGCATAAATGTCTAGATCTGTGCTTTGCTGCCCTTGGTGGTGAGCCATGGAGAATTGCAGCGCGAAAAGTTCCCTGGCTGAAGGCGTCCTCCCAGACTTTCAAGGTGGCTTCACCCATCTCCGCAACCCATTGGTTCTCCCTGACCTGGAGGATATGCAAGCTTCCAGGCCAGGTTTTGGCACTGCCAGGTTAACAGCCAGTCTTGGTCTGGCCTGCCAGGGTGCTATACTTGACTCTTGCTCAAATGCATGCTTCGCACCCAGGGCGCAAAATCATTCAACTCTGGGATTGCTGTTTTCCCTGCCACTGGACAAGGAAAAGCAGTGGCTGTCAGAGAAGTAACTTCTCACGCAAATTCTGTCCCTCAAGGACTTGAGGCAGGCCACGTGCAAAGGCTTGGAGAATGCTTTTAACAAATATGCTTTTTGGAAGAGTTGCAAGACTGCATTTATTGAGTTGGTACCATGCCAATTATTTGGGATTTTAATACAGAAATACCAATGCGTTTCTCTGAGGGCATCAGTTACCTTGGGGTGCATTTTTGCGGAAAGGGAACGATTTCCTCAGCCTCCTACACAGTGAATGTACTTCAGCCTGACCAGTGAGGAACACCAGGATGCCCCCTGCAAGAAGATAAAATATCTTAAAATTAGGCCACAGGCATTGTGGAAATGTGGCAAGAAGCACCAGTGTCTATGCTTTGAAATAAAAAAAATAAATTGTGACAGTTTTTATGAAGAAGACATTGAATAATGTTTTAAGTCACAGAATTTTGTCACATCAGGGCAACATCTGTACTATACATTTAAAGCAGTGTCATCCCACTTTAAACAGTCATGGCTTTCCCCCATAGCATTCTGGGAACTATAGTTTCTTATGGGTGCTGTGGGTTGTTAGGAGGCCCTCTATGCCCTTCACAGAGTGGTTGAATTGCCAATCCCTCTCCTCAGGAGATTTTCTCCAGTTCAGGCAAGTCTCTAATTTGTTGGGACAACTAAAATATTCTTGCAATTCAGAAAGAATTTCAGCGTACTGAAACCATAAAGTGTTCTTTCCTGCACCCACCTCTTAACCTTTAAGTATGTAATCATACGCCTCCGGCTCACTATTTATCTAAATTAAAAAGCCCCAAATGTGGCCAAGTTCCCTCCCAGGAGTGTTGTCTTCAGCCCCCTGATCATTCTGCCCTTTTCTGAACCAGCTCCAGGACATAAAAGAGAATCACTCCAGTTCCTTATTTGAAAGCTAATTTTATAGTTTTTATTACAGACAAAAGTCTGTGCCAGTCAGCTTACCTGATGGCAACATTCGGTGAATTTTACAGACTTTCCGGAAACATTCTCCATTATAATCATCCAGTGGGGTCCTTTTGTTAAAATGAACTGCCACGGGAAATTGCCTTGCATCCACCTACAGAGAAAACAATACAGGTAAAGAAAGAGCAGTTGCCCAGAACGACAAAGCGTGTCTATTTAGACCTGGAGAACCTCTGGCTCACAGGTCCCCTTTGGCCTGCCAGGGGCTCCAATTTGGCCTGCGAGGCCATTTCCTCCAATCCACACCCACCCACCCACCCGTGATGCCAGCTAACGGGCAAGAAGATGTGGTTTAATCCTGCATTGGCTCTATGCCTCCAGCAGGGAACAGGATCATGAAGCCAAGGCAGCAGGATTTAATCTCTGCTCTTAAATGAGCAGAGATTAAAGCCTTCTCGAAACAGGAATATGATGGGCGCTCTTTTAAAATGGTTTTTCTTTAAGCTTGTGCATCCCACCCTGCTGCTTGCCCACTCTCAGGAGAAGCGCAGGAGCTGCGCTTCTGAGAAAGCTGCAATCTCCACTCCTGAGCTGGAGACCGCCGTGCCTGAGGGAATTATTGCTAAAAAAATTATACTGCCCTATACCCACAAGTATAGACAGGAACCTCCCAGACTGCCAGGGCCACAGGCCAGACACGGACACTTCCTTGAAGAACCAGGTCCCTCCCCTCACCCCTCACCAGCCCTGATACATGCCAGGAGGGAGGCTATGGGAGGAGGAGGAGGAGTGCCTGTGCTCAGGCCTTTTAGGGCTCAGCAGCTCTCTCAAGGGGATGGAGTCTGGTGGATGCAGTCCAGAATCCTTTGACCAGCCCTGCTCCCCTCTCCAGGCTTGCCACTTTCCCTGGGGCCTCTGGTGTTGGAACAAAACGTGACACCAAATCCAACCACTATCACCAGTTGAATGTCACACTGTTACCTGTATAACAGGAGGAGGACTGGCAAACAGTTTCTTGTTGGTGGTGAAATCTTCCACACGCAGTGTGGCAGACATGATGATCAGATTCAGCGGATGTCCTTTCTGTCAATGTGTAAGAACAAAAACACAGGCAAGAAGGCAGGAGTTTTGCTTGGTGGAGATAAGATGTAGCCAAATCTGGAGGAACTTGATGTAAGATCTTTGAAGACTATTCAGAAACTGCCCACAGTATTCTAGCAGCTGAATGACAAATTAACTAGGCCTATGAGCATATTATGCTCAAAACCTATTTTTGAGATTTCCCCAAAAAAAGCTCAACAACTTTGGGGCAACCCTACCTTATCTGTTCCTGGACCAAATTTAAAGTGCTGCTATTTATTCATTCTCTTACTTTCAGCATCAATGTGCCTTCTTTTCATGCAAAGTTTGCACAGAAGTATTAAAATAGTAAGAATCAAATGGAAACTGTGAAACATCAGCTGTGAAACGTCAGTTTAAGGAGCACTGGAGTCCTAGTATTTTCAATGCGTGAATGTAAGATCAAGCACATATGATTACAGTGGACCCTTGGGTTGTGAATGTGATCCGTGCGGGAGGCACATTTGCAACCCGCAGCGCTGCATCTGCGCACGTGTGGGTCACAATTCAGCTCTTCAGCGCATGTGCAAGCGCTGAAACCCAGAAGTAACCCATTCCGGTACTTCTGGGTTTGGCACAGCGCGCAACCTGAAAACACGCAACCTGAAGCGTCTGTAAACCAAGGTATGACTGTATTTGTAAAAACCAAAATAATCAAATGTTAGAATGCTATTGATACGTAACCCCCCTTTCCCTCCTTACCTTGGCTCTGAGTGGCACAATGCGTGATAAAAGACCAATCAGGATATCCGTATAGATGCTTCTTTCATGAGCTTCATCGAGAATAATGACCCGGTACTTGGACAACAAGAAATCCTGGGAAGACCAAAAGGGTGGGTGGGTGTATGAGGAATACCACAACCACACATCAAAACTGAACCAGACTTATCAACTGATTTGATCTTTAAGGGGGAATTTGTGGCTCAAAACCTGCATGTGGGTCTAAGCAGGCTGGGCTGATGGGAGTGGCAATCAAAAACATCTATGCCCCTAAGCCACTTCTTCAAACTGAACATGGTTCTGAGGACCGCACAAGGAAGTGCAAAACCCTTCTCTCATTCCTGAATCGTAATTCGGGTTGTTTTTTTGTGGGGGGGGGGAGGGACCTGTTCCCTAGTGACTCAGTCAATGACAACCCAACCAGTTCAGCTCCAACCTGAGCTATCTCTTAGCCACCCTAAACCCAACCTGGTGCCTTCCACATCTTTTGGACTCCAACTCCCTCAGTAAGCATGGCAGATGGCCAGAGTAATGAAAGTCTGGAGGGCAGCAGGTTGGGAACTGGCTGCGTCTAAAGTATGTCAACATGTTAAGAAGTAGCATTACATAGGCACAGCTGCATTTCGTTTCTGAAAGGAAGAACCACACCATACCTTCTGGATTTCCTTCAACAACACACCATCTGTCATGAATTTGATTTTGGTGTCATCTGTCACGTTTCCTTCGTAACGGATTTGGTATGAAATCACCCTGAGGACAGAGGACGAAAGGAACTCTGGGATCAACCCAACATCAAACAAAGCAGCACTCTAGAACAGGGGTGAACAACCTAAGGCCCGTGGGCCAGATGCGGCCCAATCGCATTCTCAATCCGGCCCACGGAATCAGCGTGTTTTTACATGAGTAGAATGTGTCCTTTTATTTAAAATGCATCTCTTGGTTATTTGTGGGGCATAGGAATTTGTTCATATTTTTTTTCAAAATATAGTTGTCCCCCACAAGGTCTGAGGGATGGTGGACCAGCCCACGGCTGAAAAAGGTGGCTGACCCCTGCTCTAGAACCACACACAGTCATAGAATTGTAGAGTTGGTAGGGACCCCAAGGGTCCTCTAGTCCAACCCCCTGCAATGCAGGAATCTCAGCAAAAGCATAATGATAGATGACCATCCAACCTCTGCTTAAAAACCTCCAGTGAAGTACGTAGACTCCACTTCCTTCTGATGGAGTCTGGTCCACTGAACAGCTGTTACTGTCAGAAAGTTCTTCCCGATGTTTAGTCGGATTCTTTCTTGCAACTTGAGTCCAATGAATTTAGTCCTACCCTCCAGAGCAGCAGAAAACAAGCTTGCTGCCTCTTTCCAGTGTTTGGAAGTATGACCCACTAAAATATTTTAGACCCATGGCATTTGCATTTTCAACATCGAAGAGAATTGTTACACCGCTGGGACCTGGCTACAACCCCCTTCTAACTCACTCCTCCTTATAGCTACAGCTGCCTGCCCCATGGACACAACATCCCGCCCCACAACACATCCCACTGTGTAGCCAAGCATTTTGAGTTGGACCACAGGCCTTCAGCCAGTGGGTTGGGGCCCACAGATGGGGCACAAGGCCATCCCAGGTGGGTTGCAGCAAGGCTGTTGCTGCTTCATCAGACCCCAGCTAAAGCTGACCGAACCAAAGGAGCACTGCCTGGGTTGGAACTCAATTCTTCTGGTGAGACATTCGTTTTATCAGTCTCCCTGGGTGCTGCAAAGTGGTAGGAGAAAGGCAGGAGCATTTTCCAGTATGAAATGTATTTCTGGCCTGTTGTGTGTCCCACCTTCATGGGAGTCCTCTATGAAGCAGGGACAGCCATTCACTTTCTAAGGCTTTCTAGACTTCTAGAATGGAAGTATGCTGGGCACTAGAATACACAAGTGTCTACTGAGGTGGGAAGCTCAACTGCACAGCGGTTGCCATTATGAGTCTGTTTTTAAAAACTCACTGGGTTTCAATAGCTCCTCGGCCTTTTGGTTAAGAACAAGTATACAAATCACCAGTTTTCATTTACTAGCTATGCTAAGAAAACACTATATACCGTATTTTTCCGTCTATAAGATGCCCTCATGTATAAGACACCCCCTATTCTGGGGGACTCTGATTTAAGAAAATGGGGGGAGATGTATCCGTGTATAAGATGTCCCTAAATTTTTGACATTATTTTTTAGGGGGAAAACCTAGCATTATACACAGAAAAATATGGCATACTTTTCTGTGGATTGCCATTTTACAGCTAATAACGTGCCCTATCAGCGCTATTATGTATAAATCAAAGCAAGTACTGTAGGTGAGCATGGGTCCCATGTGGCAGGAGAGGAGTTAGAGGTGGGTCAGGTGATGATCACTGAGCCAGAGTATGAACTCCAGCCAGGAAGGAAAGCACCTATTATGCATGCTCAGACCCCGACTCCTAAATGGCTGGGGTCTGCCCTGAGAAAAACCATCCCAGTAAAAACACCCGCTGGTGGCAACAAATCTCACACAGGACAGCATCTCTGTACTCTGGTAGGCATACTGAGACTTGCCCCATGTTGTTCACAATGTCCCAACTCTACCAGCCAATGACATGCAGTGGAGAAGGGGGAACATGCAGAGTGATTGATGTCAGGATATGGGATGACTTTATTACTTGGTCAAGGAGCAGGGGAATAATCAGAAGTGGGATGCAGTGAATGAGCAGCTCCACCTTGTGACAGCTCACTTTCCTGAGTTCTGAACACGTCCCAACAGTGGGCTGGCCAACATTTGTTCCCGGTTTCTCAACACCTTTTCTGATGTCATCTGAAGCAGAGGCTTCCCCCAACCATCACTTGGCTGAAGGCACAGACCTTGGCTGGGGCCAAGGGGAGTTGGTAGGCCAAAACACTTGGAGAGAAGGCTGATCTAAAGCACACTTTCTGGAGTCTGTGCAAGTATGCTTACCTATGTGATAAGTTCATCTCCTTTGCAACACGCTGGGACATAGAAATTGCAGCCACACGCCGTGGTTCTGTGATTCCGATGATGCCACCAGGCCTACAAGAGCAGTGAACGAAAGATTATTACTGTCAGCAAGGAAAGAAAAAAGGAATGGGGCAGGGGGAGAAGATCATGTTGCAACACAACCCCTGTTCCTTCAGTTCCTTCCACAGAACTGAGAATAATCCAAGGGAAGAACTATATTTTATCTTACTAACAGCCTGAACCCAAAGAAGGTGCAGTGGTTAGTGTCAGGCTAGGACCTGGGAGACCAGGGTTCAAATCCTCACTTGGCCATGAAGTTCACAGGGTGATCTTCAGCCATCAATGTCTCTTAGCCTAACCTACCTCACAAGGTTGTTGCAAGGACAAAACAGTGAGGGGGAGAGGCATGTAATTGCCACCTTGAGATTCTTGGAGGAAGGCTGGGATAGAAACAAAACAGCAACAACTGCTGGCTGACTAGTGCAATGAGATTTACCCTCACGGCTGTGACACACTGACTCTCACTAATGCACAAAAATGTTGGTAGGTCACAATGCCAAAAGTAGAAGCCACTACTGATGAGTTCCACTCTCCAATACCAGCCTTTGCCCAGCCTGATGCTGCTGGACTACAACCCCCATCAGCTCTAGTCAGTGTGGCTAACGGTCAGGGATGATGGGTGTTGTCATCCACCATCATCTGGTGGGCACTTGGTTGGGCCAGGCTGGTCTAGGCACAGCAATGCTCTGCTTTCTTGCCCTGGACCATGCCCCTCTGCCACCCTTTGCCTGCACAATTCCTTTCTGCTTACAGTGCACAGCCCCAGGCTTCTTTTCTCTTTGGTTTCTCCCATTCTTTCTAACTGCATGACCCCACCAGATATTATTTCCTCTGCTCCCTGCTTTCCAGGCTTATTTTGCCCCAGGCCATTTATAAAAGCAACTGAAATCTTCATAGTGATATACATATATTTAAAGGTAAGACAGTCCCTGTCCAGACTCAACATCCAAGAGGCACAACACAAAAGAGAAAAGGAACGGGGAGAGAAGACAAGAGCAAGTGCTGTGGCATCTGCTCCTTCGCTGGCTGTGCCACTTGCCCTTGCCATGATGCTGTTCCTGGGAGCTGAGACAAGTGTGTGCAGTCCCAGGGCAACAGGTTAAACCAGTCTGCTTCCTGAGCAAAGAAAACATAAGAAGCGGCCTTATGTTTAAGAAAGGTCCACTGAACTCAGTGATGTCTATACTGACTGGCAGCAGCTCTAAAGGATTTCAGGCTGGGTTCTCTCTAAGACCTACCAGGAGGTGCCAGGGATTGTACCTGCAACCTTCTGCATGCAGAAGCAGCCATTTCTGGAATCTCCTAGCATTCCTGTTTCCCTTCCAAAGCATACAGCCTCTCCTGTCTTTAAGTGCTATAAACCTTCAGAGCCCCGTCTCTGCTTGGTCCCTTCACTTGCTCCTCTTCTTCACAAGTTTCCTTCAGACTCACTCTCTGCACGCCCTTCTCTCCCTTTCCTCTTTCCCATGGCACGGCCTACTTATCACCCTTGCTCTGGCCTCCTTGCTGCTCAGATACCCTGCATCCTGGGACCTCCTTCTAGTTTGCAATCTTCCTGTGTGCAAGATTATAATCCCAACCTAACGGACAACTTTCTTTTCCAGCACAGAAGCTGGGCTACAATCGGGTTTACTAGCTCCCCCTGAACACCTGAAGATTCTGTGCCATCACACCAGCTCAGCCAATCACTGTCAGGGTACAATTATTGTTTTTGGAGGGAACTCCATGGCGAAGGAGAAGGCAACTTGTCAAAGCACCAAAATCTAGGAACAATGATATTTTTTCCTCTTGGCATAAAATAAGTGGGTTTTTTTAAAAGGTGTAATACCTGGCATATCCTGCTTCGTAGAGAAATTGAGGGACTTGTGTGGTCTTCCCACTGCCAGTTTCTCCACATATGATAACAATAGAGTTCTCATTGATGGCTTCCATTATGACTTGTTCTTCGGCAAGGATTGGGAGCTTCAGCCTGGCTTCCTTTCAAAGCAAAGTTACATCTTTACATAGGCAAAGGGTCAAATTACTGATCTAAAATGAATTAAAATGGCATCAAACAATTAATTTAAAGTAACTTCCAGTGGTGTAAGCTTAGGGTGCAGTCCTCTGCATGTTTACACAGATGTATGTCCCACTGTGTTCTGTGGAGCTTAATTATCAGTTAGTGTGTTTAGGGTTGCAGCCCTACGAATCAACATACAAGCAGTATCTTACTGCAATGGGAATTTAATCCTCTAAGGAAACCAGTAATCTAGTTTTTTTGCCATGCCCAAGAATTTTAAACATTACTGTGGGTAATGTCAGATTTCTGACATTAGGCAAGTGCATAAATCTGTGGTAAAATTCACCTCATTACTTGGCAGAGTGTTACCAAAGGATACACAAGTGGTAAGCTTCCGTGGTGAAAAGTGGGAGACATATATTAAATGAAATAAACAATAATCACAACCAGTTGGTGAAACAGCTGCCTGTCCCATCCTTCAGAGAGGTTTTTTTTTTTTTTTTTTTAAACTGCTTTCCTGTTTCTCTATATCTCTGCCAGGGGTTCAAGTGTGAAGGGGGAAATTCTCCTCTCTGTGACAAGAAATTTAAGAGGCCAAAGATGGGCATGCCATTCTGAGAGGGTGGGCATAACCACTTGGCAAGCTGGTCTTCAGCATTGTCTGACCATGTAATGAGGAGAATTTCACCTCACATCCGTATGCAGAAGTTGAAAAATTTCCCTCACCATACTGAATGGTGAGACGGGCAAGTCTGAGGGCACGTGATGTAGACACCTTGATAAAGCTAAGCAGGGCCTAGTCTGGTTAGTGCCTGAATGGGAGACAGTTTGGCAACCCAGTGCCCACAACCCTGAGCTTCATGATGTGGATGAATGACAGGATATATATGCACCAATACAGGCAGTAGCCACTGAGGTGCCTTCCAGATCATGTTGACTACAATTTCCCATCTTTCCAGCTAACTATCCATGCTGACTGGGGCTGATGGGAGCTGGAGTCCATCAACACTTTGGAGGGCACCTGAACTAAATAAATAAATATGAGCTCTTTAGGTCCAAATGTTGACCTCCTCTTCAGCATCTGTCCAGCTCCAAGGTCACAAATATCACGTGCCCAAGAACAATTAAATCAAAAGATTCCACATCTCAAAACATCCCATTTATTGTTAACACAAATACTAAAAGGCATTTTGTGCATGCAATCTGCATGCACTTCTGCAGAGAAAAGTGTCATGAATCTCGTATGGGTGACCCACTGTTGCTGCTGCTGCTTGTGATGCAACAGGGTGCATTTTTGGCTTGTTCGCATTCAAAACTGACCTGAATCTCGGGGGATCTGTCCACTGGGATGAACACAGTAGGCCCCAATGATGGCTTGGGAGCATGAAAATGTTGCTTCGGTGCGCTGGGTGGAGATGCAATGGCTTTCTTTGGCTCCGCAGGCAGCAGGATAGTGCTAGGAACCTCTGGGGCTGCCTTTTCTGCCTGCTCTTCTGGCTCCTTTTCCTCCTCCTCTTCCTCTGAGGAAATCTCAGACTCCTCTTCAGACTCTGCCTCCAGTTCAGGTCTGCATCTTTTTCTGTTTGCACCACCAACGCTTTTAATTTTTTCTGGATGAATGGCACTCACTTCTTGGATTGCCCTGAAACACCCATGTCACATTGACACACGAGACAAGTCCACCCCAAAGCACATCTAAGATCCTGAGATGCAACACAGCAGGGATAAGGAACTATTTTTCTGTCAGGGGCCACAAGCCAAAGCCAAATGTGAAGGAAATTGGAGGAAGAAGTGGGTGGAGGCTGCAGCATTGCACAGTGTGCGCTCTCTCTCTCTCTCTGCCACTCCCTCACTCACTTTCTTTGCCACCCTGTCTGTTTCTCTCACTCTTTCTCTAGTCCCCCCCCTTATTCACACCCTCTGTGCCATCTCCCTCTCATACACATACTCTTTCTCACTTCACCCGTCTCTTTCTGTTCCCGTCTCTCTGTGTGTGTGTCCCCATCTTTCTCCACCCTACCCATCCCTCACTTTCTCTCTCTGTTCCCCACCCCTCCAGCTCTCTGCAGCATTTGGAGGGCCATATGGAACGAGGCAGGGACTGCATTCAGCCCCTGGGCTACAGGCTGCCCATCCTGCTTTATAGAACCAGAGACACCAGCTAAGAAGATGCACTCTGAAAGCTGGAGATCTCAAGGGAAGCTACATGGGGAGAACACCCCACACCGGCTGCGAATCACAAACAGGCCAAAGAAGGGAAGAGTACGTCCACACTGCAACAAGAGCAAGAATCTGGACGTACCCAGAACTTACCGTTTAGGCTGGTACATCCGGTCCCCTGTCCCTATTTTGGACGTGGTATAAAACATCTTCATCTCGGCCTCAGAAGCCTGGACTTCACTCAGCTTTCTCAGCAACTCTGCCCGCTAGGATTAGAAAGAGTTGTATGAAGCAAGTCTGCCCTAGGAGGCGTTCACACTAGGAGAGCACTTTAAACAGTGATGGCTTCCTCCAGAGAATTGTGGGAGCTGTAGTTTGTTAAGGGCGCTGAGAGTTGCTAGGGGACCCCCCTGCATAGAGCTACAGTTCTCAAAAATGGAAGAGGAGAGTTAACTCCTCTTCCCAGGGTACTCTAGGAATTGTAGCTCTGAGATGGGAAGAAGGACTTCTAACAACTCCTGGCACTCTTAACAAACTACAGCTCCCCAGATTCTTTGGGGAAAGCCAAGCGGTATCATATGCTTCAAATGTACGGTGTGAATACAGGCCTCGCTAATACTGGGTGGTGTGTAAGATTTTCCTAACAGTTCAAATACAGTGGGAAGCAAAATGAAGAGTGCCTTGTATATGCTGTGATGCCACAGAACTTCCCTCACCCTGCAAAAAGCAGAGCAGAGGGAGAGACCGGCAGAGGGGCTCAATTGAGATGCCAGCTCCACTGGGTTCCTCCTCTCCCAGAACTGCTTACATTCTAGCAGGGCATTATTTTAAAAATTGCATCTTTAAGAACCAATACCAGTGTTTGCTTGATTTCCTTTTCCTGCCTTATCCCATTTTTCTTTTATGTTGTATGATCCTAAAACCGCTGGTTTTAGGATCATACAACACATCTCAATATTGTTTACACTGACTGGCAGGCGCTCTCCTGGGTGTCAGACAGCGGATACTCCCAGCCCTCCCAAAGGATGCCGCGGGCCACATGTCTCCTTGGTGTTCTCTTGGCCTCCACACTCCAAAACATACCTTTTCCTTCTTTGCTTTCTGTTCCAAAACCTTCTGCAGGATTTTCTTCTGCTTCTTGGTCAGCGGCTTCTTTTCTGGGGCCTTTTCAGAAGTTACTTTTTTATCCTTGGTTTTCTGTGATGGGAGGACCAGGGCGTTACTCTCATCCACCCCTTTTGAAATGGCTTCATCTGGAACAACAGAAAGAAGGGCTTGTTTTGGTCACCACAATATTGAAACGGGGAGTGGGGGACCTGTGGCCTTTCAGACATTGCTGGGACTGCAGCATCTGGTGGGACACATGTTCCCCATCCCAGCTTGAAGTATTTTCAGCACAATCTTGTGCATGTTTGCTCCAGTGTGTGCCCTGTTCAGCTTAGTGACATAAGATCAGGACAGCCTCCTGGATCAGGTCAGTGGTCCATCTAGTCCAGTATTTTCTCACAGTGACCAGCCAGATTACTGCAGGAAGCACACAAGCAGGACCTGAGCACAACACCACTCTCCCCTCTTGTTGTTTTAAAGGTGGGTGTAGCAATGAATGCAAGTTTAGCCTTTGCACAGTCGGCTACTTTCTACACACACAACCCTTTGTATCCTCCCAACCAGACAAGCAAGACGCATTATCAGAATTCAAGGACGCAGTCCAGCCAGGCAAAGACACTCCAGGAGTGTCTGAAGTAAGACCAGTAACGGGGGTTGGGAGAGCCAAGGGCCAGACAGGAACCTGGAGGGTCACATTTCACCCTCAGGCTTGAGGCTTCTCACTCCAGGCCTAAAACGGACCTCCAGAACGAATTAAGTATGTAACCAGAGGTACCACTGTATTCTTCATAATAATTTATTACATTTCTAAGCACCTGAGGATCACAGGGTGGTTTACAATACAAAAGCACAAACATCTACACCACAGTACCAGTAAAAAACAACAACAGCCATGCCCCTCGTGGTCTGGGATGACGGGAGGTGGGGACCCGAGCGGGGGGGGGGGGAGACGGCCTCCAAAGGCCAGAATTCTTGAGCCAGCCCAAGGCCTGGGAGAAGAAGGGCGCTTTTGCCTGGCAGCTAAGCACGTGGGAGGAAGGCGCCAGGCGAGCCTCCCGGGGGAAGGGGCGGGAAGGAGACGCGACTCACCGCCCAGCTCCAGCTGCACGGGCTCCGGGGGGCCCCGCGGGACGCGGCTCTCCGGGCGGCGGGCCTTCCCGTTGCGCCTCTGGCGCGCTTTACCCATCGGGGCGACGCGGGAGCACCGCCCAACGCCCGGCCTGCGCGCCGCTTCCGCCTCCGGCGAGGGACGGGGCCGCCAGTCTCGCGAGAGCGGGCCCCAGCTGACGTGGGAGGGGCGGCGCAGGGGTGGCCAATGGAGCGCCCAGGGCGGGGTTTCTTGACGGCGTGGCGTAGTGTCGTTGGCCTTAAAGAAAGAAAGGCCAAACCTCCGGTGCCTGTGGCTGCCTCGCCGGGGAGCTGCTCGCTGTTAATCTTGCTGGATGAGTCCTTCTTCTCAAACTCTTTTTCTGGGCCGCACTTGAGGAAGAAAAATGTGCTCGCGCCGCACCGAATTTTCAATTGATGAAGCTGCGTTGGAAAACACAACTGGGATTGTCCTCAGTATCGCTTGATGCTCTTGCCTTCATTTTGAAATGGTATATATCCTTCCTGCCCGCAGACTGTCTGGCCAGAGTGGTGCATACTCTGGTTATCTCCCGCTTGGACTACTGCAATGCACTCTACGTGGGGCTACCTTGGAAGGTGACCTGGGAACTACAACTAATCCAGAATGCGGCAGCCAGACTGGTGACTGGGAATGTCTACCAAGACCATGTAACACTGGTCCTGAGAGATCTGCATTGGCTCCCAGTACATTTCCGAGCACAATTCAAAGTGTTGGTGCTGACCTTTAATGCCCTAAACAGCCTTGGCCCAGTAGACCTGAAGGAGCATCTCCACCCCCATCGTTCTGCCCGGACACTGAGGTCCAGCACTGAGGGCCTTCTGGCGGTTCCCTTACTGCAAGAAGCAAAGCTACAGGGAACCAGGCAGAGGGCCTTCTCGGTAGTGGCACCCACCCTGTGGAACGCCCTCCCACCAGATGTCAAAGAAATAAGCAGCTATATAACCTTTAGACAGCAGCCCTGTACAGGAAAGCTTTTTAAGGTTTAATGTTTGATTGTTTTTCAAAATGTTGGAAGCTGCCAAGAGAGGCTGGGGAAACCCAGGCAGGTGGGCAGGGTATAAATCATCACCACCATTTCCTGCAAATCATATATCTATATATATCTATAGGTATACACAATGCTACTCTGAAATTTGCCACCCCCCTCTTGCCCCACCCTTTGAGAACTACTTTAGTTTAACCATACAGCAATTCTGTAGCAGAATAGGGAAATCTCTAAACAAGCAAACATCAAGCAATATCACAATTATTAGGAACAGTCAAATGTAAATACTTTTTTTTTGGCTTGTGTATATGTAGGACAGAATTCAGCAAATATATTTTGACAATGAGTTCATATCTTTGCTCAGTAGTAACAGAGCAGTCCTATAAACCCTGTCTGCTGAGAAGCATGCCCTGTTGAATTCAATGAGAGTGACTTCCCGGTAAGTTAAGGTTGCAGCCTAAGCCCCACTGTGTTCAATCAATAACTGCAATCCTAGCCCCCTTCAATTTGGAATAAGCCTCATTTAATTCAATAGGATTTACTTCTGAGTAGACATGGTAGGATTGCACTAGCAAAGGTATACACTCAGTTCTTCTATACATGTAGACAAGCAATCTTTCCCCTTTACTTTTGACTCTTCATAATCATTGTGACTGGTTTGTCTTGTACACACTTTTAGGATTGTGAGCCTCAATGATCAATAAAGTACTATAAAAGATAATCTGAGTACTTCCAGACAACCTGCTATCACAGGCATGCGCAGGAGTGCCCAGGCACATCCTAATGTTTAGAAAAACCAGGGATCAAGGCAAACAGCCAGAGAAAGACACGGGCAGAATAAAAAAGCTGGAATGGATCTGGAATAAATCTGCTTCTTCCCATGTATGTCTCTAGAAGTCGTGGTTGGGGGGGATGGATAGTGGTGGTCTTAAGGGGCCAAAACTGTACATTGACCCCAGCCTTTTTATGCTGCCTACATCTGTCTCATGGCTCTGTCTCCCTCCAAACTCTGCTCACCACCTTTTGTGAAAAGAGATCTGTGGTGGTTAGGGGCTGTGTTTTATAGTTCACAAGCAAGGAGGACTCATTCTGCCCTTGGCCCTCTGCTTAGCTTGACACAAGTCTTTTCTTCTGCAGGAAAAAAATCTCGTTTTGGCTTCTTGATTAATTCTCGTGGTTGTTGTGTTAGCTTTTTGCCTTTTTTACCTCCCCACTTGTTTTGTCATCCCCACCCCACTAATGAAATGTGCTGTGCACACCTATGCCTATTATTTATTTTGAGCATTTGCCCTGATTTGTTCATAGGAAGGCTTAACAGTGAGGTTGTGTCTAGCAAGTTATTATTGTGTCACTTTCCTTACTGGAAAAAGCCCAACCTTGTGGAGATGCAGGTTTGTCCTGCAAGAACTCTAAATAAAATTGTAATTGTGCAACCTGAATGTGTCAGCATGTGATTGAAAGCCACTAGAAAATAACAAGCATAGGCGCCGACTCCATGGGGCTTGAGGGGGCCCGAGCCCCCTCAAAAATTCGTTTGGGGGGGCTCCGCCCCCCCAATAATCTCCGGCGCCCCTCCAGCAGAGCGCCATCGCCGCCCCTCCCCCAGCCCAAAATGCACAGGGAGGGGCGGGCTGCATGCCTCCTGCCCTCCCTCCCGAGCAAAAGCTCCACCCAATTTCCTTTGGAGCTGATTAATAGGCGCAGCACGCTCTCCCCTATTCGCTCACGAGGAGGCGGCGCCACTTTATTTGCATATTCATGAGCTTATTTATTATTCATGAGCTTTCCGGGGCCCCCCCAATATTTTTTATAAGTCCGCGTCCCTGATAACAAGAGTCTGAAAGGGCCTTCTGAGGTGAAGGGGCTTTGTACTGAGAGTTAGCTGTTAACCACTGTGATTTGCATCTCTAGTGGGAATGCCGCGGCTGCAATCCAGAGCACACTAGGAATAAGCACTCATTTAAAGATTATTATTTTATTTACTTATTTGTATACAATATGCTGCCCTTCATCATCAAGCAATTTCTGGGTGGGTCAGTAAAGTATCATCCTACCCTTATACTGTAGATCCAATTGATCACCACACTCTGCAGATACAGTCTCATCAGGTCTGTTCCACACAATGTAGGAGTCAGGTGTTTAGTGCTGTGGCGCCTGATTTTTTGAATTCCCTCCCCTTGAATTTTAGACAAGTGAAGTCTCTTGTATTTTTATGATGTCTACATCTCCAAAAGTCCTGGATGAAGAGGCAAGTTCTATTTTTGTTTAAATTTTAGTTGCCATTTTGATGCCACGGTCCTGGTTCCTAAGGAGGAACAAATGCCTTTGCACTTTGCCTACACCCTACCCATCTGTCAAAAGGTTGCTTTGGGAGTGGGGAAGGTTAGATAGTAGGTAATTACCTGGCAAATCCTATTCTGCTGCAATAATGGTTACTCCTTGATGGGGAAGCAGCATAAAAGTCAAGGTGCAGACACCCCAAGCCTCCTGCAACTTTAGCTTTCTGAGTGATCTGGTGTTAACAAGGATGCAGACATAACCATTCCTACAGCCTCCAAAATTATGGTTTGGAGAACCTATAAAAGAGAAATTGAATAGTTACCTAATACAGACAAAGATTTGGGTGGGTGATTATGGCATAAGGTGGTTATAAGGTAGTGCAGGAGAGCAAACCACTTTCCTTGCACAAAGGAAGCATTTCTTTCAAATAGTTCCTTATTTATGAAATTCATAAATGGGGGGGAGAGAGAGAATGGTAAGTTGTCATTGCAGAGATTGGCTAAAAGGAAGTGGCCAGGTTCAAAGGTTCTGTATCTTGGATTACCAGAAACTGTATATTACATATAGCATCCAGCTAAGTAGACCCACTGAAATTAATGAATCTAAGTTAAAGGTAAAGGGACCCCTGACCGTTAGGTCCAGTCGTGGCCGACTCTGGGGTTGCGGCGCTCATTTGGCTTTACTGGCCGAGGGAGCCGGCGTACAACTTCTGGGTCATGTGGCCAGCATGACAAAGCCGCTTCTGGCGAACCAGAGCAGCGCACGGAAACGCCATTTACCTTCCCGCCAGAGTGGTATCTATTTATCTACTTGCACTTTGACATGCTTTCGAACTGCTAGGTTGGCAGGAGCAGGGACCGAGCAACAGGAGCTCAGTCATGCCCATATTCTGAGAAGGACTAACACTGGAAAAACAGATTGGTGGTAGCTACTGCCATCCCATTTAGCTTGTGAGTTTTGAGGGAAACTGTATGGCCAATGAGGGCTGGGCCAGATAGATATGATCTGACCTCCACAAGGAACAGAATCTCTCTCTCAAAAATTCAAGTTTTAGGATGCTACTAATCTAGTGTGTGGCTTGTTGTTTTTATACCAAGGATGGGAGAAACACAATAACCTTTGTGTTGTGTCTTAAAAGCCTCAGGGGACCTTCTCCACAAAGCCCATGTGTGGCAAAGGATTCTGGAACATGTTCTATGTTGCATATTAATGCAAAGCAGGCACTAGACCTGTTGTGCTCAACTCCTTTCCTTGCCATCAAGAAAGAGCACACTAGAATGCACCAGACTCCCCTGCAACTAGACACCGTGAAGGAAGGTCAATGATGGGCATTGGTCACCTGTCACATAATTATGCCCACCTTTACTGATGAATCCATGATAAGCTTCCAAAGTGCCCCAGGGTTCTCTTCAATGCATCCCCAAAATCATGGGAATAAAATCTTCCAAGACCAACCACTGCATTGCAAAGTTACAGTAAACATTTAAAGTTTAATTGGTCACAACACCATAATTCAGTTGTGAAATCAGTCTACAAATAGTCCACTAAGTAGTAGTACACTGAGCTGGTGGTCAGTTAATAAATAAGGACATGAATAGCAGTTTCTTAAAAAAAGAAGAAGAAGAAAAGCTTGAGATCATTATGGCTACTCAACATTATTGTGAGCAAAACCTAGTGTTTCCCTAAAGATCATAATTAAAATAATACACACATTTTCTTCAGACCATTTTTTTAAAAAAAACCAAAAACAAAAAAAACAAAAAACCAGAACATACAATTTTGGTATATAGACTTTTTAAAACTACCTAATACTTAAGATCAGAAGTCCAAACAGGATACAAGGTCACTATATTCAGTGCTGATAAACAGTGTCACAATCAACATTTTTTCCCTTGCTTTACAACAGAAAAATATTTCTAACATGGCAATTGTCATCATAGCTCAATGGAATCATCCAAGTTTAAATTCACATGCAGAACACAGTATAACTTCATGTTCTCCAAAAGGGGGGGGGGAATAGATAGATAGGTCAAGATAGATCACTAGCTGCCAAATACAGATTATTGGGATGGTCCATGAGTCACAAGGAAACAAATATTTACCTTCATCAAAACAAAGCTACAGCAGAAGCAGAGGAACTGTCCACATTAAGCAGATTACATCTTGGGAGGGCAGAATATGCCACTAAGCTACAGTAGTTTCGGTACACAGTACTTAAACATCCAATATCACTTCTTAAAAAGCAGTACATTCAGGAAACAGCAACTCTGTTCTATTTATCACCACAGCTGATACACAGATTGATGTTTCCACTACATTTGTGAACCACTGGTAGAGTAAAGCATGAGGTTCTCAAGTAGTAGCTTCCAAGGAATTAAGTTAGTTCATTTATCAAGCTGAAATCAAAGGTGGACACATGCACAATAGTTTCTTCCACACTGGGAGTGCAAATAGCTCAACACACGTTCACATTCATTGTGTTGTGTCTCACTGGGCCAAACTTCTAACCATAGGCAAGAAGTCCACAGTGTCGCCTTCACTCATCATTTGCTCTAGGGTGTGAATTGCCCTCTTCCTTCTGCAGTTTGCTTTAGCCATGATGTAGCACATGTGGCCCTCTAGATTCCGTTGTTCTCCAGCTCTCATCAGCTTCAACCAGAATGGCCAGTGGACAGAGATGATGGGAGTTGTGCTCCAGCAACATCTGGCAAGCAACAAGTTCCCCATCCCTGGCGCTGTGCTTTGTCTCTCTTGGCCCTAACCAGGAATGCCTTAGAACCACATGGTTAGCACAGATGTAGTTTAACAGCCATGGAAGGGAAAAGAATATTAACACACCAGAGAAGTGCAACAAGGGTGAGGAAAGAGAGGACATACGCAAGCCTCCTAGTAAGACATCTGGAATGTTCTCCCTACACTTACTCATTATGACTTTATATGGTTTTGGCTATTTTTAATTTTGACCCTAATAGGCTCCTTTGTGAGGAACTTCTTGATGTGAATGCAAGAAGACAGCTTGTAGAGGAATAAGCAAGGCAGCCCAGCAATTCTAACCCAAATCCATGCTGAAGGAATCACAGTAGGCAGCAATACCAAAGGAGTGTTAGTGATAATTGAAAAGTGATTATGTGTATTTAAGCCTATGATTTTATTCCTGCCAATGACTGACTGCCTTGCCCTGCTGCTTGCCCCTTGAACATTCTTGTCTCTCAGTGTATACAATGGTTAAATGAGGATATAGGTGCTTTCTCTTCTCTTAAGTGCCTCTAGATATAGCAGCAGCACAAAGCAGAGAAGTCTGACTCATCCCATGGGATGAGATTATGAAGAAACAGAACAAAGGAGCCAATTACAGGAAGAACAATGCTTGTATCCTATAGAACTTGAGAAAACTGTTAATATAACATCATGTTTACCTTCAAAAGTGTAATAGCTGCATTTTGTAATAATGGTCAGAATATTTTTCAAGTACGCTGGACAATAGTTTGTGCTCCTCTCTAATTTTAAAAACAGACCATACATAAATGGAGAAGGGGGGAAGCTAGGAAAACACACACCCAGTTTTACTTATACTGTCCAAGCATAGTGTGCAAACTATGTACATCAGTATTTCTCTCAACAATAACCTTATACAGTGAAATGTTTTTGTGTATAAAAATATATACATTCTTCTTGCATTTACTATAGCCATGGTGAACTAATTTTAAGCAATAGGGGTAATAGGGGTTTTATAGAGGTTTTCTCAGCTAAAAAGAAATCCAGTTTTTATACCAAGGGTATATTTTTCCAACAGTAGTTATGAGCATTTGATTGCAGAGACTGGCTGCAGTCCTCTGTATACTTATTCAGAATCAAGTTCCATTGTGACACTTACTCCAGAGCAAATAATCAGCAAAGGATGGGGAGGGAAGACACAAATATTGATAGTTGACTTACAGGCATAAGCTGCAAAATCTTTTTTAAAAAAATTATATCTGGTGGCTCTTTGTGGTTTTTAAAATCTGAAATGCCAATAATTGTGTCAACATAAACAGTAAGATTTTTAAATATCTATATATCATGTATAGTTTGTTTACATACAAAACTTTTAGCAACTCTGGTATTATCCAGCTAAAGCAATAGGGTAGCTTAGCCAAATCCTACTCAGTTCTATATGCATTCTATGAATGGACACATGTAGGCAGGGTTTGGCAAAGCACTTTCCAAGCTTTCCTGCTTTTTGTCTAGCATGCTATTTAAAAACACTATTTTTACAAACAAATGCTAAGGGTCAGTGGACAGAACTTGGTTCTGAGGCAACAGAAGGTCACTTTTATTGTAGAGCACTTGACTGCCGTATCACTATTTCATAGGCATGTTTCACAGCACAAACCCCATATCATTATTTGGACAAACTATTGCTGATCCCTTGGTTATGATCTTAGCAGTCTGAATGCAAGCATCCTCATCAGAGACCCACTGTGTAGAAGCAGATTTCAAGTGAAAAAAGCACCAGATCTTCCTGAAAGTGTTATTATTTAATTTAATTTATTGCCACTTAATGGTCCTGAGAAAGATTTCAGCAGCCAATGTCTTTGCAATATCATTTTATACACTGCTCCCCCAACAAATAAAGAAACCATGTAGAGCAGGCTTCCTTCAACTCGGCCCTCCAGATGCTTTGAGACTACAATTCCCATCATCCTTGACCACTACTGGTCCTGCTAGCTAGGGATCATGAGAGTTGTAGGCCAGTAACATCTGGAGGGCCGAGTTTGAGGAAGCCTGATGTAGAGGGTCCTGACGTGATCCCCCACCCCACCCCCCTTTTAAAGACAGTGGTGCATAATTTCTGTTTAACATTCCTTCTGCTTGGAAAATATTTTATCGCAAAGGCCAACTCTGCACTGCCACCACTGTGCACAATGCCTTCATTTCCAGTCACTTTTATTTAACTAAAGCTGTTTTTTGTTGTTAGTTATTTCCAGCTTAAGTGGCATTAAAATAGGTGGGGATTAGGTAGGAGCAGTGCTTTCCCCCTTAGAAAATAAAGTGCTGGTACTCACTGCCTAGAAATAGCTGGAGGAAGGAAAGTCAAGTGGGCTAAGGGAAGGAAGCAGCAGGGCTCCAGGATCCTGGCCGAACCTTGTGCCTCATTCCCCCAAGCCCAGGAAGCACTTGCCTGGCTTTGGGACAGAGGCAGGAGGCTCTGACAGGGTCCAAAGGCCCTCCAGTTTCCTTTTTAAAGCCCATCCGCCTGGCTTTTGGAAGAAGATAGTAGGGCACTAGGATGCTGACAGAACCTCGTGCCTCATTCCCCAAGCCCAGGAAGCGCTTGCCCAGCTTGGGAATGAGGCACAAGTCACAAGGCTCTGTCAGGATCCTGGTGTCCTGCTCCCTCCTTCCCAAAGCCAGGCAGGTGCGGGGAGCGAGTGAGCAAGCAAACAAGCGGGGTGGGGGTGGGCTAGTGGCAGCAGTGGCAAGATGGTGGCTGGGAAACAGAGATCGTGGTATGCTGTACCAGCACATACCACCTCAAAAAAACCACTGGGTAGGAGTATTAGGAATGCTTTTAATTCCCATTGTATTTGTGGCAAGAGGGCTTTTGCAAGAGGTTCTGGAGGTGTGCACCTTTACACATTGCTAATGGATCCTGCATGAGTGGATTCACTGCATTCACTACAAAGGAGCAAGAATGCAGCCTTCTGCGTGAACTGCTCTCTCTGCTGAAGTCCATGGGAGAAACTCTTACAGCAGGGATAGGGAACCTGTGGCCCTGCTGATGTTACTGGACTCTAATGTCTACCAGACTCAACTATCATGGTCAATGGCCCACCAAAGTCTGGAAGACCACAGGTTCCCAATCCCTGCTTCAATTTGGCCAGCTAAGGGAAAAACCCAGAAGTTCTTCTTTAAAGAGCACTTTGTGTCCCACAGATGCCCTGCCTTGCCACTAAGACCCATGGTGTGTGATTTTCTGTTCTAATCAGAAGAAATTCCTTCCACTGCAATCATATAAAAAGGCAACTTGAGGTAATGAAAGTAAGTCATTGGTGAGAGCGGGGGGAGGGGGGATTAAATTATAAAAATGAGAAGCTGACCCCCACATTTTTCATAACGAAAGCATTTGATAGAATTCTTTAAGCTTTCTCTCTTCAAAATGTCAAATCTGCATAAACCTCATTTTAATTTTTAATTAATTTTAAATAGACTACTCAATATGCCTTTATAAAAACCTTTTACAAAATATGTTCTAAATGCTTGGAAAAAAGTAAGCGGATAAAATTCTACTCATGGAGGAAAATCTCTGAATATACAGCTAAAGAATCTTATCTTACAAGTGCATTTTTTTCTTTCAATATATTGTCTAGATAAACTAATGTTAACATTTAACGGCTTAATGTTGCACATTGTTTTATCCATGTTGGCTTGTTGCTTCGCTAACTTTTCATGAACTAGAGACAGTGCTTGGTGATTTCCTAGAGAGCTGGTGTTGAAAGTGAGATAAACCATGTTTCATTGGTCACCTCCTCGATCCATGTTTTCGATCACCCTAGAAAGACGTATGTTCAGGAGTCGGATCTGGCTGTCAAGATGGTCAATCTTCTCCTCAAGGGTGCTGTGGCTGCTCCTCCTCCAATAGAAGCCAACAGGTCCGGTCATGAAATAGACAGCAACTACAAAGCACAGCGGAAGGACAGCATGTTCTGGCTCACCTTCATATTTCTGAAGGATGTACACACAAGAAAGTGCAAAGAGGGCAACCCTCACGATCCAGAAGAAGCGGCCACACAGCACATGTAAGAGATAGAAGAAGAACCCAAGGAGGAGAGAGACAAACCAATAAGCAAGCAAGATGGCGCCAATCAGCAAAAGAGCACGGGTGGGGTTGTTGGCGAGGGACCCAGGGCTGAAATAATGGGTCAAGTTGGAACCTGAAAATTCAAACAGAGAAAGCTTTATTTGATATAATCACTACCTTTGTAGATACAGCTATGAATAATACCATAATTAAAAGCATAAGGAGAAAACTCCTAAATGCTGCTTTAAAAGCAGAAAACTATTTCAGCAGAAGAATGAAAGAGTTGAACATATACAGTAGTTTCTAAAGATGGCGGCAGGGGAATAATACACTGCCTCACCTCCTGTAATGCTTACCAACGATACAAAAGAAATTATTATTTATATACACCAAAACCTTGCAGGAAACAAATTTTAAAAAGAGGAAAATAAAAAGACAGATTTCTGCCGCAAGGAGCTTTCCCTCTAATTTTTGATACTGGGGGACACAGAATGAGTGAGTGGAGGAGGGAGAAAAGCAAGGATAAAGATAATAAAATGCTGGGTTTTTGTTTTGTTGTTTTGTTTTTTGCAGTGAAGGGAAAGGACTATAGGATTAAAACCAAAGAGTTCACAAGAAAAATAGGTTTGAGGAAGGAATTGAAGGGGAGCAAAGAGGTATTCTGGGCAAGACCTCTTGGAATGGAGATCAGAGAGGGAGAAGAGATGGATCTTAAGGGACCTTACATCAAGTCAGACTATTGGTTCATCTAGATCAGGTATCCCCAACCTTCAGCCCTCCAAATGTTGTGGACTACAACTCCCATGATCCCTAGCTAACAAGATCAGTGGTAAGGGATCATGGGAGTTGTAGGCCAAAACATCTGGAGGGCCACAGGTTGGGAATGCCTGATCTAGATCACTACTGCCTACAATGCCTGAGAAGTATTTCCCATCTCTGCCTGGAGATACCAGGGATTGAATCTGGGACCTTCAGCATGCAAAGAATGTTCTCTAAGACTGAGGTACAACCTATTCCCACTTCCCTGGTGGTACTCTCCTTCCACTGAAGCAATCCAGGAAACTAAATTTCCTAATTTTCGACAGGGCAAACATAAAATGCCCTTCCTCCAACCCTGTCATGGGATGGCATAATCAATCTCTTAAGGAGATGCATTTACAGCTGGCGTTAGTTACAAGCAGCACTCTGCAGCCCCCAGGAGAATTTCTTGTGTAATATTTGCATTTACACAGGATGGGATTAAAGTAATGGGTCCCACTAGTGGAAGCCAACACAAATGGACTTTCCCCCTGCCTGCACTTAGCTTGAGGTGGGGGTCGGGGGAACCCCCAGAACAGTGTGTGGGGAGGATGGGAAATTGTTCCACCCAGCAAGCTGAACAGCTTGTTCTGATGGAATGACTGCCATAGCTCAACTGAATCCCTCCCATAAAGTCCTATTCAAGTCGCTTACTTGTACACTATCATTGACGGGGAGTTGCTGTTGTTACACGGGTAGTTGTAACTACTGGCCCATAGTTCCTGAAGGAGGAAGTCAGATAAAATAACATTCTTATAAGAAAGCTTATTTAGGCTGCTGTGTACATTTACTTGAGAGAAAGCTCCAGTGAACTTAATGGGACTTGCTTCTGAATGGATAGGCACATAATTGAACTGCTAAGGTTTCTATCCCAGCTACATATTTTAACTATGTGATCCCCACCCCACCCCACAACATCTGTATTTTGTTTCTAACACCTATACCAGATAAGGAACTGTGATTTATATTTTGTACCGATATGTACAGGTTGTGTAGTTCTAGCGTTAGGCAGTCTTTGTATACGTATTCAGGGGATAATTGGATCTATAACTGTTAAGGAGTGTAAGTAGCTGTCTTCAAATTGATTGATGTACAGGTGTGTTAGTAGATGGGGATAGTGAGTGCTAGGCTAGATCTAGACATGTCAAAGAAGCAGTTCAGTTAAACTTGTTGTAAACTCATACAGGGAAATCTGGAAGGGAAAGACTGGACTCCACAGCGTCATCTGGTGTCACAGCGTTATATCACATATAAAACACATATAAAACACTTTTTCTTTACCAATCTAGCTGAGTTCTTAAAAGTATATTAAGTGAGTGGAAATTCTGTTATGGAATTTGACATTTTATAGTTTGCACTATTTATAGATTTTGATGTTTTCCATTTAATGTTTATTAATTTACATGTTTTTCTTTGCAAACCACTTTATATTTTTTCTGATGAAAATTACTACTACTGCTGCTGCTGCTCTACTAAAACTTCACACATAAAACTTGAGAGAGCTTGGAGAATGCTGTGTGGTGCCTGGTTCAGCTGTGAACTATGAATGTAGCTACAACTGAATGGAGCAACTGTAACTGTCCAAGGAACAGGATGACAGAGGTTCATGCTATGGTTTGGGGCAGCTGCTTCCACAAGCTGCAGCAGTACTGCTGATCATTGCATGGCATCTGGGCCATGCAATGTCCCAATTCCAGCAGCCCTAGCATTGACCAGGGAGGAGTGTGTGGGAAGTGCTGATGAGCTGGGTATGGGGTCTCAGTGGTTCTACCTGTTCAAATATTGGCAGAACCAACTGTCCCATCCTTGGAAGAGAGTTGGC
Source organism: Podarcis erhardii (assembly GCF_964252035.2). Lineage (NCBI taxonomy): Eukaryota > Metazoa > Chordata > Lepidosauria > Squamata > Lacertidae > Podarcis > Podarcis erhardii. The sequence continues at coordinate 42,087,501 of NC_138505.1, forward strand.
TGACTGAGGGAGGGAGATGCTCTGAGGAAGACTAGGGTGAAGTCCTTCCCCTCCTACCCAAAGTATGAGAAGTGGTAAATGAAGGTTAGCTGTGTAGAAGAACAGAGTAAAGTTAGGAGGGATATTGCAGGAGCTGATCTCTCAGCAGACCAGGATGAAGGGCTCAGAGTCATGAATGCATAGGAAATAAAGAATGTAGCAGAGAAGAGGCCAACAAACCCAGAAGAGCGTTTCCAGGGAGCCCTGTTCAGGCATTCTCTCTTCATGCGTGAAGGAACTTTAAAGCTAAATTTGCACACCCTTTTCCCTTGTTCCTGCCAGCCTTGCCTCCATGCTGTCCATGCACTGGGGAAAGGTCTGAAGTGAAAAGCCTCCCCAACACATAGAGGCTGCCCACTTCAGCTGAAACCATGAGCCCATGGGAGCAGCCTATGCTTGATGTTGAGAACAGGGCTCCTTTTAACACTCTTTCCCCCTTCAAACGAATTAATGTGTGAGGAGTGACAACGATGTTACAGCATCCAGAAATAACTTATGATGATTGGAAGCTGGAAGCTAATAGCTAGAGCACCAGGCTCTCAAAAATGCAAGACCATACACCAAGCCAGGGACGGCAACGACTGCCTGGATCTTGCAAGAATTAACAGGGGAACAAGGTGGCTTTTTGCACAGTACGGCAAAGTGAGAAAGAATTATCAGAAGTGTACATAGTTAGAAAATTATATTTAGACAATAACTGGAATAATCCAGGCATTACAATAAAAGAACTGGGGACCTTGGGGCTCAAATTATGACACAAAACCCTTCAGGCAGCCTCAAAGGATGGTTTTATTGCACAAGTAAAAGCCTTTGCTCACTTTCTACTTCCCAACAAATGCAGATAAACTAGGACTAAAGCTACCTAAACAGAAAGACTGGCTGCTCAGCTAACTGAAGCATGTAAAATGTCCCAACCCAGGAGAAAGTTCAGGAAACAGGGGAAGATAGAAGTTGGAATTCTGGGCAAAGGTTTGTATAATAACCGAGACAGAAGCGGATGAACTTTCTATAAGTTTCCCCCACCCCAACACCAGTGCATTATTATTCAAGTTTCCCCCACCAGTGCATTATTATTAAAATCCCCCATAGCTCCATGTAAGCAATTTGACATACTGCACCTACAAAATGCATTGTCTTAGGAGAAGGGATTATATATAACATAAATATATCTTAATGACTTTTATCACAACAATTATTCTGTAGGGACTACATCAATTTACTTCATCAAGTAAGGGGGAAAGGGTTTTAAAAGGGCTTCTTCCTCTTTTCCCTTGAGCAATTACAAGAAGCAAATAAACCACAAGGCAGTTTTCTTTCCTTTGCCCCTTTCAGAGGGAAAAAGGATGTTGCCTAATGTCCGATTGAGTTATGCTAACTTTTCAGAGAATGTATTCAATCCTGCATCTTAAGCAATAATCCATCTCTATTTATTTATTATCCCAGCCTTCCCCCCCAAAGAAGATCAAGGTGGCAAACAAAATATCTTATGGATGCTTTTCATCAAGCGCAGCGTGATGGTGTGGACAGGATCTAAGGAGATGTGAAGGTTGACCCTCGGCTCTTTTGACCCTCAACCATCCTGGTTAATGCCTGAGTGAGAACAACAATCGCCTTACAGCAGGGGAAGGGAACCTTTCCACCTGGCAGACCAGATCCCTACCTTCCCCCACCCCAGCAGGTCAACTTTAACATGTTGGTGCCCATACTTACCACTGTTGAGAATCAAACTATTTACCGTATGTTTCTTCCATCGAATTAACTGTACATACCATTTTGCTTCAAAACTACTTCATATTTAGAAAACCTACCTTAGAGTTGTTCCAGAACCTATGAGTTTATTAAACAGAAGCAGTGATGAAGGAAAAACCAACTCTGCATTTCACACATACCATCAATCCCAAGGACATCCAGAAGATCAGTCCATATTCTCCAAAATGTATCTACTAGAACATCCACACCATATACAAATCGCTCGGTCAGTTTGGAGAAAAACTGGAAAAACAGAGCAGAGACAAACCTTAGAAGTTTTATTCCACTTACAATACTTGAAGAATTTATCACCCCAGCTCTTACATACAGTTCTTAACCTTAAATCAAATGTACAGATGCAAAGGCAAGCACAGCATTTGAAAGTGGTAGAAGAAGTGTTCTCTGCAGTTGATCAGAGGGACACTTATTCTAGGTTTGGACCCAAGTTCTGAAAATAAGTTCTGGGGCTGAACCCAGAAGCTTTTTTACATAGAGTCAAACTGTTGATCAAACTAGTCCAAAAGTAGTGTTCCCTGACTGGCAGCTGCTCTCCCAAATCTTGGGCAAGTAAATCTTAGCTGGTTCTGCTACCTGAGATCTTTTTTAAATGGAGATGCTCTAGACAGAACCTAGGACCTGATGCAAGCTAGCATGTGCCACTGAGACAGGAACCCAGAAGTGAGATACTTCACAGGGTTGGGAGACAATAACTGATCAATATTTTGCACATTAACAGCTTGATGCTATACATGACTTAGGCATGCTGAAATCTGTAGATTACAATGGACTGAAGCAAAGCTAAGATTAGGCTTTAAATATTTGCTTTTTCTAGTCTACAACTGAAACAATTCCAAAAGAAACAACAACTTTAAACCAATTCATTACAGGTAATTTGAGAAATATGCACTCTTGGGATTCTCGCATTCACAGAAATACCTGACATTCCAATGTGCAACTGTCAAGATTTTTAAGGAAGGTTAATGATATGCACATGTCACTATTTTATTTTGCAAATGACAGCAATTTCAGGCAAACAGCACAAAACTGTGAAGTATATTAGTGGGGGAAAGTGAAATAAAATTATAAACATGCTTTATTCATTACCAACCCAACCCAATGGACTCCCATCATTCTTCTGAATTAAATATGTGTCATCAAGGTCTCCAGTATCTTGTGACCTATGGTGGAGATTAAATGAATGAACAACTAGCAAAATCTTGCCTCTGATTTTTCTTCTTCCATCACAATTCTGCAAGATTTCTCTTGGAAGGGCTACACTATGCTTCACTTAAACCACTCTCCTAGAGTGTGGTGTTTTTTTTTAAAAAAGAACCCTTCTGTGCACACTAGCTACTGCTCTAAAATGACCCTGGTAAATGAGCTAGAAGAAAGCCTTGTGAAAATTAACCAAGTATTCAATGTCTATCACTCGTATGTTACTGTTAGATGAACCAATTATGCCAGAAGAATGCTACTCTTTTTTTTTTATAATAATTTTTTATTGATTTTCCAACACAAATTAAAGACAAAACAACACACACGCATAGACAAACAAAAACATATAAACATGTATAACTTCAAAACCTCTTTTTCATAAACCTTGCTTCCCAGACTTCCCCTTACCTCCCCTTTTCTGCATCCCTGTTTTAAACTTTTTTTAACAACCCCTCCGCCAATCAATTAATAACATCTTCTTATTTTAGTTTCTTCTCATACTTAATCAGTTACAGCTGTAATTCTATATTTTCCTTTCCCTTGACATTTTAGCACTCATTAATTTTACAGCAGTTCTTAAGATATACTTTAAATTTCTTCCAGTCTTCTTCCACCGTCTTTTTCTTGGTCACGGATTCTGCCAGTCATCTCCGCCAATCCCATGTAGTCGATCACCTTCGTCTGCCATTCTTCCAGAGTAGGTAGTTCTTGTGTCTTCCAATACTTTGCTAAAAGGATCCTTGCTGATGTGGTAGCGTACATAAAAAACGTCCTATCCTTCCTTGGCACCAATTGGCCGACCATGCCCAGGAGAAATGCCTCTGGTTTCTTGTGAAAAGTACATTTAAGTACCTTCTTAATTTCATTGTAAATCATTTCCCAGAAGGCCTTAATCCTCGGGCAAGTCCACCAAAGGTGGTAGAAGGTACCTTCAGTCGCATTACATTTCCAACATTTGTTATTGGGCAAATGATAAATTTTTGCAAGCTTGACTGGGGTCATGTACCACCTGTAAATCATTTTCATAATATTTTCTCTTAAGGCATTACATGCCGTAAATTTTATACCGGTGGTCCATAACTGTTCCCAGTCAGCAAACATAATGTCATGACTAATGTCTTGTGCCCACTTAATCATAACTGATTTAACTGTCTCATCTAGTATGTTCCACTTCAACAGCAGGTTATACATTCTTGATAAGTTCTTAGTATTGGGTTCTAACAGTTCTGTTTCTAGTTTTGATCTCTCCGTCTGGAAGCCAATTTTCCTGTCTTGTTTAAACACCTCCATTATTTGATAGTAGTGAAGCCAATCTCTTACTTTAAACTTCAGTTTCTCAAAACTCTGTAATTTAATTTTTCCACTCTCTTGCTCTAAAATTTCACCATATCTTGGCCATTTAGATTCCATATTAAGTTTTTTCACCTCCTTAGCTTCCATTGGTGACAGCCACCTAGGGGTTTTATTTTCCAGCAAGTCCTTATATCGAATCCAAACATTATATAGTGCTTTCCTGACAATATGGTTTTTAAATCCTTTATGAATTTTTACCTTGTCATACCATAAATATGCATGCCAACCGAATCTATTATCAAACCCTTCCAAATCCAAAATGTCCGTATTCTCAAGAAGTAGCCAGTCTTCCAACCAGCAGAAAGCTGCCGATTCATAGTAAAGTCTTAAGTCTGGCAGGGCAAACCCCCCTCTGTCTTTTGCATCAGTTAATATCTTAAATTTTATTCTGGGCTTTTTGCCCTGCCAGACAAATTTAGATATATCTTTCTGCCACTTCTTGAAACAGTCCATTCTGTCCACAACCTGTAATGTCTGAAACAAAAATAGCATTCTAGGCAATACATTCATCTTAATAACAGCAATTCGGCCTAACAAGGAAAGTTTCAAATTTGACCATATTTCTAGATCTTTCTTTACTTCTGTCCAACATTTATCATAATTGTCTTTAAATAAATTCACATGTAAGAAAATAAGAATGCTACTCTCCAATGCTTAGTATTCTTCCCATGTCTGGATTATGGACTGGTCCACATACCCAAGATGAGCTGGTACCAATTCAGGTGCAGGTGGGAGTTACTATTTAAAAAAAAAACCCCACTCAGCAAATAAAAACAAACAACTATGCAACAAGGAAAAGGTGTCCAAACTAGTTTTTTCCCAGATCTGGAAAAACATTTTTTAACCTAGGGGAGGCCTTTAGCTCCTCCCTCATAACCCAATTTCCATTGCCCTCTTCTGCCCTAGCTCATTTGCCGTATTCTACTCTGTGATATAAAGATGTCTGCAAACATGACATGAAGGCTGGCATCATCAACCCCACCATGTGGGAATCCCTCGCAGACCACAGTGCTTGGAGACAGTCAAGTCGTGCATCTGCAGCAGCACAACCGGATGCCTCCATCTGCCCCAACTGCAACAAAACATGTCTCTAAAGCCACAGCAGGTGCTGTAGCCTTCTAGCAGTTTGACCTCACCCTTAAAAGCGCACTCCTCCATCGTCTCCAAAGACAGACGGATGGCAACCAACAAACTGTAATTTCCACTACTGTTTGCTCCTCCTTCCCACTTGTGCGTCTCCATGCAGCTGAGAATTGTGTACACATCAGCAGCGGCCTTCAGACATAGGCCGTTTCCAGCCCTACCCAGAGACCAAATCTCAGACTTTCCACATGCAAAGATCTATCACAGATCCCACCCTTTAATGTTCATTTTATAAACTGTATGTATCCCAAGTCTGTTCTGCTCCACCAGATGGACAAAGAATCTGACTCGCTATGAGGCAGCTTCCTATGTTCCCAGGATTGCAGCATCTCCTCCTCCTCCAACGATGTGTCTCTCTTACTGCCTTCTTCATTTTCAGCTTTCTCCATCCTTACCACACAACCCATTTTTTAAATCTCTTAGCTCTCCATATTACACCTCAATTTGCTGTCTATGAAGACTGCAAAGTCCTGTGGATAGGGGCTGCATAATCCCTACATCTATCCACCATGCCACTGGCAGAATATAACTATGTTGCACAATAACTACTCAATAATAAAAGTACATGACTTCAGATAGAACATGCCAGAAATTGCAAGCTACAGAGCAGTGCTTTTTAAATCCTGGGGCTCCTTGGTGAAATTATCAGCTATGGCTAACAAGCTCCCCCTGCCCAACAATTTCTGATGTTCCCCTGCAATGCACAATCACAGGGAAGTGTTAGAACATTCTGTGTATACACTCAGTTGCCCAAGAAGAGATGCCTGGATGCCACAAGAACTGGCAGAATGCCTTACATGGGATTAATACACAGGAATTTCTTGGCAGAGAAATAAATCAATGTGGGTCTGATATGCAATTCTTCAGAAGCAGCAAGAAGTAGGACAAATCCAACAAAATCTTGCTTTCTGGGTTTAACTTTCAAGCATCAGATATCAGGTATCTGAAGAAGTGTGCATGCACACGAAAGCTCATACCAATAACAAACTTAGTTGGTCTCTAAGGTGCTACTTGAAGGAATTTTTTTATTTTGTTTTGACTACGGCAGACCAACACGGCTACCTACCTGTAACTATGATTCTGTGAGTTGGTTTTCAAGACCCGCACTTTGAAGAGACTCTCAGGTATCAGCTTATGATGAATAGGAAGGGGAGGCGGCACATTTTCCATTTTTCTAAAGGCACTGAAGGAAAATGAACCAGTGTGTTCCCTCACGTAACAATAAGCACAATTTCATTTAAAGGATAAAAAGTATCCCTTATTTCATAATATTTCCTATACACACTACCCTCCGCCTATCTAATTTCTCTTCCCCATAAAGAGGTATCATTTTTGGAAACATGACCTTTCTGCTGTGGTTTCCGTGGACAAGAGAAAGAGATGGTGACAGCATCTCAGCTTCAATGCTAAGCTTTGCAGTCAAACAGCACTATCACGCAGAAAGGGAGGTCACGAAAGGAAAAGCATCAATTTCTGTGCTGCTTTGGCAGGATGTCAGGCAAGTACTGCCAAGGAGCAAAAATACAAATAGTGTGGGTATATGTCAAAGACAGAAACGAGTCTTCTAGATTGAGGCACAGTCATTAGTTGGGGTTCCCTTTTTCCATAGTGTCCGAAACACTTCAATTCCTGTCCTCCAGGTTCAAGCTCAAAGGAATCCTTCCATTTCTTATAGGTGCAGCAGGCTTGGATGTTCAATGCCTCCACCTATGTATTTATTTAAGGGACTTAGTATATCCTGCCCTTCAGCAAATAAAAGGGGGGTGTCCCCCAGAATGATTTACAAAAATTGTCAGTGATAATAAAGTCCCCCCTTTTAGGCTTACAACCTAAAAGGCATGACAAAAACGGAAAAGGAATTGAAGGAGGAGAAACCTTTATGTGCAATTTCACTTAAAAAAAGCACATTCCAGTTAAAGAGATTTCCATTGGTTCCTTAAAGTAGCAGCCCAGGAAGGAATTTCAGCAATCATTGCTGAGAAAAGCTGCATCTACATTCTCCATTCTTACAGAGAATTGATACAAAGCTTTACTGTCTGCCTTTCACAATTCAATCTCTAAGACTAAGTCATGGATGCAACCACCCAGGGCCGTCTTTACCCAGGGTGCAAGGGGTGGGGGGCACCCAGGCACTGAATTCTAGCAGGCACCCGCCACTGAAGCCGCCTAAGCGCTTAACTATCTACCTGTTACAAAATAGTAAATAATTTTGATCAAGCTAGAAAAACAAAATACATATATACCTAGATATTACCAAAATGTATAACTACTGTTTCACTAAAGGACTTTCGACTTTGTGCGCTCATTTACCAAAGACGCGCTACGCCAGCAGTGGCGCTTGTCATTCACAATGGCAGCGCTTCAGACTCAACGATGGCGCTTGTCATTCTCAATGGTGCCATGCACACGAAATTAACTCTTACATCAAAATATTGTGTTACGTATTGTATTGAGCTGCCGCAGCTGTGCTACTATGCGGCAGTGGGGTCAGCAGCACCTTTGACACGACTGATTTTCTCCTAAGTAGATGCCAAAACAATACTTATAAATCTAAGTGTGGTGGTATTGTATACTTGAGTATAAGTGTATTGCAAATAAATGAGCAAATAAAAAAGTTTGTTTCTTTTTCCTCCCTTCTTTTGTAAACAAGACATAAGGCGTAAGTGTGGTGTCTGACATAAGCATAACAAAAGTTAATTTGGGGGCTAAATTAAATTTGGGGGCACTGGGCGGATCTCTGCACCCCGGTGGCACATATGCTAAAGACGGCCCTGCAACCACCCATAACCGTAGTCTAAGGGATATATTTTCTCCTAGAGAAGCTGCTGGGAGGAGGGAAATGGATGAGGAGGGGAGGATACCAAAATCTTCCTCAGTTTTCCCATTTTGAATCCTCCTCCCCAGGTTTCAAAGCCAGGGGAAATGGCCACTTCTGCACCGTTATTTATCTGCTTTCCACTACTCAAACCCCAAGGAGCTCTTCCAGCAGAGAGGAAAAAAGAACACTGGGCTCCTGCAATATGAATATGTGAGCAATGTGTTCTTTGGTCTCTGCAGCCCAGAGAGATGTCCCACTAACATGCTCCCATGAATTGCAAGGAAGGACAGTGCCCCTGCACCATAAGAGTTGGATAGGAAAAGGAATTTTGACAGCCAACCAATACACGGGTCAAACCAGTGGAAGATTATTTGTGTGCAAGAGGGAATTTTTGACAGGTGTAGCTTGATATAAAGAAGTGAAGAAAAGTTGCACCAATTGAATGGATTTTTAAATATATTCTGCTCAATCAGATTGAAATTTGCCTCATTTACAATCTTCTGCAAAAAAAAACACCCCAAAACCTGCAACCAGCTGGTGACCCAGCAGAAGTTGGCTTGTAAGGTCCACCATTTACCAGCTCTTGAGTCCTCACCACTTTCAATGTAGAGACACATAGCATCTCCTCCCCACCTTTTACAAGAGATCATTACAGTATATTGATTTGTTTATTAGACTGGACTGCAGTCATTCAGATAAAATCATTGGATTTTATTTATTTAGTACAGTAAATTGTGTAGAACATCTAGTTGTCTTATGCACTTCACAACAAATATTTCAGCTCAATTAATCTATTGAAGGCACCATGCTGAAATCATTTCAGATCCGTTTAGGTAAAAAGCTAAAGGTCACTAAGAAAATATTATTTATCATTTATCAGGCTGCAATCCTATGCACAGCTATTTAGGGCTTACTTCTGAGGATTGCAGTGGTACCTCGGTTTTCAAACGTAATCTGTTCCGGAAGGCCGTTTGAGTTCCAAAACGTTTGAAAACCAAGACTCAATAGGCAACAGCTAGGTCTCCAGATCTTGCACTCACCCTTGCAGCATGTTTGACTTCCAAGGCTTGATCGAAAACTGAATAATTTACTTCTGGGTTTTCAATGTTCAAAAACCGAAACATTCGACTTCCGAAACATTCAAAAACCAAGGTACCTCTGTATAGGATTGCAGTATCAATTCCTCTTTTATCTTTTGCCCCCTTCCCCCTACTGTTGTTATAAATGCACTTACTAAAATCATTATCATAATTAGTTCAGGTTAACTTATTTGTCAAAACCACAAGGTCATAAAATTATTACTACTGCTATTTATTTCAGTTCTGAGTATTTGTCAAAGCCAGAGGTCTCATTAAAAAATAGGATTATGTCTTATATTCTTCTAAGCTGCCCACAAAACATGTTTTGGACAGCAACAAAACTTATAAAAATAAAAATACTTAAAATTTCCCTTATGGACACACAAGTAAAAAATGGGTTAAGCAGTTAATAAATCATATAATAAAGACATTCATTATTAATTTCAAATATTTGTGCTACCATGTCAAAGTTCAACAAAAAAAAATATGATTTTTGCTACATACTTATTTACATACATAGGCTGCAGTGCTGTCCCCCCTTCACCTGGGAGCAAGTCCCATTGAACTCAACAGGGCTTTCATCTAGGTATACAGGTATAGGAGATAGGGCTGGGCTGTTAATCCACCTTACACCCCTTCAGGACCCCCCCAAGCCCTATTCTTATGAATATTTAAGTCTCGCCATTACTATTTCAGTTCAACTCGTTTGGCAAAACCACAGGGCCATAACTCCATTCCTATTGCCTACTCCAATTATTATTTTGTGAAAACAAGGTCGAAAAACATTCCTGGTCCTTTCTTCTTTCATTATTCCTTATTCCCATTGCTATTAGTCAATTATTTTATCAGTGATGGTATCATAAAGGCATTCTTATTCCTTACTCCTATTCCTCAGTCCTATTTTTACTATATTCTGCCAAGGACAAGCGCCAACTCCAATAATCACCCCTACCCATCACTACTGCTACCATTTTTTTAAAAAACTGCATTTTATTAGCCTACAAAAACGAACCAAATACGAAGATCCTAAACAAATACTGTGACAGAAAGGCTGAAAGCAGCATTCGCCCCCGCATTCCTGGCGCGCGCGAACCCACGCGAACCCCTGCTTCTCCCCCCGGCCCGGTTTACACGGATTCTTTCTCTACTGTTCGTCAGGCTGTTTCCATGTGTATTCTTTCGCAAAGGAGTCCGCTTAATTGTGGTTGCTATGGACCAAATTTCCCCAACCCATTCAGACATTCCCTCCACCTCATTCTTCGGCAAGTGTAATCTTTGCAGCCGCTGTAAAGTTGGGGGTTTCCCGTTACAGCATTATCATCTGGCCATGAGACAAACCACTATCCTTACTGGCAGAAACCCAGAGGACACGGGGGTTGCCTCTCCGGGAGGTCGCTGCCTGCCCCTCTCGCCCCCCGTCGCAAGGCTCCTGCCCCTTTTCATCCACGGAAATTAAACCGGAATCCGCGTCCCCCCGCCCGGGAGCGACGGGGCTGCCCCTCGCCAGGCCGGGCCAGGCGTCTCGGCGGCGGCGGCGGCCTCCCCGGCGCCTCACCTTCTGCAGGGCGCGCACGTTCTCCTCGCCGAAGAGGCCGCTCACGCCCTGGTAGACGCCGCTGGCGGCCCTCCGGAGGCTGTTCTGCTTGTCGGCCCCGCGGCCCCGCGCCGACCAGGCCCCGGGCGCCGCCAGCAAGAGGAGCCAGAGCCAGAAAAGGAGCAGCAGCAGCAGCCGCGCCCGCCGCCCGCCTCGCGCCGCCATCTTCTCGCGCGCGCCGCCTCGCGCCGCCGCCGCCGCCGGCCACCAGCCGCGGCCTACTCGTAGCGGCGAGCGCCGGCGAGGCGAGCGTGAGGGCGGCCGAGGCCGTTCAGAGCCGCGCTCGCCCCGCCTCGCCTCGCCCCGCCTCGCGGCCCGGCCGCCTTCCTTCCCGGCGGGGCAGCGCCCCCTCAGGGCGGCCGCCTTCCTCAGAGAGGAGCGGAGCTGGAGTCCAGCCGGCCTTGCCCTTGAGACCCCCACCGGCCTTGTATTACTTCACAACGCTCTTTTTTTACGGTTCATTTCACACCCAAACCCCTGGTTGTTGTTGTTTGAATGTGTCATTTATACCCGGCCGAAGTGGGGGTGGCCCCCAGCCAGGGTTTCCCCCGCTTACATTGCAGGGGGTTGGACTAGATGCCCTTTGGGTGCGCTTCCAACTCTACCATTCTAGGAGTCCAAATCTATCTTCTGTGGGGCTTACTCCCTGTATAGAAATTCAACCTAACTACTAAAAAGGGAATTGTGGGCAGTGTTGGTGGTGCCAGGCTATTTCGCACCCTAGGCAAGGCTACCTACTTGCACCCCACCAAAATAATAATAATAATAATAATAATAATAATAATAATAATAAAAACTCCAGTTTTCAAAAACGGATGCCTTGTAGAAAAAAAAATGAAAAGTGCAAAGGTTAAAACTGCTAAGTTTATTTTAAATTTCAATAATATGTAACACAACAAGCTTTGATTATCTTCAAATACAAAATAAAATGTTTTTGGCGCACAAGTCATTTTGAATAATGTTGTGAGTTGTGATGTTAAAATTTAAGTCTCTTAAAAGTTTCGATTTCAGGTTCATGGAAATCTCACTGTGCGTGCCTTTTCCTTTACTAATTTTGTTACTAATTCCTTCAGGTCAAGTGCTGAAATTTGCAAGTTATTTATAAGACACAATATAAACTATTCTGTATAAAGCTGTGTCCCTCAAAGATCAGTACTGCGTCCCTCTGAGGTCTTGAGCTGTAAGCTGCTGCCTAGCAGGCCTAGTGATAGCACTGGCCCTGCATATTGACTTCAGTGGGCCTTAGAATTTCAGCCTAACATGCAGTCCTGTGCACGCCTATTCAGAAGTAACCCAAATATTCTCAGGTAAATGAGCACAGGATCTTATTGATACGCTGCAGTCCTGGGAACATAGGAAGCTGCCTCATACAGAGTCTGATTCTTGGTCCACCTAGCTGAGTATTGTCAACACTGAAAGGCAGAAGCTCTCCAGTGTTTAGGATCGTAGAGTTGTAGAGTTGGAAGGGACCCTCAGGGTCATCTAGCCCAACTCCCTCCCAATGACAGGTGGCCACCCAACCTCAGGGGACATTCCCAGTCCTACCTGGAGATGCCAGGAGGACAGAACCTGGGACCTTCTGCAGGCAAAGCAGATACTCCATCACTGAGCTTCCAGCCCAGGCATCTCCAACCTTTGGCCTTCCAGATGTTTTGGCCTACAACTCCCATGATCCCTAGCTAACAGGACCAGTGGTCAGGGGTGATGGGAACTGTAGTCCAAAACATCTGGAGGGCCAAAGGTTGGATGCCTGTTCCAGCCCTTCCTAAATACAAAACCTATACTTATACCTATCTCAGAATAATAGCACTTATTTTCAGATAAGTGGATACAGTAGATGTTATCAGAAATAAACCGTGCTGATTCAGGGTTTATTCCCAAGCAAGTGGGTACAGGATTTCAGTGCAATTCTTTACATGTCTACTCAAAAGTAAGCCCCACTGTCTTAATTGACACGCATTCCCAGATAAAAGAGTATAGGACTGCAGCCAATCCGTGCAATCTTACATGACTCAGAAGTCAGCCTCACTGATTTAATCAGGGCTTACTCTTAGGTAAGTACGTGCAGGATTTCATCTTAACAGTGCAATTCTAAACATATCTACTCAAAGGTCAGAATTAACTACTTCAGTTATAGCTTTTTAAATTTAAATGTTTTATTGAGTTTTCCTGTAATAACATTGATCATATCAAACAAAACAAGTCCATAAAGAAACCAATAAGTGTGTGGAACATAACAGAATATAAGATATCAATAAAATTACCAAAATAGCTGGTGGTAGGTAAGTGAAAAGGCTTCAGTGCTATTTATTCCTAGGTGAGTATAGGATTGGAATTTAAAAGTATAATACTATGCACCTTTGCTCAGAAGTAGATGTGCAGGAGCAGGTTTTCTGCTACAGTATTGAATATTTCAAACACCTCCTCAAATCAGGCAAAGTGAAGCTTCAGGCAGCAGATGGTTGTTGATTTAATGTATTGTTTTTGTGGTGCTACTGTCCAGAGAGGGACTTCTGAAATTTTCTATCTCAGTTGCCAAAATTATTTGGCTGACTTTGGCTACTATGCACCTTGATGTGGGCAGAGGGCTTGCTATTGTAGCAGCAAATGTCAAAAATCTGCTGCATGAGATGTGCCACCTCTGTTTAGGGTCCTGATCACAGGCAACTGTTTTACCATTCTATCCCCTATCAGCATCGCCCAGTGTGGGGTAGAATAGTAATGCGTAACCATGCACACATGCTCTTGGCTGCACGTACACTGACAAAGCTACTTTCAGGAGGTTAAAAGCTATGCTTGATCATCTGTTAATGTCCTGCTACTTTGGTCAGAGAAGGATTTTATACTTCGCACTTCAAGTGCAACAGATACATGTGAGAGACAGATTTATTATTTATTCAATTTTTATCCTGGCCTTCCAAAGGAGCCCAAGGTAGCCACAACAAGCAATAAAATAATAAAAGCATCTTTAAAACTATTCCAAAGCAGATGCAGGTGGCATTGTATATTTTAAAATATTATATACTAAAATATTATATATCAAAATATGCCCTCTCATGATGATAAAAAATATAAACTAGATTACTGACAATTTCCTGCATTTTAATAGTACTCCAGCAATTGAAAGGTAGGAAATTGTCAACAGTAGTAGTAGCTATGTTTTTACCATTCAGGAGATGTCCACTTTGAGATGTGCTGCAGCCAACCTTTCTGCAATTCTACAAAGTCTGCACCAGGCTATATGTAGTAAAACCCTGCTTGGGTGTACAGAAAGTAATGGCTTCAATATATTTTATGGGCAGCAATTTGTAAAAAGAATTAAAAAGACAGATGCAGAGTTGTTCCTCAGCAGTCAAACATATGTGGAAAGGCTTCCTTGGAAGGCTTAACATGTTTTGATTAGTGCCAAAGAGACGCAGGTTCAAATCCCATATGAAGCTCATTGGGTGACCCTGATCCAGTCACCAGATGAGGTTGGGGGTGAACCATGTGTACTGTATTGAGTTCACTGGAGGAAAGATGGGATCTAAAAACAAAACAAAATTCTGTTCCGTTTCATATTTAATAAAATAATTGCCTGTAGAAGTCCGCTCGCTTTGGATCAGGATTCTAAAAGAACCTTAAAAATGTTTGGCTATTGCTTTACCTTAAGGGAGCCTAGGTGATATCATTCCGTTTTTTCTATTTGCCTTTATCCATTCAACATATCATTTTCTGTCTGATATTCTAGTGTTTTTATTTCTCTCTGTAAGTTGTGATGTGAGAGCTTGAACCTGAAGGCACTAATGAATGGAATGAATAAAGCCTAAGACTGCAATCGTATATACACTGCCCTGAGAGTCAGCCACATTTAATGGAACTTAGTTCTGAGTAGACATGTATAGACTTGGGCAGTAAACTACCAAGGTTCTTATTATTTAGGACTTTCCCCCCAAGAAACTGAGGGCAGTGTGCATGGTTCTCTACCCTGACCTCCCATCTTATTCTCACCAACCAACCCCACCCCCATGAGTTAGGCTAGAATGAAATATACTGACAGTTCCAAGGCCACCATACAATATTTGCTTGTGGCAGAATGAGGATTAGAAACCTTAGTCTAAAGCTTCAACCATTATGTCATACTGTCTCTGTTCCTTTGCCAGGCACAACCTTGGTCATCCTGCTTTATGATAAAGTTTCTCTTTATTTGACTTCAGCTGGCTGTACTTGCAATCAGTAGCCACTGAACAGTGTTTGCTAATACCCTGTTGGCCCCAAATACAGTGGTACCTCGGGTTACAGACACTTCAGGTTACAGACGCTTCAGGTTACAGACTCCGCTAACCCAGAAATAGTACCTCGGGTTAAGAACTTTGCTTCAGTATGAGAACAGAAATCATGTGGCAGAGGCGCAGCGGCAGCGGGAGGCCCCATTAGCTAAAGTGGTACCTCAGGTTAAGAACCATTTCAGGTTTAGAATGGACCTCCAGAATGAAATAAGTTCTTAACCCGAGGTACCACTGTACTCCTTTCATATCCATCCACCTGTGTGACTTGTGTTGAAATAAAAGTCTATTGCGTCCCTCTGTCTTCAGCGGGTTGTGTGTGTTTTGCAGCAATCAGTGACTGCTGCCAAAGTGATTGCAAACACCTCCCTGAGTGCTCAGCCTTGCCTTTTCACATCCGCCTATGTGGGAACCAAAATACATGCGCTTACCATCCTCTGCCCGACCATCAAGCTTGCCTCTCTGATTGGTCACACCTCCTTTCAGCTTTCCAGCTCATTGGTCTTCCCGGGGTGAGTTTCTTCAACATCTCAGGCAATTGGCCAGGTCTTGTGTCAGCTTCTGCCTTGCTCCCTAGATGTTGCATGCTCCTGGCGCTGGGCTGATGTGGAACCAGTCAAGCGTCAGCCAATGGCTGCTTAATCTGACTGTGGTGTGCTGAAACAGGGGATTAATCTGCCCTCCCACCAAATGACTGAGCTGTTTGTTAAGAGAACTGTGCTAAAAGGATCACAGTCAGCAGTGATTCAAACACACAAGCCATAAAATAACAAGATAAAGCAAATTTAATAACAAAATTAACCAGATGATCACTTTGATCATGACATGTGCAAGAAAAAGCCTGATCTGTCAAACAGCAGGTAAATATATTGGCCACATTCTTAGATGAGGTTGTTACCTAGTCAGAACTTTATTGGGCCAACCAGAAATATATCCACTTGGCCAAATGTCAGAATTGGAGCAAGGGGGGTATTTGAGACAACCGCTTTGCTCTTATGCATGTGTTTTCTGCCATGCTGCACATCTGTGTACTAAGGCATCACATGCGGGGGGTGACATGAAGGATGGCTGCCAATCATGGTAGGAGAAACTACATATTAAAATCCAGCTAGGTCACATGAAAAGCTTCCAGAGTTCTTAGGTGCAGTTTCACTCCATATCCCTTGTAATTATTGACTAAAATTTCATCTATAGTCTAGGTGCCACTACCATAGAGCATTGCTGCCTAGAGAGGAAGAACAGTCTGACTATTACCGGTATTCTACAGCAAATAGGAGGAGCATGGGAGAGAGTTGTCAAATCATCCTGGAAACCTCATTCCCTGCCTTTACATTCATTACCCTCCCCACTCAAACCACTTAGATGTGTATGAAAAGGTACATATTTGTGGTGTAGGAATGATACTCTGTGAATGCTCAGAGGCTGGGTCTCCAGGTCTTGGTTTTAACATAAAATCTCAGGGCTTTAGCATCTTCTTCAGGTTCTTCAGGGGAAGGAGTTAAATCTTATAGAAAGGAGCCAAAAGTTGGCGTAAGCTATTTTGTCACAGACCCCATTCATGAGTTTTGCATCCATGGCTGATGGCCATCTGTCGAGAGTGCTTTACAGTGGTACCCCGGGTTACATATGCTTCAGGTTACATACACTTCAGGTTACAGACTCCGCTAACCCAGAAATAGTGCTTCAGGTTAAGAACTTTGCTTCAGGATGAGAACAGAAATCGTGCTCCAGTGGCGCAGCGGCAGCAGGAGGCCCCATAGGCTAAAGTGGTGCTTCAGGTTAAGAACAGTTTCAGGTTTACAGACCCCCGGAATGTATTAAGTACTTAACCTGAGGTACCACTGTAGTAGAGATTCCTGCGTTGCAGGGGGTTGGACTAGATGACCATTGGGGTCCCTTCCAACTCCGCAATTCTATGAGTCTATGATTCTCTCCCCATTTTCAAGTTTGAATCGCCCCATTTCTCAGCACACTTCACTTTGTCCTGTAGGGCCAAGTGAAAGTACAATAGATCAGGAAAAGGAAGAGGCTCAATATCTATTAAATTACTGGGGCCACCAGGCTCTGCTGCCTCTCTCAGTGTGCTCATCCTTGTGCTCATAATCTCACCTCCCTGTGGTCAAGGATTTGGGTTTCAGGAGATTTGGCAGCTGCAGAGACACACTATTTCTTAATATTGCTTCACCTTTACACTGGCTGCACCCCAGCCTGGAGCCTGAGGGCGCACCTGCAGGACAGCTGAGTCACTCCTGAAGTCACTCTTGCATCTGAGGAGGAAACTGGGAGATGCATTTACAAGGGAAAGGGGACACTCTGAGATCTCGAAAGCTGCACTTACTTAGGAGTCATTTCCAGAGGGGTAAAAGTGCCACCGCTGCAGCATCAACGTCCTGAACATGTAGTATTTATTTAAAGTGTCCCTGGATTCATTGAAAAAAATCAGGTAAGCTTAGTCTACTTTGAGCAGAACTAGCATTGAATACACCCTCCTGCCTGGCCCACCACACCCTGCCCAGGTAAGCAGCAGTGACCCCGGTGTCAGGAGTCTGGCTCTGCCTCACCACCCAGGCTGCCACTGATCCCACATAGCATATTTCCACAGGATTTTTAGAAATTCTGTTTCTGCTCTATCTTTCAAGGGTGGTCTCCCATCCAGGCGTGTCACTTCAGCAAGGTGGCTGCCTCCATCTGAGCCCTTTAAACACCCCTTCAAAACTACAATCCCTATAATTCTTTTGGGGGCAGAACCGTGATCAGTTAAACTGGTCCAAAGCCAATGTAAGCATGGAGTGCAGAAGAAATGCCCTAAATCAGGCATAGGCAAACTCAGCCCTCCAGATGTTTTTGGGACTACAACTCCCACGATCCCTAGCTAACAGGACCAGTGGTCAGGGATGATGGGAATTGTGGTCCCAAAACATCTGGAGGGCCGAGTTTGCCTATGCCTGCCCTAAATAAAGCTCCCTTGCCTTTAATTCCAACTTCCCCAACTGGGGGGGGGGGTTGCTTGTATTTACTGTCACTTTGGCTGTAGCTGTCTCTGATCAACAACAGAGAAGTTGAGGTAGGTGTAAGCTAAAATCTTTTGCACCTCTTTTTCTGTAGATGTGTGTGTATATGCATACATCACACATACAGAGAGGTACATGAGATGCACAGGCATATGCGTGTAAATACACATTGCATTGCACAATCTATATACTTACAGTCATAGATCCGGTTTTATAAACGTACATACATATAGATAGATTTACGCTAATCCCTTTGGCAGCTACTGCTGCTGCGAATGCACCGCTTTCCATACCCCGCCCTTTTTTGCATTGAAAAATAGACCTAGTTCCGTGCCTGCACTCTTTCCTTCTCCTCCTCCATCATCAGCCCTGGCGGAAGCTTACCGGGGAAATGGGAGGTGAGCTGTCCCTGAAAAGCTGCTTGCAGGAGGCGGAGCCCCCCAGTCACTCGCCCAGCGAGGAAGCAGCAGGCTTTCAAGCCGGTGCGTTGCAGCAGCAGCAGCAGCCGCAGCAGCAGCCCTTGCCTGAGCTAAGCGCGACCTCGCCATGTCTGGGGCGCCGGAGATCATGGAATCGCAGGTGATGTGGGAGCCGGACTCCAAGCGCAACACCAACATGGACCAGTTCCGGGCGGCGGTAGCTGCTGCCTACGGGATTCCCCTGGGTGAGTCTCTGCTGGTGCTGCTGCTGCTGCTGCTGCTGGGGCCGCAGGGATGGTGCCTTTGCGCTTGGGCGCCAGCTGCCCTCCTGGCGCCAGCTGCCCGGGGCTTGGGCATCAGGCGGCGATGCAGAGCCGCCGGGGAGGCTGCGAGGCTTGGCTCTGGGGGCAGAAGGAAGCGTCCCGCAGATGAAGCGTCGCCCGGGGCGGGTTGCCGGGGCATCTTTCCTTCGTCGGGCGCCGGGTCTTGCCCGGCCACTGGGGCGAAATGGAGCCTCCGCGTTGCGAGGAAGTCTATCTCTGGGTGGCTGGGCTTGAGGGGGGGGGCGGACTGCTGCCTCGACGCCTCGCTTAGGGGTTTCCGTGAGCTGCTGGGCAGAGCAGTGCCCGCCAACCTGGTGCCCGCCCGATGTCTTGGACTAGAACTCCCATCAGGGAGGCGCAGCCCAAAAGCATCTGGGGCGCATCTCAAGGCTGGCCTGGGGGACCAGTTGGTTATGGGTGCTCTTCCGTTCAGAGACGTTTCTGCATTTGGCCTTGGCAATTTCACTTTAATGTGCTAACTTAGCATCTCTGTTCCTAGCTCAGACCCATGCCCCTTTTAAAGAAACCGTTGTGAAGTACTAAAAATAGGGCTTAGAATGCTCTGAGCATGTGCAGAGTATTTTCCCATTTCTGCTGAGCAACCGCCCCCTTGCACTTCAGTTCCTCATGTAGGCCTGAGTGAGGCCTGGCAACAGATTCTGAGAACCTGTCATTGTTGAAAAGCCATCCCAAGCCCTTGACTTGCAGCGGTTCTCCTGTCTTGTTCAGTCACAAATGTGAACCCTGTGCCTGTCTGCATTTGTTGGCTCCAATAAAGGGTGTAGTACAGGGAAGCTGGGCACCTGAAAATATTTATTTATTCAGGTATTCAGTCTCCCTCTCCAATTTTCTTTGGAACAATTTCTCCCAGAGATTTGTTTATTATTTTTTTTAAAAAAATAAGATTCACAGGGCACCACAGTTCTGGGCACCACAGTTCAAGAAGGACACTGACAAACTGGAACGTGTCCAGAGGAGGGCAACCAAAATGGTCAAAGGCCTGGAAACGATGCCTTATGAGGAATGGCTAAGGGAGCTGGGCATGTTTAGCCTGGAGAAGAGGAGGTTAAGGGGTGATATGATAGCCATGTTCAAATATATAAAAGGATGTCACATAGAGGAGGGAGAAAGGTTGTTTTCTGCTGCTCCAGAGAAGCGGACACGGAGCAGTGGATCCAAACTACAAGAAAGAAGATTCCACCTAAACATTAGGAAGAACTTCCTGACAGTAAGAGCTGTTTGACAATGGAATTTGCTGCCAAGGAGTGTGGTGGAGTCTCCTTCTTTGGAGGTCTTTAAGCAGAGGCTTGACAACCATATGTCAGGAGTGCTCTGATGGTGTTTCCTGCTTGGCAGGGGGTTGGACTCGATGGCCCTTGGGGTCTCTTCCAATTCTATGATTCTACAGTGATAAATGTAGATGTGACAACCGTGTTACCAGGTAACTGAAAAGAGAGTTTTCTTGGGCAAACAGTTCTGTTCTGTTTTTCTGGTGATGGGCAACTTAACTCTAGTCACCAATGGCCTTGCCTGTACTGAAGGGACTCATAATACATGGGCCAATATTTTAAGTATCTGATAACAGTGATATTTAATTTTAATTTTATTTATTAAATTTGTATTTCACCTGAAGATCTCAGGGTTGTTCATGGCATATAAAATACAGAATAAGACCACAAAGTACATAATAAAAACCAGAACAAAACAAGCCAACAACATCCCCCGTATAGAGACCTAAGCTGTGGTTTAGCTGTCCTAACGGGAGCTGCTGGCTAAACTATCATCTTGCTCAGCCTTGGCTGCAGCTTTGGGTCGCTCTGAGAAAAGCAACCAACAAATATAAACATGATATTAAAGTTGGGGGCGCAGTATTGAAGGTCATAGTACAGTTGCCAAAGATTCAACAATGATTTTGTCATCATGGTGGAGGGAAGGTCTAAGTCTCTTAAGCTTCAGTGGGTGCACCTTTGCTCCGTTAGCTTTCATGGGGGAAGGTGGCTGATCTTGTCATGGCAGGGCAGCACCCCCACCCACCCATACATAGTGTTGGACTGGGATCTGGGAGACTTGGATTCAAATCCCCACTCACTGGGTGATTTGGGCCAGTTCTGCCCCATGGCCTAACCGACCTCACAGGTAGGTTGTGAGGATAAAATGGAAAGGAGGAGAGGTGTGTACACCACCTTGAGACCTTTGAAGGAAAGGTGGGATATACATAAAATAATTATTTAACAAGAGTGGGTTGTATGGTCAAGAAGGCGGTTTCTGCACGTGCTGTAGAGGGAAATGCGGGGCAGATGGGGCTTGTCAACCTGGGAAGCTGAGCTCACCTAGGAGAAGGAAAGCTCTGATCCCAAACCTCTACTGTCTTGCGGGATATCTTCGGGAGTAGTATAGACTAGTGAGTAAACCCTACACAAATCTGGAGAGGAGTCCCTAAGGCGGTTGGATGGCATCTTGTGTTCCTCCTTCCAGCAGCTCCTGCAGCCAAGCTGGTGTCCAATGTATTGCTCTGCTTTCCTTTGGACCGCATCAGCCAGGCCGGGGGGGGGGGGGGGCTTGTCATCTAGGCAGCCCAGGACCTCCATGCACACTTCCCAGGCTTCTGCCCCGGATAGGTCACCTGGGTGCTGCTACTGCAGCAGTTTGACTTCATCCCTGGAGGTGCAC
Source organism: Podarcis erhardii (assembly GCF_964252035.2). Classification (NCBI taxonomy): domain Eukaryota; kingdom Metazoa; phylum Chordata; class Lepidosauria; order Squamata; family Lacertidae; genus Podarcis; species Podarcis erhardii. The sequence goes on from NC_138505.1 coordinate 42,109,179, forward strand.
TTCATTGTCTCTCCAGACTGACGGCTGCCAACTGACAGTGGCCCTACACTGACCGGCAGGGCTTTCCAGGGTTTCAAGCAGAGGATATTGCTAGCCCTACCTCAAGATGCTGGGGATTGAATCTGAGGCCTTCTGCATGCAAAGCAGATGCTCTCTCCCTGGGCTACAGCCCTTCCCTTCACAATCTAGTGGGAAGCTCTTCTGTGCAAGCCCTTTTAAAGTGAGCGGAATCGGACAAGAACTTGCTCTTCTTCCAATGGGCTTTGCAATGGATTCTGCCCTGGTCCAGATCTGTCCATATGCCACATTATGGCATTTGTGTTACTGTCATACCTCGGGTTGAATATGCTTCATGTTGAGCGCGTTCAAGTTGCACTCCACGGCAACCCGGAAGTAACGGAGCGCGTTACTTCCGGGTTTCGCCGCTCGCGCATGCACAGATGCTCAAAATGACGTCATAAGCATACGTAGAAGTGGCAAAAGCGACGCACGCCTGCGCGGATGTGCTGTCCCTAGTTACGTTTGCTTCTGGATGCGAACGGGGCTCCGGAATGGATCCCGTTTGCATCCCGAGGTACCACTGTATATCATATACTGCTTACTTGCCCAAGTGGCTTTTTAGAGGTTTACTGGTTTTAAAACCAATTACAAGAAAGATAAGCACACATAATTAGAATACTCAATAAAGCAGTTCCACCAGAACATTAAAATAAACACCCACAATTAAAGTGTGCAATAGCACACTACCATTAAAACAGTTCAACAGTAAAAGCAGCAATTAAAACAGGAAGTTTGGGTCAGGAGAATGCTTGCCTAAATTGGTGTGTCTTCAAGAGCCAATGCAATGTCCGTGGCACCTAAAACCTGCCATCCAAAGTGGAGGGCTGTTGTTTCTCTCTGCTTCTCCATTAAACCGTGGCCTTACAACTAAGTTAAAACTGTCATGTCATTTTCAGGCAGTGTGAGGACAGCCTGGTGGCCTCTGGGTGATGAGCTCATTTTGAGCTCCACTTCTCGAAACCCTGTTTCTTTTTCATCTCTGTAGCATCTTTCATCGTCATTTCACTGAGTAAATTAGCACCTTCTGTTTGTGCTTCGTATTTAGCAGGTTGAAGGCCCACAAATGTGGAGGTTGGCTCTTTGGCGGACCTGGGGCATATCTCCCGGACCATCAGAGCCAAAGATTAATTGTCCTGCCCCCCCCCCTGCAGTCCACCTTCTCTAGTTTTTTGCTCCCTAGGAAAACAGCAAAAGGGTTGTTTGTTTGACCTCCACCTTTTATAATGGCTAAGGACACCCGGTCCTGCTTGATTTCCATAAGATCCTCAGGTGTCTTGACGGGAGGAGGCAATATTAACCATTTATCAGCAAGCAAATATGGGAGCTAATGACTTATTGAAGAAGAGAGAAAGAAGCAGGTGGCTTTCCCAGTTCAGCCAAGATTGGAATTGTGAAGTGGTGAAGTCTTGTGGTGGCCTGGCGTCTCCAGCTAGGGCTGGCTAAAAGCTCCTATCTGAAACTCTGGAGAGTTACTGTAGAGACACCATGAACCTAGATGAACCAGTGTTCTTACGTAGCATAAGGTAACTTCCTATGTGACTCCTTGCCCAAAGACAATTAGCATCTCAGTCTGTGGCTTGGGCTAGGAGTTCTCTCATTGACTAATTGCCCAGTTATTGGGGGCTATCATAATGCATTATATCGATTGGCCCTGAGTTGGGCAGGGAAAGGACCTCCTCACTAACCGCATACATTTAAAACAGTATGACTTGGGATTTGTGTAGGGTTTGTTCCTGAGCCTTTTCTTCACCCGAAGATACCCCACAAGGCAGCAGAGGTTTGGGATCAGAGCTTTCTTTCTCCTAGGTGGTTGATGAGCCCCATCTACCCCGCATTTCCCTCTACAGCACGTGCAGAAACTGCCTTCTTGACCATTCAACCCACTCTTGGTCTTGTCCACTCAATCCTCCAGAGCCTGTCTTCTTATGCAGGGGAAGTCCCTAAGTCACTGAGGGTTTGAGACCCATCAGCTACTCACACCTGGTTTAGCCGCCAGTCAAAGCCATTTCCCAGGGTGTGGCCAATGTTGCAAGCTTCTAGGAGCCACAGATGAGAGCTGAGTGCAGGGTGGGGACCAGAGGTTTGTTCAGTGTAGAGACAATACTGAACTAAATGAACTAAAGCAGGGTGGACAGACTACCCCAGAAGGAGCATGGCATGCCCCCCACCAGATAGTACTACTCCTCCCCTAACTCCTCATACGTCCCAATAAGAAGTAAGATTCATATTTATATCCTGCTTTTCTGTAGGATAGCCAAAGCAGTTTATAAGAAGATAGGGCACACACATACAATATTTTTGTGTCCTATCAAAATGAAACAGAATAAAATTGGAAACAGCCCAATAACAACAAAATGGCAAAATCTGAAACAATTAACCTTAGGCAGCCAAATCTTAGGCTGCAGATCACTTGCACATTGTGTTATAGATTATCATTGAAATAAAGATGTCTATATTTACCCTACAGCCAACTACAATGAATTGTACCATTGGTCGGTGAATCACTATGCAGATTTCTGGGCAGAATTTTGGAAGTTTAGTGGAATTGTCTTCTCCCGCCTTTATGATGAGGTAAGCCATTAGGGATCTGATCCTCTTGCTTTATTTATTATTATTTGGAAAGATTTTCAAGCCACTCAGTCTAAAGGCTCTTAGAAGCAGTGCACATAATAAAATTGTAGCTAAAGCACAGCTAAAATACACCAAACAGACACACACACACACACACACAGGAGTAATGATTAAAGCACAGTTTTTAATTTCAAAGATTTTGCACTGCATCCAGCATTCTCTGCTAGTGCAAGTGTGAGTCTGAATGCTGCATGACAGAGAAATCCAGTGCAACAGTTGCACAACAGTAGAAACACATTGTGTGACAAAGTTAACCACAACCTACTTGTACAACAGTGTTCCACAAGTGCAAAACATTTCACCAGTGGAACAAGTATTTTGCTAAGTGACTAAGAATTCTTTCATACCCCCATTTGCCCCACCGCTTTCCACTGGGGCAACCTGCAGTTTAGCGCTGAATTGGAGCAAAGGGCAATAGGCTTTTCCACGGAGTGTTCTGATTTAGTGCTAAAGACCAAGTGGGGCAAAGGCTTGGAGCTGTGCCTGCAAAGCAAAGCACAAGGGGAAAACTGCTGGTGGGAGTTGTAGTTCAGCAGCACCTGTGGGGCCGAAGGTTTCCCCCACCTGCCCCTGAGGTTAAAGAGACCAGCAGTGACAGGACAGTGGGGCATGCATGGATCAGTGGCAGAGAACAAGTTTTTCATGCAGTGTTTTACGTATATAAAACATTTCATGGCTGCCTTTCAGAGCAACCACCCTCCAGGTGCTTTGCATCAAAATACACATTTCAATAATATACCATAGGCTTAAAAACAGTAGTTAAAAAACTATGTCTTTTATCAGTTTTTGATGGATCGAATATGGATTTAAAATATTAACCTCTTAATTTTTTTCTATTAGCTTGTTTGACCATATCACAGGTCTAGAAGAAGTAATCAGGATTTTCTGTAAACATTTTGTTCAATAATGTAAAGTTTATTCTCATTTCTGGGAGATTGACTCATAAATTGCATGTATCTTGGGTACAGCTAAACTTCTGGATTTTGCCTCCATTTGGCAACCATATGTTACTTATATGACAGGCCAAGCACAGGGATGGCAAGTACTGATGAAATATGGCTTTATTTGGTATTTATAAATTTTTTTTGTATTCTCTCTGTATCAGGTTGTTTTTTTGCTATGGCATCTAATTCATTGTGTAGTCTCTTGATAATGTTCTTTGTTTTATGAGGTATGGATGTGAACCTTGGTTTTCTGTTTTGTACAATTTTCTTTCTTTTTTCATATTTTATATTAGGTTCATGATACAGTTTTGAAAATTTAATATCTTTGAGCCAAGCCAAACAATCTATAGAATCTAATTAAACAGTTCAAGAACACAATTTAAAAGCAGTAGTAAAGTAACCACTAATACTAAAAAATCAGTGTGACCTTTAATTTTAAAACAGCATCAGATCTGCTACAAGCAATTTGATGCAAGTGAATCTTCAAACCACATTTAAGAAATGGGATATTTTTCTCAGTGGAGTGGTTACATTAAGTAATATGTTTGAATGTTGAATGTGTATGTGTAAAGACATTGGTTAAAACAAGCACCCTTAGATGTACTTCTGGTTAAGTGTTTAACGGTTATTGTATTTGTATTTAAAAACCAAAAGAAATGTTTAACAAAAGAAAGAAACAGGACATATGGGGTGAGTCCTCTATCCTTTTGGGGACAGGGTTTGAGTTCCCAAAATGAGGGAGGACATGTAGGTGAGAAAGTCCTGTCTGTGGAACTGGTTTTGCAGGTGGGCCAATGAGCAATTCGAGTTAAAACGATGCCCTGTAGCAAGTAATGTGAGAGATTTTTGCCTGACTAAGAATGGAGCCAAGTTCATCCTTCTGTCTCAAGCACCAGCACAGTCCTGGCTTGCGCTGGCAGCAAGATTAGGTGGTGCATTGCATGTGGAGAGATGACAGTTGTCAATCCGGTCCACCACGTCAAAGTGAGAAACAAGAATATTGGGGAGAGGTGGGGAACACTTTTCTCTTTTCTGGGCTTATGCAGGAGAAAGAAAACTGAAGTGAAGGCCTTTCAGTTGGAGGCTGGGGCCCCCCTGCACTATACATTTAAAGCACAGATGTATAACCTCAGAGAATCCTGGGAGCTGTAGTTTAAGGGTATTGAGTGATGTTAGGAGGCCCCTATTCCCTTCCCAGAGCTACAGTTCCCAGAGTGATGGTTTAACAGTCTTCCAGGGCCGAAACTAGGCTTTCTGTCACCTGGGCAAAGACCCAGTTTGTCTTACACCCCCACGTGTGTTTGTGTGTACACACACACACACAACTCAACACGTTTCATAAAGGGCATAAAAAGTAGTTTGAAATAGGCTGGAGAAGAGATAGTAAAATTGTCTGTGTATATATCATTCAACCTTAAGTAGATCTTCTCAGAGAGTAATAGATCTTTTGATGAATTCTAAGAAGTATTATGACTGTATGTAATAATAATAATAATAATAATAATAATAATAATAATAATAATAATAATTAATAATAATAGAAACTGTGATAATTATCAGGCACATGGTAGAGAGTCCTATTGAACTCAGTGGGACTTACTTCTAAGTAAAAATGCTTAAGATTGCAGTATAAGATTGCAGAATCTTTACACAGTTACCTGGGAGTAAACTCCATTGAATTCAGTGGGACTTACTTCTGAGTAGTAAAGGCATGCAGTTTAAGACTCTAAGGCAGGCATGGCCAAACTTGGCCCTCCAGATGTTTTGGAACTACAGCTCCCATCATCCTTATCTTAACAGGACCAGTGTTCAGGGATGATGGGAATTGTAGTCCCAAAACATCTGGAGGGTCAAGTTTGGCCATGCCTGTGAGTCTAAGGAATAAAATGAATAAATACTTAACAAGTTTTCTTTAAAAAATGCTGGCTGCTGAGCCATTGCAATTAAAGAATTTGACGTGGATTGGCTACATTTTCCTTCCAAATTACAAGAAGGGATAAATACAAAGTGCTTCATATTTCAGCATCATATTTCTTTCATTACAGGTATTTTATTTTCAGTATAAAGAGGACTCAGTTTTTGTAGCTGATTGTAGGCGGCAGTGCCCTCTTTATGTATTCACATGGTGTAAACATGTATGTTGTCCTCTAGATCCAAACACAGACACACACACACACACACACACAGAGAGAGAGAGAGAGAGAGAGAGAGAGAGAGAGAGAAGACACAAGCAAGCAATACTCCAAAGTGCTTCTGTTCCCAAAAAGTGCAGGAGGTGTTGTTCTGATCTCTTCACCACTTTTAATTGATCTCTGAGATGTTGAGGGAAGCAAAAGAAGAAGAAAGAAAGCCACAAAACTTTCCCTTTTCAACTTTGCTTGGAGAGAAACCTTCTCTAGGATTTCTCTTTCACACACAGTTCCAGAAACAGACAGGGGGAAAGAGGAAGGTTTTCCTGCTTCCCCTTGCAAATGAGCGTCCCTCTGGTGCTCAGCAGCCACAAGGAGGGGCATGGTCAGAGGACCCCCCCCCCGCAAGCTGGGAGCCTCACTGGTGCCCCTCTAGAGGCTTCACCCAGGGCTGAGAACATGGCTAGCCCCCCCCCTTAACTACAGCCTTGCCCTCTTCTCATGGAACTCAGTCAGGGGAATAGGGTGGGGGTCCTCTAACAACACTCAGCACCCTGAACAAACTACAGGATTTTTTCCTGGTCGGTGGCAGGAAGCCATGACAGTTTAACACGGCACGATACTGCTTTTAACTGTATAGTGAGTATGGGGCCCAAGCTGTGGGTCAGGCTGTTAGTGTCCAGTTCACAGCCCTGAAGGTGGAATCAGGGCAAAAGTGGGGCTTTTGTAATGGTTGCTTGCTATCCCCCCACTGCAGGGCAAGCAACCATTTCCATGGTTGGGGCGAAATGACTGAATGCGAGATAAAAAAGGGGCAACTTTGGAACGAGACTTTTTAAGGGGATGAGGCAACCCTAGAGCAGCCTTCTCCCAACCTGCCAACCTCCAGATGCTGTCAGAGTGAAGCTCCCATCATCCCTTGCGGAATTTATATCGCTCTGTTCAGTTTTGGAAAGGCTTTGTGTGTTTTAAAATAGAAGCAGTATTCTTTTAATAATCTGTCTTAAAATGGTAGTTTTTGTTTAAGCTGGCCTGGGACCTCGTGTGAAGGGCAGGTAAGAAAACTTGCTAACTAGGCAAATAAAGCTTTGTCCTGTTGGCTTTGCTTGCTGGGGCTGCCAGGAGCCCCAGTGCCAGGGAGGCCACAGACTGAGAGAGGCTGTGTAGCAGTGAAGATGCCTGAAGCAGTGTGGGCCTTGAGGCACGGTGGTCTCTCACGTGGGATTCTGGTAATGGGGAAACAAGCCAGCCTGGATTTTGGAGCGTGGGAACTCTTCTCCGCCCCAGTAGCAGATAGGACCATGAAGCTCTTCTTTCCTAAGGATGTCCGGCCTTTTTTCCACCAGGTGATTGACCCTTCCAAGGGCATTGTAGATGTTCCAGAGTGGTTTAAAGGCAGCAGGTTGAACTATGCAGAAAACCTCTTAAAGCACAAAGAAAACGATAAAATTGCGCTCTATGCTGCACGTAAGTAGTCATTGTGAATCTTTGCTCTTGTGACACCTGTGATTCTTCTCTCTCTCTCTCTATTTTCTGCCCCTGTCGTTTTATTGTGCTTTATTTATAATAACACGCACATTCATACAATTAAAGAACAGTAAACTAAACATTAGCAACAGTCAGCCAGAGAAGTATCACTTGCAGCCGTCAACCTTGTGCTTCTACCAATATTTCTCTTCATTGCAAAACACTTCTTTCTATACAGTGGTACCTCGGGTTACAGGCGCTTCAGGTTACAGATGCTTCAGGTTACAGACTCCGCTAACCCAAAAATAGTACCTTGGGTTAAGAACTTTGCTTCAGGATGAGAACAGAAATCATGTGGCAGAGGCGCAGCACAGCAGGAGGCCCCATTAGCTAAAGTGGTGCTTCAGGTTAAGAACAGTTTCAGGTTGCGAATGGACCTCCAGAACGAATTAAGTTCTTAACCCGAGGTACCACTGTAATTTTTGCCTCTGGAAGACTCTTCTTAGTTGAATTTGTACTCCCTTTTCTCTCTCTTTTTATCTGCTTGACTTGCAGCCCATTTCATGGAGTGGTAAAATAATCAGGCCAATTTGGGGGGGGGGCAGAGTATATTGATTAGCCTGGCAGTGTGTCTGTTGGGCAGACTTGCTCTGGGCTTCCCCTTGTTGCCAAACGCTTCTGCCTACTGCCATAGAGACTCTTTCCTGCCCTGCAGGCTTTGTAGAGAGATTGCAATCGTCCCAAACTAGTTTGTCAGGCAGCCCTTTGCCTAACCTGCTCTCCCCTCGGCTTTTTCTCCCACCTGCTGGGGACTGGTTGTCTTAAGCAACCAGCCTGTTCGCAGAACTCCTAGTTCCCACAGTTTCTTGGGGGCACTGCTTCCTTTTTCCTTCCTGTAACTCTGTGTTTCTCGGCCTGGTGCCCTTCAGGTGCTGCTGAACTCCGGCTCCCACCAGTTCCAGCTGCCCAATGGAGGGCACATCAGGTTGGCGAAGGCTGCCATTAACTCATCACGGATGGTGACAGGTTTTCTGGATGAGTCTTCATCTTAATGCAGACTTGCAAATAATCCCATGAAACCTGCCTAGGCACGCCAGTTCCGAATCTTTTAAGGGTTGCAGCCCAGCAGATGACCACTTACCAAGGTTGCTGCGGGACGGTGGCCTTTCTGCACGGGGGCTTGGTCTAGATGGCCTTTGAGGAGCCTTCCAACTCAACGATCCTACTTCTCAGGGGCAATTGGTGGCAGTCAGGCCATATGTCATGTCTCAGCTAGGGGGGTTCTCCTGAGAGAAAGACCAAGCAGGCTAGGAGAGGTGCCGCCTGGGGGTGAGGAGCTGGGATCCTCTGACGAGGCCCATGAGGGACCACCCCATCCAGGATGGGTTTGGCTTCTGACATCAAGGCCAAATGGGTCCCAAGCCAGAGGGAAGGTGGAAACTCGCCCCATCTGGAGAAATGCCCAATCCTCTGTTTTGGTCGCTAGCTTGGACCCTGACTGTGGACTGTTCTGCCTCTTGCCAGACCTTTAGTTTTGGACTCTGAACTTGGGCTGGTCCTGGATGCTACTTTGGTTGCCACCCTATTGGTGCTGCTGCTGGCAAGTCTCCCTGCTGGCTCAGGAGCCCGGGGGGAGCAGGAGACTGTGCATCCTGGGGTGGTAGGTGGAGTCGCACAGCCTTGTGGGACTTGGGTCACCTCTGCATCACACACTTAAAGCATGCGGCTTCCCCCTGAAGGATCCTGGGAACTGTGGTTGACCCCTCACACCACCTGTAACAAGCTACAGTTCCCAGGATTACTGGGTGGGGTTGTGACAGGTAGCCATGTGCTTTAAGTGTGGTGTGTAGAGGCAAGGGAAGTTGAGAGCTTTGCTAAAGGAGCTGGGTGTGTACAGATTTGCACCATGAGCAGGTAACAGGATTTCCCCACAGGCTCTCTTTGATGCCAGATGTACCATCCCTCCTCGAAGTGTGCAAGATGCAGGGGTGTATCGCGAGGCTGCATTGTTCCTCTCCTCCTCCACCTCCTGGTTCTTTATTCTGCTTAAGGAGATTTAAGGGCTAAGCTGGCGTGGGGTTTTTATAGCTCCAGGTTTAATGTCAGAGCAGGGCTTAAGCAGTCTGGCACCCAGAAGGACCAGTGACGGTCCTTGCCAAGTGTTTTGAGATCCTTTTTTGGGAAAGCAGGAGACCTCTGCAGCAGCTTCCACCACTTCCTTTGAAATGCTGCACAAGCAAGGTTTTTGTAGCGCTTCTGGTGCTCCCCTCCTTGTGGTTAGAATAGCTGCTTGTGCTGAGCTTTGGGGCCGAGCGTGTGGAAGCTCTGACCCTCCAGGGGTTTCTGCCCGCCCTGGTCAGCGTGGCCAGTGGTCAGGGAGGGTGGAAGCTGTATTTCATCTGTTTGGCAGTGGAATGGGCTATCTCAGAAGGTTTCCAAGCACTATTCAGAGTGTTGCTGCTGACCTTTAAAGCCCCAAATGGCCTTGGCCCTTTGTAGCAGAAGGAGCATCTCCACCCACATCGTCCAGGAGATGTCAAGGAGATAAATAACTATGCAACTTTTAGAAGACACCTGAAGGAAGCCTTGTATAGGGAAGTTTTAGTGTTTGCTGTTTTATTATGTTTTTATATGTGTTGGAAGCTGCACAGAGCAGGGCTGGGCAGTGTTGGGTTTTCAACATCATGGCAATAAACCGCACTGTTGAAAAAAGCTGCATTGGCCCCAGCCGGTGAGGTGCCGGGTGAAACTGCTGCAGCCCTCACCATGGGAGCTGAGGCGCTTTCACCTCAGCCCCTCGCAGCCTTTCCCAGCCTGGTGCCTCTCCCACCATTCCTGCCCTCTGAGCTGAAGGCAGCTGGGGTCCAAGGGCCCATGCAAGGTCACCGCTCTCCTTCCTTACTGCGCTCTGGCTGGCATAATGGCTGCCAAAACCAGAGAAGACCTGGCTAATGTATCTTTGTTATTCTGCGAATAAAAAAACAAAAACCTTTTTGAGTCCATGGCTCCCTTGACCAACTACATCCTTTCTGCGGCACGCCGTGGGATCAGCACCCCTGACCATCATTCAAGCCCAGGAGCCGAGTTAAGTCACCCTTTGCCGGCAGAGCTGGCAGCCTCTCACCCTTTTTCAAACACCCTCCCTTGTGGAGGGTTCCCTCAGCCTCCTCTCCTCTCCTTGGGAGTCCTCCAGGTGGCCGCTGCTGCCACCCCTGGTCTCTGAGCTGCCCCCCTCCCCCAAAGAGAGGCCTCCTCACACTGCCCCACAGGGGCCTGGGAAGAGGATGCCCCAGCCGTAGTGGCCCAACAGAGACTGGCCAAAAGTGAACACGAGGCCAGCACCTTACCTTGGGAGGCAGCAGCAGGCACTGCCGGGCTTGCAAGGTGGAAAGGCTCCCAGGCAGGCCTTGCACACAGAAAGCACAAGAAAGACCAGTGCAGCGCTTGCCTGCCTGCCCGGCTTCCCACTAGTCTGTCCATTCCCAACAGCAAGGGCTGGCGGAATGGCTGGCTGGGCTCCCTCGCCCGCTTGCTTGCTTACTCCAAGGCTGCCTCAGCTCCTGGCAATCAGCACCCCCTGGCCAGCCCCAGAGGCCCATTCGCCTGGGGAGCTTGTAGCCAGGGCTGCTGCAACAAGCAGCTGTGCAAGCCTTGGGGAGGCAGAGATGCGAGGGAGGAAAGGAAAGAGGGACAGAGGCCAGCGTTGCCCACAGCACCCCGGCCATCATTCAAGGCACCCCAGGGTGCCACAGCACACTGACTGAAAACCACTGCTGTACTGTAGTATACTGTACTAAACTGTATAGTTATTTTGATACTGTGCTATTCTACACTCAGTGCAATTTTTCTAGAAAAAGGGGTGCCAGAGCTCACCATGAACTTCTACCTTGTTCTCTTAGAATGACAATGGCGCCCACCTGAGAGGTTCTGGAGTTCAGCTCCGGTGAGCTCCAGCTGAAAAAAAAATCCTGACTACCCTACACTGAAATGCTTAAATGTTTCTTTTATTGTCCTTGAATCTTCCTGCCACCCGTGCCATCCTCTCCTGCCCCACCAGTGTGGTCTGGCATTTCCAGGTGGGGCTGGGAGGGACTGAAGCCCAGGAGAGCTGCTGCCAGTTGGTGTAGACAATCCTGACCTAGATAGACCATTGGCCTTTCTGGGCACAAGGCAGTTTCTTAGGTAAACTAGATAATATTTTCAGTTTGTTCAAGTGAGAAGGAGCAATCCCAAATGAGGGAAATCATTTCCGCAAGGTGATGTCATGGCCACTAAATTAGACTTCTTTAAAAGGGGGAGTAGACAAATCCGTGGGTGGTGAGACAATCAGTGACTACCCTCTTCTGTTTCTAGACCAGCGCTCTAACAGCTGCACCTCCCTGGCAGTCTTTTGCAGCTGCCCACTGGACACTGCCCAAGTCTTGCAAAAGAAAACTTTCCTTGCAATGGCCACCCGCCCGCCCGTCCACCTGTCTGGTGTTCTTTGCATCCCAATGTAAACTTGCTAATGATGGGGCTTTCCTCCTTCAAACTTTCCCCTTCTCCTTCCACAGAGGAAGGCAAGGAGGAGATCGTGAAGGTGACTTTTGAAGAGCTGAGGCAGCAGGTCGCTCTCTTCGCAGCAGCCATGAGGAAGATGGGTGTGCAAACAGGAGACAGAGTTGTCGGTGAGTCAGCCTCCCTGTTCAAATGCCCATCCTCTAGGTAAACAGAGACTGGGTACTTGGGATGCTAAGCTGCAGGCCCCCTGATTTTGTGCATACATTCATATGAAGGAACCTTTTATGCCTTGTGTTTATCTTGGGATAAAGTGAAATCTTGGAGCCCTGGCTCTTGGAGGGTTCCCAGACTTCCAGCTCCCGAGGGGAAAAGAGTGAAACCAGCATGGAGCAGTGATGCAGCATCTGCAGCTCTCTAGATGTTTAACGAACTCCAACTCCCATCAGCCCCAGCCGGTGTGGGCAGTGCTTGGGGGCTGATGGGAGTTGTGGTCCAGCAATATCTGCAGGACCACCAGTTCCCCATCCCTGCAATAGAGGAAGATAGTCATGCTCTTTTGCTGCCTGCCATGTTCTTTGCACCCCTCCTGACCCCTCTTGACAAGGCCAGGGACCATACAAATCTGTCTGCACTTCCAAAATTTGTCAGCATGAAACAGGACTGTTCACTGGGTTACAAAGATCAACTAAAAGTCTTGCTGACTCTTACTTGCATCTTATGCAATTCTCAGAATAGGCACCCTTTCTCCCCTGCCCCACTCCCTCCCTTTTTGAAGCGTTGAAACTAAAACAATTACAGTTGCATTTGTTTATTATCCTATACAGCAGGGATGAGGAACCTGTGGCCCACTAGATGCAATTGGACTCCCCAATCCCATTTGCCCCAGTCAGCATGCCTAGTGGATTGCGGATTATGGGCGTTGTAGTGCAGCAGCGTGTGGAGGACCACATACCCCCTTTCTTTGCTGTATAATATACAAATAACAGCCTCAGCCTCTGTGTGCCAAACCTTATGTAGCCAAAACAGCACCATCCACATGCAGCAGGGAGGTGTCAGCAAAGTTGGATGAATACCTAAGTTTGCAGAAGAAACCCCAAAATAGCCCTTTGGCAGAGCTCAAAGCATCTTAAGGCAGCCCTGTTCAGGGAAGTTTTTAATCTGTGATATTTTAGTGTATTTCTGGTTTTTATGGAAGCCGCCCAGAGTGGCTGGGGAAACCCAGCCAGATGGGCGGGGTACAAATAATAAATTATTATTATTATTATCACAGTAGCCTCTTACAGATGTGCCTCTGCCTACCTGGTGTCCTCCAGATGTTTGTTTGGGTTATCTAAGAAATTAATATGCCTCTTAATTACAACCATCTCCAAGCAGTATACAGAAGATGCAATGCAGAAAAGGGCAAAAATCTGTTAAAACTATAAAATCAGATTTCAGTTAGAATGTCTGCTGGATTTTTTAAAAAAATCTTCAGTAGGTGCTGGAATTTCAACAGCGAGGGGAAGCTGTCTGAGGTCAACTGGAAGAGAGTTCCAAAAAATTGATTTGATTTGATTTTGATTTATTACATTTATTTTCATTCAAATGAATCCGAAAGTGGCTTACAAACAATAAAAAATAATAACAAGCTAGAACATGTAATAAACATCACAAATACAGCATAAATCATATAGAATAATTAACAAATCATCCATGAAACAATTACTCTGTTAACAAAGCAATGACTAAAAAATAAGTGAAACAGCAGAATTAAAGCAAATCATATTATCTGATTAACAAATCAAGGCAGTGTTTATAATCCATAAAAAAATATTAACAAAATGGCAGCCAAAAATTAAACTAAGTGTTGTTAAGTTCATACACGCATTCTCCACACCCTCATGACTCATAATGACCCACTCAGTTCAGCTCATTAAAATACAGCTCATTAAAACTGGACACGCAGCATTGAATGCATGGTTCCAGTGGATTTGAGCCTTGCATCTGAGCCATGGGGGACCACTGACAGTGGCTCCCGTGAAGACTAGGTGATCGGGTAGGGATAGATGGCATCAGGCGGTCCCTAAGGTATCCTGGACCCAAGTTACAAAGGGTTTTGTAAACTAATACCACAACCTGGGACCTGACTCCAAGCAGCATAGGAACACCAGGGAAGGCGGAGCCTGCGTCACCATCTTGTCCTTTGTTCTGCCTGGGGTGCTGGCATGCCTGTTGCAAAAGACAGCTTAAATGTCCTCTGTCGTGTGAGGCAACGTGGCTTTTGATGCCCCAGTGCTGCAAGCATTTCTGCTGTTACCTGCCTCCCTCGCAACACTTCTTGAGCAATGCAGGTGGGTGAAAAGGAGCGCAGTTGCACAGTGCTCTCTGATTGCGCAGAAAAGGTTTTGCATCTTGTCTCCTCCTCCTTCTTAAGACACATTATTTTTAATTCCAAATATTACAGAAAGAAAAAAGAAACTGTTTTGGGTCACATCAACAATGACTTGTAAATCCAATCCATGGGTACGCAAAGTAAGGCCCGGGGGCCGGATGCGGCCCAATCGCCTTCTCAATCCGGCCTGCGGATGGTCCGGGAATCAGCGTGTTTTTACATGAGTAGAATGTGTCCTTTTATTTAAAATGCATCTCTGGGTTATTTGTGGGGCAGAGGAATTCATTCATCCCCCCCCAAAAAAATATAGTTTGGCCCCCCACAAGGTCTGAGGGACAGCGGACCGGCCCCCTGCTGAAAAAGTTTGCTGACCCCTGATCCAATCCAACGGAATTGAATTGAATCATACAGAGACCATGTGTCCAAATAAATATCCAAGCACCATTGAGAAATGGATGGTGGGTGTTTATCCCTCTAATCTTGAAGTATAAGTATCTTGGCAGGCATAAGTGCTCTCAGGATCCACTTTTGTTGTCCTCTGACCAAACTCTAAACTTGGTCCTGATTTGGGGTGGGAGGTGGGCTGAATGACTTGGGACCCTTTCAGTCTGCACCCCCAGGTCAAGTTTATTAATCATTCAGATTCACAACTGGGGTGGGGTTACATTATTTTGCCTAGTGCCTTTCGTGGGGAGGGGGCCCTAGCGCTGGAATGCAAAGTACTGGACCTCCAGCAATCTTGCCAATTACCTTAACACACAGAAATCTCCATACAGAAATTCATAGCTTAAATGCAAGTAACCTGCCTGAAACATTGGTTTGCATTTTTACCACTACAGTAGTTGGATTAGTGTGCAAGTTGTGTTAACCTTTTAGTACTCTGCATAGCTTTTTCTATCACGTTTCTTGTTCCGTTGACCCTCTTCCTGATGACTGGAAAGCTCCACCCAAATAGTTTAAAAACCTACAAGTTCAATGAGCCATTCCCCCAAACATCATTTTGGGGGGGTCTGTGCCTTAATTCCATGCCTTAATTCACCATAAGGTGTGCTTTTAAACAGTATTCAGAAAACGCCTCCAACTGTCTTCTCAAACTTGCTTTTGTTTGGGACAGATGTACAGTGTCGTTTGCATATAGTAAAACAGAAATACCGTATTGGCCCGAGTATAAGTCACACCTGAATGTAAGCCGCACCTTTAAAATTGGAGGGTGGGGGGAGAAAAAAAGAACCCCCCCTGAATATAAGCCGCTCCATTCCTCGCTGCTCCTGACAGTGTACTTGGGGGGGGGCACACGCTGTGCTGCCGGCGGCCTTTCCCCTTCCTTCCTCTCTCCCTTCCCGGCCTTGGGGGAGAGGATAAATACCCTGTGCACAGGGCTACTACTTTACTATGCACAGGGCTGGCGCCACTTTGCCGCACTCCTGGCGCTGTTTGCCCCTCACTCCTGGCTGCATACCATAAGGTCGCGAATATAATCCGCACTTTAACTTTTCACAGTCAGAATTGGGGGGGGGGGAATGAGGCTTATATTCAGACCAATACGGTAGCTTTTAGGGAAATGGTAAGTTGGAGATGTTATCTTGACAACATCATTGTGTAACCTCTTTTATGGGATGGCACAGAATCCATAAGATACCCATCTTATTGCACCTTTGGTCAGGTTTTGATGAGTACACCTTTTATGAGAAGAGGAGGTCTTTTCTCTTGCATGGGAAACGGCATCAAATGCTGGCTAGAAATGCTGTCAACCGTAAGCGATTCCAGACCACTGCTATTTTGGGGTGGGATTCTGTCACATACTGGCAAATTCAGGCTGCACAATTATAGTTGACTGGGAGGCCTTCAGCAGCACCCCCCCCCCAATATGGAGGAATGCATTTGGAAGCGTGGGGTGACACTTGCTCTGATGAAACGTTGTTTAACCTTCCTGGAAACTAAGAAGAGTGGCTGCTTCTTAAATAGCCCGAGGGTCACGGCTGAGTGGCAGAGAACCTGCTTTGCCGAATGTCCCCAGTGCTTTCCCCAGCAGCATCTCTAGGTAGGGCTGGGAGAGAACCCAGCCTGAAACCTTGGACAGCCACTGCCAGTCGTGTAGGCATTGCTAAGCTACAGGGACACCTTTGTTCTGAATTGGTATAAAGCAACATCTTGCATCTGATTTCCCTGGTAAAGATGGACATTCAACAAACAGGTTGTCCAGAAGTGTACTCAGTGTGCTCTAGGGCCAGCAACTGGGGTTGGCACCATCGGGCGCTGAGTGGGGCCTGATCCCTCAGCAAGGGGCATCCTCCTGGCCCCCAGAGCCTCTTGCTCTGCTGCTTACTGGCCCAGAGGGAGAGAGCGCCAGGAATGACTGGGGCTGAGCCAAAGTAACATCAGACTCCACTTCCCTGCATGTTGGTGGGTGGCAGGGAGTAGGAGGAGAGGGGCCCACAGGAGCTTGGCAGGCAGGAACTCCCAGGTGTTTTTTGTGGCATGAAATATTATTTTATCAATATTTTATTTCTCAACCCCACCAATAAGATACAAGCCCCTCCCAAAACCCTTTTAGAGTACCATTTGAGCATGAAAAGAGCATGAGTTGTTATTAGCTCCTTACACAGATGCTGACAATCATCATTCAGGATTTGCTTTGTATGCATCCTCTCCACATGGTATATGGGATGCTGGTGGCGGTGTAGTGTCAAACTTACCCCTTCTGCAACATCTGCATCAAGCATTCAGGGAGCACCGTTTCAAAGACCTCGCCCATTCAGCCGTGTGCACAATTTTCCAAACTCTTGAGCCACTTCCAACCTGTATTGGTGAAGCTGTGCAGTTGTGGGCCTGACAAGACACACTAAGAAGCAGGCACTGGAAAGGGGATTCTCGTGCCTGCTAGCTCCACTTCCTCCCCAATGAGGCTAATTCCCCAGATTATAGAAGTCTTTAAATGTACCTTGGGGCCTGAAAGAACATGTTTTGTTGCACATTTACCCCTTAGGCACAACACATACCCTCACTGAATGCAGCCTGTTCCTGCTCTAGGCAGCAATTTTGCCAATGCCTGCAATCTCACAAAAGGAAGTCCTGCAAATGAATTCACTGTGCAACTGGTTTGGAGATTGAACTTTAAACTGGAAGTGCAGGAAATGGTACTTTCCCATTTTCTCCCCCGCTAGCCTGCTTCTCTTCCAGATGAGGCTTTTTTGAGGAGGGTCCTGCAAACTCCTCTGGCCCCTGTAATTCCCCCAATCTGCCCTGGGGATTAGTTGGGAGAGAAAAAGGTGTAATTTAGGCATAGGTGTGATGTCAACACATCTAGGATGTAGATAGGGGTGTGACCTAATTCGTCTCCTGCTGTGGGGTGGGGCCCATAGGTCAGAGGCAGAAGGCCCCAAGCCTGTCTCCAGGTAAGGCTGCAAGACTCTCCCCTGCCTGAAGCCCTGGATAGCTGCTTCCAGTTAGTGTAGTGAATATGGAACTGGATGGAGCCCTGGTCTGACTTGGTTAAGGCAGTGTGGGCTGTTCCCCTGCACAGGGCATAACAACAACAACAACAACATTTATAAAGGTACCGACTGGAAAGTTCCCTTAAAAAGCAACTGTACCAAAAGGAATTACTGTGAAAATAAGAAATATTGGCGCGTGCACACCCACCCCAAATTTCCTCCTCACTCAGGGTGTTGAATTACTTGGTGTAGGACAGCTTTCTACTTTCCACCTAATTCAACCAACCCAGAAATGGAATTATGAGTTGACTTACAAAACTGCACAAATTTGCCCACAACCCCCACTTTCTTCAAAAACCAATACATTTGTTGGTTTATTATCACCGCCTCTCGCCTAACCTACCTCACAGGGTTGTTGTGGGGGGAGCGGGAGAACCATGTACACCTGCCTTAAGCTCCTTAGAGGAAAAGGTGGGATATAAATGGAAAATAACTAAATATTATGTTATTTATTAAATTTGTATCCTGCCCTCTTCCCAAAGGACTCTGGGGCAGTAAATGCATCTGTGAGCAATACAGTACCATTAAAAATAAAGTAAAATAAACATATTTAAAACAATTATAGGTACCCAAGACCATTTAAGAACAATTAAACAGAGTAAACCATAACAACTTTAACTTTAAAACCACATGTAACCAAATCATGGGTCTGGATAGACCCACAGAAACAGAAATTTTCAACAGGCATCTAAAACAGTACAGCGACGATTCCTGCCTAATTTCAATAGGCAGGGAGTTCCAGAGCTCAGGGTCTGCCGCGTTAAAGAAATAACTCCTTGCAAAAAGCGAGATGAGCAGCGTGTCACCCTGGCAAAAGTGAAAGTTCCTCAGATGAAGGTGGTAGAACAGGCACATAAGAGGTGATCCCGGGAGTAAACTGGCCCTAAGTTATTAGGTAAAGGGACCCCTGACCATTAGGTCCATTTGTGGCTGGCTTGGGTTGCGGCGCTCATCTCGCTTTATTGGCCAAGGGAGCTGGCGTACAGCTTCCGGGTCGTGTGGGCAGCATGACTAAGCCGCTTCTGGCAAACCAGAGCAGCGCACGGAAACGCCCTTTACCTTCCCGCCGGAGTGGTACCTATTTATCTACTTCTGCTTTGAGGTGCTTTCGAACTGCTAGGTTGGCAGGAGCAGGGACCGAGCAACGGGAGCTCACCCCGTCGCGGGGATTCGAACTGCCGACCTTCTGATCGGCAAGTCCTAGGCTCTGTGGTTTAACCCACAGCACCACCCGCATCCCTCCTAAGTCATTAAGGGCTTTATATATCCATAGCAACACCTTGAACTTGGCCAGGTAGCATATTTTGCAGCTATTTATACACGCAATATTAAAGTGACTGAAATTACAACAATAAAATGAAACTTAATGGTGCAGCTCAGAAATGAATGACTGGAAAACAAGCATCCTTTGCTAAATTCCCTCAATATTGTCCACACTGACTGGCAGCCGCTCTCCAGGGTTTTGGATGGAAGGACATTCCCAGCCCTTCTTGGAGATACCAGGGATTGAACCTGGAACCTTCTGCATGTAAAGCAGATGACCTGCCTTTCATCTGTGGCCTTTTTGCATGCTATGCTGTTTGAGTTGCAGTGATAGGCTGTGGAAGGAGGGGAGGAGGAGAGGAAAAGCTTGGGATCTGCGCCTCTTGGGCCAACCTGCCTCTTGCTTGACAAACATTGGCCAAGATCCCTTGCTGGAGCTCTGGGTTTCACACACCACCTTGGCTCCCTCCTGCCCACCGGCTGCACGTGGGGGAATCTGATTCACCAAGTTGGAGAAATGACAAGAAGTGTTCTAGCACGATGGGCTTCTTGGAATGGGGGCTTGCTTGCCGTCATGCCACCTGGGCGCAGGCTTCCTCCAGTGTTGTAACCACTGCAATTCCTAAACCTCTCCTAGGCTACTTGCCCAACGGCATCCATGCGGTAGAAGCAATGTTGGCCGCAGCGAGCATTGGCGCCATCTGGAGCGCAACGTCACCGGACTTTGGCATCAACGTAAGTAACTCCTTGCAGCTCTTGTTCCGAGGAACCGTCGCCCCTTCCGGGATGCTGCTCCCAAGGAAAGGCACCTGGTGCTGTCGTGACCAGCTTTTAGGTGCCAGTCTGAGACATTTTTATTTTGCCAAACTTTTGGTGGTTAAATCAGCCTCTGCTGTACTGCTCACCCATAAGAGTGCTGAGGGCAGGTCTTTTATTTTTAATTTGCCTCTTAGTTAATTTTGCTTGCTTGTATTTTAACATGAGGTTAGGTCACTTTGAGACTTTTATTTCTGCATAAAGCGACCAGCACATGCAGTGAATAACAGAGGGTGATCATCGTCATCTTCTGTTCCCAACCAGCACTCTGCTACACTGGTTCAAAAGTGATGAATTTGTTGTTTTATTTAATTTTAAAATAAAGGCCTTTGCGGATGATTTGATAATAACTGCAGAAAATCCAGAAGAAAGTATACAAAAAATATTAGAAAAAATGTTGAATTTGGGAAAGTGGCAGGATTTAAAATAAATAAAAATAAAAGCAATATGTTAGCCAAAAACATGTATTTACAAGAAAAAAAAGAATTACAAATAAATTCAGGATTAACGATAGAAAATAAGGTTAAATATCTGGGAATCTGGCTAACAAACAAAAACAGTAATTTTTTCAATGACAATTATTCAAAAATTTGGAAATAAATTAAAAAGTAGTTGGAAATTTGGGACAGGTTGAAATTATCATTGCACGGTAGAATCTCAGCAGTAAAGATGAATGTACTTCACAAGATGATGTTCTTATTTAAAATGATACTGGTGATTGGGATGCTTTAAAAGCTGGCAAAAAACCTATCAAGATATATTTGGCAATATAAAAAACGGAGAATTAAACACAAACTACTAATAGATAGTAAAAACAGAGGGGGAATGGCATTACCTGATTTGAAATTGTGCAGTGGTACCTCAGGTTACATATGCTTCAGGTTACAGACTCCGCTAACCCAGAAATAGTACCTCGGGTTAAGAACTTTGCTTCAGGATGAGAACAGAAATTGTGCAGCAGTGGGAGGCCCCATTAGCTAAAGTGGTGCTTCATGTTAAGAACAGTTTCAGGTTAATAATGGACCTCCAGAACGAATTATGTTCTTAACCTGAGGTACCACGTATTATGATTCAGCCTGTTTAAATTGGTTAAAGGAACGGATAACATTGGAAAATGCTGGCCTATTGGATTTAGAAGGTTTTGACAATTGTTATGGGTGGCATGCATAGTTGGGTTATCAAAAGGTGAAAGTCAATAGAGGCTTCCTTATCCATATTATAAGGAAACCTTTAAAGTGTGGGAAAGATACAAAGATTTAGTAAAACCTAAAACCCTTTGGTGGCTATCGCCTTTGAAGGCCTTAGCAGTCAAGAGGAGAAATATGGAAACAACCTGGGCTATGTATAAAGACCTGTGTGATGGGATGATGAGCTGCTTGTGCGTAAAAGCTTAGTCCCTCAGAGCTTGGGCATGGTTCTCAAAACTCTGTCTTAAGCGGAGCCCCTAAACATGACTCCCTTAATCGCTGGCAGAATCCGACAGTGGGCGTTTGCGGAATCTGCTCCAACATAAAAGTTCCTTAACGGAAACGCGTCTTCGGGATTCTCGGCGCGACAGTTTCCGGCGAGGAGTGGGTGTACCTATGGGGGGTCCTGAGACTTCTCCACTGTTTTCACTAGAAGTCTCTCGGAGCCCTCCCTCCGACTCACTTTCTCTCTGAGCTCCTTCCCTCCCCCTGCTGGTACCTTCCTCCGCTGCCGAGTCTCTCTTAGCGTCCGAGAGCCCTTCCACCGCCTGCCTTTCCGATGGCAGTTCCCTGACAACCTGTTAGAAGAAAAAGGTAACAAATTGAAACTGAAAGATTATGAGGAGCTGAAAGATTATGACAGGATGGATTCAATACCATCAACTAAATGAAATATTCAAATTAGATAAAAAAGAGGTTTTGCAAAAGAAGAGTCAATGATTTGATAAAAGAATTAATACAGAATAAGAGGAAAGTAATTTCTAAAATGTATGGATTCCTCTTGGAATGGGAGGTCAAAGATGAACAAATAAAAGAGGTAATGATCAAGTGGGCAATGGATTTTGGGGAAATTATTCAATTATTGGCATGGGAAAGGTTATGGAACAAGGGTTGGAAATTCAGTGCTTTAAAAGAAAATCTTTAAAAGAAAATCTTTTAAAGATGTTTTTCAGATGCTGTATAACACCTAGTAAGATATCCAAAATGTACAAAGCAAGCTCTAAAATGTGTTGGAGGTGTAATCAGGTGGAGGGGTCCTGCAAAAAAATTAAGAGCTTCTGGGATATGGTGTATGAAGAATTGAAAAAAATATTTAAATAAACTTTTATAGAGAGTCCAGAAGCCTTTTTATTGAACATACTAGAATCAGATATCTTAAATGAAATAAGAAAATATTCTTATACACAGCCATGGCAGCAAAAATATTAATTGCCAAAAATTGGAAAAGTGATATAATACCAACTAAAAAAGAGAGGCAGGATAAATTATTCAGTTATCTCAAACTGGCGAAAATGACAGACACAATTAGGGGACAGTCCAAGTTAAAATATCAAAAAGAGTGGGGAATGTATAAAGAGTATCTTTAAAAACTGTGTCCTCAAATAAAAACCTGGACTTGCTTTGAGTAATTTTTGCAAAATAAAATAAGAGTTACAAGTATATTATATGGAGAAAGATAGTAATGATGAAGTGAGAAAGAAGCAGTTTACCAAAAAAGGAAAATCAGAATGGCATTGAGGAGGAAGGAAGTCTGTAAGAACAGAATAAGGATTGGGAACAGAAAAGGAGTCCGTTTGTAAGATCTTTAGGATTTATGGTTATATGTTTGTAACTTATTTTTGTGTGTATTCTCTTTTTAGTTTGTTTTTCCTTTGTTTTTGTTTATGTTTTGAGTGTTTATGTGTTGTCACAAAATTCAGTAAAAAGCACTTTTTAAAAAAAGTGATGAATTTGGTTTGAGGACGCCTGGCTTTCAATCACTGCCAGGTGGGAGGTCCTGAATCTCTCATTTCCTTTGCACTTAATCTACCACACAAAAGCCCTGAGAGATAGAAATGGGATAACATGTGCTGCGCTGAACACTTTGGGTGGGAAATGTAATGTTAATTACAGCCAGAATTTTTTGTATTACAGTGGTACCTCTGGTTTTGGACATGATCCGTTCCAGGGTACCATTTGTACCCCGAAAAGTCCGCAACAAGAGCGGTGCTTCTGTGCATGTGCGAAGCGCAATAGAGCGCTTTTGCTTTTGCATGTGCGAACTGTGCAGTGAAACCCGGAAGTAAACACTTCCGGCTTTGCCGCGTTCTTAACCCGAAAAAACGCAACATGAAGCGTTTGCAAGAAGGGGTATACTAAATTATTTATATTCAATAATATAAACACTCTTTACTTTTTGAAGTTGGCCACTGGGGGGCAGCATAACCCCATTTTCATCAACCGAAGGCATGGCTGTTCAAGAAACTGTAACTTAAATGAGAGAATTTACGGTGACGTAATTTAACCCATCTCCCCCCCCCCCATTCTGCAGTGCTTTGTTGTCCCCTCCTGCTGCACAATTTTATTTATATTTTAGCTCAACTAGAAGAGCAGCACTTTTTCACGGCACCAGTATTTAGCAAAGCACAAAATCACCCTCTTCCCACCCTGCCTGAGGCTGTGAGTTCAGCTTTCTCCATAGAACTTTTTCGGTGCCAGAACAGGGGAGCACAACCTGTGGCTCTCCAGGTGTTGTTGGACTACACCTCCCTTCATCCTGATCAATGGCTATGCTGCTTGGGGCTCATGGGAAACTTCCGGAGGGCCGCAGGTTGTGCCCCCCTGGCATAGAAGCCGCTCTGGATCTTTTTAACTAGGGGGGAGGAGACAGGGCTCTAGCTCCCATCACCACCGACCAGGCTAAAGGGAGTTGGGAGTCTGGCAGCCTCTGGAGGGCTCCTCTTTGCTACTCTTGGGTTAAACAGCCTGCTCAAACAAGCTACCATAAACCACAGTTTGCTCCTTTTGAACAAACCAGGGTTTATCCACATTTGGATGTAGCAAGGAACTCTTGTTATTTTAAAAGCAGAAGCAAAGGCTTCTTATTTTCTCCTTGCACGGCAGCAGAGGAGGGAGAAAATCGGCTGTTGCTCATGCACATCATTGTAAACCAGGGAAGGAGAATGGGATCTGTAGTCCACAAGTGGAGGGCGCCATGTTAGTTATTCCTGCTTTAATGTTATATTTGAAAGGGCTAAGAAAATAGTTCTTTTGCGACAAGGATAATGTTTAAAGAGTCCCAGCGTTTTGCAATCTGGGGGAAACCAGTGTTCTCACTTATTCCTGTTAATGGCTATATTAATGTCTGTCTGTCTCCTTCAGGGTGTGCTGGACAGATTTTCCCAAATTCAGCCCAAGTTGATCTTTTCTGTTGAAGCTGTCATTTACAACGGGAAAAAACACAATCACTTGGAAAAGCTTCAGAACGTCGTAAAGGGTACAGGCTTCCTTGCACACTTGTGGGAATTGTTGAATATGGGGCATTGCTTCTCTCTTCCATCCCTTCATTAATGGAGATTAATAGCTTTGCGCCTGAGGTATACAACACTGCCCAGCCCTCTGGTGCCTGAAAGTGGCTGCATAGGTACCACTGCTAAAGTCCTAGTTGCAGGGCTGGCCCTATGATGAGGCAGAGTGAGGCAGCTGCTTCAGGCAGCAGATGCTGAAGGACAGGAAGGGGACAGAGCTGTGAGTGCCCTGGGGCCTGCCCTGTGCTCCCTATACAAGCTGGCTGCCCTCAGGCACAGGGAAATATACTTTTCTGCCACCAGTATTGGGGTAAGGTTCAACTGCCAATCCAGTTGGTTTCTGCATGTGCCTTGTGGGAGGGTGCTATCTTGTCCTTTGCCTCAGGCAGCAAAACGTCTTGAGCCGGCCCTGCCTGCCTGAGTTGACGGACTTCAGCACCTGGTGCTGTGCAAAGCCCTGGACTGCAAACCTTAGACAGGTTTGTCCTTTGGCCCACTGGTGGGTCAGAGCTTGGGAGACTGGTCATGTGGGTAGCTGTGCATGGCAGGCTGTGACAAGGGAAGCCTATGTGGTTTGCACCTACTAGAGCTGCGCAGCCAATCCCCAGCCAGCCTGGGGACCACAAAGGAGTGAATGTGGGCTTCACAAAAACAGATTGCCATGCAGAGCAGTGCCTGCTTGTGCCCTTGGCAGCAACAAGCCTCCTGTATAATCTAAATAACCATTTCCTCTATTGGGAAGGAGCGATCCTAAATTGTGGAATCATTTCCACAAGATGTGGTGATGGCCACCAACTTAAATTGCTTTAGGAAGGGATCAGGCACGACTATCTTCAGTTGCTGCAAGGTAGCAGTGGAGGAGAGTTATTGCACTTGCATCCTGTATGTTGGCTTCCCGTAGGCATTTTGTTCAGCCTTTGGTCTGATCCACAAGGGCTTTTATTATGTTCTTAATGATCACAGGTGCTCCCCACTCTTCTTCCTTTGCTCCTCTTGCATGTCTGGCTTCAGCAGACATTTTCTGGTTTGTTAAACCTGAGTTAACCTGTGACACCAGGAGTCGAGAAACAGCAAACTAGGGTCAAGCTGGCAATCATGGCTGGTAGGGAGTGTGGAAATCGGTTTCCCAGTTCTGAAACCAGGGAAAACTGTGGTTCAACAAACAAGGGACTCTCCACTGAAGAGGACATGAGAGGTAGAAAAGGAGAAACTAAATTCATTACTACTCCAGTAATATTTAACATGTGGTCTGGGTCACTGTCGAGCAAACTATGGTTATAGGAAGACACTTTAAAAGTGGAAACAGCTGTCATTTCTCTCCATTTAACCATTGAATTTTTGCTTTCTTTCAGGACTCCCAGATCTAAAAAAAGTTGTGGTGATCCCATACGTTTCCTCAAGAGAATCTGTAGACATTTCCAAAATTTCGCACAGGTATAAAGTGGACTGGAGAAATGTACATCTATTTATCAATCTTTTTTTAAAAAGCAATTGTTGTCATTGAATCCAGAATATATTTTACTTTATATTTAATTGGAGGCTGTGGAATTTAGTCTTCTGGTTTGTGAATCTGACTGGTGGGCTTCTCACATATTTGCAAGGTGGGTCATTTTGTGTGTCCACTCAGAAGCCAACCAGCAAGGGTTGCGGAAGGGACAGGCTCTTGAGTGTTTGCTCAAATTTTGGAGAAAGAGTAGAAAACAATGGACTAGTTAGAAGTGCTTTTTGGAGCAGCAAAAGGCTAGTTGGCTTCTTTCGTTACTGGGGTTGTGGCACTTAATTTGCCAAGAAATTGAGAGAAAGAGTGTGTGTGTTATATAATGTGAGTTATATAAATAATAAACTATTGTTGTTGTTGTTGTTGTTGTTAGTGTTTGATGTTTAATGTGTTGGAAGCCACCCAGAGTAGCTGTTGGCATATACTTATTATTATTATTATTATTATTATTATTATTAACAGCTTAATGCCAAGATCCAGATGACTTCTGAGTGGCTTACAAAACATGAAAACCAGCTGCACAGTATTGTTAACATACAGAATGATTAAAAATAGACCATGGGCCCCAGAAAATTGCTCAGAAGGTAATGAGGCCCTCAGGTTGAGGCAGGTTCCCCCCTCCTGGGCTAGAGTGTCAGGTTAGGCCCTGGGAGACCAGCATTCAGGTCTGTTCTCAGCCATGGAAGGCCCTGGGTGACTTTGCCAGCCACTGCCTGGCCTACCTCACAGGTGGTTGTGATGATCCAGGGGGGAAGGAGAAGAAGCACGGGTGCCGCTTTGAGAAAAGTAATAATAAATTAATAAATACAAAATAAATGTCACAAAGGTTTGATAGTGATATTGATTCTCTCTCCCTCCCCTCCATGTCTTTCTTCTTCTTTGTTCAGCGTCTTTCTAGAAGACTTTCTTGCAGCGGGGAAGGGAGATCAAGCCCCACAGCTAGAGTTCGAACAGCTTCCTTTCAGCCATCCTCTTTTCATCATGTATTCATCTGGCACAACAGGAGCTCCAAAATGCATGGTTCACTCTGCAGGGGTAGGTCATGTTGCTGTTTGGGCTTGTGGAGGCTCTGCACAGTAGGTTGTCGATTAACAAGCGACAGGAGAGGCATTTCCCCCAAATTCCAACAGAGTGATTTTGCTTGGTGGATTTTGCTTGGTGGACTTGGGCTGCATCTGCACACCTGGGAGAACTTGAGGAGTAAGAGGCCTGCGGTGGCAGTACGGGCTGTACCACTTTAGACTCTGGACATTCCTTGTTTGCTACTTCGTTCTCCCCATCCCTGTGGTTTGCACAGTTTACATTCTTTGTTTGAAAAAGGTCCTCACACCGCACCCCCCGGCAATCATTGTAGACCCTATTTTTACCAGCACATATTTGGATTTGCTTAAAATCCTCTCCCAATACTTCCATCAGAGGCGAAGTTGTAAAGAGGATAGGTAGGAAGCAGAACTTGGATATAATAGAGTCATAGAATTGTAGAGTTGGAAGGGACCACGAGGGTCATCTAGTCCAGCCCAGTGGTGGAGCATATGCTTGCGCTGTCTGGGATGGGTGCATGGGGTGCGCCCCCGAGGGGGGAGGGGGCAGAAGATGCCCTCCCACGCGCCACAGTTCGGGGAAGGAGACGGGCGGGGAAGCTGCTGCTCAGACATGACCCGGCGGTGGAGCTACTGCATCTGGGCACGAAGCGCCAATGCCAAGGCCGCCCATCCTCCTGCTCTCTGCCACCAGGTCAAACCACTCACAGCCCCATTTCGTTGCGTTTGTTGACTGAACTAAAAAGTTTCAATACGGATTATGTTGACTTGTTGAGGTTAATTAATTGTCAGACGAAGTTATTAAACTAGTTTTAAATGTATTTTTTTTAAAAAAAAGGTGTTGTGAGCCCCAAATTTTTATTTATTTTAAAAACACATATTTTTGCCATTTTGTCACCCTCCTCAGTGATGACACTCAGGGCGGCCCACACCCACCACACACCCCTTCCTACATCAGTGGTCCAACCCCCTCCAATGCAGGAATCTCTTGCCCAATGTGGGGCTCGAACCCACAACCCTGTGATTAAGAGTCTCATGCTCAGTGGCAATATTGAACTAAGCCATACCCAGAGTAGACCCATAGCAGTTGCTGGACTTACTCTGAGATGGCTTGGCTGGATCCTACTCACAGGTCTTCAGCTTGAGTTTGAGTTGCACAAGCTCTGTAGCTGCACCCGAGGCATCCTTTGGATAAAGCCAGCCCTGCAAGGTGGGAGTTAGGCTGAGAGATAGTGGCTGGTTCATAGTTCACCCAGTCTAACCATTACACCTTGCTTTGTATGTCCGTCTTTTTTCTTTTAAACCAGGGGACGTTAATTCAGCATTTGAAAGAGCACCTCCTCCATGGTAACATGTCCAGCAGGGACAACATCATGTACTACACAACAGTAAGTGCTGTTAATGGTATTTTTGCTAAGACTTTCAACACAGCCTGCATGGGGTTTGCCATGTTTATTCTTTTCTTAAAGAAAAGCATGACTTCTGTGACCCAGATAAGCAATAATGATGCAATTGTGCATAAATTGGCTTATTTTAGGTAATTTATTTGGCAGGGGAGTGCAGATGTGGGGAACGTTCACCTGGCCTTTTGATCCTTCATGCTCCAGATAAAATTGCTTTTGCATGACATGGCTAACCTTTCAATCCCAAAAGTTCGCTTTTAAAATCAAGCAACAGTCTTATTTTGTCTGAGTTTTGACCGATTTGATCCATTAACCTTTGCATATGAGCGAAGGGCAGCTCAGACAAGCAAAAAAGCACGTTTGTTTTCTGAGCCCCCCATGTGGATTGTGGCAGGCATTTGGGGGACATTCCCTCTTGTGAGAAATGGTGTTTGCCTCCTGCAGCATGTGAGCTGTTGCCCGATGAATTGAGGCACTTTTTGGTTAAAGAGGAAGCTGCTTTATACTGAGTTAGAGATTGGCCCACCAAGCTCAGTGCAGCCCACACTGACTAGCAGCAGCTCCTCAGAGTTGAGGAATCTTTCCCAGTCCTTCTTGGAGATGCCAGGGTTTGAACCCAGGGCCTTCTGTACGCAGAGCAGCTGCTCTACCCCTGAGCTACATCCCTTGCAAAATTGGAAGCTTCCAGAAAGCTCAGGATTGTCCACACTGACTGGCAACAGCTCTCCAGGGTTTCAGGAGAGCTTCATTACCTATGAACCCCAAAATTTGGGATCCCCTCCAAAGTTGTACCAAAGTTTAGCAGTCGTTCTGCAGTGAGAACAGCACGTTTTGCAGCGCCCTCCAAATCTGGTATATCAGACCAGGGTTTGTTGTTAACACTCCAACATTTTCCAAATAACTTTAAACTAGTGTCAAAGTTTTGCAGTTGTTTTGCAGCAAAAACCTTGCATTTTGCACTGAAACCCCTGCGTTTTGCAGTGCCCCCCAAACCCAAGTAATTGATACTCAAACCAGGGGGCATAGGTATCAGTCCCAAACCCAACATTGTCTGATTCACTCCAGACTAACAGTGCTGGATTTTGGGGTGTTAACTATAAACCCTAGTTTGATGGATCAGTTACTCAGTTTGGGTGCTGCTGCAAAATGCAGGGTTTTTCGCTGCAAAACAACTGCAAATCTTTGGCACAGCTTTGGAGGGGATCCCACGTTTTGGGGTTTCTAGTTAATGAAGCTTTTCAGGAAGGACATTCCCAGCCCTACCTGGGGAAACCTGGAATTGAACTGGGGAACCCTCTGCATGAAAAGCAGACACTCTGAACCACGGCCCTCCCCACGGACTGGGTTATTGGGGGAAAGACTTAATTGATAAAATGTCAGAGCGTGGCACGGCCAGTCGGGAGTGCACCCTGCTTTGCATGGCACTTGGAATATTACCTGTAGGCAGGGTCTCATGACAGCACATACATTTTCCACACCTGCGTCCTTGAGAAGAAGTGCGAGATTAGGTTCACAGGTCTGGAAATAGGTGAGGGAGGTGACTATCTAGGATAAAGCTAACGTGCATTTCCCCACACTCCCTAGACTGGTTGGATGATGTGGAACTGGCTGGTTTCTGCTCTCGCTGTTGGTGCATCTGTGGTTCTGTATGACGGATCGCCGCTCGTTCCATCCCCCAATGTCCTCTGGGATTTGGTTGACCGACTAGGGTAGGTAGAGATGGGTTCTGCTTTAGACAAAAAAAACCCGTAAGTTATCCTGAAACAACTACTTGTGTTTGTTTGTTTGTTTTAAAAAGATGCTTCGGTTTCTAAGCTGTTTACAAGCTCCAGAGGTCAATCAGAATGTTTGATGCAGCAGAAACATGGTGAAGCGATAATAAGAGAAACATGGGGGAGAGATAATAAGAGAAACATGGGGGAGAGATAATAAGAGCTTACAATGGTAATTCCAGGAAGCGTTATATTGGAAGTGGATGCCTAGGTATTTAAAGTTTTTAACCTGTTCCAACGGGTTTCCACTGATCTCCCACCTATGAGGCTTCCAAGATCATGAGAAAACAAGCACTTTAGGTTCTGCAAAGTTCAGTTCCAGTCTGTTGGCTATACCATATTCCTGGCAGCGGCACAGGAGTTGCTTCAGGCCAGCCCTTGTGCGAGAGACGATGAACGTGGAAGGAGCTGAGCTTTGGGCAATGGCCATCCACCCCATGTAAACAGGGTGCAAGGTCGTTTAAGAAAAGGTTGAATAAATACAGGACTAAGAAGTAACCTTGTTTTACCCCTTTGTTGGCAATGATTTGGGGGGTTAGCCTGCCTGACTGGGAGCATCTCACCTGGCAGGACATGGACGTGTGCCCCCCATGCCTCATGCTATGCCCCCCCCATTCACGTGATTTTTACCTATGGCCCCCTTGGAATATCCTGGAGCCCCTGGTTGGGAAACAGTGCCGTAAACTGCTGAAGTACACAGAAAGCGAGATACTTCAGGAGTGTTAGCCTTGATCTCCAGGTGGCTCCAAGAGAACTTGACAAAGCCTTTTTAATGGTTGCATGGGAACATTCTCGTGCCTTCGTTCCGCTTTTGCTCCACTTGATAAGAACCTGTGAAAAAACAATGCTGTGACATTACTTCAAAGTCACACTGCTTCTTCTGCACACATTCCTTTACATAACTTTTTGGTTTAGTAAATGGTTCCAGTGTGCAAACAAAAGCAAACCCACACAAGTCTGTGTTCTTCAGTATGAATGCATCTTCAGCAAAAGGTAAATAAAATGCAGCTTTTGGGTAGTGCTGGTTTACAGTAGTCGTTGAGAAGTGATTTCCCAATTGAGCTTGGAACTGGTGGAGCTTCCATGCCTAGAGCTCTAGCACTGCACTCTCCTAACACCCCAGAGAACTCTTTGAGACTGTTTGATGAGGGGCAGCTTGGTGAATAATGATTCTTTTGTCTGGTGGTGGCAGAGTGCTCTAACGTGGCAAGTGTAGGGGCCAGGAGAGACTGGGACATAGCCAACACACTTCCTAAGAAGAGAATGACTTCCCTCAGGAAGATGGTAGAGGCAGCAGAGCCTCACTGCAATGGTGGTTTTTATTTCACCTGCTGCTGTTATTAAAATTACTGGTCAAGGTCAGGTCAAACATTGATTGCTTATGGTGAATGGTGTTTGCAAAACTTCATATGAACTTCCGAGAGATAATGATACATCTATTCACTGTTATAATAGCTAAAAATACTGTGTCTGGAACACAGTAAATAAAAGCTAGAAGCAAGGATTTAAAAAGCAAAACAAAATAAGACTCTCAGATTGTGAAACCTGGTAGCTTTGCAGTTTAAACTACTGCAGTTTGACCCTCTTCAGCGCTCTCTTTTTAGGTTGCATTTTACTCTTGTCTCATCTATTTTATGGATACTTTGACAAAGTACAAATTTTGGCATAGTTTCTTGGCCCACCACAGTTCAGTGCTTTCTGAGTTATTGAATCATAGCTTCTTAAGTCCTGAACTAGCAAACTATGGATGCCGGGATTGGAATGAAGAGCTTAAAGCCAGAGCTTTTAAAACCCAGGTGGTTCTGATTCCAGTAACTATAGTTTGCCAGTTCAGGCGTACAGGAACTATTATTTATTGACCTAGGAAATGCTTATTTGCTGCTTACTACAAAATGACTTACAATGATTAAAAAACCCTAATTAAAATACATCAAAATATTTGCAAAAGAATAGTTAATAGTGCTTATATTGCAATAACATAAAAAGGACCCATCCTACTCCACCCAGCTAAAAAATGAACTCGGGTTTAGAGCCAAATGCTTGGGTAAATAAGAACAGCCTCGCCCGGCCCCTCGAGGTTAATAGGGATGGCACCAGGAGCATCTCCAGAGAAGGGATTCCATTATTGTAAAATAAGAAATAGCAAAATGACCATAGTGAGTGACAATTGTTCCTTTTTTACTTGCAGTATCACCATCCTTGGGACAGGTGCCAAATGGCTGGCGGTGCTGGAAGAGAAGAACCTTAAACCATGTAAGCACCAAGATACTCTTTGAATTCGGTTTGCCTCTGGAACTGAACCACTTCGCTTCCCTCCCATTTCTAATTAGTTCCACAAAGGCAATATTGTTCCCCAATATAATAACAATAACAATTTATTATTTATACCCCGCCCATCTGGCTGAGTTTCCCCAGCCACTCTGGGTGGCTTCCAATCAAGTGTTAAAACAATACAGCATTAAATATTAAAAACTTCCCTAAACAGGGCTGCCTTCAGTTGTCTTTTAAAGATAAGTTAGCTGCTTATTTTCTTCACATCTGAAGGGAGGGTGTTCCACAGGGCGGGCGCCACTACCAAGAAGGCCCTCTGCCTGGTTCCCTGTAACCTCACATCTCGCAATGAGGGAACCTCCAGAAGGCCCTCGGCACTGGACCTCAGTGTCCGGGCAGAACGATGGGGGTGGAGACACTCCTTCAGGTATACAGGACCGAGGCCATTTAGGGCTTTAAAGGTCAACACCAGCACTTTGAATTGTGCTCGGAAACGTACTGGGAGTTGTTACTTTGCCCATGGATTGTGGAAACACAGGAAGCAACCTTACACCAAGGCAGGAAGTAGGTCCATTTAGCTCAGTACTGTTGCATCAGGGGTGGGGAACCTGCAGCGCTCCCAGATGTTACTGGACTCCAACTCCCAGCAGCCCCAGCCAGTGTGGCCCATGGTAAGGCTTGATGGGAGTTGTAGTGCAGCTGCCTGTGTTGGTGGCCCATGTTCTAGAAGTTAACAGGAAACGCAGGGGCGGTGTTGATAATTGGCCAGGAAATAACAGTGTAACTCTGCCTGGTAATGTTGTTCCAAGGTGAAACTCATAACCTCCAAACGCTCCACACCATCCTGTCAACTGGCTCACCCCTCAAGCCTCAAAGTTACGAGTACGTCTACAAGCACATAAAGAGCAGCGTTCTGCTGGGATCCATATCAGGTAGGGGTTTTCTGAACTTGAGCCCTGGAATGTTTAGTGGGTTAGAAAGTTAGAGGGAGGAGGATGCAGTGGTTGCTAAGCAGTCACCATTTGGGGTACTATTTTGCATCTCTTACATTGTCTTGTGTGGTCCAGAGGTGGGCAGAAGGCAGATGGGGATTGCTGGTAGATCTGTGTGTTGATTGACAAGGATTCCCAATTCCTAGTTGTTATAACAATAGCAGCAGCAACATTTGGAAGAAGGTTTGAGGGGTGAAGAGCATTTACATTTATTCAGTTTTTCAAAAATTTACAGACAAATGAATTACAAAAACACAAATCGCATACATTTCTAATACACATATATTTGACTCCCCCCCCCCACCTTTGTGGTTATTTTAAAGTTTTACTATTTATACTCCATTTCGGCATAATCCATTAATTTAATTAGCCACTCTTCCTTGGTTGGTACTACATCTTCTTTCCATCTCTGGGCCAAAACCATTCTAGCTGCAGTTGTAGCATGCATAAACAATTTTTTTTGGGGGGGTCTTTTGGTATCTCAGTGTCTACTATCCCTATAAGAAAAGTTTCTGGTTTTTATTGTTACCTTCAACATTTTCTTCAATTCATTGTAAATCATTTCCCAGAAAGCCTCTCTTACAAGACCACCACATATAATAGAAGGTACTGTATTTACTCAGGGATGCGGGTGGCGCTGTGGTCTAAACCACTGAGTCTCTTGGGCTTGCCAATCAGAAGATCAGCAGTTCAAATCCCCATGACGGGGTGAGCTCCCTAGCAGTTCAAAAACATGCCAAAAAGTGCAAGTAGATAAATAGGTACCGTTCCAGCAGGAAGGTAAATGGTGTTTCTGTGCGCTGCTCTGGTTTTGGTGTTCCGTTGTGCCAGAAGCGGCTTAGTCATGCTGGCCTCATGACCTGGAAAAACTGTCTGTGGACAAACGCTGACTTCCTCGGCCTGTAAAGCAAGATGAGCGCCGCAACCCCAGAGTCGTCTGCGACTGGACTTAGCTGTCAGGGGTCCTTCACCTTCACCTTCACTGTATTTATTCAAATTGAATGCTCACCTCATCTGGGCTGCGGGGCCAGTTGTCGTGGTGGGCTGGGGGTGCAGCCCGTGGAGTGGTGATGCTGGTACTCTCTGCTAGTGCTCTCTACTGAAGCCAGCCTATGCTAGTGGATGTGAGAAACAGAAGCTTCCTTATTTACTTGGTTCCACTTACGGATCACTTCCCACTAAAGCACTTCAGAGAGATTTCACAGTGAGAACACCGATAGAAACAATTAAGGAAACAACTCCCTATGTAGAAACAATGACAGACAGTTTTGTCTATAAAACAGAGTTTCATATCCATTGCAAATACAGTCTGCATCTGTATCCTTAAACCAGTGTTAGACTATTGATCCATCTTGCTCATTATCTTCCCTTGACTGGCTGCTGGCTGTTGAGTAGAGTGGAGTCTTAACCCATCATCTACTCTCTGATCTGCTTATTTCTTTTAAACTCTGGAAACCAGGTTCTCTGCCACTGAGTTTTAGTCCATCAAAAGTTACCAGCCCAGCAGAGGACAGTTCTGATCCATCAACCTCTGGGCTGCAGGCCTAGCACACTTTCACAGTCTCAATGACCTGGGAGTGGGGTCAATTCCAAGCGTATGCAGATTGATAATAATAGAACCATCGGGGGGCCACTAGGGGCACATTGGAAGATGGCCGACAATACCATCTCTCCAAGCCACACGGGGTAATTAAGAGGCTGTTATGGGAGTAGGCAGCCTCCCTTGTTGCCCCAAGGGAATGGGGAACACTGCCCTTGCCTGCTGTGCCCATAAATCACCCCCAAATTCGAAAGAAGGGGGTGAGGGCACTAGGCAGAATGCCCCCGTGTGGACCTCGGCTCTCCTGGACGCTGTCTCTGATCGCGCACTAGCTGCAGCAATTTGGAATAATTAATTACAAAAGAAGCAAATGCACATATTTCAAGTGAAGAAGGGGAGTGAAGTCTGCTAATTTAAGGGACCTCTGCAAAAGAAGACGATGGGTGGGAGCAACAGGAATATTTTACGATGAAGATACACCAAAGCCTGGGTATGTCGGCAACGGGACTGAATGGGGGGGGGGGCTTTTTTACTTTCCTTCTATGTGATTTACCAAGAACCCCTCCTCATTAGAACCGTCGGTTTAACTGACCCAAGCAGGATGATTAAGGTCTGTGTGGAGATAAACTTTAAGCAAAAGTATGCTTTATGGAGATCGAGAAGCAATAAGAGCTTTTGGAATGGCGCAGCAATTAATTCAGAGTCGCCATCTTGCCAAAGGATTTATAGCCGGGAGGAGGAATGGACTTGTTTTCAGACTGCTTTCCTGGTGAATCTCCTCAGAGGTTTGAGAAAGGAGGCAGATTGGTGAAGATTAATGACGCTAAGACTGTTTTGATGTATGGAAGTGCTGTTATATGGAAAACGTCTGGATATGGCTACTGGATTAAAAATATATATATATCCACGCAGGATTACAAACTGTTTTAACCAGCTTGTGGAGACTATCAGAGGTCACAAAGAGAAAGGAAAAATATATGAAAATAACAACAAGAGATGTGGAAAAACAATAAGAAAGGACTGGATAGTACTATGAACATCGTATGGTTAGATTTGTGGACATTAAAACAGCAGCAAGAAGCAAAAAGTTGATTGGATCCCCTTCAGAACTTGAAATATGGGTACCCCCAACAAAAAATTTAAAATTCGGCTGTGTAATTTGGAAGTTATGTAATTTGGTTTGATTTGATGTGATTGGTCAGTTAATAAAAAATTATTCTTAAAAAAATAGATAATAATTGAACCATCAGTTCAAAGTAATTGTACCACTAACATGTTTTAAGCATGAGGGAGAGTTGCAGTTCAGCAACATTGGAATGGATGTATTTAAAGAGGTTTCAAACCTTTTGAGAGATGGGCTTATGGAAGTCTGTTCTGCCCCCCTCTCGTTTCAGGAGGCACAGATATAGTTTCCTGCTTTATGGGTCAGAATGTGTCCATTCCGGTTTATAAAGGCGAGATCCAGGCACGGAATCTGGGAATGGCAGTGGAAGCCTGGAACGATGACGGTATTTCCCCCAGCCAAAGCTCTTGCTATCACTTTTTCCAAGTCAGAACTGTGGTTGGAGAAGAAGGGCTTCTGACAGCACAGACAACTTCAGGATCTCAGGGCAAATGGGGGCCCTTTTCTCATCCCCGCTGTCGGTTGTAAGGCGTTGGGCTGGGGAAGGTTCTTTGCAGACCCCCACGTAGTTTAATGTGGGCTTAAAAAAGAAAAGGTATCACCAGAATTTATGGAGAGCCTTATAGCAGGGATGGAGCCTGTGTGTGGCCCTCTCTGG
Organism: Podarcis erhardii; assembly: GCF_964252035.2. NCBI lineage: Eukaryota > Metazoa > Chordata > Lepidosauria > Squamata > Lacertidae > Podarcis > Podarcis erhardii. The sequence continues at coordinate 42,145,625 of NC_138505.1, forward strand.
CCCTCGGGACTCTCCCAAGGCTGCCCACCTCACTTTTCCTTCTCTTCCCTTTCTGGGTGTTTTTGCCTGGCTGGAATGTGTCCTGGGATGACGATACAGTCGTACCTTGGAAGTCGAACAGAATCTGTTCCGGAAGTCCGTTTGACTTCCAAAATGTTCGACTTCCAAAGCAGCTTGGGGTTCATTGTGGGAAATGTAGAGAGAAATTAGTTCTCCCATTTCGCCTTTGTTGGATCCAAGGCCCCGTCTGTACTACATGTTTGGAGCAGTATGATTCCACTTTAATCAGTTGTGGTTTCCCCCCCAAAGGCTCCTGGAAACTAGTTTGTTAAGGGCGCTCCTGAACAGTGTTAGAAGACTGCTATCCCTCTCCCAGAGCTACAGTTCCCAAAGTGGCTTAACAAGCCTCCTTCCCAGGAAACCTTGGGAGTCGTAGCTCTGTGAGGGGAATAGGGGTGTAAGAACTCCCTGCACCCTTAAAAAAAGACACTTCCCAGGATTCTTTGGGGGATGCCGTGACTGTTTTAAAGTTGTATGACCCTGCTTTCTAAGTATAGTGCAGATGGAGCCACAGTGGCTAGGCTAAGTCTTCTTCAACCTTCTGATGTCCAGAAGTTGTTGAGCTACAGCAGTATGCCCTGCAGTCACAGGGATGTTGAAAGTTAGTCTGGCAACATCCATAGGGTGCCAGGTTGGGGAGGGCTGGGCTAAGTGATGACAGACCAGGTCTTATCCCACCTCCAAAGAAGCTGTAACAGGGAAGAACTGATCAATTGCCTGATAAAATACTTGAGCTGTGCATTCCAAGGGCTGGAGAGAGGGAAATGAGCCACCTTTGTTCTTGATCCTTAAAACAGGCAAGCCAGTTTTGGGGGAAAGCGGAGAGCTGGTCTGCACCAAGCCCATGCCCTGCCAGCCAACGCACTTTTGGAACGACGAGAATGGAAACAAGTACAGAAAGGCTTATTTCTCAAGATTCCCAGGTATGTATTGAGGTGGTGCTTTTTGTGTGTGTTGTGGGGGCACATTGTTGGTCCTGCACTTACAAAGCCTGCAGAACTAATATTTGAGCATGGCATTTGAGAACTGCTGTGGGTACCAATATTTGCTTGTGAAATTGTAAGCCCAAAAGTATGAGTGTTGCGGGGTTCCTGCTTGTTTGCCTACCATCCCACCCCCTCACTTTGCTCTCTGCAAGTTCACGGGCAGACCTCTTCATCTTTCTGGGGTGCTCCTTTCTCACAACTTCAGAAACCATCAGGGATCACAAACAGGTTTGATTTCTTTTTAAAAATGGGTCTTCATTGTTGATTTGATAACTGAGGCTGCAGTTGTCTGTCTTAAATTAGACCTAAAATTAAGGAGATTACCCAGCAAAAGCAGGCTCTCGCCTCTCATACAGACTTAAGGTTCATATGTAAGAGGCTCGTTTATAATTACCATATTTTTCCATGTATAAGACGACTCCTATTTTTTTTGAACCCAAAATTAAGAAAATGAAACCCTAAAATAGAAGTGAAAATCTTGGTTGGTGGCAGCAAGTTGTTGATCTTATTGGGGGCGATTGCCCTCAAAGTTTCCAGCATGAGAAGCATTCAGTGCCCCATGGTTCAGAAGCAAAGGCAGCGACTGGGGGGGGGGCTCATGCTCCCCCATGGTGGCAGCTGCTGCTGCAGGGAAGTAGGCTCCCAAGCAGGATGCCAAGGAAGAGCCGGGCGAAGGCAGCGGCCGCTCTGCGCTGGGCGATGCCACCCAGCAAACTCAGCTGAGGAAGCTGGTGAGTGGGGTGGGGGCAGGGTGGGAGTCTGAGAGGGGAAGAGGGGGGAAAGGAAGGAAGGGCAAGGAGAGGCAGATGAGGCAGCTCTCAGCGGCGGTGGCCGCAGCTGCTCTCGATCCGGTGGTTGAGCCAGTGGGGTCTTCAGGAGGCGAGCCAGTCGCCAGCATGCAGCCCGGGGGGGGGGAGGGAGGGGGCGGCAGCAGGAGAGACCGCCTCAGCCCGCCCAAGCCAAAATCCCGGACATATGCTTAAATATTTTAAAAATTCCCCCAGGTGCCCATGTTTCATGTACAAGATGACCCCCAATTTCTTACTAATTTTTTAAAGCAAAAAACCTCATCTTATACCTGGAAAAATACAGTATATTTTGGGAATGACTTGTGTTCTTATGCAGTTGCTTTTTTTTTTTACTTTCTGGATGTCCCATGCTCATATTATAAAGTAGTTGTGTTCTATGTTATAAAACAAGTACTGCTAGGATTTGCTTCTTTTTGTGTTCCAATGTATTTCTTATCAATAAAAAATTCAGTGTGGCACAAGCAAATATTTATTCTGAAAGTGTGGTCCAGAAGAAAAGGTTTGAGAACCACTGGGTTATTCAGTAAACAAAATAAGTTAAAAGGAGGGTCACTTGAATCCCCCTACAAACCTTCTAGTTTTCTGTGTTCTTTTAAAAAAAAATTTAATTGAATTTATACCTATACCCTATACCCAAAACATTGTATTATTTAGTTTTTTAATCTGTTCCATCAATTTCCACTGTTCTTGTGAATGTGAAAACAGATTTGTGTGCCATCCAGGCCTGGATTGTTGATAATTGACCTGGTTGCCCTCCATGTGGGTTTTTCTGGACAGGTGTCTGGGCTCACGGCGACTATTGCAAGATCAACCCCAAGACAGGAGGCATTGTCATGCTTGGCCGCAGGTATGCCCATCACTTTGGCGTGACCATATGTGAGGGATGCTTCGTGGCAGTGAGCAAAGGGGCTGCTGCGCACTTGTTGGCTGGGAATATAGGGACACATTGTCAGTCTGGCTCTGCTGGCTGGCTGGCGTTTCTGAAGCTGGGCCAGGAAATTTCAGAGACTCCCCCCACTCTTTTCTCCCTCTCTCCTCTGTTTCAGCATCCCGTGGTCTTCGTCAGGTGGCACAACCTTTCCTTTGATGCAGGGCTGGCCCATGGCATACTGTTGCCCGAGGCAAAACAGCAAATGCCTCCTTCTCCCCCACGTCAAGTTGCATGATACCCAATCCAATACCAAGCAAGTTGCTTTGGCATCTAAGGCAGGCTCCCAACTCTCATCAGCCCCAGCCAGGGTAGCCGATAGTCTGCTGTGGCCCTCCCAGTGCAACGGCATCTGGGAGGGCCGCAGGTTTCTCATCCTGTCTATAAAGGCCCTTGGGTGTAGGAGTGTAGGCAGCTGCCTTATAGTGAATCAGGCTACTGGTCCATCCCATAGTGGCTTCCCATGGTTTGGGGAAGAGTGCTTCCTCGCCCTCTTGAAGATGCCTGGGATGGACCCTGGGATCTTCTGAGTACAGGGCGGATGCTGTGCCAGGGGGCTGCATCTCTTGCTCCTGCTGTACTACAGTCCCCAGAATTCTTTGGGTAGGACCCACAGCCATTAAACCTATTTAGATCTTTACAGTTCTTGTGGGCCTGTTTGCTGTTTATGTCTGTATAAAACGTTCTCATGGGTGTGGATATCTAACAAACAGCGGCCTCTTGGAATCCAAGCCTAAGGATCATTTTTTGTTGCCCATTTGACACAGTTGTTTTATTGAGAACCATGATAAATTCCCTATGTTTTGTCTCTCTTCATCAGACTGTGATTATGCTTTAATGATGCTTTAATAATGATTATGCTTTTCCTCTATGGCTTGTACTTGTTTCCTCCCCCCAGTGATGGCACACTGAATCCAAGTGGTGTGAGGTTTGGGAGTTCTGAGATCTATAACATAGGTATGCAATTTAATATTTATCCACTCTTCTTCCTCCCATTAATTACAGTATTGGCTAACTTGATTTCTCATTTTTCTATCTTGACTTCATTCAACAACAACCCTGTGAGGTAGAGAGCAGTGTGTGGGTGCTGTAAGGATCTGAAGAGGCCCAAACAAGCCAAGTCACGATTGGCCTCATCTGTAAGGCGTAGAGTACTGGGCCCTGCATGCACTCTATAAGTCTCTTAGTCTCTAAGAGTTGCCATTTCTTCACATGCCCTGCACTGTGGCTTGTTTCACACACAAAGCTATGTTGTTGTTCATTTGGAATTTGCAAACCCAGCCCAGCAGACTAACTATGGCTTGTATTTTGCCAACAAATCACAATGTGAAGCCAAGGTTTCTTGTTGGTTTACAAACCTTGGCTTGTTTGAACTATGGTTTGACTTTATGGCCAAACTCAACAGTTTTGCTTAATAATGGTTTTTTTGGGCACCCCACCCCAGGAACAAAGTAATAGCAGCTAGAAATCAAACCAAGCTTTGGAGAAACAAGCTTGGCCTGTCTGCTCACCTAAGAAACCACTCATGCTTGGTTGCGCAAACCATGGTCAAAGTGTGCAAACAATGGCTTAGTATGATGTGTGAGTGCAGCCATTGAGACTTCCCCCGAGAGGAAGCTGCTTTATACCGGCTCAGACTATTTGAGTGGCATTTTCAGTGATGTCTGCTTGCTTTTGGAATGCCCACCCATAGGAGCCAAGCAAAGAGGTAATTTGAAGGGTGGCATTGTGCCCTCTTTTAGCAGGGTGGGATCTGCAAGTCCTGCCTTTTACCTGTATAGCTGCATTTTTAGATTTCTATTGGATGTCCTTAATTGGTTTTAATGTAAGATACTTTGGTTCGCTTTGTAAAAAAAAGCAGCCAACAAATATAAAAAATCATCATCAGAATTTGTCCATCTCTGCATTGTCTGCTCTGACTGGCATCAAGTATTGAAGGCAATGGTTGGGAAATACTGCCCTACAAATGTTTTTGGGCTTCCATCATCCCCAGTCAGCTTGACCCAAAGATCAGGGGTGATGAGGGGTTGCAGTCCAAAACATCTAGAGAGCATCAGGTTGGGGAAGGCTCTTTCATATCTCAGACAGCCATTCTTTCTCATCATTTGCTACTTAAGCCTTTTACCTGGAGATGCCATTGTAGATTATCTCATGAAGATACCTGAGATACATTTCCAAGGTCTCCTGGAACTTGGGTTTGAAAGCCACTGGGCTGCACAGGATAATTTGCAAAACTGCTTGAGGAAAACTCTTGTTTTGGGTAAATGAGAGGCGCTTCATGATTTATTGTGAAGTTTACACCCTGCCCTTCTTTATAAAATGATCCCAGGGCAGGTCACAGCCAAATGCTCATGGTTTTAAGGTCCAGAATTAAATAGCCTTATGTGTCCTTTAGTTGGTACTCCTAAAGGAAGCTCTTAACAACATCAAAGGAGGCTTGCTCCATTACAGTGAATGGGGCACTGCCCCACTGTAGCACCCTGCTTGTGGTTAACGCTTAGCTGGAATGAAATATTCAACGCAGCAATAGAGAAATTAAAATAGTAATTTATTTGTCAGACAAATAAATGAGAGGCACAGTGGTACATGGTTACCAAGCTCTGGCCTGGCCTCCTGCCATTCTGGCCAGCACTTATATTTCCTTAATCCAGCCCCCTTGCTCCTCCTTTGGCTGCCTCTGTCCAATCAGCCTGGTTGAAATTCCTATTGGCTGTTTGCTAGAACCAATCACAAAAGATACACCCATTTCCTTTCGCCCTTTTATGGGACACAAAGAGCTATCTATAAATGACAAATAAGTAGTAATATATCTTACATGTGTCTCAACAAGGAATCTTAATTACCAGCTCACCTCTTGCCCTCCTTGCCCTATTGCCTTCCAAAACAAATGGTTAATCTTAAATTTTTATCTTGAACTTTTATCTTAAACAGATGTCAAGGATCTTGAGTTCACATCAACATTGAAAGATCTCCTTCATTTGAAGGTTTCTAAACAAAAAGGCCTGACAACCATATATCAGGAGCGCCCGATGGCGTCTCCTGTCTGGCAGGAGGCTGGGCTCATTTGCCCTTCTGGTCTCCTATTGCAATATGACTCTATGAAATAAGAATCTAGCATTTCTTAAATCCTTTGCATAATTACATTTAAGCTAATATATTTCATACATTATCATAGGTAGCCTTTTAAAAGGAAAAGAAATCTTAAAAGGATCTCAGTTTAAGAAAGAAACAGCTTTAGAAAAGACTTTCCCAAAAATGCTCTCTTTCTTCCAGCCAGACCAGTTGCTTTTCTTTTCCATTTGCTCTTGGCCTTTTTAACCTTAGGAAGAAGATATGGCTCATTTTACTGGGAGGCACATGGTATTATTTTACTATTTACCCATTCTTAATTTTATGTTTTCTCAGCCTTTTTTTATCTTCTGTAACATGCAAGGTCAGTGTCCTCGCTCTCAGCCTGTAATTCCCTTTTTTACGACTTTGAGAATTGTTTTCTGCTATAAATCAGGGGGCCCCCTTGTCTAGGAGAAAAAACATTGCCAAGGTTTTTTAGTCTTCTGCCTGGCATGAAACATTTGAAAATCTTTAAGCTCATTTTAAAATTCAGGCCCTGATCAAAATATAGAAGCTTTGATAAAAATGCAGGCTTATGATTAGATGCCTCACCACTAGGCTAGTCTGCTCTCAGCGCCCCCACCTGCCTGCTTTCTTAGCTACATTCACTTCACAGGGCTGGCACTGCCTGACAGCTGCCTCCTCCTTGGGCTCAGTGTTGCCCTTGGAGAACTCAGCAGGGAGGAGAAGGAAGGTGGGGACAAATCTAGAAGTGGTTGTCTCTGCCTGCTGTTGCCTCTGGCGCCACCTGCTGTTAGTCTCCCTGCTTCTGCCCTACCAGTCTCAATGGGTAGCAGCCACCATTCAGCAACACTGAGTCCTTTTTTCAACCACTTTTTCCCTCCTTTTAAGCCACATGGAATGAAAGCACAGAGACACGTTGTGGTTGATGTCTTTATCAGCAAATGTGTGTGGCAAATCCTCATTTCGAGGGTTGCCTCGAACCATCTGGCGTGCCCGGTCCCGAGGCAGTTTGCTCTTTCCAAGAGTCCCCAGTGCCCACAGAGGCCCAGTTGTCTCTGGTGATGCCCTGTCAATGAATTCCTTGGAGGGTGCTTCACTGTCATAACTCTTGCGTGATCACAAAAGAGGTTGCCAGCCTGGTCCGTGAAGTCAGTGGAGGGTCTGCAGTAACGAGGGCAGGGAAAGAGGGAGGGCAGAAAAATCAGCAGTTGAGTGAAGCAAAGGACTGTTTGGCTGCAGGCCTGGTCCTCCAGTGTGGGCAGCAACTGAACTTTAACCGCCTTCCTTTCTCTCTCAACATCATCCCCCCCCCCTATTTTTTTGGAATGGTCTCTCTGTTTGGCTCCCCCCTCCTTTTCTTTGGAGAGGGGAGATGATTAGGAGAAACGGCAATTGAGAAAAGATAATATCCATTTCTTATCACAATCACTGGCTATGCTGATGGGATATGGATTCCAGCAATGCCCAGAGTGCCCCATTCCTCCTCTATTCAGCTGCCCAGTGGGAATCTCATCTGAGGTATTATGAGATTCTTCAAGAGGAAGCAGGATAAGCATCAAAGAAGCTCCTACTTCCAATTCCTGCTTGTATGGCTTGGCATTCAGTTGTGTTATAATTTACTTTATGAATTCAATTCTGTTTTTAAAGTCTGCCTCTATTGCTATTATTAATAAAGGCAGCATTTTATGTAAATCACTTTTTAAAAATATTAAGCAGTATATAAATCTTGATGGATGGATAAATAAATAAATGCCCTCTATTCTACCACTGGATTTCATACTGCACCTATGACCAGCAAATTAATCATATTTGTATTCTGCCCAGCCAGTCAAGTTCATTGCGTGGTTTACATAAGTAGTTGGGGTCTAAGCTGGGAACCGCAGCTTAAGTGACCGGAATTATTTCTTACTGTGAATACATCTTATTTTAGTCTTGTTTCATAAAATAATCAACTTTTTCCTCCAAGGAGCTCATACATGATTTCCTTTCTCCCCTTGCCCCACCAATATTTTCTCCTCTTAACAAACTTGTGAGGTAACTTAGGCTGAGAGAGAGTGAGTGGCCAATCTTGCCGAGTGGGATCTCTTCAGGCCTAACCAGACTCTCTAACTACTACTCCACACCAATTAAGAATATAAAAGCCTCATCTGCCTTATACATTTAAAGAGGTACTATCCTGCTTTGAACACTCAGGGCTTCCCCCAAGAATCCTGGGAACTGCAGTTAGTTAAGAGTGCTGAGACCATTCGTTCCCTCTGTACGAAGGAAAATGGGGACAAAACTAGACCAAGTTGGCTGTGCCTGCCATTGGCTCTGGTGCCATCTACCTGGTTAAAGTGTCAGCTGCCCCTGCAAGCCACCATGGCCTGGCTTTATAATGGGCACATATTTACTATTCCCTGCCACAGGGGTGCAAATAAGTCTAAGCCAACATTTCCTTTGTCTCTTCAGTGGAAGCTTTTGAGGAGGTTTCGGACAGCCTCTGCGTCCCTCAGTACAACAAAGACGGCGAAGAAAGGGTGATCCTTTTCCTAAAGATGGCCACCAACCAGGAGTTCAGCCCAGATTTGGTGAAACGCATCAGGGAAGCGATCCGCATCGCACTCTCTGCCCGGCATGTTCCCAGCCTCATTCTGGAAACTGAAGGCATTCCGGTATGTCAGCACAATCCTTTTTTCTTACTACTTGCTGCTGCTATATATATTTTTTTCATTGTTACATTGGAATAGTCATTAAGGAGCACTTGTCATCTCTCTTCAAAGCCCACACATGCCTGGGAATTTTAGTCTCTTATTTTTTAATTAAAAAAGTGGAGTTGAGTTTTATAGTTTGTCTGTGTTGCTTAGCAACTTGTGTGTGCTTTTCTTCCTGAATAAGCCTTTTCCTCTTTTTCCTCCTTTTTTTAAACAGCAAAAAAAGTCCCCTAATAAACACCTCTGTTTGGTTTATAAATATACGTGCGTCCTGTTAATATACTGAGAACTCTTGGGTGTTGTTGATAAGTATAAAATGAGATGATTGCCTTTCTGGTGTGCCAAAAAGCTGCTCCCCGCAAAAAGCATTTTGGATAGTTCTGTTCTCTAAAATCATAGGTTTTTGATTTGTTTTGCAAGAAGTCTTGCTTAAAAAAAAAAACCACCTCAAAATATCTTGCAAAGCTTGTGACCTAATTTTTTCACAACTGAAGGCTCACAGAGACAAGTAAGGCCCGTGAAGGAAGTTTTGATCTACTTCTGACTTTCATGAGCAGGAACGTAGGAAACTGTCAGATCACTAGTCCATCAAGCTCAGTATTCTCTGCACAGACTGGCAGCTCCTCTCCAGGGTTTCAGGCAGGAGTCTCTCCCAGCTCTACCTGGAGATGCCGAGAATTGAACCTGGGACCTTCTGCATGCAAGGTGGATGCTGTGCCCCTGAGCTACGACCCTTCCAGTGATAGCCTTGTTCTCCATGACTTTGTCCAAGCTATCACTGCCTCCCGTGGAAGCAAATTCCATTGTTTCAATTATGCACTGTATGACAAAGTACTACTGTTGCCTGTCCTAAGTCTCCCAACATTCAGCTTCATTGGGTGGCCCCCAATTTCAAGCTGTGTAAACACGACACCTTTTAAACCAGATTCAAAGCACTTCCCCCCCCTCAAAGAATTCTCGGCAGAGAGGTAAAATTCTCACTGATCCTTAACTAATTACGGGGTCCAGAATTCTTTGATGGTGTTTTAATGGTATAGTGTGTATGGAGCCCTAGGGTAATGACTGAGGGAGAAGAGCAGTATTGGACAGACTTTAAAAATGATGTTGAGTTAATCACTCATGGCTTCTCTTATATATATATATATATATTAATGTGTGTAAGAGAGGCAGAGATTTCACACGTGGCTGAATCCCAACCTGTTGCATTTGGGAAGTTGTTGGACTGCAACTTGCATCCTGCCTTCCCACTGGCCCATGGAGTAAGTTTGTTCGTTTATAGAAGCATTTATTATACTGCCGCCATATTAAAGATCTTGGTGTACAACAAACAAAACACCATTTAAAAGCAATATAAATAATAATTAAAGTGGCTGGCTAATTAATCAGTATGAAAAAGTCTCCAATAGAGGCCTGGAAGTCAAGGAAGCAAGGATGCTTCCTGCCACATCTCTGCATGAACCGTGTTCCATAGCATGAGGCCAGCAGCACCAAATGCCCCACTTTCAGTTGAGGCCAGTCGGGCCTCTTTAACATGGAGGGCAACTAACAGCACTCCTCAAGATGATCTTGGTGATCCAGCAACTTCTGCAGGGCACCACGTTGGTCTAGCCAGTAGGTACTTTAATGGGGTTGTTATAGTGTCTTGCCAGCCTGGGGCGAGCTGATGAGTGCGGCAGAATCGCTCACCCACATTATAGAAGCCATTGTCTTCAGCTTTTTGGTACCAGCATGTTTTTCTTTAAGCCACACTTTGCCCCAGCCCGCCTCCCTGAAAAGCAGCAGCATATGGCCCAGTGTGTGGGGTGGGTCTGGTCCTCATCTCTGGTTGTATGCTCCCATCCCTCTGCAAAAAAAGCTATGGAAGATCAGCTTCAAATGGCTCCATAAACTGAAACGAAAAAGTAAAAGGAGGCTTTGGGGTGTTTATATGACAGCTGCTTACCTAGGAGTCCTAGTTTAGATCATTAAGTAGCCAACACTCTGAAGGTATGTATAACTGAATTCTAATCACATTTTGAGGTAAAATGGAAAGCACTCAGAGCTGCGTTCTTACTTTCCTCCCATTCTTTTTGTTTGTTTGTTTTGTTTCCTGCCTCTCTCCTTTGACCTATGCTTTTTTGGTCAAATATAACTCCTGGAACTGCAAAGAAGTATTTACCTGCCACTGACCTCCTTTTTGGGAGCAGAGAGCTTACTGTTTCTTCGTGAGCCAGTGTGTAGGAAGAGTGTGGACTTTCCAGAGGCATCTGGATGGTGACTGGGAGAGAAGTGGATGTGGGATGCAAAACTTTTAACAGTCTGCATCCCAAGCAAGCACATTTATTGCTGGTTAGCCAGTCAGGCCTTTTGCATACACAGGCAATGCGATAGGTATTACGAAACACTTGGAACCATAATACAGTATAATTAAAATGATACCATTGCAGTAACTCAGTTACATATATTAACTTGTGATTTGGGGTCTTGGAGTCATGAGCACAGCATCACCATTTGCCTAGCAGTGTCTGCTAGGCATGATTGCCAAATTCTCCCTCCGCAGCTGGAGGCAGCGATGCTTCAGATGTTTCTGGAAACTGCAGAAGGAAGGAGGGCTCTTGTGGTCATGTTCTGGTTTTCCCCAGGCATCTGGTTGGCCACTGGACTAGGAGGGCCATTGGCCTAAGGCAGCAGGCAATTCTTATGTCCTTATCTGCTTAATTTCACAGTACACAATAAATGGGAAGAAAGTTGAAGTTGCTGTCAAACACATTATCGCCGGGAAGGAAGTGGCTCAGCGGGGCATCTTCTCCAATCCAGAGACCCTGGACCTTTACCGAGACATTCCTGAGCTCCAGAACTTCTGAAGGAACCTGCCTTTTCCCCATCTCTGTGTTTGTGTGCGTGTGTGTGCGTGTATGGTTTTGTACTGTGTATATAATATGTATATGGACGCTGTATGCAAAAGAAACTATTTAAGCAATGGTGTTTCTTTTGAAAAAGGAGAAACACTGTTTTGATTTGCCAAGTGCTTCATGAAAAGGCTTCTGGAAGGGCAGCCCTGCAAATTTTGGTGTATCGGCGTTGCTTTCCTTCCAGCCTAGAAGATCTAGCTTGCCTCTTTTTAGATGCAGCTGGGTACAGAGACTTTTTAAATGATCTACACTAAAAAAATGTTTCTTCTGGTTTGAATTTTATCTTTTAAAATCGAGGCAATAGGGTGGTAGGCATATATACCATTTGATTATGGTTGGAGGTCGGGCACCTGTTTCCCCCGAGATGCTGTTGGACTCCAACTCCCATCAGCCTCAGCCAGCATGGCTAATTGTCAGGGATTATAGGAATATAGGAATTGTAGTTCAGCAGCATCTGGAGGGCTGCATGCTCTCATTCCTGGTTATGGTTTAAAACTGCTCAGGATTCTAGGAGACTACTGGTGGCTTTTCAGTGGGAAGACTAGAAGACTGTGGGCATGTTTCTCATGCTTGCCACTGTTCTTCACTTGAGGTTTTTTAGGCAATGGGGATGTTGAGTGTGATAGAAAGAGTGCATTCTCAGTGGTGATAGTGCCCAGTAGGCTTAGATAGCAGCATTCTGAAGAACTGGGGGTGTTTTCCTTAGACCACATCCCCCAATCCTCAACAGGAGACAGGGGATTGATCTGTCACTGACAATTGCATGTGGGAAGGTTTCCCAGATGCAAGGAAGTGTTCACAACAGCTGGATTCACTTTATTTTTACTTATTCTTTTTTTAAATAAAGAGATTGACTTCTGGGTCTGTGTTTAAAACTTTTATTTTTTAGAAATACCTCTTTTTAAGATTAGCTTTTAAGACTACTTTTGGACTACTGCTTCCATCGGAACCAGCCAGAAAAACACCTGGAGGGCACCAGTTTGGCAAAGTTTGTTTTGGAACAGAGCACAGATTTGCTGCCACTGTTTGAAATAATACTTGACTTTCCTGCTAAAATATGAAAGGTTGCAGTCCTCATTTAGACACATCTTGCAACCAGTGGAACCGGCTAGCAGTGACTAGCAGATAGTTCCATCAGTTCCCCAGGACTTTGGGTTGGCACCAGGATTTCAATGCCTCATCTTCCCAGCCCTCAAACAGTCTCTTTTGGAGAAAGGGGAGATGCTGGAATTAGAAGCATGACTATGCACTTAGTTTTCTGAAACAGTTTTCCTGGTTTAAAATTTTATACAGATCTGAAGAAAGCAGGTCAATGTGATTTTCATGCACAACCTATTGCGGATCCTGAGCGTGGAAGTAAACGGCAAAGTCACTAATCTTTTACATCCCCATTTTTAACTGTGTGTGGGCTAAAGGAGGACATTGTCACCAGTGAAGGTCAGTGTGGTGCTCTTGGATGCTGACGGATGCCAGCTCCCCTCAGCCCAGCCTGTGTAGCCCAGTGGTCAAGGGTGATGAGCGCTGTGGTCCTTGCAACATCTGGAGGGCATCACATTGGCTCTTGAACCTTTTCTTCCACACTGCCAACAGCAATGGTAGCTTTGGCAGAACACATCCCATACAGACTTTGGATACTTAGCCCCCATTTGCCTGTGTTGGTTTACAAGTAGGGCCCAGGAAATTGGGTGTGTAAGCAGGAGAGTGCTGGCAGAACCTCTCTTCCATTAGCTGCTGGTGGACTTGGAAAGGAAGCTTGAGAGCCCTTTATCTTAAAATCAGGTCACAACCACACCATCTGTTTAAATCACATGGCTTCCCCCAAAGAATTCTGGGAACTGTAGCTTTGCAGGGGGAGTATGTGAATGCTCCTGGGATTACTTGAGCTGGAGAGAAGCCATGAGCTTTAAATGGTTGTGACCTTGGCTTTTGTGGGAGAAAACGGGAGAAGAGAAAAACAGGTGTGGAGAGTCCATGAGATTAAGGCTTAACACCAGGGCCAGAAGAGAAGCCCTTTCGTGGGCTGGATTGAGTATACAGGCTGCCGGCTGCCTATCCTGTGTCCGAGAAACTCCCAAGACCTTTGTGTTTGGTGGCCAATATGAGTAACTTCCTTTCTTTAAAATAATAACCCTACCGTGTGATCTTTTGGGGGCGTGAGGGGGGAGGTGGAAGGAACTGTTTCTTGGTGCTTTGTAAAGGGATTTCCCCCCTAATAAAACAAATTGTTACTTGTGTATGGAAAACAACTAAACAGATTTTTTATGGTCCATTGTGTTTTTCATAATGGAAGATGTAGTTGTGTGAACTCGGCAAGAAAGAAAGGTTTGGTGCTTCAAAAACTCCTGCGTTATTTGGAATGATTGGTGAACAAATTCTGTCTTGGATCCCTCCCCCCTTTTAAAAATCACGTTGAGTGATCTCAGTGATGCTTTAAGGAATTTAAACTTAATAAAACTGCAGAATAAATTCTTATCTTTATTGTGGAGTGAATTGATCATATTAGTGTTATTTTGTAAGGAGCAGAGGTCAGTAAATCCAAAAGCGTTTGCTGGCATAGGTTCTATGGCAGCCCCACTTTTTAAAAGAACTATGTACATACATATATGCTGGGATTTTACTTATACCTATTGTGTATTGGTCCCAGGAACTTGGTTGCTCCAGCCTTTGCCAACCCAGTGGCATCACCCAATACATCTGAAGGGCATTGCGTTGGCAAAGGCTGACTTACAGGACATTCCCATCTCATCAGAGTTCAAGATGGTGGCCGTAATTCTAAATGGCTGCTAAAAACCATCCCTACCCCACCCTGCTTTTGAAGCCAATATATCAGGAAAGATTGGTGACAGAACCTTGAAACAAAAACCGAACAAAAGTTGGCGTCTTGAGTATTTTGTTGGCACAGAACTGGCCGCAGGAACAGAATAACTAACTGTCCAAGCAAAGGTTAAATAAACAGTTGAAAATGCAGGGGAAATATTTTCATTTTCAATCAAAATCAGGCACTAGAAATTAGGGGCCAAGGGGGCTGATCTACAACCTGCCATGTTGGATATATTGCTATGGTTTGGTTGTAAGTGGTAGGAGACCCTGTGGGAAATAGACATTATTTTGTGGGGAGAACTGGACACTTGGGGATTCAGGGCTACAATGGACAGGTGTGTATCCCTGAAGAGATAAATTTGAAATCTACCCCTCCAATCACTCAGGAGTCTAATAAAACAATATTTATTTACCTTGTAAGAGTTAAACGCTGTGAGCCACTTCAGGAACAATTATGTAACATTTAATGGGGAAATTAGACAACACTTGACCCAACTTGAAACTCCTGCTAGTTTCCTGGCAACTGGGGGTTTGATTACTCAATGAATAATGTCGGTTAACTGTCGCCAGTTTAATAACAGTTTCTGTCATAGGACTTTTCAGAGTCTCAGAGCCTCCACTCTCCTTTCTGCTCTACAATCTCTTCCCTTCTTCCCTCCTCTTCAGATTCTCCACACTGCTGCTTCTCCTCGCCCAGGCAGGGTTTTCTTTTTGTTTTTTTTGTATCCTGGGGGCCACATTCCCTCCTGGACAGCCTTCTGAGGGCCATGTGCTGGTGGTGGGTGGGGCCAGTCAAAAGTGGGTGGAGCAAGAAACGTAAATGTTGCCCCTGTACAGTAGGCCGGTTTCTCCACACGCTCAAAGCACCCTTCTCTGTCCTCCATGGAGGCGATTCTCTCCATTCCGTGCCCACCACACATTCAGAGGCCTCCGGAAGCAGGCATTGCATTCTCCTTGCAGAAGGAAAAGAGATTTCATCACAGAGCCTTGAGAAGGGGGGCAAAAGTGAGGGGGCACAATAAACTGGGCTGCTGTCCCTTACAGTGGTCAGATCTGCAACCTTGACACTATCAGCACCACACTGTAGTCAACTGAGCAAGGTGCTCTTTATTGTGCATGATTTGTCAGGGTGGTTATACATGATTCTGCTTTCAGTAACGCTGGCACATGCAAACGTTTTGGGGCAGGCATACGGCTTCATTTCCAATCAGTGTGTGTCCCATAACTTCCTCCTGAAATTCTGTATCTTTTCAGAGCATACATATTCTGGGGTTGCTTTTTTTTTTTTTTTTTGTCCTGATGTTGTTGCCTCTCCAGACCCCAGTAACACTGCAGCAGTATCACAGAACAACTAATAAAATGGAATAATTTGCACACTCTCCTGCTTAAATCCAGCACTCGTGCATTATTTTTGCTGCACAGCACCTCCACAAAAATCGCCAGTCTGGAAAAACCCTAATATTGCAAATAAAGACACCATAAGTCCGTGGGGTTGCTGTCGTTTCATTTCAAAGGTGAGATACCTTTGCAATGTGATGGCAGTTGTGGGCAGTCCTACTGCTCAGAAAAAGAGGGATAGATTCAGTTTTGACAGTGTCCCTTCTATATTTTCTAATTTATGCATGTAAGACTGCAGGTTTTGTTGGAAGTTGATCAATGCCATTTTATTATAAAATCAATAAAATATTCTGAAAAGAGAGAGGTGCTGAGCACACACTGGTCCATGCAGATGCTATTCCTGCCTGGGGCATCCGTGGTGCTGGTGTCATCTCACCTGCCCCTCCACAAACCTGCCCATGACTAAGAGTTCCTCCAAAGCCTTGGACCCCCAATTCCTTCTCCAGCATTCTTAAATGTACATGTATTCCTCATAAATTCTTTAATTCGTGCAGAATGGCTGGCATTTACAAAGCACTGTGATCCTTATTAATTAGCAAATATGGAATAGTACATTAATTTGGTAGTTTGTTAAGAGTCACTGGGAATTGTAGCTCTGCTTGGGGTAAACTTTACTGCCCAGAATTCTTTCAGGGAAAGAATGTACTTTGAATATTCTTTCAAGGCCTAATGGGTACGTAGCCTAGGGATGGAGAAAAAAAATATTTCAATTCTGCCCCGCGCAGCACTGGCGCCAGTCCGGCGGGACTCCGCCCTGGCCGGGGAAGGCGGCTCCCCGGAGGCGGCGGCGGCGGCGAGGGCGGCCGGAGCCCCGATCCGCGCGCGGCGCCGCGCCTTCCCGCCCCTGGGCGCGCCCGAGGCGTTTCCGAGGGGCTCCGCGGAGGGTCCGCTTTGCTGCCGGCCGGGGGCGCGGGGCGAGCGGGACCAGCGGAGAGCCTTTGCCGCCCTGGACCTGGCGGATTTCTGCCTGCCTGCCGGCCGGCCGGCCGCCACCTTCTGCTCCCCTCGGCTCTCCGCTCTCTCGGAGGATTGCAGCGGCACCCGGGACGCGCAGAGACTTTTCTCGCAGGTTTTTTCGAGGGTTTTGTTTTTCTGTCCTGAGCCTCTCACCTGGAAGCAGCTGGGGAAATTTAGGCTTGGCTGACAGCTTGCAAAAAGGTAACACTGATTTATCATTTTATTTATTTCTTATAAAAATACATCATGAAAAATTTAAAACAAGTTAAAAACAAAAGGAAATTAAAAACAGACACGAGTAGCCCATGCTTGGAGTCATGCTGTTAATTATCTGTATAGGCCTGGCAGAAAAGTTTTCAGCAGGTGTTTAAAAGTTGGCACAGGAGGTGCCTGCTGACTCTCCAGTGGCAGAGAGTTCCACCGGACTGGGCCAATGACACTTCCTTATGGATTGCTGTACTGGGCAGTCTAAAAGAGACAAGGCTTCATGACAGCAGGACATGTAGTACAGCACAGTCTCCAGGGAAGGAGCGCCAGACCTTTATTTAGAAGTATGTCAGCCAGGATTGGCGATGAGGCATCACATTTTGTAGTTACTTGCACAAAAATGAACTTTTGGGTGGACGTGATGGTGGGGCATCTCATGGGGCAGAAGTGTGCACACTTCAGTTCTGTATTAAAGCTTAATAAGCAACTAGGAACCACATTCAGCCGCAGGGTTTTGAAGTCAGGCTTGCCTCTTTTTTTAACCAGAGTAGGCCACCACACAACAACCCTGGTTTCCTGCCCAGGTGCTAGATCAGCCGACCAATGCCCCTTTAGGTGGTACTCAGGCAATCCCTGCTCTTTGTTGCTAATAGTCAACTGCTTTTAAACGGTGCTAATTGAGACTTCCTTTGGCTGTTGGGAGCAGCTCCATGGACCACCTGGTTTCACAATGAGACTCTTGTGTGGTCCACAGCAGCTGATCTGTGTGGTTGAACTTGCACCATGCCAGCTGGGGGAAGGAGCTCTTCTGCTCTGCACCCAGAAAACTCAAAACCTGAAGATCTGTAACTGCCTATTGCTTATTTTCATCATTTTTCTTTTCCATCAGTTTCTTCAACCAGCTGGCAACTTGGAGGCATCCGTGCCAGTTTGCATCAGCAAATGTTTCGGTAGCTGGGCAGCCACTTGCCTTTATTCCGATGCTCTTGGGGCAGAAATAGTTAGAGAAATGTCAGCTAAGGAGAAAAGAACATAGTTGTGGTGAGTGGTGACTGAGGGAGGGGGTAAGTGAGTGCAGATTATAGGGGCAGAACTAGGAGCTTGCGTGTGCCTCTGAGAGAGGGATTCTGATCCAGAGCTTCATGTCTTTTGCAGTACACAGATGGAGCTCTTGTGCAAGTAAGTCTTCCCACTGATTTTACTTGCAAGGCACAGCTCCATGTGAGCCATGGAAGGTGTGTATTACACTATGGTGAAATCATAGGTATAACCTCACTTGCACGAAACACCGTTTGTGAATTGGATTCCGCTCCATCCCACTAAGAGTCCTCGTTTTGAGCCAACTGCCTCTATGTCTTCAGTTGTGTCTTTTTACAGTCATGAGAACTACTCATTTGCTTCTTAGGTGTCTGGTGGGTTGCAATGAAAGTGGCAGTTCTTGGAATCTGATGCCTGCATGGAGCTAGTCATGTTGGCTCACCCAAAATGAATGCCCCCCCGCCCCTGCTTAGTGTAGAAACACTGAGAAATTATGTCCTGGTAAAAACAATAGCAAGGGCTTTAGGAAGACAACTTACAAGGGTGTCGAGGTAATAAGCAGGTCTGCAATATTTAATTGATTAATTTAACCAATTAAAAAAACCCTTTGATTACATAGTGTTCTGTGATTAATCTGTAGCAGATTTGATTACATAGTGTTCTGTGATTAATCTGTAGCAGATTTGATTACATAGTGCTCTTTGATTAATCTGTAGCAGATTTGACATACGTATAATCTTAACAATATGAAGTACCCATAAAACTGAATTTGGCAACTACTGTTTCCCTCTCTTCAGCAAGGAACTGTGTTGTTGCTTCAGCATTATTTTTGCTCAGATTCAGATTTGTTGAATTAATTTGCTGAAACTCATACTATTTGCTAAGATTTATTTAATCGGATTGACAGCCCAAGTACTGTAATCGGGTGTGGGGTTGTGTGATTTTATCAAGGTAGTAGGAATCCCACCTGTGCTCATAATATTTCAGACAGAACAGATTGTGTGCTCACTTGCTTAAACTTAATACAGAGCACATGGAAAAGTAACCTCGCAGTTGTCCTCCATCTTTGTCATGTAGGGGTTCAGTTCTCCGACATTAGCTGAGATGCAGACCAGGATGAGAAGATTCTCGGTGTACATCTTACCAGCTCTATTACTTGCATGCTTGGTCTACTTAAGGAGAGATGCCAAGCTGGTTGTGTCTTTGGCAAACAGAGAACTGCGCAGGCCAAACGTGAGTGTTCCCAAGCTGGTGAAATCAAGCAAATGCTTGCCAGACATGATGGTTGCAAATTCCTTTCCCTCCCTCCCTGAGGTTCACCGTGTTTTCTTAACCTATAAACACTGCCGGAATTTCTCGACATTGCTGAAGCCCTCCAGATGTGCTGCAGAGACCTTCCTCCTGCTAGCAATCAAGTCCACCCCTGTGAACATAGACCGCCGCGCAGCCATCAGGAGCACCTGGGGGAAGGAGGCCATTATTGGTGGGAAATTGGTGAGGCTCCTGTTCTTGCTTGGCCGCTCAGAGATCAAAGTTCAGGCTCACTCCCTCCACCAGCTTTTGGCCTATGAAAACCTGGAGTTTGACGATATCCTCCAGTGGGATTTTGTTGATAACTTCTTCAACCTGACACTGAAGGAGCTGCATTTCCTTCGGTGGGTGGCAGAGGACTGCCCCCATGCCTGCTTTGTGTTGAAGGGCGATGATGATGTCTTTGTGAACACGTACAACATTGTAGAGTTCCTTGAGCATCTGGACCCTGACAAATACCTTTTTGCTGGGGATGTCATCAGCAAAGCCCGGCCAATCAGGAACACCAACACCAAGTATTTCATCCCAGAGTCAATGTATCCGGCATCCTTCTATCCACACTATGCTGGTGGCGGCGGCTATGTCATGTCACGGCTGATGGTGCAGCAGCTGCAGGTGACGGTTGAGGACACTGAGTTGTTCCCAATAGACGATGTCTTTGTTGGGATGTGCTTGGCCAAAATGGGGATCATCCCAATGCACCATCCTGGCTTTAAGACCTTTGGAATCCAGAGGCCCTTTAATCCCTTTGATCCCTGCCTGTACAAAGAACTGATGATTATACACAAACTGAACCCAACGGAGCTGTGGGTCATGTGGACGTTGCTGAAAGACGACAACCTCCGATGTGCCACGTCAGTAACTCAGAAACTATAGGATAGATTAGGATGTGTCTGGTGCAGTAAAACTACCAGACTGAGACTTTGATAAGAGCTGGCTTAAATTGATATAAACAGATATCTTTCCTTCTTTTTTTTTAGATTGTTTATTGTAGAATAATTTTATTGCACTGATTTCCCACCCCCACCCCCGAAATTGTTTACAGATGTCCTCAAAAGTTAGCAACCTGCCATGCCCAGAGGCAGCTGCTGCGGAGGAGTGGGGGGGGGGAGGGTTTGCTTTCATGCTTTTCCTGGTAGCATCTTCTCCCTGGTACTGGAGTAAATGGCTGTGGCCAGGCTCTCCCTGCATCCTAAAATAAAGTCGTCTCTTGTTTCTGTTTCTTTGGTTACCTGCTGCACCAGCTTCACCTTGACTGGAAGTACTCATCAGGAGTACATTGGTCAATAAAGAGAAAAAAAATCGTATTTTCTCTCTTGAAGCACTACGGTCAAAGGTAAAGCAACCAGTGTAATACTTTTGGCAGTCTTTGTAAATGTCTCACTAGCAAATATGTGAAGTCTCAAATATTCTGGTGGAATGTTGGCTGCAGGATGTGGTCCGATGGCACACAAAATGGAGCTACGCAGGTTCTGTCTGTTCAGTGCCTGATAAGGCTATCAAAGACTACCAGCCATAGTGACTATGTTCTTCCACTGTTGTCAGAGGAAACGTCCCTCTCAGCACCAGTTGCTGGTACTTACAGATGAGGAGACTGCTATGGTACCCAGGTTCTGCTCATGGGCTTCCCAGAAGAGCAGGATGCTGACCATTGCCCTGGTCCAGCAGACTCTTCTTATAAGCAGAGAGCACCAGTGGATACCCTGGGTTACATGATGGTGAAAGGCAGGATGTTTTCTTTAACAGAAAAAGCACAATTAATAACATTCCCCATCAGACTAACCCCAGGGTGTGTCTTCTTCTAATCTGGCATCAAGACATGTCTCCTCTACACAGATTTAGATCAGTTTAAAACATGTTTAATCATTTTCATGGCTTCCAGACGAGGGATGAGCTTGTAAAAGTACAAATCCCATAATTCTCAGGGAGAGAGGACCCACAACAGCTAAACTTGTTAAAATGTGTAGTGTCGCTAGACCACTGGAGTCTCCTTCAGTAGCAAGCCACCCTGGCCTTGGCGTAAAGTCCAGGGGTATTTTGAGCTGTTCTCCAAACTCAGGTGCTTCTCTTCCCAATTTGAGGGCCCTCCAGATGTTTGCACTTCATTAGCAGTAGACAGGGGTCAAGGAAGATGGGGCTGTAGTTCAGCATCTGGAGAAAGGCAGGTGCAGAGTGCTTCACTAGGCCTGGGTAGCTGGACTCTGAAGATAGAAACCCCGAATCGTCTTTTACGGTAACCTCTGTATTAACCTAAGGGGTAAGTCACTGTGCTGTAACAAAATACATGTTGCACAATATATTCATGCCTAACCAAGAGCCATAACATGTCTTCATGGTTTTCATGTTTCAGTAGTCATTTTTCTCACTGGAATTTGGGCAGGAAAAGTACTCTGTGTTGGGGGTGGAACTGCAAATAACCCTGGCTTGCTTCATTTCCTTCCCTTTCACACCAATGCTGAATTATTTGGAAGAATAGGGGTTGAACTCCCATGCGACAACAGAGAAAAATGGATAGAAGAAATGTCTATGCAGCATTTAAAATTAAAGATTGCAGGGAGACGGGAAACAGAAAATGGGCAATGCAGCTGATCACCTGCATGTGTGAAGTGTCTCCAGGTGACCAGCTAGTGTGTGTGTGGGGGGGGGAAGATGTTAATAAATTGGAAAACCGTGTTTTTTCTTTTCTCCCCATCACCCATTTTTTAGTCTTGTCAGCTCCATAAATTTACATAAACAGGGTAAGTGAACAGGCTAGTAAAGATGTTAATGGGCAGGTAACTTTCCTGGGCTTAGTTGTATGGGTGATGTGCATTACAAGCACACATAGACACATCTTTTCATATTATTATTGTTGTTCAAATTTCTGTATTGATTTTTAAAAATTATTATTATGCAATGTCATCAGCTAAGTTGGATTCTCCCCTTCTTACATTTTCTCAAGCTGCATCTTTTGCATTCCCCTCTCCTGAAAACCTCTGGGCCTTCCATGCTGCAGTTTTTGTTTTGATGGACTGCCTTGTCGTCTCCAAAAAAGCATCATGCATTGTCAAACAGCAGAAATCCAAATCATTGCTGACAAGGCCCACGTCTCGGCTGTTCCTTTTAGCATACCTTTCCTGTGACCCGGAAGCTGTACGCCGGCTCCCTCGGCCAATAAAGCGAGATGAGCGCCGCAACCCTAGAGTCGGTCACGACTGGAGCTAATGGCCAGGGGTCCTGTATTTTAAAAAAGAACTGTGACTACTTTCTTTTCCGATGCAATCTGATTTATGCTTCCCTAAAGCTGGTAGCTGGTGGGTGGAGAATAGAACATTAAATTTAGTTTGCAATCTATGAGAACGGTGTCTTTCTTGGGGAGGCATAGATGTGTTATTATTTTTACAATTAGTGTGTTCATGCAGGGCTGTAATTGATAGCAAGGGGCATTCAATTATGGTGGTATGAAAAAGGAGATGAAAGGACACTTGTGGTGTGTCTCTTGAGCCATGATGCGTGCAGCAGTGAGAAGTGAATGTTTGTGTGCAACAGTTCCATCCGACCACAGGAAGTGATTTGCCTTTACAAAAAAAGCCTAGCCCGCCTTTCTTTCTTCACTTTTGGCATTACCTGGCTCACATAGCATTCCAAAGGGTTCTTTTCACTTTGTGTTTGAGCAAGATAAAACCCACCTCTATATCTTATAAGCTCTAAGCTATACAGAGGTATATTTGACTTGAAACAGTTTTGTTGGAGTTAGATTAAATGCACTTATGAGTAAGTCATATTGAATGTGCAAGATTGCACTGAAAATTTTAATCACTTGTCTCGAAAGGTGCCTTTTAGTAGTGTGATAGATGCTGCACAACCTATTCTCCCCATCACCTTTTGAATTTTTTACTCCATAATGTTAGGACAACAGATTATTCCCACTGCTGGGTGCAGCTATCTGAATTGAGTGATTAAATTATTGCTGTTGTTGGTTGTGGTTATGTAATGAGACACCCTTGTGTGACTTCAGCTACTGTGTGCTAACATGTAGATCACCTGTGCCATACTGGGACGATTGTCTGCACAGTCCACTATTAAGAAACTGCCTTTAGCTACAGTTAAAAGAAGTCCCGCTAACTTTTATTTTTAAAAAGAGGTTGCTAAAGTTCACATAATTAGGGGAGAGCATATACACACACAAGTGACATTTATCTTTTAAACTGACTTTCTGGCAACTTGTGAAATTTCAGGTGCAATAATAGTTGGCATGACTTCATTTCCTTTACAACCCAAGTAAATAGTTTCAAAGAAAAAACCCAACCCTTTTGAAATTGAAGGTACAATTAGCTCCAGGCTTTTGAGAGTTTTAGGACCTGTTACTGAATCATCTTCATTAGTCATTCTAACAATAGATCTCCACAGCCAAGAAAGGACCCCTCAGCTGGCTACCTTCACATTTGCATAGTTGATTTAAATAGAAACACTTTCCCACAAATCAGAAACACAACTTCCAATGTCCAAAACCTGCAGCTAACAAGGTTGGTATTTCAACTTAGTGCCTCCTTCCCCCATCAAAGTTGGGGGTAAAATCCTCAAGGCTAGCAACACTTCAGTCTTCACGCAGGTAGGCTTCTTCATCGGTTTCCTCCACGCTGGCTTGTCGACCGGCTGGCAACAACGGTGGCTCTTCTGTCAGTTTCATGAGCTCCTCAGTTTGAACTTCCGCCAGCTTAGTCTCTGCTTTCTGCGACAGCTGCCGCACCTCTTGCACTTGGGTTTTCACCAGCTGAATGTGGTTATGTGTTGAAACGGATGCTTGATCAGCTCCTGAAAAAGTAAGGTTAAAATCAGCAGTTTTACACCACAACACTGATTGGACTTGGGTCCAGGCACAGATCCAAGGGTGTTCATGGATGGGCACATGTCATTCACATTAAGACATGGCTGTCATATGACAGCAACGTGCAGACATACATGGTTGAAGATGCAGACTTTCCTTGCACCCGTATTGCAGAATTCCTTCCATTATTTTCTTTCACCACATCACAGGACAACAAATCCTGAGGCTGGTTTAAAAAGATCTCTCCAAACATGGTCTGCATTTGATGAAACACATATATGCATGTTGTGCTATTTTCTTTTAACATCTCCAATATGCTTTTGGAAGGGGGGGGGGCTTCTATGGTACAAACCAAACTCCAAAATCAGGTGTGGGAACACCCCTACACGTACACTCTTCTGGACCAAAGTGTTTGAGAGACAATTCAAGTGAATACAACTTGTCCTAAGATGCAAATGCCTTGGAAAGGACAACAGTGGGGAGCTATTCAGTGATGGGGATATGCTTCAGTGAATAATACCAGACTGATACGCTGCTTCTGCTGCCATCTCTGAAAGGCGCAATGCAGTCATCCACCTGGATTCTAACTTGAGGTACTCCTGTTGCTTTGCAGTCATCTAAAGACAAAAGCTACAATGAGAAACAGCATCTGAACTTGCTTATTCCACCAAAAATAAACATTTTATAAGCAGGTTAGGTTAAATAAAAGCAAACTTCTGATTTGGCACAATTCATTTACAACCACTCTCATTTGAACTTACAGCTGTATATCCAATCACTGTTAAGCCTCCTTTAAAAAAAAAGAAAAAAAAGCTGTGTTTCAAGTGAGAATGGAGTAAGGAATTTGAAATCAGGCCTTTGGGGTCCATATCCAGAATATCAATGCTGGAATACTGGTTCCTGAAAAAGATGCATTGAGCCCAGGTTTCTTGCTGGTTCCTTACCTCTACTCGAGCACCGATGATCACCTGCCAAACTGCATCCTCCTCATTGGAATTCATTTTCCCAAGGAGGTGTGTGTATTTCTGGTACAGTGACACCAACGTGTAAACTGCCTGCAACAGGAAACAACCCATACTCAGTAGCACCCAGTTAACTAAAAGTTTGTGTTATGCTACAGAATTCAGAAGTTCAGAGACAGAGCATCTTACCGTTGTATACTCTGTTAGAGCTTCAATTAACGCATATGTTGTTTGAGAGAGAAGGGTACCAGTGCTATCGGTTACTAAAGACACAGCTCTTCGGATTAACGCTTCATTGCTAAGTGAGCTTGGATCATGTTTCTGAAAGACAAATATTATGCGTTTGCCAGCTTGCTTTTCAAAATAATAGCTCTTCAGAATCTGGAAACCTGACATGGCTGCCGGCAAAAAAGAAAAAAGCCAGAAGTCATTAACTTTAAAAAATATTTTATTAGCATAACAGTGAGTACACCAATCAAAAGTATAAATATATACACGAATGTGTAAAGTATATAAAATGATACCAAAATGATAATACTATCTGTTACTTATAAGAAAAAAATGACCTAAAACAACTGGAATGGTAAAACCAGTGTTTGCTCAGATAAAACCCATTTAAATTAATGGACCTAAGTTAGACATGTCCATTAATTTCAGTAGGTCTACTGTGAGTAAAACCTGTTAACTAATTATTGAAACCTAGTACAATGTTTACTTATCCTCAGGCAATTCCTAATAAAGTATGTGGCTCGACATTATCCCATATTTACATAATTAAAAAGTCTCTACTTTTCACTGAACAGACTGCCAAGGCTTTTCTTCTTTTGTTCTGAGTTTGTCAGATTTATCA
Source organism: Podarcis erhardii (assembly GCF_964252035.2). Lineage (NCBI taxonomy): Eukaryota > Metazoa > Chordata > Lepidosauria > Squamata > Lacertidae > Podarcis > Podarcis erhardii. The sequence continues at coordinate 42,171,417 of NC_138505.1, forward strand.
TATGTCCAATATCTCACACCTTAGCTCTCCACTCATCTGAAGTCAGAGCATTGGGTTTTCCCCAGTTATAACTAATGGTGATCTGTGCAGCTGTCAATAGATGAACTGTTAGTTCTTTACTTTCTGGTAAAACTAAAACCTTTCCATAACCAAATAAAATAACTAGAAATTGCATTGGGAAAAGCCAAATGTTGTGATTTCTCCGTTAATTATATGAGAAAAAAATAAAGCAGTAATGATACCTTAGCAGCTAGGTGCTGTATGCTTATAATAAGAACCTAAGAAAAGCCTGCTGGTTCAGGCCAATGGGCCATCTTGTTCTCACAGTGGCTCACAAGATGCAGGTGGGAAACCAGCAAACAGGATTCAAGCACAAGAGCACTCCCCTTTCGTAGTTTCCAGCAACTGGTATTCAGAAGCATTTATGCCTCCAACTGTGAAGGCAGAGCACAGTGTTGAACCAGACCAACAAGGATGAGCAACTAAATTTTAGTTCTTTTATTAGCAAAGCACTTGGTTACATCACAAGAATACTCATGCTGTCTACAACTAGCAGACCCGTGCTCTGTCTTGGACAGTTGGAGCTACAGTGTGGCCCCATCCCCTCCTGTCTTAAACTTGAAGTGCATGGATCCTCCTCAACAGCAGCTCTAGCTGTTCCAGGCACTACACTCCTCTCCTTGAGCGTGGAGACAACAAAGTGGGGTTTCCAAAACCATGACTGTCTCTAGAAGCACCTTGGTCTCTCCAATATCTGAGGCCTCCTGCAGCTCTTCTGTCTCTCATTGCCCTGTCTCCTCTTCCTGACTTTCCTCTTGCACCACCAGTCTCTGCCTCCCTCGGCTCAAATATCACCCCCCTCCCGTTCCTCTGGCTCCTGCCCATCCCTGACAAATAGCCACATTTTCACATACTGTTTAAACAGCTGCAAACAAGTAGAGACACAGATGTCAGGAGGCAGCAAGTTCCAGATAAAAGAGTAACGATGACAGAAAGGCTGGAGGTGTAAATAGAAGAAAAATTCAACCCCAAATGGAAGGGAAATGATTTGTTTTAAAAAAGAGAGACTACCAAAGAATTTAAAAATTAAGTTGAACCTTCGGTCCTGGCATTGTAACCGATAAATATTTCCCAGAGGGTTACCTGTGTAATAGGAATTGCAGACAAGGTTACTCCAAACCCCAGTGCTACCACTTTGCTCCATGGTCCCCTCAATCCTGACATGCAACGAGCTTTACCATTTGCCAAGATGGGAAAACTGTGCCTAGGGGAAAAAACATATCCATCTTAGGTACAAGTGCTATAAGCAATATGATTTCTGGAGGACGAATGAGCAAAGATCCACCATATTTGGAGTCCACTGCCAGCCAAATCCTGCTTACAGTCCTCTCATTTCAAGAGCCAGGCTGTTAGGAAACTGAGCAGGAACTCCTTAACTGTACACATCAATGTATTCCTGTTGTGTTTTATGATTTTCCTGATATTGTTAGTGAGCTGGAACTGGTCTGTGACCATAATAATAAAATTCAATTCAACTGTACATCTGTCACTGCAAAACAGTCTACCTCCTCCAGGATTTAGACTATAAAACATTTTCAAAGATACCTTGTACCTTTGAAGATGCAAATATTGATTTCTTTATTTGCTCACGGTGCAATACAAGCAAAATAATCCAAATAAAACAATACAGGCAAACTACGTCCAGAACGAGCAGTTAAAAATCACAACAGCAACAGTTAAAAGAGAGATTTGTACAGTGAATACAAACTGGGTTCTGTTGTACTTAGTTGGGTGTCCAGATCAAATTTCGCTTCAATTATCTACCGAGGATTTACTAATTCACTGCAGGGACCGCTCCTATAGGAGTCGGCAGCACCTCCGGGAGCGAATTCATCCCAGGCAGACGTCGCTATGGAAGTGAACTGAAGCAAAAGGCGCGGCTGGGGGGAGACAAAGCTGCGGGGGCGGCAGAGCGAAGTGGAGGAAGCTGGTTCCTTCCCACAGGTACCTGAAGAAAGCGTAGCAGCTCCGCAGCCACCGGCTACTCAAGGCCGTCGCCATCTTGGTTCAGTCAAGGCGCAGCGGAAATACGTCATCACCAGCGCCACGGCTAATGCCATAGAGATATTTCGTAAGGAGGGACGTAGCCCTCCGCGCCCCTTTTCTTCTGCGAGAGTCCCGCTCTTCACGTTTCGCGCCGTTGCCTTCCTCAGAGACTGATCCCGGCTGGCTCTATGAGGGATTTATACAGCTAGAACGACGACAAAAATCCTCATTATTAGGAAGCCGCCGCCTTCTATCGTCACTTCCGCTCTGGAACGGCTCTGATTCTGTTTCTGTCTTCGCAGAGCAGGAAGGAGAACGTGCGCGCTACAGAGATGCGAAAGTGTAGAGTGGCGCTCCTCTGTGGACATCGCAAGCTTGTTCCCCGCCCGCGCCTCCGAGTCCCACTTGCTGGAAATCCTGAGCGAGATAGAATTGGCGTCGACGGCTGTGAGAACGGAGCGTCCTTTCGTCTGGTCCTGCAGAGTCCATCTGTTTAAATGACCCAGCGGCTGTTTCTTTACCGGAAGTTGAGCCCTTGTGACCATGTTATTTTGCTGGCTCTAGGAGGTTTCAAGCCGAAGCCCTTGGACGAGCTTTTACGCATGCGTCGGGGTCAGCAGCGGGGGGGGGGGGGGCGAGAGGGCCGCTTGCGTGTTAGCACGTGATCCTTTTGGCGGGAGAGACCCCCCTGGCGCGTGCGCGTGGCGAGCCGCCCCCCCCCGCCCCGGCTGCGCCCTGAGGGGAAAAGCGCGCCTTCCCTTCGCGCTGCCCGAGGCGGCTGATAAGAGACCCGGATGTGTTCTTGTGTGTGTGTCTTTTATGTTTAATAGAGTCTGCCTTAAGTTTATTCTCTATATTTAGGTCTCAGACTTCCAGAGTAGCTGACATATTAAAACAGAAAAAGCCCAGGCAAATGAAAAAAATAATATGAAAAATCGCAAGAAGCAGAAGAGCAGCATGACAAATCAGCCCCAAATAAAAGCAACAAGCAAAAACCCTCACAAAAGGAAACACATCTACAGATAAAACAAATGAAAACATAGGGAGGAAGCAATAATGAAAAACAATTAAACATTAATAGAACACACACACATACAGATCATTGCAACAAAAGCATCACAGCACCAGCCCTTCAAAAAGAGTTGGTTACCAAAAGCCTATTGAAACAATAAAACTCTCAAGTGCCGGTGGAAGGTCCAGAAGGAGGAAGGCAGTTTAGCTGGCCTAGGGAGGGAGTTCCACATTCTGGCTGGGGGCAGCCACTGAGAAGGCCCTCTCCTGTGTCCCCACCCAGTGTGCCTGAGGGTGGCAGCGCCGAGAGAAGAACCTTCTCTGAAGATCTCCACCCAGGCAGGATTGTATGGGGGAATACAGTCTCTCAGACAGAGTGGACCTAAGTCATGGACCTACAGTCCCATAAAGGTCCCTTCTGCACATGCCTGTGTGATGCTTTAAGAAGATCAGAAGAGCCTGCTGGATCCGGCCAAGGGGGCCCATTTAGTCCAGCATCCTGTTCTCACAGTGACCAACCAGATCCTGCCTGTGGGAAGCCTGCAAGCAGGACATGAATATAACAGCACACTGCCCAGCTGCAGTTTCCAGCATTGCTTGCAGGTACAGTATTACACTTTAATAAACGTAACATTTCATAAAATGGCATCTAGACCAGATCTCAGCCCTTCTGATCATCAGAAACATTAACTTGTAAACACATATACGTTATACACCATTACAATCGTAATGAACATTTCCCTAAATATAAACTGAAAGGTTTGATGAACATTAAGCAAATTAAAACCTATAGTAGAATAGCTAACTTTAAGTGTTAGTTTCATGGTGATCAGATTTATACAATATTTAATTAGATGTTTAAAATACTACTTTTTATTCTTTTTTAATTTAATTTTATTGAATTATTATGCAGATACAAATGAAACAAAGTACACAAACATTTCAATTGAATAAAAAAACAAAAGAAAACAGAGCAAACGCAAAAAGTAAGAACATAAGCATAATACAACGTAACTATAATAGGCATCCCAGAATTTCATTTCTCTACTGAGATACCGACCCTTCTGGGGTAGATCTCTTTTTATTATACTTTTGGTTTTTTGACTTCCATCGACCTCACGGTGGTTCATTTCCTATAACTAAAACAATATCTCTATATTTCAATAAATTCCTCATCTTGGTATAAGGAGACATTTCCCCACTTACGGGTTTATTCTAAACACAACCAAATCTTGGTTGTTGAACCTTGACTTGATAGGTAGGTATTTAGGGATTCCCATTCCTTCTGGGCTATTTTATTTGACCTGCTCCTTAAGGCTTCAGTCAACTTAGTGAGGTCCAAGTACTGGCTCAGCTTTTGTAGCCATTCTTCTCTAGTTGGTATATGGTTACCCTTCCAGTACTTGGCCATTAATATCCTAGCTGCCGTCACTGCATAGAAAAATAATTTTAATCTTTCTTTTCGAATATTGTCAGTTAGAATCCCAAGAAGGAATGATTCCGTTTTTTGTGTGAAATGTAATTTTTAGTAATTTTTTCATTTCCTCATAGATTGTGTCCCAAAATATAATTTCTTTCAGGGTTTAAGGTAACAATCTTAGCAGACCTTTTACCACGATAAACAATGTAGCATTTGAGAAACTATTATATAGGTAACAGAAAGGTTAAATGTTGTCACTTTTTCCTAAAAATATTTTTAATATCAATTTGCATTGATTACTTCAGGTATCCCATGTAGATACCTTCAGAACATTCTGTTTTTTAAGTCCTCCTATTATTTGTGTTTGTTTTTGTTTTGCTGTTACAAGGTGTAGTGATACGTTTTTTTCTTATGTTCTGCTCTGCAGTTGTTGAGGATTTAATGCAAACAATCCCAATCTGAACAACATAAATTATACAAGACCCACAGGTAACTCGGTTGCTTTTATTTTTAAAGAGAACAATTGCACTGGGGTTTAATCCTTCTCCAAACAGCATTGTGCCAGAGATTTTGTATCAGAGAGAGAAACTAAAAGCAGAAAACCAGGAGTGTGCTCCAAGCGAGGTAACAAATCATAATTTAAAAAGTCAACATCTGAACCTAGTTACAGCCTGATCAACTAGCTTCTGTTTTTATAGTAGTACTCCCATGGAGAGACAAGAGAAAGAAGATGAATTTCAGAGGATAAATTTGTAATTGATTTTCTAACTGAAATACCGACTCCTGAAACAATATGCAAAAAGCACAATAAGATCTGCACCAGCAGTCTATACTTTCAGAAGGTTGGAGAAGAGACTTACCATCATTGCCCTCCCTGATATTTGCCTTTTGCTGCAGTCAGCCTCCTCTGGAGTAAGGAAATGGGAGGCAGCTGTAGCCTGAAAGCCAGCAGTATGCCATTTGAATTGTATTTAATTAAGCCAGGCTCCTTCGAGTGCAGCAAGACCAGAACCTTTATTGTTGGTTAACTTGTTTTGCTATGTATTTATGTGGTGGTGTTGTTTAGTCGTGTCCGCCTCTTCGTGACCCCCTGGACCAGAGCACGCCAGGCCCTCCTGTCTTCCACTGCCTCTCGCAGTTTGGTCAAACTCATGTTGGTAGCTTCAAGAACACTGTCCAGCCACCTCGTCCTCTGTTGTCTCCTTCTCCTCCTCCTCCTCCTTCATGGATCACTGCCTTGCCATGGCGAAGGGGCTTGAATAACTCAGAGAATAACTCATATGAGCTATGTTGTGCAGGGCCACCCAAGATGAACAGGTCATAGTGGAGAGTTTTGACCGAACGTGATCCACCTGGAGCAGGAACCGGCAAGCCACTCCAGTATCCCTGCCAAGAAAACTCCATGGACAAAGGCAACAGGCATGTATTTATGTACTTAAGCCTATATTGTTTGGAGATTATTTTTTTGGTAATGTTTGCCAAATTGTTTTTTGTTTTTGTTATTTTGATAGAATTTACTCACATGTTCTGTATTTTATATATTTGTATATTTCCAACGCTCTTCATTTCAGTGTTTTTTAATGTTTGCTGTGAAACTGCTTTGGGTACAATTCATTGTGGAAAAGCAGCATATAAATAACCTCAATCAATCAACCAAAAAATAATTAAAATAATTTGCCGTGCATTTTATATATCTAAAAGGTACATAATTAAGCAGGTAACAAAATAAACTTGTCGAGTCTCTAGAATAGAAATGGAATTGTGTTTATTGATTGGGTGTTGGATAGACAGTGCATCTGGGCTCCATCTGTAAGCTGCTGGTGGAAAACATGAGCTGTCACTTAAGCACCAGGAAATAAGTGGTCCAGCCAGCCAACAGCAGCGCCCCTAACAGCACTGTGTAACTGAACAGCACAAAAGCTAGGAGTTCCTTCAGCACCTTCAGGAAATGGACAGCAAACGATTCCTGCATGATTCTGGCTTTGCAATGTGGTGGAAATAAATGCATGGGAATAGTCTGATCTGCAAGGGAGATAGAGACAAAACAAAAGTAGGATTAAAGTTGTATTGTAAAGCAGAAACTGATCTTGTGATATACAACAGTGACCTAAGCCGATATATATAATAGAGCAATCACATACACGTTAACTCATAAGTAAGTTTTGATGAATTCAACGGGGCTTGACCACACTCTAAGTTGGTTAATGGCTAGAAATCTGTGCTCAGGCCGCTGATGGTCGCAGTACTCTGGGCAGATTTGAAAGTGGTTCTGCAAAATCTAAATCAGGAGTTTGAGACCAAGTAATATGTCATCTACACAAATGATTACTACACAAAGGGGTCAGCCAAACATGAGGAAATTAGACCCCACAAATGGATTGTGTGCAGTTGGAGAACAAAACCTCTCAATATATAGCTGATAATGCATTAATACCACCTAAATGCACCAATAAAAAGCAGTCTGTTCCTCCAAAGGGAGGGAGCCTCCTTTAATATTTAATGTTATAATTGCATCTAATGGACAGACTGGCAGAAAACTTTTGCTTTGATTTAGGGTTGAGTACATATTGTTTAGCTTGCATCTTTTTATCTGCCCCAAATAACCAGCATTAAAGTGGGAAATCCATTGTGGTAAAATTGATATACAGCACTACTGCAACATAGCCATCTGCAGTGGTCCTTAAACTTTGGGGAAGTAAGGGCGCTGCACCCTTTCAGTTCCCAGGGCTTTGGAGCTTATATGCTTGGCTGCCCTATTCCATACTGCACATTTTTGCCATTATTAAGATTTGATGAGCCAATTCAGTATAAAGATAAAAAAATCCTATTCTTTCTCAGAGTGTTTGTATATGAAAGGGGTTTTTTTTAAGAGGCACACACACATTGAGAGGGTCATAGACTAAAGAAACACACGTTTGTCTCAACAACAGAAAAATAAAGCCAGGAAGCTAATCCAGGAAGATTATTTTTCTCACACAATATGAAAGCTGTTGGAAGTGAACTGAGTTTCCATAATGCCAAGCACCTGCAATAATTATTAAAAGCAATGATCGGATAAATTTGTAAAACTGTGTTTAATAATCTGTTAATTATCTGTTTAATAATCTGTTAATTATTCTTAATATCAATATATGTCTGCTGATCTCATGCAAGGTTTTATTATATATATGAAGAAAACAATATAGTTATCAGACCACAAGTTTAAAATATTTTACATGATATAAACTAATTTAGAAGAAGTTTCTTACCCTGGGCAAATGACGGCATTTACTTAAAGTTGCTCTGCACCTTTGTTTCTGGTCTCTCCCTTTAGCGTCTGGCTTGTGGGAGGCTTGTGATGTAGCTGGATCTTCTTCGAGTCTGTTAATCTGGAGAGGCAGGCATAATGACGCTGTATTTACAAGGCAGCTTAAGTAGGAATGGACTAGGTGTGGTCAGGGACAGGACCGCAGGATATACAGAACTCCTTTGTTCATCTTCATTGTCACACAAAAATATCCGTAGTGGGGTTTTTAAGTGAAAGTTTAATGCACGCAGCCTGGGTGTCTTAAAAATTGCATTGTACTGTATTTCATAAACTGTCATTCCCGCCCCCCACCACTTACAATTGTGCTTTTGTTTCTGGTTCTCCCCGTCCACAATTTTCAGTGACAGTTGTGTGTATGCTTTCAGTTATATACTGCAGCTGCTTCAGACAGGCACAGAAACCAGGAGGGCAAGGGCTGGGAAGTTGTGGCCCTCCACATGTTGTTGGGCTCAGTGTCCCCTAAGTCTTAGCCAGCATGGCCAGCAGTCAAGGATTATGGGAGTCATAGTTCAACAGCAACTGAAGGGTCACAGGTTCACCAACCCTGTAGAAGGAAAACAAGTATGCATAATCCAAACTAAAAAGTCCTCTAATACGTATTGACAACTATTGGCCATGGGCTCAGGTGTAAGGAGAAGGAAAGATAACTATCAGGGTACCTCATACCTCCACCTCAGCTCCAATGTTTCAGGAAGCTTATGATTTCCTGCACATTTCCTGTTACAATCTTTTTAATGGTCCTGTGCATAGAAGCCAACTCCTAGGAGCCTAGGGGGCTTTGCCCTCCCCAATAAAATATTTGACGGGGCCATGCCCCCCCAGTTGATGGGCATTGCCATTCAAATAGTGTGTGTACACCGCATTGTGTGATCAATTATGCAGGGTGGGGCTTACCTGGGCCGCCACAATATTTTATTCAAGTTGGCACCCCTGGTCCTCTGTGTTGAAGATTAACACCAAAGGCACAAATCCCCTTGTTTAAGAAAAACGAGTGGGTGACCCGTGATGGTAAAGTTGCTGTAATTTGGCCCACTCAGCTGCCTGGTTCTTTCCACTTGGGATGATGGTGTGATTGTGACGTTGCTACCATTTTGATTTTCTCAAGATGACTGGACCACCCAGCACCCTATTGCATCAGAGCAAAGGCATCTCCATTATGTTTTGGATGACAATTCCCATCACAAATATCTCATTTCTTGGTTGAGTCCAGAGAGACTGGCACAGGGCCCATGGCTGATTCTTTTATTAAGAGTCCTAATATAGCTCAATTTGCATTACTGAATCGAGAATAAAAGGCATCTTATCTCATGACAGCAGTGAGACAGGGCACACAGACCTCCCATCTCAGAACAGCCATGCCTCCCACCATAAAACTATATTATAAATTATGTGGTTTTAAACCAACAGCTTTATGTTTCCTGCCATAAACCAATAACACATTAAGATTTTTTTAAAATACACGTGCCTTGGATCGACTACACATAAATTGCAAACAATAAAACCATCAGTTATAGTAAAGGCATACATGTAGTAAATTGTAACTTGAAATCAATTAATTTGAATAACTTACTTTCTCGGGGTTTATCCCTGAAAATTGACATCTTTTCTAAACAGATTGGGAAAGAGAATGTAATACTGTACTTGCTTAAGTTCTGTTTAGTAAAGGAATGTATCTATCTACTTGTTAGCCTGAGCTTGGTTTCTCAACCTACAATTTTGTGTGTGCTAAAAACAGGAGGCTAATTCTCCCCTTAATGCAGCATCTGTTGTAGAAGGAAGTTAAGGGATTGAGTGGGTGGTTGCTGAACAACTCCCAGCACGCCTGGAGGATGTGGACCATTTGGATCCCTTCCAATCGGGATTCAGGCCTCATCATGGGACTGAAACTGCCTTGCCTGCGCTGGTTGATGATCTCTGGCGGGCTAGGGACAAAAGTGAAAGCTGTTTCCAAGTTCTGCTGGATCTCTCAGAGGCCTTTGATACAATCGACCATAACATCCTTCTGGAATGTCTAGAGGGGCTGGGAGCTGGAGGCACTGTTATACAGTGGTTCTGCTCCTTCCTCCTGGGCAGTGTCCAGAAAGTGGTGGTGGGGGGATGAATGTTCAGACCCCTGGGCTCTCACTTGTGGGGTGTCTCAGGGCTGCATCCTCTTGCCCCATGTTTTTTAACATCTATATGAAGCCACCTAGAGAGATCATCAGGGGGTTTGGGCTGGGTGTTCATCAGTATGCGGATGATACCCAGCTCTCTTTTAAATCAGATCCAGTGACGGCAGTGAATGTCCTGTGTGAGTGTCTGGAGGCGGTTGGAGGATGGATGGTGGCTAACAGATTGGGGTTGAATCTGGACAAGACAGACGTACTGTTTTGGGGGGACAGGGGGCGGGCAGGTGTGGAGGACTCCCTGGTCCTGAATGGGGTAACTGCCCCTGAAGGACCAGGTGCACAGCCTGAGAGTCATTTTGGACTTACAGCTGTCCATGGAGGCGCAGGTCAATTCTGTGTCCAGGGCAGCTGTCTACCAGCTCCATCTGGTACGCAGGCTGAGACCCTACCTGCCCGCGGACTGTCTCGCCAGAGTGGTGCATGCTCTAGTTATCTCCCGCTTGGACTACTGCAATGCACTCTACGTGGGGCTACCTTTGAAGGTGATCCGGAAACTGCAATTAATCCAGAATGCGGCAGCTAGACTGGTGACTGGGAGCAGCCGCCGAGACCATATAACACTGGTCCTGAGAGATCTGCATTGGCTCCCAGTACGTTTCCGAGCACAATTCAAAGTGCTGGTGTTGACCTTTAAAACCCTAAACAACCTCGGTCCTGTATACCTGAAGGAGCATCTCCACCCCCATCATTCTGCCCAGACACTGAGGTTCAGCGCCAAGGGCCTTCTGGCAGTTCCCTCACTGTGAGAAGTGAAGTCACAGGGAACCAGGCAGAGGGCCTTCTCGGTAGGACACCTGCCCTGTAGAACGGCCTCCCATCAAGGCAATAAGCAACTATCTTACTTTTAAAAGACATCGGAAGGCAGCCCTGTTTAGGGAAGTTTTTAATGTTTAATGCTGTATTGTGTTTTTAATATTTGGTTGGGAGCTGCCCAGAGTGGCTGGGGAAACCCAGAAAGATGGGCGGGGTATAAATAATAAATTATTATAAGTGTCACACCCAGAGTCTTCTATATACACATCACACTTAGAAGTCCATTTTGCACAGAAGAAAAATTGTCACAGCTTCTCCAGAACATTACAGCAACATTTAAAGGCGACTTCTGCTGTAAACACAAGTCTGGTTTCCTGAGCTCAGTCCAAGATATCTTTCCTCTAAACACCACATGGCAAGTGCTTTCTCAGCAGGCTTACTGCTCAAATTGTGTCTGTACACACCCTTTATCAGATAAGTACCACACTCACCTACACTTTAAAAATAAAGTTTATTTTTTACCCTTAATGCTGCCTGCTTCCTTCTGGTTATTTCAGATGAAAACATCTCTATTTAAAGTGACATGTTTCACTGAGATGCATTATAGCTTAGCAAATGGACTCTAAATTTAATCAGGCACCCTCATTATCGAATTATTATCCTTGGGATAAGCAAGGCCTTCCCCACAAACAGATCAAAATCAAGCTACTCAGGAAGCCATTTAGGATGCAATTACTCCCCCAGTGATATGGTGAAAAATACCAGCTTTTCCCCAGAAACATGCAAGCTCTTCCTCATGTACAAATCTATAAACTGACCCTGGAAATTTGAAGAAAGCAATGAAGGACACAATTGCCTTTACAGCAATAACTGAAGCTTAATGTGAAAGTATTACGTACTTATTCTGAAGGAGATTCATTTACTTGTGCTTCTGATACAGAACCATTAGTACACATTAACAATTGCAGAAAGAACTATTTTCCTTGCAAATTTGGCACTTGCATGTTTTGCTTGAATTATAAATTCTAGCAGTTACTTTTCTTGTTTATCTTTATAGTTGCCCATTCTTTATTGGGAAATCCTGACTCCACGGAAGGCAAAAGAAACCAAATTAATTTAGTTTCGGGGCACAAAAAAATTACTTTTAGGGAACTTTTAAGCTCATACAAAAATTGAGTTGATGGAACAGTGCTACAACACTGGATTTGCTTTGTGAGAATGCTTCTCCCTCTGGAATACCCAAGAGAATGTGCTAGAACTTGACATGCAACACAACTTAAAAGTTAAGAGCAAGCAAGTCTCCAGGAGCAATGACTGAGAAAAGCACCTGGATGCTCAGGTGAACTATCAGGAGAAAGGCAAATCCATCAATTGTGGCTTTTCTCAGTTCTCATCTTTCCCATCTTCAGTTTTCTACATTTCACAATCAGTTTGAGGATTTTAAAAAAGTGTTTATGGCATTTCGTCAGCATTTAGTTGAAATTCTTCTTAATATAATTTTTTTGTATGCAATTTTGAGTAATATACACATTTTTGCAAAGCAGTGTCCCCTAATTTAATGCAGTTTTTGTATGTTATTTTCACTAATATATGCATTTGATACACATTTTCCACCAGTACATTTTTTTTGTACACATTACTTGGGCTGGAGAAGTGCAAATTTCAAAGGTTGGTTATGTTTCAGTAGGTGTGAATTACGTTGATTTGCCTTTAAATACAAACTGAATCAAATTTCTCCACTATCCCCTAATTGTCAGAGACAAAAGTCATGATCCATCATTGTCCCTCCACAACCCAAGACGTGCAAAAGTTCCTACATGTTCCACCATCTCTCTGTGTATCTTTACCAAGATTAAACAAGTCTGACCACAACACTCTGCAACAGCAGTGCCCTGAAATTTAAATATCCGAGATGACTTTGTCTTGAGAACTTATTTCGATGAATAATAAAGACAATTTAATACTTACTTGTATGTCTAATACAACATATACACACAATGGAAAACTGTTGGAACTGCATCTTTATAATCAACATTTGTCTCCTTGAATTTACACATGTAGAACTCCAGCATCCTCAAAAAGGTATCAGCATTAATCTGACCACTGCTGTCTTCAGAGAGAACCAGTAAAAACTGGAGGCACACCAAAATGATCCTGGATCTTTTTGCAATCCCTACCCATTACATTCACTGTACAGGTTACAAACATACTTAATGTAAAGCTTTTAAGTAAGTTTTTAAGGAAAAGCTGACAGAGATCTAGATACATTTACAGCACACAAGAAAAACTGAGAACTCGCTCGTTTCTGCAGAGAATTGTAGGAGAGGGGGGAATCAGATTTTGTTGCTGTATGTCTCAGGATGTGTGGAAAGAAAAGCATGGGTTGAGAGAATGGAGGTGTTACCAAGAGCATCATATAAATGGTCAGGACCAAAGAACTGAAGCCATTTGTAAACTTACATATTCAGGGTTTCAGAACACGCTTTCAATAGGACTTGCAGAATGGTGGCCTAAGAGGAGACATAGCCATGTACAGATCTACAAACGTTATACAACATCGCTTGCCGAGAAAGTTTAAGAATGGCATTAAGAGGCAGAACTCAAAAAATAAAGTGACAGTACAAAGGATGGAGGGGGTGAAGTGAAGTATCAGGGAAATCTTCCTGAGAGATGTATGGAATTGTGGAATATGCTAATTCCCAAAGAGATGCTTAGAAACTGCAATAAACAGATAGATAGATAAGCTGGGAATAAGGATAGTGGATGCACTGCAGGGCCCAGTCAAAGCACAGGCCACATTATTTAAGTTTCCTCCCAAGCTTATTTTTCAGAAAGCAATGTAAGGAACCATCTTCAAGGCATTTCATTTCTTTTATCGTTCCCTCTTTCAGAGAGGCATCAGCCTCTTGCAAAGTTATGGACCGAGTCTGCAAGAACACCACGCTTTCTGCCCTGTATCCAGGAGCAAGGCCAGCTTCCATTCGCACTGCCAGGATACCTCTTCTCTGCTTCTTATCATTACACCTATTAAGTTATGGTGTCTCTTGATCGTTGTGCAGATTCTCGTTCTAAAAGGGCGGAGGCTCCAACTTCTCCATTAGAGATTTGACCCAGCTTGTTCCATTGATGAGTTTAGTTGTTGCAATGACATATTCTGTGCCCCCATCTTCCATTTGAGACAGAAAGCGGAGAGCTGCAATTTCAGCATACGTCACTCCACCCAGGAAAAATACCAGAGTGACTCTGTTTTCTCCATGCTGACCTGGATTGTTTACAAGGTAGAGAGGGGAAAACTGAATTTATTTTTTATGCCACACAACACCTACCCAGCCCTCACTTCCCCAAGCTTGGTTTTAGATTATTTGACAAGAAGGTTTCTATGCTACAGTTTGGAAGAGGGAAGCTAACCTAGGCAGAATGAAGCAACAGCAACTAAATATGCAACATCGATCACTCAGATACAAGGCGCAGCCCATTGGGAATGCCTACACTGCATTGAAATCAGTGGGAGTTGTGGGAGGCTGAACCCATGCATCTGATCCAGGGCTCCATATGAGCTGCAACATGCAAGAAGAGTGGTTGAAATTGCATGGCCATTTTTTTAAAAAAAGTCCATACAAACTTGCACCCTCTAGGAACAAGGAAGCCTTTGTTTGCACTGGAGCTCCAGTGTTAACAAGAAGCCACTGTACTGAGGGTGAAGCTGCAGTTGTCATTAGCAAGCCTTTAAGCACACTATTACACCACAAATTGTGTGTCCAAAGATACCTACGTTTTTTTTGAAGCCCTGTTGGCAATTGCTGTCTCTCTTCAAAGTGTGGTCCTGGAAGCATCTTTAACACTTCTTCTATGCTTCGCCACCCTGGACGGGCAAGCAATTGTGCCAGGCGCACACTTAGAGGAGCATAGCCACTGTATACATAAGAGATGTCGTTGGGATTCTGCAGGAAGGATGGAAGGAAGTGGGATCAATGAAGAGCAGCTTCTCACCACAGTGCATTTCATAAATTTTTTAGCAATGCCGTAACTGTGTGATGAAGCACTTACCTGTTCATTGACATCATCCATCCACAGACGCAGAGTTTTCCGAATTGTTGGGTAGTTGTTTCTACTGGTTAACTGGGTCTTCAAGAGTCCAGCCTTTTCTAGATTATTTAAAGTCAGTATATGTTCATAGCCATAAGTCTGTAACAAGAACATGTGTTGTCAGGGGTACCAACTTGAATAAAATATTGTGGGGGCCCAGGTAAGTCCTGTCCCGCATAATCAATCACATGACACAGTGCACACACACCATGTGAATAGCAGTGCCCATCAACTCTGGAGGGTCCACCTCTTCAAATATTTTTTTTTTGGGGGGGGAGCCCTCATAGCCTCCAGGAGTTGGCTCCTATGTGTGCTGCTTAGTATTGGTTGTATTGGTGGACTGGTAAAGTTGTTCGGATGCCTGATTATTGTTTTCCAAAGCAACCGCTCTATTTCAAACTTAAAAATGGAAAGCGTAATGCTGGTGGTCAACAAAATAAGTTTAAAGACTCTCTCAAGGCAAATCTTAAAAAATGCCGTATAAACACTGACAACTGGAAACACTGGCCTGAAAGCACTCCAGTTGGATAACAGACTTTACCAAAGATGTCATGGGCTTTGAAGACACTCAAACTCAGGACAAAAGGGAGAAATGTGCTAAGAGGAAGGAACCCCCACCGTGATCAACTCTTGCCCAGAAACCTATGTCCCCACATGGAAGGACGTGTGGAGCCAGAATTGGTCTCCACAGTCACCTACGGACTCACTTTTAAGACCGTGTACGAGGGCTCGCCAAAGAAGAAGAAGGTATTGTAATTTTCTTTTTTTTAGAAAAATGTTCTTTTAAAATTTATATTTTATGGATTTTCAGTTACAAATGAATTAGATATTAAAAAGAAGAAAAGAAAGAGTATAAACAATAACAAGTTGCGAGGACTAAGACATCACACTAAAAGGGAAAAGTATTACAGCGCTATCCCAGTTGTACAGTTGAAAGTACTTGTCATTCCACTATGTTCAGTGTGATGCTTGGGGGGTGGGGTGGAAGTCATGACGGTGGCAGCAGTTACAAGTTATAGGTCTATCTTACTATTTAATAAAACACAGAAAAGGAACTGAGGCAAGTAGAGAATAGAGGAAGGGGATGGTACTGAAAACCATTGGGGGGAGTGTCAATGTTACTATACCATATTGTATTTTATATAATATGTATGGATTGTCATTTGACCTGCTTAAGAGATGCACGGTCTATCTGCAAGAAAGCAAAGTGAGGTTGTTCAAAACCATGGACTGATTTAGCATTACCAGTCTTGGGTTCATTGACAGTATAATCATGTGTACAGTTGTACAGTACTTTGGAAGTCAGAATCCATTCCGGAAGTCTGTTTGACTTCCAAAACGTTCGAAAACCAAATTGTGGCTTCTGATTGGCTGCAGAAGCCTGTCGGGTGTTCAGGTTCCAAAAGAATGTTCGCAAACTGGAACAATCACTTCTGGATTTGCGGCATTCGGGAGTCAAAACGTCCGCGTTCCAGGTATGTTGTAGGAGTCAATGGGAACAAAGGGAATTCCTCCAAGGTGAGTCCACATAGTGCTGTAGCCCAAGATTTCAATCAGTAAACCATTTGATTTAAAGCTAAGAACACAGTGAAAAGTAAAAACAGGAGCTGAGCAAGTCTGGATTGAACCAAGATGGATAGCTATAGATTGGGCAAAAACAACATTTCTTGATATTTTTAAGAAGTTTTTCTTCTGTGCCACCCAATCCTGCAGAGGTAACATTCAATTTAAAAATGCAATGCCCTCATCTGCATGTAACAGTAAGTCATGGGTCAATGGCAATGTCAGGATCGAGCAGTGTACACAGTCCCAAAAAGTTCTTGCTTTGCTCCTTCCTCGGTGTGAGCCATGAAGCCTTAAGCTATCATTATGTCTGAACCTGGAATTGTGGTTTGTTTCTCCTGAATAAACAACGAACATGAAGCCACTGTTCCTGCTTTTGCAATCATGGTTTATACAAAAGGAAAAAACCACAACCATGGTTCATATATTGATAAGTCAAGGTTGCTTGGCTTCTTGCTCTCACTTGCTCCAGGGGAGGAAAAGGGCAGCATGAACTAGCAGACTGCAAAATCTCAATAAACTATTAACCATGTTTGTTTCTCTTTTTAATTATTATCCTTTAAAAAAATGCTATGCAAATACAAAATATACCCTATCAATAGAATATAAATACATCAACCTTGACATTAGGTTTTAATTACTGAGATGAGTTAACCAGCAGCTGGCCCGATGACTTGAGTTTCCCCACTAAACAATTGTGCATAAGGTTCTCCCAAGAGTGATCTATATTTGATTTGGCTAACCTGGAGAATCTCTCTCTTATAATGATCCAGGACCTTCTGTTTCAGTCCGCTGTTGCACACTGACTGCAGACAAACGAGTCTTAAAATCTTGATCAGGGGATGCTTTTGGGCAATACAGTCTTCAATGTAGTTGTTGACCTAAACAGAAAAATCAAACCAACAAAACTACACCAACTTTTGAAATGGTAGCGAAACAAAATGTTTAGCTCTTATTCGTAGGGATGTAAAAGTGGACATGGAACCTCCTCCATCACAATGTCAAGAACAATTTGCATCAAAGTGAAACCAGCCACAAAACAGGATGCAATTTTTGGTGAGCAGTTTTTCTTCATCAATAAGAGTGGTTGCAATCTGGGGCAGAAGGACTGCAGCTGCAGCTGGTGTTGAGGATGTTGGACCAAGGAAGTTTAGCTTCCAGAAGATTCAGTGGAACAGAAACAGGTTCCATTTAGCAAAAACAACACCCACCATTATTCCAAGAGATACTAGATAACAATGGGGGGGGGGAACTATTTTAAGAGCATTTTCACTTACCTTATCAGTGTCTATTCCTGACATAAACTCTTGTTCCACTGTTAAGTTATCAAAGAAGTCTTCTGATGCTTAAATAAATAATAAAAAACAGTAAATGAACACGCTGCATTTGAAAATAGTTTTCAGTCAAGAACAGTGCTGATATCTGGCCACTGGCAGTTTATCCACAGGGAATTTATTCCAGCTATAGCTGGAATATTCTGTAAGCCACCTTGAGTCCCATCTGGGGGAAAGGCAGTGAGTGAGTGAGTGAGTGAGTGAGTGAATGAATAAATAAGTAAAAACTCACTAGTGATATCTTTGATGAGTTCCGCAATAGAAGTGTGGTTAGCTAAAGAGCTTCTTGCTGCTTGCATGTGCGGCAGCTGTGAGACAAACTGTTTGATCTCTCCAACAGTTTTAGCATGGTGTCTTTCCTAGGAAAACAGACCCAGCAGATAACAGTTTAGAGTCAATCCCCAAGAGAACATGGAAATCTTATGTGTCTCCTTTACAATGTTCACTATTTTCAGTTAAGGAAAAAAATAGTTACGCTGCTGATGAGAGAATATCCAGTTCCCCATCCAATAATCTTTCTTTGTTGCATAATCAGTTTTGCAGTGTAAAACTGCTAAATGAATGGCAAGCTCTGGCAGCATGAGCAATTTCCTATCTAACCATTTCTAACTAACTGGCATCTTTTCATGCATGTTGCAGTTTTACACATCATAAAAACATTCTTCCTTTTCTAACACCAAAAAAAGCTTGTGGGGTAGTGGAAACTGTGCTGAATCTGGAGCTACCTGGGGGGAGTGTGACCAGGTTGGATACCGGCCCCAGCAGAGTAAAACTCTTCTCTAACCTAATGAACTTCAAATATGAAACCACCAGGAGACATTGTAATTCACACCGAGCTCATGACAGAGTGGAAAGAAAACCTCTATTTAAGTCCAAGATGCGCCCCTGCCAAATTACTAGAACACACGTGCCTTCTTTAATGACCACCATGCACTCTCATGGTTACAAATTGTCCCTTTGTTTGGATGTTTGCATTTTATTGATTTTACGTTTATTTTGTTTCTAAATTTTGCTCTTTGATTTTGAGAACCCTGATTGAAAAGCAGGTTATAAATGATCCAAATAAAGAAATTGGTCCAACATAATGAAGTGAGAAATTATCTGAGTCCATAAGGATGTTTCCTGAAGAGACATAAATCTTGTTATCTCAGTAACGATGAAAAGCACAGAACTTAACTCTAAGGACTAGATTGCCAGAGGTGTCTAATGACCTATTAATAAGGACAATCCAGATGTATGTATTCCGCTTCCAGTTTCTATCAGACCAACAAGAAAGAACTACACATCCAAACACATTTATTGAAAAGTGGAATTTGGTTGAAGTGTAAACTATATGAATGGCAAGCCCAGGCAGGAAGATAATAATGAAGTATGCCATTAATAAGCCTTTTGCTACCCACAAGTTGCTGTTTCATTATCACCTATTATATCTGAAAACCTTGCACTCTCTCTTGTTCTTCCAACATAAAAGTGCCAATTATAGCACTCAATTTTAAATGGTTCCTCTTTCAATAGGCAAGTGCAGCTGGTCTGGCCTTCTAAAGGAGCAGAAAGAAATGCAGAATATGTGACCAGATTACACAGCTCAGAACTCAAGTCATCTATGCTTTTATGTACTATCATACTAGGCCAGGCATGATGGAATTTCCTGAAACTGCACAACATGGAAGCACACACATTTGTGACTGCAAGGACAAAGCCGCTTGCCCAAATTATTATATGGCTACACCATTCCATGAGATACGTGACATCAAGATACATCTGATTCCAACATGCCATAGGAAAGTCCACATGTATGCCTTGGTAGTATGGAATTGGGGTAGGATTCAGTTCCCTAAGAATCTCAGCTTTCATTAATATACAAGCAAGTTTCCATGTCTTATGACTGTAATGACATGTTCAAAAGTGTGCTTTCTGAATTCTCAGAAGCTAATGGGGAGGGCTTCAGTGTCTTGCATAACTTATTGTCTCTCTTCATAAGCAGTAAAACTAGAAGGGTACAAAATGTGGAAGTATATATTGTGTAGATCTATATACTTATATGCATAACACATATATGTTGCTGATTCAGGTTCTTCTTCTTGGTGCGGGTTTGGATTGCACAGGCACAAATTTTCATTGTTTTTACAGAACACACAGCCTTGATCAAGACTAGTGCTGAAGCAAAAGTGCAGATCTGACTACTGATTTGACCAGCATCCTGCAACTGCAAGGTGTATATGGAACACTTCTGAGGCTGAATGGACAAGCCAGTTGAATCTGGACTCATCTGTGGGGATAAGATAACACAGGTCGATTACCTCAAATGCAGCTGAGATTATTTTGGCTCTCTTGCTCAGCACAGAGCCCACAGCATTGAAATTCTTGTCCCGGATCTCTGCATAAAGCTCCTCAGCAGAATTCAGCTGCAGCTTCTTGGGCTCTGTGGGGAGATCCTTGCCACCCTCCCCCTGCTTCTTGGGGGCAAACTTTTCTGGAGGGAGTTTCACGTAAGCTGCCAAAATACAAGCCAAAGAAAACAGAGCTGACTTGGCTTTCCAACACACAGAGGAATAAACACTGGGAAATAAGGAAACTGAGCTGTCACTTGGCAAGTGCCAAGCTGGCTCTTGAGGGGCACCAGTTTTCATTTTCCCCAACTGAAACTGATCCAGGAGAAGCATCTTATTTCCCCTCTTCTCCTCTGCTGCCCACTTGTGGAACACTTTCCGTACCAGATAATACCACCGGACAAAAGAGCAAAATACTTTCCCATTAAGTCAGGTGAAATAAATGAGAGTTACTAAACTGCTGTTAGAAAACTTGGTGGGATGGGGGCCCTGTGGCCCTCCAGGTGCTTTTAGACCATCCCGGTTGGGGCAGTCCAACAACAGCTGGAGAGCCACAGGTTCTGCAATAGACATGATGAGGAGAACTGGGGTCATTCTCTCATCCCCAGTGTCTCTAAAATGCTGCTTAAGGGCACGAGAGGGGGAGACCCTGAAAAATCCTCTGAGAAAGAAAGAAAGAAAGAAAGAAAGAAAGAAAGAAAGAAAGAAAAGCAGAAGACCTACAAGGAAGAGGAGTAGCCTTCCTTGGCTGGGGGAAAAGAAAGGGGACAATGACAACGAAAGACCAATTGGCGTGTCGTGAGGAAGCTGGAAATAAACCTGTTACTGGGGATTGTTGTCCCTTCTCTGAACAGAACTGCTTACCTACTCCCTGACTAAGGAAAGGATGTGACCGGTAAGAAGAAACTGTCCACTACAATGAGAAGAGAGAATAAAGATGCATGTACTGGTCTAAGACAGGGTCTTTTTCCACCTGAGAACCAATTACTCAGAAATTTTGTTACATTGTGGTCACAGCTGCTAACTTACTATTCTGAATTCCGTATATCTCATCAATAAGCCCCTCATAAGTCAGCTGTGTCGCCAGAGGTGACATCAAGTCTATGTTGCGGTCAAGCAGCAAGAGGGTATCAAAGACTGGGAAGATTGGATTCTGGCTCCCAGAAAACTCCCGCTTCATCCTGATCATCATATTTGCCACGTGCTGAAGAAAGAAGCGTTTGGAAGATTATGACTCAGGCTACAAGCAGCAAGTAACACATCAAACATTGCAGACATCTTTGAATATGCACCTCTCACTTCCTGCGGTGGTGAGTCAAGCTCTAGATTGGTGTTCTGTCATCCCCTTTGTGCAAGAGACAGACCCAGACTGACTGCTGCTCCTCAACCTCCAAGGACAGGGGCAGAATAACCAAAACCCGCAGTCTCATCTTCTTCATGTCTCTCATATACACCTCATACACCCACACACCCATTCACTATAACACAGAGTGTGTGGATTCATTAGACATTAAAGACCACATGCCTCTTTATATATAAGCAGGGTTAAGAAAAGAAAGAAAAAAATAGAGCAATTCCAAAGTGATTGTTGTCCATACAAAGAGGCATTCACACAGTGAAATGGCAGACAAGGGAGGCGTTCTAGATCATATTTACCCTTGCGCATTCCCCTTTCCCAAAGATCTGTGGGATTGTTCCATAAAGTGCCTGGAGTGTCATGAGCCCCTTTGCTGCGTGATAGAGGCTGGTCTGGTCATTTTCTAAGTAACACTCCTATATTTTAAAAAAAGACAAAGAAAGCAGGGTAAGAAACTTAGGATGCAGGTGGTATCCTCAGCTTACAGCAATAAGCTGAAAATAAAAAGGCATCCTATAAACACTGTACTTTAAATAAACAGGATCAGAAAACTGGCACAGATGACAAAGTGCTTCCTTGTGCTAATAGGTGTGTGTGTCAAACGGAATTTATTCTGCTTGCTCTCCTAGCTCCACAGAAGACCTTCATTCAGTGATTACAAGAAATGAACACACACATATTAAGGACAGTTAAGGACAGGGATACTCTTTCTCCCCTTCCCTTCTTAACTTACTGGCAGTGTGGGTCCTGCTGCCAGAATTGTCACACTCACTTCCGTAGGCTGAGACTAGGTAGGGACAAGGTGCGTAAGCTAAGTAGTTGCTGCCTGCTTAAATTGTAATTTTACTGTCTGAAACAGCATTTATATATTCTCTCAATTTCATTTCATATAATAAAGCAAGCTTTCTTTGTCAATGTCTCTCAATAATCTTACTGTAAAGCCATTTGTTTGCCTCTAAGAATTACTGGGTTGCCCATCTGGCAGTTAACAGGTCTTTAGGATCACCAGCCCCAAACAAAAAGTATCAGGTGTCAGTTTTATTTAGGCAGGAATGGAGGCAAACAAATGTTCATAAACAGACACACATTATGATGCTAGCAAAAGATCCCAATCTTCTTTGACAGTGTGTGTATGAATACATGGGAGTGGTGGACACGCATGTGAGTTCAGACTTTGCTGTAATTGATTACTATATACTGTACTATATATATTGGCCAGCTTCCTTTTAAAAACCTCCAAGCAGAAGGCAGCCACCAGCTAATTAATTCTCAATGTCGAAGAGGGTTTCCATAGTATTTGTCATATTAAAATATACATACCCCACTTTTAAATCAATTTTTTCAAATCAGTTTATATAAAAAAACAGTATGACAAAAAAAAACACTTAACACACCTTAACAGAGCAGCACTAAAATCAGTTGAAGGCCTAGGTGAAATTTTCACCTATGGCTCTAGGAAGATCAACCAATAATCAACCCTCAGAAGGCAGCTCTCTTCCTGGTTACCAAAACTCAAGAGAAGGGCCTCTGAAACAGTTCTTAATGCGTGGGAAGAAGGAAGTGAGCCTCTTAATAGGAAACCCAGATCTGTTTCCTTGCAGTTGAAGCTCATGACCTTGTCGTACAACACAGAGAATAGTTGCTTTCCTGCACTGCACTGAGGTGGTGGGGTATGCAGAAGATCTGGTTCCAGTCTAGACCTCAAGTCAATAGGAAGCCAAAGCCACTGCCAACTAAAGACTCCTATGACTGAGCATTGGGGTGCCAACTGGGGGCTATCAGCAGCCAGTTTAGAAATATACCCCACACTGTGCTACCCTATGCAAAGAAACCCAAGACTGACTTTGAAGGCGCTTTCAGACTCCATGGATAATAGGTCTCCATCAAATGGAATGAGGTCCAGGCTGTACTCCTCTCTGTGAATGAAGGAGCCCAGAACTCCTTGATCCTTCAGTCGCTGCTCACACAGCAAGCTGCGGCGTGGCACAAACAGGATGTGGAAATCCCTCTGTGGACAACGGACTCTGTCTTCACTAGAAAGGAGACAAGGAGATACCTTAAGAAATACAGAAACTACCAGTTAAAGTGAGAAGTTGGCCTTCAATATTCTGAACCAAGTTCATAAGTGATGTCACCTGAGTTCAGGTGTAACTTTTCAGTCAAGGAAAACAAGTAAGGTAACCATGAAGTTTCTACTCAGACTGCAGAAAGCAAAAAGGTAGGTCTGGAGAGCTACTCTACCTGAGCACATTTTCAGCAATTATGTCCATGAGTTCTAGCCTTGGTCTGACAAAGAAAATAATATTCTTGACATCTGCAGGTGGGAGGCGGCCTGGTTTGAGAGTGAACATTTTCTCCACCTCATGTTCCTGGAAGGAGACAAAAGTAATAATAATGTGCAATCTTATTTTAGTCTTTAGAAGTTTATATATATGAGAAAAGAATGGATTTATGGTCAACTCACTACTGGGAGCATCTATCCTTGTGTTTTGTAAACTTGGTGTTTAGGTGGAATAACTACCCACCTAGGACACCAAAAACATTTTCTTCACACCTACTGGATAAAACTCTCAATAGGAAAACACACTATTTATGGCAAAAATCAGACTTAATATTTTTTTAAAATCTTGCCCAATCCTACCTTTAGAAGTGAATATTGTGCAATCAGCCCAAATGGACCTGTAAGATACTCATCCCACACAATGGCCTATGAAGAGGAAAGCAGAGAATCAGCTGACATTTCAAGCTACATCCAATATACAGAAGTGAGTGGGGTAGAGGGAAAGTCTCTTACAATTCTATGCAGAGAAACTTCATTATTTGTATTTCTAGACTGCCCTTCATCTACACCTCTGAACCTAGGCTCCTGCTTCATTTCCCCCTTGAAGGTAAGCTACAGAACAGGAGCTGCCAAACTGTGATCCACAATTCATTCAGGAGGTCCATGACACCCATCACATTTAAATATCCATTTTGATCTTTAATTATGTTTTTCACATCAATATTCACATTGATCTTAATTGTATTTTTAATACAGTGTAATACAATAAGAAACAAAAGGTAATACAATTTTGAATTCCATATATAATATCATAGAATCATAGAATAGAATCATAGAATTGGAAGAGACCACAAGGGCCATCGAGTCCAACCCCCTGCCAAGCAGGAAACACCATCAGAGCACTCCTGACATATGGTTGTCAAGCCTCTGCTTAAAGACCTCCAAAGAAGGAGACTCCACCACACTCCTTGGCAGCAAATTCCACTGTCGAACAGCTCTTACTGTCAGGAAGTTCTTCCTAATGTTTAGGTGGAATCTTTTTTCTTGTAGTTTGGAGCCATTGCTCCGTGTCCGCTTCTCTGGAGCAGCAGAAAACAACCTTTCTCCCTCCTCTATGTGACATCCTTTTATATATTTGAACATGGCTATCATATCACCCCTTAACCTCCTCTTCTCCAGGCTAAACATGCCCAGCTCCCTTAGCCGTTCCTCATAAGGCATCGTTTCCAGGCCTTTGACCATTTTGGACACGTTCCTCTGGACACGTTCCAGTTTGTCAGTGTCCTTCTTGAACTGTGGTGCCCAGAACTGGACACAGTACTCCAGGTGAGGTCTGACCAGAGCAGAATACAGTGGCACTATTACCTCCCTTGATCTAGATGCTATACTCCTATTGATGCAGCCCAGAATTGCATTGGCTTTTTTAGCTGCCGCGTTACACTGTTGGCTCATGTCAATATCTAGCCCAGTGCATTCAAATTGCTAAACAGACAGAAAAATCATTTAAGACAGACAGCAATTTTCAGGTGATTGGGGTTTTGTTTGCTTTTTTACCATTGCCCGAGAACAAACCTTCGCTATAGCTTATGGTTTGTCAAAATAAACTATAGGCTCAGGTTCAGACACAGCGCTAAGCCAAATCATGGCTTAGCTCACAGCACTGAAGCAACTGTAAGACCAGAGGATGGAAGAGCAAAGTAGCTGCCATCTTCTCCCTGGAAACCTGCAGGTTTGGTTGTACCAAGTCATGGTTTGGCTTAGTGTTATGTGCAAACCCCATCACTGCGTGGGCATGTATGAAAACATTAAGCAGTAGATTCTGAAAGTACATCTGAAAGATCATGCTCTTCCCAGGGAGGTTTAGCTAGTGCCTTCATGATACACCTTTAAGCACCAGGCAAAAATGTCCGTCTTTAACCAGGCCTTTGAATAACTGACATCCTGTTAGTTAAAATGCCCTTTTAAGTGTGTTGTGGAAGAGGAATTATTGGGTTGTCTTTGTTCTTATTTTTAATATGTATTTTGAGTTTTTTATATTGTAGTTTTATGTTGTGAAGTACCCTGAGATCTACAGGTACAGGGTGCAATAATTTTTTAATAATAATAATACTAAAATAGCTACACAAAGCACATGACAGTGGTACCTCGGGTTAAGTACTTAATTCGTTCCGGAGGTCCGTTCTTAACCTGAAACTGTTCTTAACCTGAAGCAGCACTTTAGCTAATGGGGCCTCCTGCTGCTGCTGCACTGCCGGAGCACGATTTCTGTTCCCATCCTGAAGCAAAGTTCTTAACCCGCGGTACTATTTCTGGGTTAGCGGAGTCTGTAACCTGAAGCGTCTGTAACCAGAGGTACCACTGTATAAAGCTATTTTTGGCCATCTCACCCCTTGCTTTTTCCTGTAAGACCAATTACAGTCATTAACAGTCGTCAACAGGTTTACCTATCAGGCAATGACCCATCTCCCGCCCCCCTTCTGAGTAATCCCCCTCCCCACCCTCTCACTATATATATATATAAAGGTCTGGTGACTTCTGTTTCAGTGTATCTGAAGAAGTGTGCAAGCACACAAAAGCTCATACCAAGAACAAACTTAGTTGGTCTCTAAGGTGCTATTGGACAATTTTATTATTATTTTTATATATTTCTACTGTGTCAGACTAACATGGCAACCTACCTGAATCTATAACCTTAGTAGAGTAAGCTTCATTGAGGTATTAAGGCCCTGTGAGAAGGCTAGTGCATGTCTGTATGTATGCACCATTTTACAGCCGAATTCTGTGCATGTTTTTTAAGAAATAAAGCTAACTAGACTCATTAGAATTTACATACATTTTTAGACCCCAGATGTAGTGGTTTTACGGGGGGGGGGGCTTTAAAACGGCATTTTAAATTTTTTCATAAATGTTTTCAGTATTAGGGCAACAGAAATAAAGCCCATTTTAGTGACAATTTAAGTGAATTTAAAATGCCAAACTGTGTGTGCTCGGAATATTTCTTTTTAATTGATAAGCCTTTTGTTTTTTGATCTAACTTATCGGGAAGGTGGAGACAGCTGAAAGGCCTGGGCCGGGGGGGGGCGGGGGGGGCGAGGCCCAACGCGGGATTCCCGGGCCAAGAGGCCGCCGCAGCCTCGCTGCAGAAAGGGTCCAAAGGGAGCAGAAAGGACGTCGAGGCAGCAGCATCGGCCCAGAGCCCAGGCCGGGAGGCGCCTCCGGGGGGGGGGAGCCATTTCAGGCCGGCCCCCCGCCCCCCCCCGCCGCAGCCCGGCTCCTCCTCTCAGCTTGTGCGTTGTGCTTTCCGTGGGCTTTGCGGTGCTGCCGGTGTGCGGGCGCGCCATTCGCCAGGCCTGCGCTTCCCTGGTCCTCCTTCCTTCGCCAAGGGGCTTCGCGAGTGGGGCCCAAAGCAGGCCGAGGCCCGGCGCCTGGCAGCGGACTCCCCAGGAGGAGGAGGAGGAGCAGGCCGGGCGGGCGGGCGGGCGGGCGAGGAAGGGGAAGAGCCAGGCGGGAAGGGCCCGGCGCCGCGCGGCCTCCCTCCCCGCCTCCCCGCCTCCCTCCCTGCCTGCCCCCCCGGCCGACCTTGGATCCGGCGCACTTGTCGAGGAACTCGCGCAGCTCCTTGCGGCCGGCCTCGCGCAGCGCCATCAGGTTGACCCGGCCCGAGTTCAGGTGCGCCGCCGCCATGGCCGCTCCTCGCCGGCCGCCCTCTCGCTCCGCCCGCCCGCCCAGCCCAGCCCAGCCCAGCGCCGGTCAGGTGGAGCCCCAGACCGGCGCGGGGAGGGACCAAGGGGCCGGGCCGCCGCCTCTCCTCCTCCTTTGACAATCCCTCGTAGCCGAGTAAGATGGTTTTCCAGAAACCCGGTTTTAACACCGTAAGTGACTGCGGAGGCCAGTTCGGGATCCCCACGTCCTTCCACAGTCCGGGCAGGAGTTCATCATGGTGAAGGTTGGCCAAGGTGCCTTCCTCTTAGGCGACATTTTTCCACCTTCGCCGCATCAAGCAGTTGGTCCCTTACCTTTCCCGCCCTGACTTGGCCACAGTGATCCATGCGACGGTCATCTCCAGGCTTGACTACTGTAATTCGCTCTATGCGGGGCTGCCCTTGAGGCTGTCCCAGAAACTCCAGCGGGTGCAGAATGCTGCAGCGAGGCTCCTCACGGGGTCTCTGCCATGGGAGCAGATTCACCCAGTGCTTTTCAAGCTGCACTGGCTCCCGGTGGAGTACAGGGTCAGATTTAAGGTGCTGCTTTTGACCTTTAAAGCCCTTCACGGCCTAGGACCCTCGTACCTACGGGACCGCCTCTCCCGGTCTGCCCCACGGAAAGCCTCAAGGTCCATAAATAGCAACACCCTAGTGGTCCCGGGCCCTAAGGAAGTTAGATTAGCTTCAACCAGAGCCAGGGCCTTTTCAACTCTGGCTCTGGCCTGGTGGAACGCTCTGTCTCCTGAGACCAGGGCCCTGCAGGATCTGATTTCTTTCCGCAGGGCTGTAAGACAGAGTTGTTCCGCCTGGCCTTTGGCTTGGAGCCAATTTGATTCCCTCCCTCCCTTTCTTTTTTCTTTTCCTTCTCCTCCTGCAATGAGGCTACATTTTAATATTTTAATGTTCCATTATTTTAATGTTGTATTTTAATCTTGTTTTTAAGTTGTAATCATTCAACTTGTTTTTATTATTGCTTGTTAGCCACCCTGAGCCCGGCCTTGGCTGGGGAGGGCGGGGTATAAATAAATAAATAAAAATTATTATTATAGAATCATAGAATCCTAGAGTTGGAAGAGACCACAAGGGCCATCGAGTCCAACCCCCTGCCAAGCAGGAAACACCATCAGAGCACTCCTGACATATGGTTGTCAAGCCTCTGCTTAAAGACCTCCAAAGAAGGAGACTCCACCACACTCCTTGGCAGCAAATTCCACTGTCAAACAGCTCTTACTGTCAGGAAGTTCTTCCTAATGTTTAGGTGGAATCTTTTGCCCCCCACTCTGCACTCTCAGATGCGGAGAAGCCCTCCCCTCATGAGGAACTGACAGCCTGACTTTTGCATTTCAGCTGCTGGAGGATGAACAGTTTATTATTAGCACGTTTCTCCCTTGCGTCCTGAGTTCGAGTGTCTTCAAAGACCATGACACCTTTGGTGAAGGCTGTTCTCCAGTTGGAGCGCTCGCAGGCCAGTGTTTCCCAATTGTCAGCGTTTATACTCCATTTTTAAAGATTTGCCTTGAGACAGTCTTTAAACCTCTTTTGTTGGCCACCAGCATTACACCTTCCATTTTTAAGTTTGGAATAGAGTCATTGCTTTGGAAGACAATAGTCAGGCATCCGAACCACATGACCAATCCAACGAAGTTGGTTTTGAAGAATCACTGCTTCAACACTGGTGATCTTTGCTTCTTCCAGGACACTGGTATTAGTTCACCTGCCTTCCCAAGTGGTGTGTCACATTTTTCGGAGACACCATTGCTGGAATCTTTCAAGGAGTTATAGATGGCGTTTATAAGTGGTCCATGTTTCACAAGCGTACAGCTGGGTTGGTAGTTCAAGAGCCTAGACTGAAACCTAAAAGACTAGTTTCAATGGACCAAGAATGGTTTTCATGGCTGGTTCTGACTTTCTCCTTTTCCCAGCGGGAATTCCTACTTGTAGAGCAGAGGCCACGGCTGGTCGGCAGCTGCAGGGCCTGTGTGCTTTGTTCTGTTGTTGTTGTTGTTTAGTGGTTTAGTGGTGTCTGACTCTTTGTGACCCCATGGACCAGAGCATGCCAGGCACTCCTGTCTTCCACTGCCTCCCGCAGTTTGGTCAAACTCATGCTGGTAGCATCGAGAACCCTGTCCCGCCATCTGGTCCTCTCTCGTCCCCTTCTCCTTGGGCCCTCAGTGCTTTGTGCTGGAGGGCACTGTTTTGTGGCACTCACTGGTTGCTATTGGACAGTTCTTTGGATAGTCTGAGCAGACTGGATGAGCGAAAGGCTCAGCCTTCATTAGGGCAAATGTTCTACCCTTATTTATGGGAGCCTTTGAAATAGAAAAAGGAAAGGACTGTGTCAGGATGTGTTTTGTGGGGAAATTTGCAGAAGTGAAGATGTTGATTTGGGGTACAGTCGGAGGGGGGTATGGTGCCTGCTGGAGGGGGAAACCCCCCGCCACCCTTTCCAAAACTTCCGGTAACAATGTTAAGAATGACCCAAAGCTCTCCCCTCTCCCTATTTCTTTCATTTGCTTCATGAAATTTGTACACTGCTTGACTGCATGAATGAGGGGACCAGGCCCTCTGGGTCCTGGCATGGCCGTAGCTCTTGAACCCAGAGCGCTTGGGACCTCCTTTCTCTCTGCCAGCCCTTCATACTCTGGGCTGCCTCTTTCAGACTCTGATGATGCCCCTTCAGGTCACTGAACTGCAGAGAGATGGAAGGAATTGGTCGTGATGGGCAGACAAGGATTGATTAGGCTCCACATATGTATTTCTGTTCTGCAAATTCGGCAGTGGTTCACTGTTTTCTCCAGATGCCCCTCCTCACACACAAACACCCCCCCCCAAGAATTGGAGCGGCCGGCGTCTGAGTCGCTCTTTCCGCTCATCTCTTCTAGGATCAGGTGCTTAAGGCGCCTGTTCAGACGCTGCCACGTCTGATGCCACGTCTGGTGGCCCCCCAGCAAGACCCAGAGCAGCCTGTGGCGCCAGGTGAGCAAGTGGCCCTCCTTTTTTGGACAGAGGAGGGCAGGAATGGACATGGGGGGGGGCAACTAGTCCAAGGATGTAAAAGAGGACTCACCTGTTCCCATGTCCTTCTGTTTGCTGCGGTTCCGCATCCCAGCCCCAGGGGGGGAGTATTGGAGAAAACAAGAGCAGGGACTGGATCCCTCAGACCTGCCCCCCCTTTGCCCCCCACTCTGCACTCTCAGATGCGGAGAAGCCCTCCCCTCATGAGGAACTGACAGCCTGACTTTTGCATTTCAGCTGCTGGAGGATGAACAGCTCTACCTCCTGGGGGCCATCAAGAGCTGCCAGGCAGCTGAGCTCAAGGGGGCTGCGATTCCTGAAGTGCTCCAAGCAGGAGACGGCCCAAGCCATTCTGGTGAGTGATGGGGGGTGTGGGTGGAAAGGGTTGTGCATCTGCGTAGAGGAAGACCCTGCTGGCTTAGGGCATGGGGTTGCCATTCCCCTGCAAAGCCAAGCCTGGTGTTTGGGGTCGGAGCTGATTTTCCTCCTCTGTTCTCTTCCAGGACATCTTGGGGCCCTTGGGGCACTTCAGAGATCGCCCCCTGACCCTGGCCCTTGCCTTGGAGGCCCTCCTCCAGCTAAGGTGAGTGGGGTCTTTGGTGTGGATGGGGTTGTGGGTGGGGGGCAGGATTCCAGGGGGAAAGAGCAGGCGGGAGGGAGAAGGGGCAAGGGAGACTCTAACCCCCTCCCTTTCATCTCTGCAGCACCATGAGGCCCAAATTCAGCTGCGATATGATCAGTGTGATCCTGCACAGGACATTGGAGGCCGTGCTGAATGGGGCCGAGGAGGAGGAGAGAGAAGTATGTCCTTGGTTTTGACTTCCCTTCACAGGCTCTTTCTTCTTCTTCGTCACACACTTGCAGAATCCAACCCAGCATTCACACACTCTTCTCTCTTTTCCCGCAGGAACTGAAGAGGCACTTCCGGCTCCTGCTGGGGAGTCTCCTTATGGAAGCCCCCAACCCTGGCACCCTCCTCCACCTTCTCAGCGTAAGTGTCCCAATGGCATCAGGGGTGGTTTTAGGGTTGTCCCCCCCATCTCTTACCCAATGAACTGCCCCATTTCTGGGGCACAGAGCCTGTTTGGTCCCCAAATTGGTCCAAGACCAAAGCTGGCAAACCCTCATGGTCCAGAAGTGCCAGGGACTCCGTGGTGGGGGCAGTGGGGGCTGCTTTGGCCCAGACTGGCCCCTGACTCTGAGATGCTCTTTCCTCCTGCAGGACCTCCAAGGATATGCCCTGGGGAAAGTGGGCAGGCTCAAGAACTAGCGGCCAGCAGCATTTCCTTGCTGCTGGCCGTTGCCCGGAAATACCCCAACCTCAGAGTAAGTACCTTGCCTTCTATTCATTTCTTTGGTTAATTTCAAACCCCCCCCCCCAGATCACATCCCCAAGTGATCTTTAGCGCAGATGATGCGGGGTGTGTCCCTGGGGGCCAGGATGAGGCCAGAGGCTTTTCCTTTTTTTTTTTTTAAATGAATATTTATTGGCTTTTTCAATAAAAACACACGAGAACAACAATTAAACAAAAAAATAACAAAAATACAAAAATCCAAAATTTAAAAGAGAAAAAGACATTTAAAAACACATAAAATTCCAATTACTTATTTTCATTTAACTTATTTCTCAGACCTCCTCACACCTCCCCTTCTTGTATTCCAATTTAAATTATTAATTCAGCAAATCCTTATTATTTGAACTGAATTTTTAAAACCTTAAAAGCTGAAACCTGGTTATAAATATAAGCACCAATTCTGTGAATTGGCCATATCTCCACTGCTATTTGTAGCACAATACTACTTATAATGTCATTTTTATAAATTGCTTTCTGGTCATTGACCGTATTAAAGATATTTGATTTGATTTCCTTATTATCCAAATTTAAACATCAATACTTAAGCATCGTTGCTCATTCTTAAACATTTTTCCTAAAGTCGACCAAAATTTCCCTTCCACGGCTTTCCCCAGTTCCAAACAAATAGCAAAACAAAATAAAAACAAAGCAAGTTATAATTATACCCTTTGGATTCCCAGACTCCACCCACCCCCTTCCCGGTTTCAGTCCCCAACAAGTGTTCATCAGTTCAATATCTTGTTTAGCCTGGAGATCTCACATCCGAGGCTTTTAAATCTCTTTCAGTTCCTCTCTGCCGGCCTTTTTGATAGTCCTTAATGTTGAACCCCAAATTTCGGAGAGGCTTCGGCCCAACAGGATCCATATTTTTTCCAGCCAGCCCTCCATGCTTTAAAATAGAGCCTAAGGGGTACTCAAACATACTCCTTTCAAGTCCAAATGCCCCCAAAGCTCCAACTTCCACCTTGATCAAATTTGTAATCCTTCGGTCTTCAGATCTCCACATAAGGGGATCTCTCGGTTTTAGACTCACCAATTCAGGCCAGGCTTTCCACATCAAGTTATTATTCTCCTTTGTTGCCTTCATGTCAGGCCACAAATTGCAACTCTCATTTGACATCTGCGAAATTACAGCTCCTCCTTCCTTTTCTTCAGGGACAGCATGTCTCCTCCATATTCTCATAACTCTCAAGTTTCTCTATTTGTCCAGTTGTATGAGCTTCCTGCTTTGAATCCTTATCAACCTCAACAAAATTGTTTACTGCTGAGGCCAGAGTTATGACGCTTGTAGCCAAAACATCAATTTCACCTTGTAACTTTCCCAAGAGAACAAATGTTCTATCCAGTTCAGTCAGAATTTTCCTTCCTCCAGCCATTCTTGTAATGTCCTAAACCCCCTCTAGGGGGATTTTAGTTTCTTAGTGTTTTTCAGCTCACATCCAATAGTCAATTTAATTTGTATCAGTCCTTCTTTATTCTCAACAAATTGTAACAAATATAACCAGCAGAAGCGACAGAAACAAAGTTCTCTTTTTCCCTCTGACAGCCAATTTGACAGCTGTCAAATTCCTCAGTACTTCATCAACAGGCTCTCTCGCGGGACACTCCCGGGTCTGGGGGGGTGAAACTTCAGCTCCCAAAGTTAATCTTTTATCCTCCAGTAAAATTTCTTATAGTATCAAACCATGAAGGTTGAAGTCTTTTAGAAAAGTAAAGAAAGAATCCTCTCGACCTTAGATAGCAAGTTCTTTGCTTTAAATTATCTACAAAGGGGGGGGGCGGACTTCCTTTTTAACCCTTCCCCGCTCGTTCCTAATTTAACAAAGATTTTTTTTAAAATTTCGAATTCCTTCTTACTCACAGGTTTTTACTTTAAAGTCCAATTATTCCAAGGAAAAAGTCAGCGCTCTCCGACAATGGCTTGCGGCTTCACTCCGCAGAAGGAGCAATGTACTCTCAGCACCGTGCCGCACCCCGTCCCCGTTCCGAAGCCTTTAAAAAGGCTCATTCGCAGTTTGGGGGGGTCGCAAATGGTGCCCGCCGAGTCACCAGGTTCACAGGCATCCGCGCCTGTGATTTTTAAGGGTCCCTGCGTCGCCGCCGCGGACAAGACCCGATCCTGCGGAGCCGATTCCCTCCGGAGCTCGGAGGGAATCCGCCATTAGTCGATGGCGCTAACCCGGAAGTCCCCGAGGCCAGAGGCTTTTCCTGCCCCCTTTCCTGCTGCTGCCCTTCCACCTCTGCCCAGGAGACTGCAGGGCCCAGGGAGGTCCTCTGGAACAAGGGATTGAGCCCAAGACAGAGGGAGACCCGTCCTTCCTGATTTGGTGCTGTTTCTGTGCTCTCTTGCTCCCATCTGACCCCGATTTTTCTTTCCTATGCAGATGACAGTAGTTTGGCCGGACCTGGCTTGCTTCTGCCTGAAGCCGGAAGAAGGTAAGCCCCACACTTTGGAGACAGCGACCTTTGACTAAAGGCCTGTGGGAAACTCTCATTTTCATTTTCATTCTGTTCTCATTCTTATTCTCTTCCATCCAGATGACATCATCATTGAAGATTTATAGGTACTGCGGACCTCGGGCTCCACTGGACACCTGAGAGAGGCCAACATCCAAATGCACTCAGCAGGTAAGACTTTCTCAGAAGCCCATCTGTAGTTAGAGATGCCCTGTTTCATCTGTGAGAGAAGCAGGCACTCCTGGCGACCTGCTTACCTTTTTTCTCTTGCAGGTGACAGAACGATGCCGGCAAGACCTCCTTCTCCATCTTTTTATGGCAGCAGAAGGGAAGCAGTGGCTATGGGACCAGATCAGGTAGGGGGAAGCTGCCTTGTGGGGACAGAGGCCAAGGGGTATAACGGTGTCATGGACTGGTTGGGCACAGAGGAATGGTGGGAGGAAGCAGCTGGAGAAGCAGGAAGGGAAAACGTCTCAGAGCCCAGGGAGTGGAGGTAGTGGAGGGGGCACAAGGAGCAGCAGTCAGAGGGAGAAGAGGCCGGGGAACCAGGGGAGGGAAGCCAATGGGTCTCAAACCCTTGGTGAGTGAGGGACTTTCCCCTGTGTCAGAAGACAGGCTCCGGCAAATGGAGCGGACAAGATCCAGAGAAAGCTGTTTGTGCACGTGCTGTAGAGGGAAGCCAGGGGCCGATCGGGCTCATCCCCCTGGAAGGGAGCCCATCAAGGAGAACTCTGATTCTAAACCTCCACTGCCTCATGGGATGGCTTCAGGAGAAGAATAGGCTCCAGAGTAAACCCTACACAGATGCAGAGTGGAGTCCCTAGGATGGTTGGGTGACATTTTGTAGGCCTCCTTCTGGCAACTCCTGCAGCCCAGCTGGTGCCTTATGCCTTGCTCTTCTTTCCTTTGGACCACCTCAGGGAGGCCAAGGGGGGGGGGCTCTGGGCACAGGGTTGACACCTTTGTTTTGACAAAAGACAGGACAGGGCAGGGGACAGAGAAAGATCTGAAAGCTGTTAACATTATTTTGCCTCAAAAGATCTCATGGAATTTTGGGTTTTTCCATTCCTTAGGTTATATGATCTATTCCCTGTGTAACTCCATGT
Organism: Podarcis erhardii; assembly: GCF_964252035.2. Lineage (NCBI taxonomy): Eukaryota > Metazoa > Chordata > Lepidosauria > Squamata > Lacertidae > Podarcis > Podarcis erhardii. The sequence continues at coordinate 42,206,710 of NC_138505.1, forward strand.
GTCAAGAAGAAAAAGAACTGGAAGAGAATGGAATAAAAATAAATATGTTTTAATGGATTTTGAATAAATGCACAATAAATTGTTACTGTTTTGAATTTCATTGTATTATTGTCTTCCATTGATCTGGACACTTTTGTTGTTGCAGCCTGAAAGAGAATTAGCATTTTTTGCTGCTGCATCACTCTCAGGTTGATTCATGTTAAGCTTGTGGTCCACTAAGATCCCTAGATCCTTTTCCCTACCAGCAAACCAGTGTCCCTCATCTTTTATTGGTGCAGCTGCTTCTTCCTGCCAAAGTGCAGAACCTTAGATTGGCTAGAAATCCTCTTTGCTCGCCTTCAGGGTGTGACCATGTCGCAATCAGTGTTGTGGTAGCTCCGTGTGGCATTAACACAGTTCAGTGCAATTGCCTGGTGACAATCCAGTCCAGCTGGTGCCAGGGACCTGAGATCAAAGATGTCTCCAGGACACTGAGTGTTTTGCCTTGGTAGAGCACACCATGTTCGTGACATAGAGGCTGTGGTATGAGCACAGTTCAGGTAGCCTTTGTCCGTTCTTGTTCAGGTCCCAATACCAAGGGGCCTCTGCGGTTATGCCAGCTGTGATGAACTCTTTCAGCAGGAATAGTAATAGTAACAATAAGAATAATTTTATTATTTATACCCCCCCCCCCAATCTGGTTAGGTTTCCCCAGCCACTCTGGGCAGCTCCCAGCAGAACACTAAAAACAGAATAAAACTTCAAACATTAAAAACTTCCCTAAACAGGGCTGCCTTCAGATGTCTTCTAAAAGTCAGAGAGTTATTTCTTTGACATCTGCTGGGAGGGCGTTCCACAGGGTGGGCGCTACTACCGAGAAGGTGTTTGCAAGCTCAAGACATCCTGGTCTAGTTCCTCGCAGAACTTGTTCTTGATCGGTAGAGCACACATCTGTGGAGCGTAGGGGGCATATGCCATGATTTATTGGCCCATAGATGGTCTTTGTGGCTTTAAGGAAACTGTGCATCATGAGTGTCAGCTAAGTGCTGGATCTCCTGAGCTTTTTTTATCCTCCAGGTGTTCTTTAGTTCTCTGGTTCTTCTTTGAACCTCAGCCTTAGCGTTGGCATAGGTTTTTTTCTTAGTAGTGCAGTTTCTGTCTCTTTGCCAGATCTGAAAGGCCTTCCTTTTCTTGTCAATAATGTGTTCAATCTCACTGTCATTCTCATCAAACCAGTCCTGGTGTTTCTTGGTTTGGTATCCAATAGTTGGTTCACCAGCTGCAATAATGATGGTTTTAGCTTGGTCCAGAGTTCCTCAATGTTATCAGGGAATTCTGAATGTGGATGGTCCTTAAGAGTCGTTTGGAAGCAATCCCACTTAATAGGATCTTGAAGGGCTTGAGTGTTCATTTTGTTCATTTGAGTGTTCCTTTTGCGCCTTGGTTTCCTTCCTTGAAGCCTGCGTTGAGGATAGCCATCGTGGAGCATAATAACCGGTGATCTGTCCATCAGTCGTCAGCACTCGTCATAGCTCTGGTAAGGAGCACATCACGGCGATCTTCAGCTCAGACAATTACATAGTCTGAGAGGTGCCCGTGGTTCAACCGAAGGTGCCAATGAGATGCACCAAAGCCTTCCTTGTCAGCCCAGACTTACAGCCCTGCGAGGTAGGCAGGGTTGAAGAACCACATCTGACCACAGGTCTCAAGGTGGATCTCTTTCTGGGCTGCCTCTGAAGGCAGTTCAGAAGCTTCAGCTGGTGCAGAATTCAACAGCCCACATGGCTCACTGAGGCAAGACGGTTTGAGCATCTCAACACCCATCCTGGCCCGACTGTTCCAGCTGCCAGTTAGCTTCCTAGCCCAATTCAAAGTTCTCTTTTTGACCTATAAAGCCTTAAATTTGACTCAGGACCACAACCCCTGAAGGTTGGCAGCAAGAGAATGGGCCACAAGACTATTGTGGTTTTTGTTGAAAGGATTAATATATTTGGAAACTGAGAGATTGATGTATTGTTTTATTGCGCATTATTGCCCTACCACGCTCTGCTGTTCTAATGCTGTTGGGATGATGGACATGTTCACTGTGCAAAAGTGGTGCAGAAATAAAGCTACAATTTATGTGCCTGTGTACACTTGCACAGGTAGGTGCGTTGCCACCCAGGACCACCCCCCTGCCCATCTGCAGTTGAAACTCCTGGTACGGAACTGGCTGTGGAAGCAGCCAGATGTTAGGCCCCAGAGGCCAGGAGTCTCTTCGTGGGCAGAACTTGTCAGGTCTAAGCAACCTTGCACACCTCCCGTCAGCAGAGGGTGAGCTGAGACTAACAGATGGGGGGAATACACTCTGTGATCTCACTGGAAGGACAGATCCTGAAGCTGAGGCTCCAATACTTTGGAGGACGAGATGGTTGGACAATGTCTCGAAACTGCAAACATGAATTTGACGAAACTGAGGGAGGCAGTGGAAGAGAGGAATGCCTGGTGTGCTCTGGTCCATGTGATCACAAAGAGTTGGACATGACTAAACAACTAAACAACAACACACTCTGGTCTCTCTTTCACACACACAAGGCAGGCTTGAGAAACTAGCTCCCCATGTAAGGCATAGAATTCAAAGCCATATTTGTAAATATGAAGAAAATGTAAGTAAAGAACCATTTTTTTTCTGCTTCCCAATGGGACGTGTCTTTTATTTACTCTTTTAAGCAATGATAGTGATGTGTGAACGAGACAGAGGTGGTGGAGGAAGGATTGGTTAGATCCAGCTTCCAAGTTTTTAACTCTGCTATATAAACTATAAGCCAGTTTTATTTTTTAAAACCCAAGAGAACTTGCACAGATGTTGTCTCTTACAGCTTGTAGTGCTGGTGGCAGATGCAGAAGGCACTGGGGAAGCAAAAGTATTAGAAACCTCTCCCTTCAGCATGTCACAAAGTCTCCAGAGCTTGTGTTACTGAATATGTGTCTAAATGAGAACCAGGACTTGGTGGATAAACCACTAACTGGATTTCTTTTAGTGGCAGCACACAGAGTTATAGCCACATTCTGGAAGGACTTAAAAGGTGTGAACTTGAATGCTGGGTGAAGAATGTGGTGTATGGCCCTCATGGAAAAGCTGACTGACAAAGTAAGACTGGCAGAGGAACGAAGCACAAATATACCTTTGTCTGAGAGGGGTAGAGCTTCATTTTGTTTACAAATTCTCCAGAAAACCGAAGACCAGTTTCAGAGGTTTAAACTAATTTGTGGATCACTTAATAAAGAAGATGTGTACCATTGCAAGTTGTGGTTTTAATACGAGAATTCAGGTTTTAATAATGTATTTTGGGGGTATCTAGGGAAATAAAAAAAACTTTTCCCCAGCTGTCAGATGCTTCAACTGCACTGGAGTGGTTATTTTTCTAATGAAAAAATATACACATATAAAATCAACTCAATAAGATAACTATATTATATAGTGCAGTTATAATATATAAACTATATATATTATAAAGTGTATATGTTCACACACAAAGTTTAGAAATAACCTTATTCTTTTTAAAAAGATCTGCTGCTAGTTTCATTGGATTGGGGCATCTGAACAACTAGGTTTCAACCTTACTTTCTTAATGTTGCTTCTCTGAAAAAATCTGTTTTTCTTTGGAAGGATAAGAAAATTGCCATGTATGCAACACATTTTTTTCCATGTGGCATGTACTGAAAAGTCATAGATGAAGACAGCAGTAGTAGTAGGGAGAGTGAGTGCAGTTACCTGCTATTAAACAGATACAGAAGTATGATAAATTGTCTAAGGCAGTGCCAAGAAGATACACTGGTTTGGTATATCCATAAAATAAGGGCTGGGAACATTGGTGGGCTTGGATAGAATGCCTGAGTCATAAATGGTGTCAACATGTGCATTGTAGGGGAGGGGATGATATAGGCCTACTTTTGGGAAGTCATCAGGTATTGGAGCAGGCAAACATTTTCCCGATTCTAGGTTCAGATGTCTTATAAAGGGTTCACATCACGGTATTTCTTGCTCCTACTGGAACCTTAAGCGGCTAGCTTCCCACCTCTCTCTTCCCACCTCTTATCAGTGCAATCTGATGCATGTCTACTCAGAAGGAAGTGCTACTGCATTAATGGGGCTCACTTCCAGGTAAGTGTGTATAGGACTGCAGTTTAAAACTCTCAAAGGTTTGTCTTAGAACAGGGATAACTGACCTGGGACTATCCAGATTTTGCTGGGAGTTGGGAGTCCAACAACATCTAGAAGGCACCTGGCTACCTACACCTGCCTGAGACACAAGTAAGAACACTTGCTTCTCACACCCAAATTTCCCTTAGCAAACCTGATGAAAAACCATTGCACCCTAATAAGATGATAAAAAACATGTTTAGCATTAAGTGATGACGACAAACAAAAAGAGCAGAACCTGTCACAGAGCCGACTTAACACTTTCTTGGGCATGGTCCCAGTTCAACCTGTGCACTGCAGAATTTTTATTTGTTTACTTACCCACTTATATGCCCAAATGGCTTGTAAGCAGTTTGGCATTCTGGGTTTTGTAATCTCAAAGAAAAAGAAAAACAACACAGGTGACAAGAGAATAACCGTTTTATTAAAGCTACAGTACACTCCGTTTAGTTTAATACTGATTTCCCTGCTTTTTTCCCTAACCCTTTTATACATTCATTACTCCAAATTTCCAACAATTACATTAAATTGTACTCATATGCCAAATACTGTCTGTAATCTGGAGGAAAAATACATCAGAGGTGCGCATATATATATATATATATATATATATATATATATACACACACACACATACACACAAAGTTATACAAGAGTTAAATTCCTCTAATGTACAGAGAGCAGGGAACATATAGCTTCTCTTTTTTACATTTGTTTTTGAGACATTCAAAAGAAGAGAGACCTAAACCAGCTTAAGCGGTGTCACCTTGACTTGGGTTCAGTGGCCCACAGCATTAACTCCATCAGAAATTTTACATCCACTTCAATGCATGGCACGATTTCACCCATAACAGCACAAGCCTGTTGGTTTTACATGTTCTTCATTTCATATAAGGTTGTTTTTTTTTTTTTTTTTTTTTGCTTCTTAGAAAATCCATAATTCTTAAATATTGAATTTTCTGTTTTACATTCATCTGGAACTAAATTCAGACCAAGGGGGAAATAAATAAATTATTTGTTCATTTAAAAAGTCTTGATTTGTGAATGGGCTTTAATAAAAACCTTTTACAGGATACAAATTTGCTGATTTTTTTTCTTTTTTTGCAAACACACACAAAATAAACTCAGTCAGAAAAAATCTCCCAAGATTGAGGCTATCTAAAGTTATTAAATCAAGTGACTGTGCTGTGCACAAAGGTCCTCTGAGGAGTTCAGATTAAAAGAAGCACTAAAGACAACAAGAATTTTTCAAAATATAAACCTTTTTCTTAAATATATTTATATATGTACTTATTATGTACAACTCTACAGAAGCTGAAAGAACGTGGAAAGGGAGGTCCGTCCATGTGCGCAGCTTAGAGGCTTTGTTATAAAAAGTTTCTGCACAGTAGCTTGTTGGCTTACCTGCTTCATGATATTTTTCTAAACAAAATTTCACACCATTAAGAAATCTTGCTGAAATAAAGGCACTACTGATCTCTAGGTAGTGCACCAGAGCTCACATATTCTTTGAACAAGAGATAACTGAGCAGTTGAAAATAATAAAGAAGAGCTCATCTCTTAACTCATTCCAGTGTTGAAAACTTTACAAAATCTAAAAACGTACAACTGCAGCTTTAAGAGCATAGTGCAAATATGAAAATTAACAGCATAATTTTAAGGTCTTTAAATAAGCTAAAACATAACTAGAGTGTTGCTGTTTCCCCCTTACAGCTAAACAACATGACATATGGGAAGTTCCTCTTTAAAGATAATGCAAACCCAGAAGTTGGAAAAGAAAATGGCAGCAATCTGCCTAGTAAATTATTTATTTCTATTTTCATTTAACTTAGGGCGGTATAAAGTTATTTTGCTATGGAAGACCAAAATATCTCTATGTCTGTTGGTTGTGAAGAGGTTGGGGAGGGCAAGGGTGGCTGTCCTTTTCTTTCCGGCGCCATCAGCCCCTCAATGGCTGGGGGTGGACATGGTCCGACTAATGCACAGAGCAAAGTTTCTTTTCCCTGGTCCTCTCCTGCATCAGAAGGTCTCGTCGTCATTGCAATTTGTAGCCCAGTGCCCAAACACTTCGCAGATTTCGCAATAGGGGCGCTCTTCCTTTCGGCTGCCATGGTAAGTCGAATGTGGAGGTTCATCTAACGCCTGTGCTTGAGTTGGACAATCTTCAGTGTCATGGAGATCAAAACAGTCACAAATGTCACAGAAAAGGCGAGGCTTCTTCTTGATTTGGTTTTCTTCCTCACTGCCAAGATCAAAATTTGATATGTAAGACTAGAATTTCATTTTGTTTTTACGGAGAACAGTGATTCTAAAGAGACAGGAAATCTATAGGAAATAATAATAATAATAATAATAATAATAATAATAATAATAATAATAATTTATTTATACCCCGCCCATCTGGCTGAGTTTCCCCAGCCACTCTGGGCAGCTCCCAATTGAGTGTTAAAAACAATACCGCATTAAATATTAAAAACAGGGCTGCCTTTAGATCAAAACACTTCCTGCTTTTGTACTGATTTGGGAGGGTTTGGGCCAGCAGGCAAGATCATCTGCCTTTTGCAGAAGCTTTCCACACTTTACCTTGGAAACCTACACAGAAATACATTACTGCTTGTTGTGAACTGCAGAGATTTCTCATATCTCAACGTATTTGCGGGGGGGGGGGGGAGAATAGGGATAAAAACAGTCTGAAATTCACACCAAGGTTTTAGACTAATTTAAAAGAGGGTTGTCCCATGTCCTTGACTAGTCTGGGAGTCATGCACTAAAGAGAAACAGGGTTAAAATCTTAAATGTCTATATCCTTGACAATTGTGGGTCAAAGTTTCAGCGAGTCTCAGATGGGGTAGCTGTTAACTCACTTCCTGCCATCTGTATGTGGGAATCAAATTCACTGGGCGGGAGGAAGTCAAAGCTCTATCCACACTGGCACCATGAAAACAGTGGCTTAATCATGACACTCAGATTAGTAAAGATGAACAGTAAATAAAGGTGCATGATGTGAATTAGTAGTGACATAGCCATAGCATTTAAAAATCCTTTCTGGGCACTCAGAGGTTCCTCAGAAGCTTACCAAGTGTTTGTCAATTAGAAGGTCAATACTGGTGAAATAACTCCCCAAAGACAGCCTGCCCACCATAACTGTGTGATGCACAGTTGCAGGGAGGCCCTGGGGGTGTCTGAGGTCATCTCTCAGTTGACCTAGTGGCCATGGGGAGGTCTAAAATGCTCACTCTGTGAGCCCCATGAACGGAGTGTGCACTCTGCAAATGGCTCAGGATCCTCTGCAGTGCCAAGGTTCTTCAATAGGGTTACTTGCAAGTATACAGTTTGAAAGCCACAGTAATACTTCAGGAATTTCTGGCTGGCTTTTGATGAGGCCAGTTCAACAGCCTCAATTCTAAAATGCTACCAAGATTTCCAGCTGATATTGTAAGTAACCAACCTGTCATAATTAATAGCTTCTTCCTCATTGCCGTTGAGTGCTGCCTCAGACATCATTTCCACTTTCAATTTCAGTTCTTCGTTTTTCCTTTGAAGATCCACGATCACTGAATTTAGAAAGTCAATCTGAAGGGTACATGGTGGAAGAAAGAAGAGACAGGATTATAAACTCAGAATATTTAAGTTGAAGGTTTTAAAAATTACAGCATGTGATGTAAGCAATGAATAGGGCAGAAATTGGGCACAGAAAGAAATTGTGCTGACTTAATTTATACATAGATAGAATGCTTGTAACTTTTATTTTTAAACATATAACACTTTAAAGCATTAAACAAATATTAATAAACCTCATGGTATGTAGAGGAGTGAATTATCAGAGCTGGAAAACCGTAATACACAGGATAGCAATTCTCTTAGATAAACATATTTTGCTCTGATGACCTGTTTCTAGTATCATGACAGATTCTGTTTCCATTTTCTCAACACTATGCATAATTTTATACTCCCCTATTGTGCTCCCTCCCTTGTTTCTAAACCAAACGAAAAACCTTTCATAAAGGGGAATTTTTCCAGCCCCCTGGAACATTTTGGTTGTCTGCTTCTGGGTCTTTTCTAAGGAGACCTGTCAACTTATCCTGTGATAGCTAAGCTCACTCGGGAGTCTTTGGAGAGGGACTTGATCAAACCTTCCAGTATACACTCCATATGCTTAGAGAACCAGATGCCTCTGAGAAGGACATCAGCAGGGGATGAAGGCAGCAGCCATGGAGCCACCATGACAAGGAGCTGCTTCTGCGCTTCACAAATCTCTCTAGTCACCCAAGTCACTGACAACCACTGTGTCTTGATTTAGTGAATTCCATAAATTCTGCAGTGTGTGATGTAATTTCTTTTGTCTGTTCCGAATCTACTGCCAATTCATTTTATTGGATTACCCCATATTCAAATCTTATGGACCATGGAGGATCCCTTTCCCCACACACTATTTATTCACTCTTTCCACAACATACATAAACTTACAGACCTCTGTCACATCTTCTGTTAGTCACCTTGTCTTTAAACCAGGGGTAGCTAAACTTTTTTGGGCCATAAGCAGCATTGACCAACAATCCTGAGAGCTGAAGTGTAAAAGTGGATGTGGCCAATTTTAATTTTTGTATGACTGGCGAGCCACAAAAAAAACTTTTGGCATCAAAGAAACTATGGGAGCACTCAGCAAAATAGAAAAGAAAAATGTAAATGATTTTTTTTTAATTACTGGGATACTTTGGGGGCAAAAAGAAAAGTGTTTCGCATCAGAAGACCTGTGGGAGCACCCAGAAAAAAACAGAAAAGTGTGTGTGTGTGTGTGTGTGTGTGTGTGTGTGTGTGTACCTGGAGTCTTTGTGGGGCAGAACAAGGCTTTTGGCATCACAGCAGGGGAGCACTAAAAGCAGTCCAATCTTGGCTTTAAGAAGGTAATTTATATTTTTTTAAAAAAAATGACTAATTTTTGTTTTGGGGCCAAAAAATCCATTTACTTAAATTAAAAGCCCCCAAAGCTGCAACCTTTTTGTGTCGGAGAATTCCCAATATTTTTTAAAAAAACTGCCCCTTGTTTATTCCGATGGGTCTTTGCCCCCCCATGATATCTCTTTGACTATATGACACCCCCAAGTACTGTCCTCTGGCAGATTTCCTTAATAGTTAACCCTGGTGGTTCAGTATCCAAAAGGCTGGCTCACAACATCCAGGGCATCCTTCTAGGACAGGGGTCAATTTATTCATGTAAAAGTTCCCAGAATAGTGCAGGTTTCCTCCTTTACTTGGGTACAATCAAGGGGTGGTCCAGGAGAACAAAACCCTGGATCTTCTGCATGGGTCCTGTCTCTCTGGGTTGTTTTATATACAGTTTACGCTGCTCTGCAGGACCACTGGGTGCACTGCAAAGTGCAGTACCAGTGAGACTGCAGCCACCTGCACTGGGTCTAGAAAATCCTGTGGGCACCCCATAGCTCAGGGTAAGCTCTGGAAGCAAGAGCTGGGGTTTACCCCCCACCCTGAAAGTGGCCCTAAATATGCATCTATCCATATCAATTAGCGTATGCCATTTTTCTGCAACCTTGTGCCATGGGCCTGTGCCCCTGAGCTTGAATAGCTAGCACCCCCTGTCTCTTTGCACTGAAGAGAGGACTATTCCTCTTACAGAAGGCAAAGCAGTGGAGAACTATGGGGCAGCCGCACAAGGGATAAGACAGTGAGAACTGCCCACAGCAAAAAGCTTGAAACTGACAAAGCTATTTTAAAAAGGAGAGAAAGTGGAAACAAACCATATGCTGATTGGAGAAAAACGTTCCCAGAGGCAGATGAAAGCAAGGGAAGGTGGGGGGGGGGGGAAGAGAAAGCAAGCAAGCATTAGTATGTTAATTATACTATAGTTATAATTAAGCCTATGTGAAGTGTATTACACTGAAGAAGTCCCAGCAGATACAATATCTAAGCTTGCCCTTCCAACCTTTTACCCCAGTTTGGGTGATGAAGCTGCAGCCTGGGAAAGGGAATTTCCAGGGATTTCAGGAGGGCCAGTGCAGCAGGAGCCTCTCTTCCCAGTGCAGCTGCTCTCTCTCTGCTCTGCAGAGCTGGGCTTCTCTAAAGGTTCAATTAACTTTCCACACCAATGGGGACGAGTGTGCTCTTTGTCCCTGAGTCAGCAGGAGACCATTGTGTATCGGTTTATTTGTGTGTGTTTTCATTCTTCTTGTGTGGTGTGTCAGACCCTCAAAGTGTTCCTATTTTCCAGGGATGTCCCTGACTTAGAGAAGCTGCTCCGGTTTCTGATTTGATCCCAGAATGTCCCACTTTTCCTTGGGATGTCCCTATTTTCATTGGAGAAATGTTGGAGGGCAGGGAGATATGTGACCCCCCAAGCTGAAGGCAATCCAGTATAAGGAAGGTTTTTTTTTAATGTTTAATGTTTTATTATGTTTTTATATATATGGGCAGGTGCCCAGAGTGGCTGGGGCAACCCAGTAAGATGCATGGGGTATAAATAGTAAGATTATATGGAATGGGATGTCCCTATTTTCATCAGAGAAATGTTGGAGGGTGTGTGTGAGCCCTGAGTCTGTGTGTGCATGTCGGCCTTTGTGGGGGGGGGGTGAGGGAGACGGTGGGATACAGTCACTCTTGCTGTATCCAAAAAGAGAAGCCTGTAAAATCTGCTGAGCTGGTAGCTATCAGTTCCTAATGAAACTCATCACTAGGCTGGGTGATATTAGGTTTTTAACGTTGCGGTGCATCACCAGTCAAACATTGTGGTTTGGCGATATACAGTACCGCAATGCTGAAAAAAAGCTGCATTGGCCCCATCCCTTGAGGTGCTGGGTAAACTGCCACAGCTCTCACCACAGGAGCTGAGGCTCTTTCACCCCAGAGCCTTGCAGGTCGGGGCCAATGCAGCTGGCCTAAGTCCGCTGCTCAGCTTGTGGGGAGGCTCCCGCCTGACAGCCGAGTGAGCCAGACCACGCCCCAAGATGGAGGGAGCCTGGACAGGCTCCGCCAGCAGGGCTCCTTTGCCTTTGCTGGCAATGGGAAGGGGGCAGGCAAGCAACCTCCTTCTCCTTGGAGAAAGAGGCCACTTGCTTGCCCCCCACCCAGCTGAGGGAGCCCCAGTCCTTCTCCCGCTTGCGCACTAGCAGCTGGGGAGTGGGAGCAGTTAAGGAGCGCCCCTACCCCACCAATGTATCGTGCGAGCTGGTGGTGGGTCCGGGGCTCCATAAAACTTCTTGGCTGAGGAGAGCCAATGAGGAGAGGACAGCTGGCTCTCCTCAGCCAAGCAGTATAATGACGCATAGGGAGGAACAAGCTGTCTTGGAGCCTCACCGATGCAGCTTGATTCTCCCTCTGTGCTGGTATGAGGGACCAACCATGATGTCGGTTTCACTCAGTGGTATATGGCTGGTGAAACCGCCGTGGCTCCTGAGTCCCACTGCCTCCAGCACCCGGTTACAGCTTGTTTCTCCTTTGCTGTGCTGGGTGCTGGAGGGGCTCAGGAGCAGCGGCAGTTTCACCAGCCATATACCACTGAGTGAAGTCACCATCGCGGTCTGGCCCTCATACTGGTCCTGGGCAATATGTCAATATATCACCCAGGCCTACTCACTGCCTTTTACCTAAGACAGATGCTTGGTAGTCAGTCTGCTCTGATTTGCAGCAGCTCTCCAGAGCCTAAGCCAATGATGGGTGCAGGGAGCTGGACCCAGGACCTTCTCCATGCCACAAAAGTGGTCTGTTGCTGAGCTGCAGCCCCTCCCCATTCCAGTATGGGTGGAAAGGATCCATCATAAAAGGAATCAGGGCGCAGTGATTTTGCATCTTATGGGCCAGGATTAGAAACTGATATGGATATGTTCTACCCGGACATTGAGGTCCAGCGCCGAGGGTCTTCTGGTGGTTCCCTCACTGCGAGAAGCCAAGTTACAGGGAACCAGGCAGAGGGCCCTCTCGGAAGTGGCACCCACCCTGTGGAACGCCCTCCCACCAGATGTCAAAGAGAAAAACAACTACCTGACATTTAGAAGGCATGTGAAGGCAGCCCTGTTCAGGGAAGCTTTTAATGTTGATGCATTACTGTATTTTAACATTTTGTTGGAAGCCGCCCAGCCAGATGGGCAGGGTATTAATTAATTAATTAATTAATTAATTAATTAATATTATTATTATTAGGTTTTGGAGGCAATTTATAATGTCTGATAATGCAATAATTCTACTCAAATACTTTCTGATCTGAGAAACGACAAATCTCACTGCTGATGTTAGGCCCAGCTCTTATTCCTGAGACATAGATTAAGTCACTGGGCCCAGAGAAGGGTCGGAAGGGAAGAGACGTGGTTCCACTACCAGAAATAAAGTACACCTGAGCAGCTCCCACATCCAGCCATACCTTATTCACCCCCACCAGTGGCTCATCCTTCACTCAGCCAGACAGGCACCCCCATCTCTGGGATGCTGCCCTGCCGTTCGCTCTTTCACAGGTTGCTTTTCTTTACGCAAATTAAGACATCATTTTTCTTCCCCCCATGAGAAACAAATGAGGTAGAAGTCATCCCATGTTAATCGTACGCGTAACCAACCCGTGAAATGCTGCTTTGCAGCTGTCTATTTCTGCATGGGGCCAAGAGGGTATAAGAAATACCTGGCTTTCTTGGTTATTTTCATCCTGGAGGACATCACTGGCTGAGTCATCTTAGAAAAGTAGAAGAAAAAAACACTTATGAAAATATTTCCAGCAAATAATCATTACTTATGTGGTGATACAACTGGAATTTAGGAGAGAACCAGGGGGGTGGGGAGGAAAATGGAGAGATATGGCTATGCTACCACTCAGTGGATTTGTAACTGGCTGACTGACCAAACCCAAAGGGTGCTCCTCAATGGTTCCTCTTCATCCTGGAGAAGAGTGACTAGTGGGGTGCCACAGGGTTCTGTCTTGGGCCCGGTCTTATTCAACATCTTTATCAACGACTTGGATGATGGACTCAAGGGCATCCTGATCAAATTTGCAGATGACACCAAACTGGGAGGGGTGGCTAACACCCCAGAGGACAGGATCACACTTCAAAACGACCTTGACAGATTAGAGAACTGGGCCAAAACAAACAAGATGAATTTTAATAGGGAGAAATGTAAAGTATTGCACTTGGGCAAAAAAAATGAGAGGCACAAATACAAGATGGGGGACACCTGGCTTGAAAGCAGTACATGTGAAAAGGATCTAGGAGTCTTGGTTGACCACAAACTTGACATGAGCCAACAGTGTGACGTGGCAGCTAAAAAAGCCAATGCAATTCTGGGCTGCATCAATAGGAGTATAGCATCTAGATCAAGGGAAGTAATAGTGCCACTGTATTCTGCTCTGGTCAGTACTGTGTCCAGTTCTGGGCACCACAGTTCAAGGAGGACACTGACAAACTGGAACGTGTCCAGAGGAGGGCAACCAAAATGGTCAAAGGCCTGGAAACGATGCCTTATGAGGAACAGCTAAGGGACCTGGGCATGTTTAGCCTGGAGAAGAGGAGGTTAAGGGGTGATATGATAGCCATGTTCAAATATATAAAAGGATGTCACATAGAGGAGGGAGAAAGGTTGTTTTCTGCTGCTCCAGAGAAGCGGACACGGAGCAATGGATCCAAACTACAAGAAAAAAGATTCCACCTAAACATTAGGAAGAACTTCCTGACAGTAAGAGCTGTTTGACAGTGGAATTTGCTGCCAAGGAGTGTGGTGGAGTCTCCTTCTTTGGAGGTCTTTAAGCAGAGGCTTGACAACCATATGTCAGGAGTGCTCTGATGGTGTTTCCTGCTTGGCAGGGGGTTGGACTCGATGGCCCTTGTGGTCTCTTCCAACTCTATGATTCTATGATTCTATGATTCTATGAGCGAGGGAGAGAAAGAAAAGGAAATCTGGCCTCATATCTATACTCTGATTAAAACTTCCAGATTGGAGTAATGTAGTGAGCTGTACCTAAGACTGCCCCTGGAGGCTACACAAAATCTTCATGCCTGCTTTGAAACTGTAGCGTGGGTTACTGGTCTGGTTCTGAGCACATTTCAAGCTCCTCATTCTTACCTTTAAAGCTCAAAATGGCATGAAGGGACTAGGATACTTGGTTCTGCAAGAACCTGGCCATATATTAGGACACTGTTTGAAAACCCTACTCCAAATCTCTTGCCTTCGGAAGTGATGTCTGGGGTGACCAGGGAATACTCTGCCATCTTTATTGAACCATGTAAAGACTTTACAAGGTTTTATTTTAGATCTTTTTTAAACCTGGTGCTCCATATGTTTTTATTTGATTCCTCAGCTATAAAATGCTGCATTCTGCGACTTATTTTTCAAAGTATTTTGAAATCATAATCAGATCTCAAAGTGATTAGCTTACTAGAGTGAGTTAACAATAAATAAAATACAATTTTTGTTATAAGTGAACTTGATTGTTCAAGGAAAAGTAAAAGCACCAATTTAAACCACACACAAATCCCATATTCCTTTTAACAAAGGAGCAAATGCAGCAAAGTTGGAGTGATTTTGCAAAAGGAACATGGTTGAACCAGAAAACAGTTCCGGCTGCAAGTGATACTCTTGATGCAAACCCAAGTTGGTCTACAAGTTAGTACTGCAGAGCATATTACATGGTGGGTGGTGTGGTGGTGAAAGGACTTAAACACAGACATGCAACAGGAGTGATGCATTGGATGGCAATATGAGGAAAAAACACTCCTCCCCAATTATCTGAAACCATATTATCCCATCTCTCTGTTAAATGAATTTACTAGGTGCATGGAGTCTCATGCTACTTAACAGTATGGCAATATCAGCATTAAACTGATGGGCACCATTATTTCAGGTTCCAGAGTTTTAAAGCCTGCAAGTTATAAATCTGAAACCAAATGCCTTCAAATCTATTGTTTGAAAATCCATGCATGAACAACTGAAGTAGCCCCACTTTTCTAAGGCAGGGAACTGACCAGCAGTATCATTATGCCAATAGGTGCAAATGTACATGTGACAACCATACATTCTGAGCAGTTTATTCCATGTTTACATGCTCACTGTGGCAACCCTTGGGAGAATGGTAATCTGTGTTCGCTCTCCAGTTAGAACAGGAGATGGTCATGGTTGCAGAGTGGACATCTGGGAGGGAAGGGAATTCAGGTCTATAAATTACACATCCACTCAAGCTGTTAAACTACTACCATGTGGTAACATTCTCACTGTTGAGTGCAATATTAGATTCAAAGGGCCTCTGAAGAGCTACAACCCCAAAGGGCTTCTCCTACTTTGTTTCCAAAGACACAGAAACATATTTGAGTACTACAGAATATAAGACAGTTATTTAGGATTCTGTTGCTGCTGGAATCCAGTGATGGCCCTTTCACATCCCAAAGGTTATCAAGCGGTAACACCAACCACCTACGTAATGTGTATATGTGCTGCCGAAGCGAGCACCAACCACCTACGTAATGTGGCATCTCACCCCTAACTGAACTAATAAGTCACTTAAGGGATGCAGGTTTTTACCACCACATGAAGGGACTTAACTCTGTCATCCGATGGGATCCGAGGTGCCATATACCCTGCAGCCAACTCACTTTCAGCGAGCTGCACAGTGAAGATACAGCAAGCAGACCAGAGCTGGTTTTACCTGAGGAGCCACGTGGCTGTTTCTGGCTCTCTCTGAGCTTCTGCTCCAGATTCTTTACTTTTAGTTCAAGTTTCAACTTATCAGACTCCAGAGACTGAACTACAGAATGCAAATTCCTGGCAGTGGCATTCTCTCCACGGAGCACGGTCACCTGCAAAAGGTAAACAAAGAGAGGATGTGGTGGCTCATGGGAGGGAATCCTTTTCAGCCCGAGGGCCCCATTCTTTGGTGGGGAACCTTTCAGGATCCATAATCATTTTCTGCTACTTCCCTTTCCATGCCCACAAATACCTCTGCGCTCCTTTTTTTTTTCTGGCTGTGCGCGTAAATATTTACGGAATGCTCCTGAACTGAGGAATATATACATACTTCTGATCCCTCAGATTTGAGCAAAATTTGAACATTGCACAAGGAAACTACATAAAAAAATTATACACCAGAAGTATTGAAGCTGCCAGTCGAGTGTTAAAAACAATACAGCATTAAATATTAAAAACTTCCCTAAACAGGGCTGCCTTCAGATGTCTTTTAAAAATAGGATAGATGCTTATTTCCTTGACATCTGGTGGGAGGGTGTTCCACAGGGCAGGCGCCACTATCGAGAAGGCCCTGGATCTCAGTGTCCGGGCTGAACAATGGGGGTGGAGACCATCTTTCAGGTATAACGCTCCTTCAGGTGTTTCAGGAGCTTAGACTTTTATGAATATTCTTTTCTTCTGATCCCTCAGATTTGCACAAGAAAATTTAGAATTGCCTGACTGGGTGTTTCTGCACACTTCTTGGGTAGGGCAGTGGCTGCGCTGAGCCCTGCCAGGCCTACTCATACCTGTGACGGGCCCTCCTATGGCTGCCCCTCCCCAGCTGTGACGGACCCCACGGGCCTCCTCTCGCCACATGATGTATGAGCGCATGCCAGCCCTCCTCCCAAAGTTGGGCAGAACCCGGTGCATGTACGTGGGCAATGGACTTTGCTGCTGCAGAAGGAGAGCGTTTCCCGCAGCCATGAGGGAGGCAAGCTGTGTGCCCGCCAGCCAGCTGGTTGGCAGGCGTGCAACTCCCCGCCCCCAGCTGCTGTGGGAGACGCACGCTCTAGGGAGCATTTCCCAAGGCAGCGTGGGGGGTGGGTGGGAACTGTGTAGAACCCAGTTCAGCTACTGATTGATTGATTGAGTGACTGCGGAAATGGATAAAAGCCCTCCAACCAAACAATGACTCTCATCAGTGCAGGCAAGAATTTTTTTTAATTTTCATTTTTATCATCTGCAATATTGTTTTATTTATTTTATAGTACAGTACATTGATTATTGTTTTCATTATATGGATAAATGGTCTCGTTAGATAGTAAAATTAATGTTAAATTGCTGATTTAGGGGTTGTTTTTAAAAGTCTGGAACGGATTAAACCATTTTGCATTAATTTCTATGGGAAAGCACGCCTTGGTTTAAGAACACTTTGGTTTAAGAACAGACTTCCAGAATGGATTAAGTTCATAAACCAAGGTACCACTGTATTTGAAAGGTTTTTTATATTGTATTTTTATATGTCTTATCCCATACCAGCCCACCTCATCACCCAAATTGAAAGGTATATTTTGCAAACCAGCTAAAAGTCAGCAGACGGTGCTTCTAAAAATAGTACCTCATTTCTGAGCTTTTCCAGTTCTTCATCTTTCTCTGTGATCAAGGCACTAGTAATACTGATGGATTTCTGCAAGGATGTTCTTTCTTCATCAATTTCTTTTTTTAAGTCAGATTCTCTAAAAGAGAGAGTCAAACGGTTTCATGAGTTAGGTGAAGACTTGCTCCATTAGTATTGCTTAAAAGGCCACGTTGGGCGGGGGGAAGAGGTGGATTTTTAAAAACTATTATAGAAGTAGAAAAGGTTCTTATCAGAAGTTTCAGTTCTAGCTTTGCTTACTGAGATTTAATACTTGGCAAAATTATTTGGGATTTTACAGCAGTAGAAATAAAGTGAAAAGTTTTACCTATGTAGATTCATGCCAGAATCTGCATATCATTGTATCCATTTGAATTTAAAGAAAAATGTTAATAGGATTGGGAGATAGAAAACTGAAAAGGAGGGGGAAGGTTGCATAGAGTGAGCCTAATTTCAGACTTTTGTTACTTCTTGGAACTATTATTAACAAGCAACGAAAAGTGCATGCAAAGCTCAGTTACACAGCTGTCATGCAAAGCAGGGGTGAAGCTGGACTTATCAGTTGGTCCTCACTAATTTCTGTTAACATCCAAATTTCTAGAGAATGAACTTTTTGACCCAGAGTAACTGGGAGCGTATTAACAGAGGGTTGGTTGGTCTGTAACAAACTAAAACACAAATGTACAGTTCAAAGGGCTGTAAACTATTATTATTCAACATATAAAAACACTAAACACCTCTATTTTTTGCTTGCATCGCAACAAGTGGCTTCCTAAGCAAATAGCATGATAGATGGCTATGGAAAAAACCCACCAAGGAGTTGGCGGAGGGGCCTTCAGAACACTCTTGCCCAGCTGTGCGGCTGGAAGCTATTTACATTTGCCTGCATCTTAAAATTGGTTTTGTAGCATTTGGATGGTGGTAGTGGTGGTAATGTATACCTCTCTCAGCATTCAGGAAAGGCTTGGCAGCTGAGGCTTTTAAGACTTTCTTCTTAAGCATTTGGCATCCACTAGTTTTAATAAGAAACTTTTAAAGATGAAGAAGGCAGTCTGAAAATCCAGGCACAAGCACTTGACGTAGCCTAAGTTTACTAAGGGAGCTGCCACTAAACAGGGAACTGGTGGAGAAAACAAAGTTGCCTTCAGATTTGTTAAGTCACTTGAAACACAAGAATTTAAATGCCTTGGCCTTCCAATATTTCTGCATCACTGACTCAACGCGTGAATCACAGTGGGCCCTGCCCTTCGTAGCAATTCTGACAGCCCCCTTGACTACTGTCTTCAGAAGACCACAGGCCAGGACCATGACTTGGCTAAGAAGAGAGGAAGAGACACTTTGTGCAGTTCATCAAGGGCCCCTTCTGTCTTTCCCCCGACAATTCAAGCTGACTCTGCAGGGCTCCTTCATTGACCTTCTCACCACCACAGCGAGCAACTGCTGCTGCCAGGACTGGCCCTTCCAGGAGGCAGAGTGAGGCATTTGCTTGAGGGGGTGGCTTTAAATGTGTGCCATGTGGTCTGCCCAGCGGCCCCTAAGCTAGCTTGCTGCTCTGCGGTTCCACCATGAATGCTGAAGTAAGAGCCAACTACCAGTCTAGTCAGGTTTTGTGCACAGAATGGGGAATGCACCACCTTGCCCTTTGCCTCAGGCAGCAAAATGGCTTGGGCTGCTCCTGGCTGCTGCTCTTCCTCCCGCTTCCTTTCTGCCACCTGCTTGCCTGCCTGGAAGAGGCCTAATCGGCTGACAGGCAGCAGCCTCTGCTCCTGCCGCCTCTCATCCCCACGGCTGAGGGGGCCAGAGGAAGAGGCAGGTGAACTGCCAAGAAGGCTGCCATGGTGAAGAGCCAAGGGGGCTCGTGTCAATGGGTTCATACTGGGCCCTCAGCAGATGACCAACAATATCAACCCTTGAGGCAGGGCCCTGTTACTTTTCTGAATGCAGTCACAGAAAACAAGGCCTCTAAAAGGCGCACTGAAAATAATGGGATGCTACTGTGCAATTCCTACTTATTTAAATAGGGCCTGAATGGGAGACATTACAAATTGGTTCAATCCCTTTACTGGGAGAGTAGGCCTGTTTTTGTTCTTGTTTTTAAAGACAGCCAACAATTGCTATTGGAGGAAACTAAAATCGAGCAGAGGTAGCCAGAGAAAGAGAAAGCAAGAGAGTATCTCATGCACATCCAGATGGAGCAAAATGCAAACTGAAGAAAGGGATAATCAATAGCCCTAAACCAAAGGTTGTTAAGTGTCCATGGTATCTACAGTTAGTGAGAACCACGATAATCAGCGGGTGAAATACAGCACAGTCCTTGCAGGAGCCCAAGAAATATGGCAAAAACAAACAAACAAACAACAGTGATAATACATCACAGAATTCTATCTGAAGTTATGCAGATGTTTAGTCTTAGTCATGGAAGCAGCAACTGGAGAATCTGGGATGTACAGACATGAAGGCACACACCACAGCTGGGTCAGGGTTGTTGTTTTTTAAGACAGAGAAGGAATTGAAGAGAATCAAGCCACAGCCCCGAACAGCTGCCCAGAGTGTCTCTTCTAAATATCAGAAAGGCTGTCTTTTGTTCCAGAAAAGCTCCATGGCATTTAAGTCTGCCTTTGATTCTGCAGAATGCTTGTTGAGCACATGAGTGACAGCTCCTGTATGTCAAGCATTGACCACTGGTCTGCTAAAACTAACAGCAGCATGCCTTGCATAATTACTGGGGCCGTCTGTGCATCACTGGGTATAACGCTGAACTGTGTGCATTCAGGGTATGTGCTTGAGTGTAAGTAAAAGTGTGTCCATATAGGTAAACTCTGCACACACAAAAAGCAAGTTGTATTCACAATATTGGGCTAGTTCTGCATCATTTTTGCACTGGCTTACACAATTTGAGAAGAAAGGAAATGGCAGGAGGACACAGAGAAGAGTATAAGCTTCTCCTGACAACCATGGGGACTAGGAACTTGATTGAAAAGCAGAAAAGAAGAGCCAGGATTATTAAGATGCCAGCCTTTGCACTAGACAGAAAACATTGTGTTTCGGTGTGTGTGTGTGAGAAATGCACCTAATTTTGGAGGTGTTCACAGCTTATCATGCAAACTGTTCTTCTGGCTAGTGACATTCCACACTTCCACATTTCACAAGCCCTTCTGCAAGTGGGAAAGCACATGGCCAGTAATTACTTGGGCTGCAGTGCTTAGTCAGTTAAAAACTGTGGACAGACTAAAAAGGTGCGCACACACACACAAATTTATATTATTATTTATAATACAACTACTTATGGAAGTGGCAAGTACCATCCTAACTGAGGGTCTCTCTCTAATGTGAGAGACAAGGGCGAATATACGCCTTTTCTAAGATGATGTACAGCTACAATGCATGCACACATCATCTAAAAAGCATGCTTTCTGCATCAGAGCATTTTTTTACACATATGAAAATTTAAGCAATTAACTAGAACCCATATAATTAATTAGGTAAACTATTTCAAATCAGGTGACAGGCCTAATATATACACATTTCAAATGCCCTTTCTTCTCAGACACCTCTCACATTTGTTCCCTTCCACCTTGACTTTGAAAAATGCCTCTTGCATACACCTCCAAACACTTCAACTGGATCTGCCAGCACAGAACCCCCGTGATACATAACAGAGGCCCAGAACCATTGGGCTCTTAAAGGTAAAGGTAAAGGGGCCCCTGACCATTAGGTCCAGTCGTGACCGACTCTGGGGTTGTGGTGCTCATCTCGCTTTATTGGCCGAGGGAGCTGGCGTACAGCTTCCGGGTCATGTGGCCAGCATGACTAAGCCACTTCTGGCGAACCAGAGCAGCGCACGGAAACGCTGTTTACCTTCCCGCCAGAGTGGTACCTATTTATCTACTTGCACTTTGACGTGCTTTCGAACTGCTAGGTTGGCAGGAGCAGGGACTGAGCAACGGGAGCTCACCCCGTTGCGGGGATTCGAACCACCGACCTTCTGATTGGCAAGTCCTAGGCTCTGTGGTTTAACCCACAACGCCACCCGCGTCCCATCTTAGCATCAGGCAAAATGAGACAGTCCACGCCTGGCCGCAGTAAGGTAAGGCACAGCAAATAATCATTTTATTATGTTTTTACTAACATAAGGGAAAATAGTCTTTTGGAAATTCTGTCTTGGCACCAAAATGCTTGAAAAACCTCTGCCCATATTTATCCTTGGGTTAAAAAATGTGGCCATTCTATGGTTAAATTGGAAGGTGTGCTTTGAATGACAAACTATATATATTTCTATGTAGTTGTGTGTATGTGTATGTATGTATACACCCACACCCCCACACCTAGCAATTTGAAAGCTCAGTCATGCTGAGAAACCTCATCCGTTTTCTTGTAGGATGGGAGCACAGTTATTATCAACTTGAAAAGTATAATTTCATGGCTCAAAAGACCCATTTAACAACAGTTTCCAATTGGTTTATTAGGGCAGGGCTCATGACCATTTTGTACAGTAATTCCCATGTTTTGTACCAATTTTTTTTAGTGACATTTAAGGTTGCAAGGGGCTCACCCCACCAGAAGCATCTCCTGAGCAAGTTCCACTGAAATGAATGGGATTTGCTCCACTGAGTGAAGTAGATTTGTGCAGGAGACATTCTTAGTGGTTTGTGCCCAGAAGCAGCTACTAAATAGATCACATGGGTGACTCCAATAACCCCCAGCTAGAAGCACACCCAGATTCTTCGCTTGCCACAAAAGAAACCAAGAAATTCAAATAATGAAGCAAGTACCTTAATGTGATACTGGGCAAGCTTTAAAAATGCAAGATAACAAGAACCACATGTTAGAAACATGGAAGAGAAATGCAAAATACAGTAAAGGAAGAACTAAATTTGCACTGAAGTGGATTCTGTTATTGTTGTAAAAAAAAAAAGATTTAATACTGCTGAGTATTTTACGAAACAAAAAACGAAACAAAAAAGCAAGACACTAAGGAAACAAAAAGGCAGCCGAAAAATATGTACAACAATTTTTATTGGCGAGGAAAAAAAAGTTATTTATTGTAACGTGGATAGACTTTCTTTAGTCTTACCATTAAAGACACACAGATATAGCAAAGGAAGCAAGGGTAGGAAAGGGAAGAGAGAGGAGTGAAATGAGTATTGAGAAAATAGCGCAGGCTCAGAGACAAGTCAGACAGTTAGCAAATCCACAATGGATCTAATGAGCTGAAGCAACACTGAGCCCCCTTTTAGCTAGAGAGTCCCAAAATTCTCTAACTCCGCCTTCATCAACCTTGTGCCCTCCAGAGGTTTTGAACTACAACCAATAGGAATCAGTGGCACTTAGCTGACCTCCCACCACGTGCGTCACTTTGGCTTACCCAGGGAGAGAGGGAAAGGGGCAAAGCCGGTGGGGGGAGCGCCCCAGGGGCTCCGATGGTACCAACCTCGCTGCCACCTCACCTCTCACCCTCCCGGTACCCTGAGGGCTGCTCTGCTCCCTGTTGCTGACCCTTGGCTGCGCTGGCTGGGGCAGATGGAAGTTGTAGTCCAAAATATCCAGAGGGCACCAGCTTGGAAAAGGCTGTTCTAATACCTACTTTCACAAAGACAATTTTGGGGGCAGGAGAAGAAGAATTATTGTGGGTGAAAGGGTGATGGGCAAGACTGCTCACTCCATGAGGTCTCTCTATATCAACTGACCAAAGATCTCTTGTTTTTGCATCACAAAACCTGAGAGGTTAGGCAGAAAACCTACTGCTAATTCCTGAGCCTTGAAAATGAACTGTTTGGAAAGTCCCTGGTTAATTTAACTGTCTCAATCACTACAAAGTTACATAAACTACAAGGCACCCTGTAAGCATACTTCAGAAATAAAACTCATTCATGTTTCTATCCAGTATATTTTCTATCTAGAATATTTATGTTTGCTAGGATGCTTTTTTTCTAAATTAGTTATCCCCTGAAGGTGTTAAAATGTCAATGTTGAAATGATGTTTCACTTCCAGTTTTATAAGTTGTTGGCCTCTGTCTGTCTAAAGAGACAATGGACTAATGTGCCATTGGGGTGGGGAGGTTTAAAGTCAAACTGTTAAGAGTTATTTGCCTGAAGTGGTGTAGAGTTTAGCAATATTTTGACAAAACCACTTAATGAAGACTTTTGAAGCTGATCCACGGGGAGGCTTTGTGCAGTTTCCAGATCTGTTAAAGCGATTCAATACTCTAGTGCTAAAAATGGCACAATTATCTAGGTGCTGAAATGCAGAGAATAGAAGGGAACATCTAACAGAGTATGGTACATGCTAGATTAAGCAATGTTAAATGCTTCTTAAGGTCAAGCCTTTTCACACAAATTTTAGTGATGAGAAGGATGAAACTTTTTGCATGTATTTAGTATTCCACATGCATTGTCAACAGCTGAAGTGTGCAGACCTGGGTTATTTCAACTGAAGAAGGGTAGATGGAATCAAACAGCTTCACTGTGGGTTTATTTAGTCCTATTTTTCCCAATTGTCTGTAGGTGCACACACCCAAACACCCCCCCCCCCCGTGAGAAAGCTTACCTCTTTTTCATCTCTAGCAACTGGTTATTAAGGACAGATCTCTCTTCGTCCAGCTGAAAGAGAAAATCAGTCTCATTTACCATTTAAGAATCAAACAGTGCTATATTCTAATTCAAACATCCTGCAACTTTCCCTAATTTGCAGATTGTCTTCTCTCCAGAGGTGAAAAAAGGGGGGGGTCCTCTGCAACTTAAGCCATTTTCACAGAAATTTGTTATTTTCAGCAGGTGCATGAGGCAACGCTGCCTCTTCCCCAACTCTTTCTCCCCTCTTCACATGCTCTCTTTGACCAGAGGGATTTGTTGAATCCTGACAGGAGAGTCCTCCTCTGCTCCTTTTAATCCCACAACAGCAGCCAGCCAGATCACACATACATTCCCCTCCATGTCTCTCAGCTCTGAGCTTTGGCCCTCAGTTCCCAAGAGAGGTTGATGCTCTCTCTCTCTCTCTCTCTCTCTCTCTCTCTCTTAGACCACAAGAGAGAGAAGGAAAGTGCAAACCATGGGAGGTTTGGCCTAGAACAGACATCATATTGTGCCAAGAATGTGCTTGAAGTCTAATATAGCTATTTTCAGTGACAGCTTCAGAGGACAGCTCATCTGCCTCCCCCGCACAGGCAGGCTGCACATGCTACTGCTCTCAATTTCAAGGCTTGCTGTAGAGGCAAGAAAACTGAAACTCCAGAGGTGGAAGGAGAAGAATTTGGAAGGGAAAGTGCCTTTGTTCTGAAGGATGGAGGATACAAGGGCTTAAATCGGAGGTAAACAAGGGCAGCCCATGAAATCTCCTTCCTGCAAGCTGCAGAGATGTAACCTACTGCAAAAAGGTAAAATTCACATATGTTGCTCCACCCACCAATGCCATGCCCCCACCCCAATTGACTTCAAGGGGCATCTTTGGCAATAGCTTGTCACAGAGAGCCCTCAGAGGTCTCCTCTGGACAGCACCTTCTGAAGACAATTGTTCCAATGGGTTTTCCCAGCTAGATGAACGGTTCTCTGCCATGGGTGTCTATTTTGTATTCTTTTGATTTTAAAAAACATGCATTTGTTTTCCTCTTTCTACTGTACATTGCCTCTGATGCACATGTGTGGAAGAATATTAATAAATTACTAACTATAATAATAATAATAATCTGCCAGTTTAACCTCAGCACAGTCTGAAAATCCTCATAATGCCCTAGAGCTGGGTCAGTATTCATGGAGGAACAGGTCTGCTGTACACAGTGTTTGATGAGAAAGTATCAACTCCCTCTCTCCCACCCAAATGGTGCAGCCAGACTACATGTACTTACTACTTAGGAACACCACATCTCTACATATTATGTGATATAAATAACCACCACAAAAGCTCTGAATATGACATACTTATTTTACAATTTATTTTTAATATATCCAAGAAAAGACCTTTGCTTCTTGCTGAGAATTTCTGGCAGTAGCCCTTCTCCCTGCCCCCATCAACCGAAAAAAATTGCATATGCTACCCCCAGCAGGACCAAATGGATTATGGGAAATTCTTTCAGCAAAAAATACGTAGAATGGAGGATTAATTTTTTAAAGTAATAAAACTTCCTAATTTTAAATTATGGGCTGCCACACAAAGATTTGAAATACTGCAAGTCAGAAAATTTTCCCAAGGTAAGGGTCTAATATATGATTGAATATCCTTTAATTAATTACAAAGCAGCTAATTACTTAAGCAGCCATGAAGAGAACACCCATATTTCCTCTACTCAAATACACAAACTTCAGATGTAAATATAAAACACTGATGAAACAATACCAGTTAAATCTGCAAAATGCCTCAGGCATATACAGATTCACTAACAGATACTGGCCAGAATTTATATTGTTATCACAGCAGTACCAATCAAAAATACCTGTAAGGTAAGTGGAAGACTCATCTTGCTAGTTTTAAAGACATTAAATCTCACTCCGAAAAATAAGCTCATTCTGTACAGTTTTCATTTACTGCTTTCTAACTTCCTCTGGACAAAGAAAGGCTGGCCATCTGAATTTTATGCAAGCCCTTCTCTGATGTACATTCTAAAGCAGAGGTCTTCAGGGACCCTTTCCACACTGGCTTCTCTGCCATAGAACCAGAGAGTTCTTTTAGGGCACACACGCATGGCTGCCAGGGCAGGAGCCTCCCACTTCCTGAGATTTCAGGGCCAAACCTGAGACCTGGGGGCGGCTCCTGGAGATGTCATGGATCAGGCCTCAGTGATATCATTAAGCACAGTCGTTGTTATTTTCAAACAAAAAACACAAGGTCCAACAAATGAGCAAATAGGTCACTCATTGGAATTTAAGTCAGAAATCTTAGTGAAAGGGGGTACAGTGGTACCTCGGGTTAAGTACTTAATTCATTCCGGAGGTCCGTTCTTAACCTGAAACTGTTCTTAACCTGAAGCACCACTTTAGCTAATGGGGCCTCCTGCTGCCGCCAGAGCATGATTTCTGTTCTCATCCTGAAGCAAAGTTCTTAACCCGAGGTACTACTTCTGGGTTAGTGGAGTCTGTAACCTGAAGCGTATGTAACCCGAGGTACCACTGTATTCCCAGGTCCAGCTGAAGTAAGGGGATGACTCCTTCTTACCTGCTTAGGCAGCCTGGATAGGGCAGCCTGCCAGCTGGGGGCGGTGGGTGTACCTGGAGACTTCAGGCCCAAGGGGCCTGACAACCGTACACACACTCAGTTTACATGGGTGCTGGTCAGGTTTCATCACTGCTCTGTGTGAGCTAACAGTGCGCCCTAGAACATCTTGCTGAGTTATAGTGGTAATGATAAACCAATGGACTTGGCTGCCATTACTGATCTTTTTGATAAGGTTCCAAGGAACATCCAGGGTTGCTCACAACACTGTTGAAAAAACCTTAGCAAATGAACATGTTTCACTTACGTTTTAGGGCTGGCCAATTCACATTCCTTGGCACCCTAACTTGGTAGGTGGATATTCTTCCTAGGCTAACACTCCAATTCCAGTTACCAGATTTCTTTACTCTAGGACTTCTCTGCCAACAACTGTCATATGCAGCAAGGGAAGGTGAAGAAGAGGCAGAAAGTCCTTGGACCAGATTTAACTTTGGTTAAGAGAAAGAGCTTAACCCAATTTCCACAACACCCACCCACCCACCCACCCACCTGGAAGCCCCTCCCGAAGCTTTATGTAATGGGGGCAACGGAAATGCAGATAGGTGAGCAACTTCTTTTTATTGCAAGAGGACCTATGCAGGAGAAGGGACTAGCAAATTGTGCTCTCTGGTGTGATTTTGAATTTTAAGAAGTTAGAGAGGTAAATTTAGGCTGCCTCCACTTCAGCAATCCTTACCCACCAACTTGGTAAGCTACTCGCTTCTGCTGGGCTGGGGGTGCTCCTGTATTGAAAGGGAGCATTGGGATGCCTTGCAGAAGTGGCTGATCTGGGCTAATTAGCTACACTAGGCTTTATCACGTATTTAGCTCCATGACTACCATGCCTTGGGCAGATACCCATTATTAGTGCCCCCTCTTTATCCAATAATTTAAAGTTGCTTACAAATCAAATTTAAAATTCAACTTTAAAAAAAATGTATGTCTGCAAGCCATACCCAGAGTGCTTTGTTGGTACACATCCAGCATCGGAGCCTGTGGTTGCAATAAGGTCTACATACTATTTTAGTTCACATTAATTAGTCCAGGGACCCCTGCAGGTTTTCCCAAGAGACAAAAGGACAAGAATTGCTGTAAGAGGCTGAAAGGTAATGCCCGGGCTCTCTGCCTCCTCAGTGTCCCAGTTTCTTCTCAGCTTCCCAACTACTGCTGATATAGTTTTCAAGCCCAAAGCGATACTAATGACAAAGCTTGGGCATTCTGCATATCCCTAGGTTGCTGAGGACATCTGCTTCTCTTTTGAATAACCAAGTTCCTAGTCCTCATATTTGCAAATTAAAGCTTGTAGAAGAATCCATGCTTGTCTCCTACTCATTCCTCTCGCACAAAAACCCTAACCCAAATCAAAATATGATTGCAAATTACTTCAAAACATGATGCATGGCGGCAAAATTAGAAAGATATTAAGTAGATGTACCCGGATACTTGGTTCTGACTACAGGTTTTGGATCGTCTTGTTACCTCTGCAATGAATACACTTACTACCCAATGAGGAGAAGGATGAAAAGATGATGACAGATTGTGTGAACATAATATGCTCTCTAAGGTGTTGGGGCCATTGCAGAGTTTTTCTTAGATCCCTGACTTAGAAGTTAGCTGAAAGTTGCTTGTGTGTGATGTGCAAAGGCTGAAGCAGAACACAGATCCCTTGAGTCAGCACCAAGTGTGTGATCCTGGCCAACTCCCATTCATTTCAACAGAGATTGTGAGTGAAAGGCCCATACTATATGTATATGTTAATAAATGGTATGAAGTAGATTTTATATAGCTACTAAATGACCACACATCTATCCCAAGCAAATCTCACAGCAAGCACAATGAATCTCATTTGCACACATTCCAATTCAAAATAATCAAACACAGCTTTCAATACTTAAAAACAGTTTTGCTCACTTGCTCAAACATCCCTTTTACAAATTAGTGCTGGGGTGTGTTGTTGGTTTGGGAGCGGGGGGGGGGGGGTTCAGCAAGCAGCTTCAGAAGGTCACTGTGACGAAAACCCCATTATAGAGATATTAATGTAAGGAAAGCCACTGACAGAAAGGCTGACCAATCTCTAAAGCCAATAGATGTAGACCCCTGTTAACAATCAACACTTCTTTCCATCAAACCTCCTCTCTCCTGCAAGGGATTTGTTGGGCATTATGCAATTTTCCCCCTTTCTTGGATATCTTTGAAGATATTATGCTCAAATACTTTAAAACCCAATGGAAGAGCCACAAACGTAGCACCTTGGAGATAGACTGGCTTTCCTGTCAGGGTGGACTTTTGCTAGCTTCAGCCGCCCACAAAAGATCACACCACAATAAACACTGAATTCATTTTAAGTTCTCGTTGCCTTGTTGCTGCTGCTGCTGCTTTCCTGGCATTTATACCCTGAAAGACAATTTCCCTCAATCATCAGCATGTGCTGAAATATCTCTCTGTCTCTCTCAAACACACACACACGAATGGAAGAGCATGGCTAGCTCTTAAAAACTCGCTTACAGCAAACTCCACCTCTGGAAAGTCAACGTGAAAGGACATACCTTCTGGTGACTGGTGACTTCCCCTTTGCCAAGCTCCTCGGCAAGTTTAATGTTCTCTTCTTGCAAGACGGCAAGCTGCTGGGACTTCTCAGCCTCTACCAGCTTTAGTACTTCTCTGTGAAGACAGAGAGCGCATGGTTACCATAGGAACAAGAAGGGCAAGGGAGGGGAACAGTGGGAGAGAAATCAGCTTTGCAGCTTGCAAAAAAAAAAAAAAAAAGGAAGGGAGAGAAAATCTCATGCTTGATGAGATATTTAATAAGGTGACAACCCACAACCCAAATGCCCTCCTCTGTCCAGCATCGATCTTCGAAAGGAAGGCAGTGGATGCTAGGTGTGAAATCACTTCTTTTTAAATGAATTACTTTCCATGCCATTTGAAACATTTTTTAAAAAAGCAAATACACACATTTATCATAGCTGTAAGTGGGCTGGGTCAAGTATAACCGTGTTAAGATTCTTCTCTCATGAATGGTGTGAGCTGAGAGAAACTGAAGAAGAGTTCAGGCAGCAGACTGCCACAATCCCCCCCAACAACAACACACACGCAACCAGCCCCCAGATGTTGCAGCAATTTGTTTCTAATTAAAACCCCGCTCAACAATCTTGCAATAGGTGCAGGGTGAAATATGCAATACGGTTTACCGTATTTTTCGCTCTATAAGACGCACATTTTCCCTCCTAAAAAGTAAGGGAAAATGTGTATGCGTCTTATGGAGCGAATGCAGGCTGCACGGCTAAGCCAGAAGCCAGACCAGAGAGAGGGAGCGCTGTGCAGTGCTCCGTCTCGCTGTTCTGGCTTCTGGGACAGCCCGCGAAGCCTCCGCAGGGCACGGGGATGAAGGCTCCCTGTGCCCTGCGGAGGCTTCGCGCAAAGCTACAGCTACAGCTTCGCGCAAAGCTACAGCGCTCCCTCTAGCTATACTGGCTTTTGGATAGCCCCCGTGAAGCCTCCATAGGGCAGCGGGACGAAGGCTCCCTGCTGTCCTGCGAAGGCTTTGCCTTCCTCTTGCGGGAAGTAGGAGGGAAGGGACAGAACACACGACTCTGTCCCTTCCCCCACCTCCCAGAAAAGCCCCCAAGAACCGCACTCCCTTTAAAGAGCGCGCGGTTCTTGTGGGAGATGGGGGGAGGTACAGAGGGCAGCTTACCCGTGGGCAGCCTCTTCCGGGCAGGGGGAGCCTTCATCCCGTTGCCCAGGAGAGGCTTCAGCAGCTATCCCAGAAGCCAGAACAGCTAGAGAATTATTTTTTTCTTCTTTCCTCCCCCCCAAACTAGGTGCGTCTTATTGTCTGGTGCGACCTAGAGAGCGAAAAATACAGTATATTATATATAAAGACAACTCACAAAGTGGCAGCTATGTTATCGTCAAGACTTGTTTTAGGGCTGATTTTGGTGGGTTTTCAGTGCTTTCTACTCCCCACTCCTAACTCTCTCCCTCCTCTCCCAGCTTTTTGCTTCTCTGCTGCTTGTGAATGGCAAACATTCCACAGCCACCCAGAAGAAAGAGGGAGATGAAAATAAAATAAAATAAGTCAGTTGTGTTACAAGATCAACCAGGTACCTTGGAGGGTAAGAAGCAAAAGCCCACAAATTGCCTTCTGCATATATATGAGAACATTTATGGCTTGCACTACTACATTGCTTGCTTGCTAATCATTCCCTAGTGGCAAACAACTAGAGCAGTGGTTCCCAATTAGGGGTCCAGGGCCCCCTGGAGGTCCACGGAACGCACCCAGGGGGTCCACAGCTCCATCTCTTGCATCCCCCTGAACTACATTTTTGTCATTTTTGCATGGTAATATCATGATTTTTATGGTCTGTTTTAGTGCTGTGCAATTTTTCAATATATCGGCCAAAATTGGTTTTGAAATCACACCGCGTTAACGATTTTGACTCGGCAAAATGACACAGCAATATGAATGCAGGGCAGCCAATTTCAAGGCACCGCCGACATCGCATGATTATCTCAGCCAATAACACTGCTGATCTGAGCTGCCTTCCCTCATGCTGAGGGAGACCAGGGCAACCGATTGCGAGGCACTATCTTCCCCTTATGCTGACGGAGAACAGGACAGCTGATCGCCCTCACGTCAAGGCACAGTGGCACTACCTTCCCCTAGCACTGAGGTAGAGCAGCTTTTCTCAGTCAGCAGGAAAGCAGCAGCAGCCACAGAGGATATGCAACTTCACTGGCTGCCCCGCCAATGAAGGCTCCATCCCTATGCCCTCCGACTCAAACCACGTGATGAAGGTGCCTCCGCTTCCTCTCCTCTCCCCTCCCATCTGATCTCTATGGCTGCTCCCTCCCTCATCCCCACGCCTGATTTCAGACATTGTGATATATTGGAATATCGTGATGTTTAGTTGCTGATATATTCCAATGTTGAAAACCAGATATCGCTCAGCCCTGGGTTTGGTCTGTTTGTTTGTTTTTTACTATGTACCTAAAATCCATTGCTTATTAGGGGCCACCTCATATTTTGTTCAAAAAATTGCTTTGCAGAGGTAACTACCATAGTTACCAAAATTTTCTAAAGCAGGGGGTCTGTGGCTTGGCTTTTGATAAATAGGGAGTCCTCAGTAATTAGCTAATTGGGAACCACTGAACTAGAGAGAAGCAGTGCAGGAAGCATCAAGAATCAGTACAGTGCAAGCAGCACACCATCTAGTGTGCTCCTGGGTTAATTTCCATCCACAGAGGGGTCATAACCAAAAGACTCAGCCACCCAGCTCAAATTCAAAATGTTTTATGGTGAACGATCAGCGTCAGCAACACTGAAGAGCCCTGAGATCATCTGCATTAGGAGTTCCAACATCTAAGAGTTTTCTAGCTGTTTTGGTTTGTCACCTCAAACAGCAACCATGCACTTGTTCTATAAGTGGTCTTGAGTGATGCTTGGATTGCTGGAGAGTAAGAATGAGGCCCACTAATAGACATTTTCGGAGAAAGAATAATAGAATTGTAGAGTTGGAAGGGACCCTAAGGGTCATCTAGTCCAATCCTCTGCAATGCACGAATTTCAACCAAAGCATCCATGAAAGATGAGCATCCAACCTCTGATTAAAAATCCTCAGAAGGTGGAAGAATCCATTCCACTGTCAAACAACTCTTATTGTCAAATAGCTCTTCCAACTGTTGAGTCAGAATCTTCTTTCTTGTAACTTGAATCCATTGGTTTGGTCCTACCCTCCAGAGCAGGAGAAAACAAGTTTCCTCCATCTTCCACGTAACAGTCCTTTAGATATTTGAAGATGTCCATCAGATCTCCTCTCAGTCTCCTCTTTTCCAGCCTCTTCAACTACTCCTCCTAAGGCTTTGTTTTCAGACCTTTCACCATCTTGGTTGCCCTCCATGTTCCAGTTTCTCAATATCCTTCTTAAACTGCAGTGCCCAGAACTAGACACAGGACTCCAGGTGCGGTCTGATAAAATGGGACGATTACTTCTCTTGATCAGGACACGAGACTTATGTTAAGCCCTTTTGCTGTGGCATCACACTGTTGACATGTATGAAGCTTGTGGTCTACTAAGACCCCTAGATCCTTTTCACATGTACTGCTAGTAAGCTAGGTGTACCCCATCTTATATTTGTGGTTATTCCTGCCCAAGTGCAGGAATACATTTGTCTCTATTGAAATACATTCTGTTAGTTTGGGTCCAGTTCTCCAACCTTTTAAGGTCATCTTGAATCCTGATTCTGTCTTCTGTAGCATTAGCTGTACCTCATAGTTTGGTGTCATCTGCAAATTTGATGAACACCCTCTCAAAAGTTGATGAACACCCTCTCAATTTCTTCATCTAAGTCATGGAACAACAACAGGCCCAGGATAGAACTCTGCAGTACCCCACCTGTCCCTTTTTTCCAGAATGATGAGGAACCATTAGTGAGCATGCTTTGGGTTCTGTCAGTCAACCCACTACAATTCTACCTAACAGCTACTTCCTTCATTTTGCCAACTTCTCTGCAAGAATATCATGAGGGACTTTGTCAAAAGCCTTACTGAAATCAAGATACACTACATCCACAGCATTTCCCTGATCCAACAAGTTTGTAACTCTATCAAAAAAAAGGAATGAAGTTCGTCTGGTATGACTTGATTTTGAGAAACCCATGCCTTCTATTGAGCCAGACCAGTTGTGCATCCAGCCCAGTATGGCCAAGACTGGCTTGGCTAGACCAGCATTCAGATACAGGTGTCCCCTCCCCCCCCCAAAAAAACCCTGGAGAGTCACTCCAAACGTTATGTGGTAGCAAGCATGTTTACCACTGGGTGGGGAGCCAAGGCCAGTTTCAGTTCCTTGGCACTTGTAGCTGTGTGAAACATGCAATTGTAAAGGCATATTTCTTGCATGTATTAACACGTCAAAAGAGTTCTGTGTAGAGCAGCTAGAGATGCTTTAACAGGGTAGTGAAGAACCTCCAATCCATGGGTCTGAAATATGTCATTCAGCATGGGAAAGTTCTATCGATGGTTGCTGCAAAAGAAGAATCTGGAGCACACTCTAAGTACATTCCTGAGAATTCTGTGGCCTGGGTTTCTTTCCACTTCTACCAAAAATCTGACCACATAGATAAAGGATAACTCTAGGACAGGCATCAACCAACTTGATAGTAATCTCCCACCTTCAGCATCTTGCAATAAAATCTAAATAACATTTTTCTATACAGTTTTGAACCCTGACTGATTCAATCACACTTGTTCTGTTCTGAAACCCAGAGCAGCATTCATTCCTGGCTCTTTTTGAACCATACACAACCCTGGAAATAATTATCTCCTCTTGATGTCTCCTGAGAGCAAATAAATTGGTTTGGAAATCAAGAGCTCCCCACCATCAAATATGCAAATATGGGGTTGGCTTGGTTTTAAAGAGAAACGAGGGACCACGGTGGGTTGAATTTGAAGCATAGAGTGCTTTGCGTGTCAGAGCCTGCCTCCCTCTCTGCCCACAGAGACTGTAAAACTTGGCTGAACCTGCATCTCTCCCACAGCTAGTCGTGAAAAACCAACATGTTTGTTTCTGCTCATGCAAAATATGGGGGGGGGGGGGAAATCCCACACAAAATGAAACAAATCATCACCACCCTGCTGTAAATTAAAAATAAAGGCTTTTTTGCAAACAAAATCCCTTATCACTTAGCATTAAGCATTCCACATTCTCTGGTATCTGTGCTTGGGGTTGTTCCTCTAAGTCTAAGGCAATACCAGTAATGCTGTTATCATGATTAGTAACAAGCAGAGCAATGAAAAAAAGAAAGAGATCAGCTTTGTGTGTGCACAATGTGGGGAGAGAGGAAAAGCCCCTATCTGGAAAGTGCTCATGCCCCCAGGTGGCCAAACTACGCATACTTTCAAATCAGTAAACACAAACACAGCAGTCAACACAACATGATTTGTATTAACAATCGGTATCGCCCAGTAACTTTCAGTGACCCATACAGTAACTGCATAATTTTTACCACTACAGTGGTACCTCGGGTTAAGTACTTAATTCATTCCAGAGGTCCGTTCTTAACCTGAAGCAGCACTTTAGCTAATGGGGCCTCCTGCTGCCGCCGGAGCACAATTTCTGTTCTCATCCTGAAGCAAAGTTCTTAACCCTAGGTACTATTTCTGGGTTAGCGGAGTCTGTAACCTGAAGCGAATGTAACCTGAAGCGTACGTAACCTGTATCTTTTTTTTAAAGAGTCTTGTGGCACTTTAAAGACTCAACATTGGTTTTTGTGGACTGCTGTCTCCTGACGCAGGAACTGTTACCATGCATCTGATGAAGTGGACCCTCGTTAAAAACAAAAAAGTTTGTGCCTTTAAATAAAGATATTAGTCATTCTTTGTTATCCTCATAAGTTTCAGAAGGAAGAATGGTTCTCGCTACACAATTTCTCCACTATTTTTTAAACAACTGAAAACATCCCTCATACACCATGAACAAACATTTTGTTTTCACGAATAATAAACGGAGTCTCACATAAAGAGTAAGAGAGTTAAACACTTACAGTTCTTTTCTCATCTCTTCCATTTTCTTGCTCTCGGTTTTGAGGAGCTCCTGAGACTTGCTCAGCTCTTCCTTGCTCTTTATGGCACTTCCTTTAAGGGCATCCAACTTGGAGGAGAAAAGAAAACAAGAAGGAGACTTGGCTTCCTATTCTGGGGGACTGAAAGGACCAAGGGGGCTGAGGCATTTCATTTCATTTATTTATCCATTTTTAATACTGCTTAATATAGTAAAAATTGCTAAGTAGTTTACAGAAAAATAAAAATACAAAAAACAGTATCATTTTCTTTAGATAAAAACAAGGTAAAGTACACAACACAACATTGTTGCACAAATAAAACTGATCTGTGTACAAAACAAAACAAATTAAAAAGGGGGAATCCAGGAAAGACTGGTAAGCATTTAAGCTTTAAAGAGGTGTTTCAAGGCCATTATTCTTTCCATGCCATGAATTACCTGAGGGAGGGCCTTGCGGGGGAGGGGGGCTGTTTTCATGTTGTCACTAAATGACAATCTGCTGGTCATCCCTCGACCACCAGGTCTCTACAGAAGACGGGCTTGCTCTGTACCAGAGGAGGGGGCTCTCATCTATTTTGCTTTCTTTTAAAAGCAGCTGGAGGATTACATGAATTGGACTGAGACTGTAGCAATAGGCGGGCATTTTTTATTATTAAAAAAAAACAAAACTGCAAGTTGTTATTTACCACATTACAGAAAGCAACTTGTTTTTCAAAATGGTGAAAATAGCAGTCTAGGGTGTGTGTGTGTGTGTGTGTGTTAGTTTAGGGAACTAGTATAAGAAAAGAGGTTAACCCTGCATTCTGCGTCCCACAGTGTAACAATCTTCAGCCAATTAGGAACCCTGTGGCTTCTTTTTAAAAAACCTGAAAGATTCAGGAGACTGTGTCATGCGTTTCCAATGCCTTGTTCAATACCTTGCCCAATCTGGCCATACAATAGTATACTGCCTAAGGCACAACCAACAGTAAATACTAAACAGTACAGAACAGGGCTGCTTCAGGTTTCAGGCCATCAAAAGCAAGGGAGAACAAAATCTAGGGTTGCTGAATGCTTTAAATATGATTCAAAGGAGAGGACTATAAAGGCAAATGGGGAAATATATTAATCCAGTGAAGCAATCAAAGTCCCACCACACTGCTAGGGGAGCAGGATAAAACTCACATAAGCATTACTGCCTTAGAATTATAGTTTTATTTTTTTTTAATAGATATTTATTGAGATTTTACAAAACAGAAACATAAGTAAGACAGACATACAACAAAAACAGATATAAAAGAGACAAAGAAATCCAATTTTTAACTTCATAGTTCTATAACCCTCTTTCTTGACTTCCTCACATCTCCCTTTTTTGTGTTCCCCTTTACACAATCAAGTTCAGCAAATTCTGACCCTCTTTCAAACCTCGTTTATAATTATAGAATTATAGTTTTAATCTGACTTGCAGAGAGAACCTTTCTGAATCTAAGGTAAGTAATGCCTGCTTGGAATCATTTTAATATAGCTACACTTGTCAGAAAACAAGAGGGTTGTACACCCCAAAGTGCATTGGTATTTCAATTACTTTTCCATTTTTTAAAGTTGTGACACACCCCAGAGTCTGCTTTAAAACAGGTTCAGTACAGTATTGGCAGTAAAATCCTTTCTGGCACCTTTCAAAAGTAAAATGTATTAAGCTTAATAAGCTACAAGTTCCACCAAACTAGCAAACCAGCTAGCTTATAATTATATAAAGCATCTTGCAAAGAAGTTTTACCATAAAACTTCTAATGTGAATTAAGAGCCCCATCAAAGGAGAGATATTAATCAAACATTAATTGGCAGCAACGATGAAAGGCAGACAACCCTAATTTGACATCCCTACACATTTAGCAGCAGATGACGGATGGAGTGTGCCCAGACAAAAGAAAGCCCTCTACCCTGAGCTGCTACAGTACCTTAAACAGAGGGAATCAAAGAGAGAAGCACTGAGCTGGCGGTGCTGAGACTACCATCCTTTCAATGAATCTGATGTTTCTGGTCCAAACTGACCTCAAGCCTTTATTTATGGCGGTTTCATTTTCCCTGTAAGAGCTTGCTAGCAGCTGGTAAGCCCAGTCTGTTCACATGCACTCAGCATTGTGTTTTATGATGTAACAGATAATCTCCAGATGCTCTGTAAGAATTACAGAGCTGCTGGATTTTAATTTTAATTTTCAGCTATTGGCATTAGCGGACTTCAAGGTCCTGAGGGCTCTATGATCTCCAGTAGCATTGATGGCTGCTGCTGTAGGGAACAGGGAACACCAGGCTCCAGGACTTCCTTCCGTCCAGGAGCAACGCCACTCTCTGCGGGGCGTCAGGGCAGCTGACACACCCTCCACAGTCCAGAAAGTGAACTGAGTAATAGGGAGGCTTTCAAGTTTAAGTGTTGTTTGTGGCCAATTAACAATACTGAAGGAAATCAGATTGTAAATAAAATAATCGGAGGCTGTGCACTGCTTTCCTTTTGATGGGTTTCCTACATCATGCTCCCAGGATAAGGGTCCAGAACCAGACATGGATGGGAAACTGCCTGAGATCTTGGAGAATTGTCACCACTCAGAGTAAACAGAATGGAGACCTCTGTCTGACTCTACATAAACCAGCTTCATTTGTTCCGAGGTAAAATTATTTACAGATACCACCAGAAGATACACATTCTCTATAATGTTCAGCACACTGGGGCAAGAAAAGGGAAAAGGGAGTGGCATTCCCTCTACCAAAGGCTACTAGGATTTAGGCTCTGGCCATTTGTCATTTGATAACGAAGAAGCTGCCTTGTGCCCGGGGGCAGTCCACCCAGTAACATCTGCTCTGAATGGCAGTGGCTTCTTCCTTATCATCTGCTATATGACCCCTTTTCTAAAATGGAAATGCCAGACACTGGGCCTGGGGCCTCCCGCAAACAAAGCACCCATTCTGTCACTGAGCTACGGCCCCTTCCATCTCATGGTGACTGGATGCACTATTCAGAAACATTACACTGACCTGCCCTTGGATACCCAGCTATCTGCAGGAGAGATTTAAGAACCAGGCTCTCCGGCTTTGAGTGACACACATTTTATCAAACAGCCAGGATTTGGGTTTGCTTACCTCCTTCTGCAGCTTCTGATTAGCCTGCCTGGAATCCTCCAGGGATGTCAAAGTTTCCATCTTCTCTTTATGAAGGACTTCCTTCTCTTTGGTCACCTGCTCAACTATCTGCAAAGCATCTTCTGCTGTTTGTGCAGTCTACGAGATAAAAAGCCACATCAAATCCTGTGCAAAACCATGCCAGACTCTGGATACAAATTTATAGATTGCCTACTCCACAGATTGTTCCTCAAGCCAATGGGATTTCTCTTTAGCAGCATGTAGAGGCCACATAAACTGACTGCAAGCCGCTTGCTAGTTGTAATCACAAGCACTCCATTTCTACCTGTGTTTGCATTCCAGAACTTTGCAAAATATAATGAATTAAATCTATCAGTCATCTTATTCCATGCACAAATTACAGTCCCATGCTAGTGTCAGTCTTCAGGTGAGACTGGTAGCCCTAATTATGCCATCCTTTTCAATTTTGTAAATATAAAAAAAAAGTAGTTCCAGCAATATTCACTACCAACAGATTTGTCATTTGTCCTCTTTGCACTTTCATAGTACTGAGATAGCAGGACAGCAGCCCTGCATCTGAATTTGGTAGAAAACACTGAAGTTAAGAGATGGGGCAAATATATGCTTTTAGTACTGTGATGTCTTTTGGGGAGCAAAGCAAAAGCTTCAGACCCAAGAAAGATGATCTGAAATACTCCTTGGAATAAAAACTTTATGGTTTATGAAGCCCAGAGAAGAAGGTCTCAAAATTCCATTTTGTGCTCAGTTGGTAGAGAATGCAAAGCCTACTGTGAATAAAAAGATAACAGACGTTGCCAAATCCTTTGTCACAGAAGCAATTCTGCTTGGACAGTGAGTGTCCTGCTGCTTTTTATCCAATCAAGAGTGATAAGGCTTTGGAGGAAGTTTTAACAACTAATTTTTGGATAACAATTTGAGTGTTCATTTAAGAAGGTTACATGTGCCAATACATGTGTGTGCAATTTTAAGCTCCCGCAGATCTGGAAACCTGCCTTTTTATTCACAACTGAAAAATTGCCTTGCAACATTCAATAGCTGTGAGGCGCTTGAAAGTTGGGTGTGATATTTTATCCTCCCCTGCCTGATTCTTACAGCAGGTGAGAGGTTTTTTTGATATTCACAAAGAGGTAAATTCTCTGTGAGCAAGATAATTAAGGAGGGTGTTCAGACTGAGCCAAGGTGCTGGATCGTGCAAAATTAAGTGCAGACACCGAAACAACTGAAGTTAGTGTTGGGTGTTAGTAACTATACTCGACTGATTTATCAGTGTCTTGATACCTCAAATCTTTGCATTACCGCATGTGCCTGAAGATTCTCGAATTCTTTCAGTTTCAAGATAAGCTCATCCTTTTCTTTCTGGAGCACCAGGTTTTTATTCTGAGATGCCAAGAGGCTGGCTGACAGCTCACTGTTGACCTGTGCTAGAAGTGTTACCTCCTCATGAAGCTTATAGTAGTCTTCAGAGAACTTTTCTTTCTCTTTCAAGATTTCTTCTTTTATTGTGATCAGATGTTTCTGCTCGGAAAGCAGAACCTCATTCTCCTGAAGAAGTTTAACACGTTCCAGTTCAGATGTTTCATGGCTGGAACGGAGATCTTCTAGGATCTTGGAGACGCAGCTGTGCAGTTCCTGGAGCTCAGCTTTGGACTTCGTCAATGCCACAAATTCACCCTTCAACTTCTCAATATTGGATGCGAGTTGATCTGTTTCGACCCTAAGGATCTCCTTTTCCTTCATAATTTCCTCCAGCTTAGATTCAGATTTTAACTTCTCTTGTTTCAGCTTATCCCTCTCAGCCAACAGCTCCTTGTTTTTGGATGTTAGCTGTTCCTTCTCACTCTCTAACTGGCTGACACTGTTATGAAGCTGTGTGTTCTCTACCACAAAGGACTCTTTTTCCAGCTTCCTACTGTCCCGTTCTATTATCAGATTATCATGGACTGTTTTGAACTCTTTATTCAACTTTTGACATTCCTCCTGCAACCGAACCTTCTCTTGGCTCAGTAGCTCTTTCTCAGAAGAACTACTTTTAAATGAAGCTGCTAACAGTTGCTTGGCATGAAGCAAAGCAGAATACTCATTTTCTAACACTGTTTTGGCACTCTGGGTCTCTTTCAGAATTTTGGACAGCTCACACTTGTAGCTGGCAAGCTCTTGGTTTTCTTCCGTTTTTTGGTCAAGCTCTTGCTTCAAAGTTTCAACACTGCCCTGGAGTCTGGCCTTCTCTTGAGTGAGCATCCTCTTTGCAGAGATGTCCAATTCATGCTTCCTCTTCAAGTCGCATAGGGCTTTGGTCACAGACTGCTTCTCTGCCAGAAGCTCAGCACATTTTGCTTCCAGAATGGCCTTTTCCTTCAGAAGGTTCTCATTCTGCTTCTTGAGCTTTGAGGACTTCTGAGAAGCCAACTCCTTCTCTGCGCTCATCTGGCTTAGCTTTTCATTCAGCATCCTCTCGGTAAGAGTGGCATTTTCAGAGACATTAGACAGCTTTTCAGAAAGGGCCTTGTTTTCATTCAAAAGCTCTTCTCTTTCACTCGAAAGTCTCCTCTCAGCAGAAAACAAGGCTTCCTTCTCTTGCAGCAACTGAATACATTCAGAGTCTGTTGACTCCCTACTGGCCTTGAACTCCTCTAGGAGCTTCGAAAGGCTGGCATGAGCAGCCTGCAGTTGAACCTTGTCTTTGGTAACCTTTTTCAGCTCCTTATTTGCTGCTTCTAGATCAGTGCGCAGGCCTTCACTTTTCACATCAAGCTTCTGCTTTTCATCTAGAGCCTGCTCTAAGCTTTTATGCAGCTCTTCCTGGCTTTTCAGGAGAGCCTCCTTATCTGACTGTAGATCCTGGCTAGTCTGCAATAGATTATCCCTTTCTCTTTTCAAAGCCACATTCTGGTTTTCGAGATCCAAGTGTTTCCCCAAAAGCAAGTCCCTCTCAGCAGCCAGGGAAGTGACTTCTTCAAGCAGCTCCTTTTGATCCCTGGCCATGTCTTCATAAGAACTCTTCAGCTTCTGAATGACGTCATCCTTATCTTTGAGAAGAGCAGCATTTTCCTCAGAAAGCTTTCTCTGACAATCCTGGAGCTCTTCCCTTTGGCAGACGTGCTTCTGACATTCCTGTGCCAAGGCATCTCTATGGGTCCGGAGCTCATCCACCTGGCGGAGGAGAGCCACCTTTGAGGTGCGTAGAGCATCATTCTCTCTAGTGATTTTAAGAAGATCATCTTGGGCTGCCTCTATTTCTAAGAGCAACTTTCCTTTCTCAGAAATTAATTCATCATTTTTAGTTTTTTCCTGCTGCGTTTTATTCTCAGCTTCTTGTTTCTCCTTTATGATTTTTTTGTTCTCCAGGTTAAGTTCTTCATTCACTGTCCAAAGCTTTTCCTGATCTTGTTTTAATAACCCAATCTTGGACTCCAACTCTACAAGTTTTGATAACAAGGAACCTTTTTCTAATTTTAAAGCATTCCCCTCATGTGCCAAGGTTTCTTTCTCTGATATCAAAGCCCTCATCTCCTCTGACATTAGTTCAATCTCTTTTCTGGCTGCTGCTAACACAGAGGTTAAGGACTAAAGAAACAAAGGATGGGGAATAGGGAAACAAAAAACAAAAATGAAGTCAAGCAGACTAGTGCAAAGTGTGGATTAAAGACAAATAGCGTTACTGTTGTTTTTTAAAAACAAAAGTATATAATGACACACACACACACAGCCCTGCTGAATACTTCCAAATCCTTTTGAATGCTAAACAAATGCCATTATATTGAAATGTCTTAAGCTCACAAGTTGCATGGTCTTTAATAAACTTTTGAGCTCACAAATTATCACACAGCCCAACTATCAAATGAGTGCTTAAGGCAATGCAGCAGCTGGAATATAGAAGGGGATTCTAGCTAGACAAAAGCTGTAATCATGTGTTTGCCAAGGCAGGTAAAAGTCTAACTTATTTAAAGG
Source organism: Podarcis erhardii (assembly GCF_964252035.2). NCBI lineage: Eukaryota > Metazoa > Chordata > Lepidosauria > Squamata > Lacertidae > Podarcis > Podarcis erhardii. The sequence continues at coordinate 42,248,982 of NC_138505.1, forward strand.
CAGCAAGATTAGATCCTTTGCTCAGTTTCAACATCTGCTGCAATGTCAAAACGAGATTTATATTTCAACATGAGCAGTAGTGATGGCACAATCTTTGGCCTACTCTTTGCAGCTGAAATATAACCCCCCTTCCAATTTTGAGAGGAAAGAACTGTGCATGTTGTGCCTGGACAAGTTGTCAATGAACATGAAACCCAAAGAAACAAGGCTGAGCTGGTGAATGAGCACAACCACTGACCGATGGCACTCTGACAGGGGAAACTTCCCTGAACTGCTCCATAAGGAGAAGCAGATAGCTCAGTTGGTAGAGCATGAGACTCTTAATCTCAGGGTCATGGGTTTGAGCAAAAGATTCCTGCATTGCAGGGAGCGGACTAGATGACCCTCGTGGTCCCTTCCAACTCTATGATTCTGTTATGATAGCTAATGTTAAAAGTGTCCCATCTTTAAAAGGCATTTTCACCAGTTTATGAGTTGGCTGTCATTCACTCAGCTCCAATTTAAAATGATTTTTTTTTGAGTTGTTAAAGTCCTACAATGGTGGTATTAATGAAATGTCAAATAAAGGGGAAAAGCTCAGTAGTCTCAAAGTTTAATTTATATCAGCTTTGGTGACAATGCAAATCCATCCTTTAGATCATGGCAATTTACAGCTGTATTTCAAGCTTTTCTCCCCTATGTGGAGAGCATTTTATATGTACCTTATTGTAGTAATTAAATGCAAATAACCATATAGTATTGGACCTCAGCTCATAGCCCTTTGGCCTGTGTGTCAACATATACATATGCAGCTACCAGTGTAATAAAACGTAAAGCTCAAAGCACATAGGCAATGAATAGGAGATGAACGCAAGGAACAATGTCAAGGAAATGCAAAAAATAAAATTTAGGCTATTCAAGTCACACTAAGGACAATGTGGAACACGGACAGCTTTTTGCAGGGTATCAAGCAGTAAGAAATGCCAGTAAAACCCACCACCTCTAAAGCTTGTTTTGCCACTTCAAATGGGATAAGGGATTTTTAAGCATCCAATGAAAAGAATTTTTTAAAAAATTAAAGTCAGTTACCTACAGAATAAGGGAATGAGAAATTACAGGGCTACAAAGGATCTAGAATACATTTACTTCCTATGTCATTGAACTGGGCCTAATTGCACTTAAATTTATTCTTGGGAAGACTTTATCCTTCTTGAAAATTTTAAAAGTAATAATACTGGGCATATTGCATCCTCCGAGCAGCTTCTCTTTCTATCTGATCATTTTTATTTTTATTTTATAAATTTTCCCCATGATTGCAGGTCTTAACTTCCTTTCTTGCATCTAATTCTTTGGAAAGAAAGGACATAAAATCTGTAGCCAACACCTGAGAACTACACTGGCCTGATGAACAAATACAAAAACCCTAATGCTCAAGTGCTGGTCACCTCTTGAGATATAAATTAGCTAATTAGCATTGACCTTTATGCGATTTAGTGACCCATAAGGCAGTGTCAGGCTTCATTTTGGAAGCGTCAACATCAAAGCCTCTCTGCAAACTGTACAGGAGTTCCTGTTCCCAGTGGCGGAGGAAGCCTCCCGGGCACCTGGTGCGGGGCGAGGGTGGGGCGAACCGCCCATGGGGGGGGGCAAACTACCCTAGGAATGGACGGTATGGGGCACATGGCGCCCATCCCCCCCCCGTTGTGTGCTTGCCTGCCTCCTCCAGCCATCCCACAACACCCGACCCAGGGGGCAGGGCAATCATGCCCGGCTGGGGAGCATGATCTGGTGTTGCGACCCAGCCTGGAAGCGCAATTTGGCGCTGTGGCCAGGCCGAGAGGCACGGTTCGGCGCAGCGGCCAGGCCGGGGGGCATGATCTGGTGTTGAGGCCTGGCCAGGAGGCATGATTCGTTTGGTGCGGCCCAGCCGGGAGGTGCAACCTGGTGCGGATCCGCCGGAGGAGATTTTGTCACACCCTGCCCCGGCTTGATACCCGGGGCAGACCGCACCCCCTGCACCCCCCTTGCAACGCCCCTGCTTGTTCCATTAGGCTTGGGAAGCCAAAGTTCAGTCTGACAAGGTACCAGTCATACAGCTCCCTCATGGGTGAGTGGCTCAAAAATTGATGCCTTTGCCATGTCAGCTCGATGGGCCAGTCAGCTATGGACATATATTGACTTAAAAGAGCCATCAAGCAAATGCAGAGAGTTTGGGACAGTGTAATTGAGCCACCAAAAAAGTCCAAACTTTGGCTACCTGTTTCAGAGAAATACACACCTTTGCATGCTCTGCTTCCTTTTTCAGCTCCCTGGTCTGTTTTTCTAAGTCACTGTTCACCTTTTGTGCTGTTGTCAATAGCTGTTGCGTTTCCTGAAGTTGTTGCTTAAGCTCCTTGATGGCTGCATCATGCTTGGCGGCCATCTCTGAATGTGTTTTTTTGTGTGTTGTCTGCAGATCTTTATACTGATTTTGGCCAGTCAAAATTTTCTTCTCCTGTGAATATAGAGAGCCAATACAGTTCAGCACAGTGTCCTGCTCCCTTCCTATACACCTAGCCATGGTGTTCTGCAATTGCTTTCTCATCATGTAAGAGCACATTTTTCTTGAATTAGAGCTGAAAGAATAGCTGTGCTAAATCTAGCGTAAGCAGGGTCTTTGAAGCCTTGTGGTTTATTAGGTGTAAAATAGGTTGTGTGTGTGTGTGTGTGTGTGTGTGTGTGTGTGCACGTGTGTGCGACAGAGAGAGAGCTTGAAGTAAGTAACATTGGTGTAATGGTTTCAAAGAGATGAAGAGTCAGCATCAGCGGTAAAGCAGCAATGTTTTGCAACATAAATATCTCAAGCTACAGAACGGCTAATTAGGTTTGAATGTTTTAAAGAGAGAGAAATTGAGTTAGCAGGATCAGTGATGCATTTATTCCCAGCATCACTATTTACTTGAGCCATCAGTAGAGAGCAAGAATGCTTGCGCTGGCCTAGAGTTGCTTCCTGGCCCCTGAAGCCCTGGCCGCTCTGGAGAAATGCCCATGCAGCAGCTCTTACCAGGTTGCTTAATTTGTCCTGCATCTTTTGCAGTTCAGCCTGATGCTTCTTGTGCGCTTCCTGTTGCTCCTCTTCAGCTTTACGTGTCGCCTGCTCCAAATTTTCCTGCAGCTGAGAAGCTCTCTCACTTGCCTTGGTGAGCTGAAGCTGAAGCTCCTCTAGCTGCCTAAAATGAATCATAACCAAAAAGAGAGAGTCAGCACTGCAACTCTTGGAAGCCTGTGCTTCATAGCACAAAAGCATTATCTTCCTTTCAAAAATGACACCAACCTGAGAGGTGCCGGAACTGAGTTCCCCCAAGCTCCTGCCGCAAAAAAAGCCCTGCATGGTTGTTGTTTTTATACTGTGACCATGTTGCTTTTTTAGGGTGCAAAGGACAAAAACAATTTGAATTTTGCTTACACACTTTTGAATTTCAGGTCGAAGGGCAGCAGAGAGTGCAGGTATCACTACCCACTGATCATACAAGTGGACATGTGAAAATGTTTTGCAGAGGAGCAGTAGGGCAAAGAGGAGCATATGCTTCCATTTTCTACCTCCCTCTGCATTCCCTTGCCGTAATTTACAGATGTAAACTAGATACAGGTTTACAAAGAATTCAAGGAAGCTTCAAGCCTTGAGCTAAACAGAAGCAAACAAAATAAAAGAGCCTGGCTGCTATATCAGACCAAGGGCCCCATTCAGTCCAGCATCTTGTCCTCACAGCTGCTGACCAGATGTCTCTGGGAAGCCCACGAGCAGGAAGTCAGTCTCATCCTACTGTTGTTCTTCAGCCATTCTTATTTAGACAAGCCGACCTTATCATTACTACGGAAAACCCAAAGAAAATTTACCAAAAGTGACTGAGATAAATAAAAATCAAACAAAAGAATTTGGACAAGTGGCTGGTTTTCGAATTAACTGTAAAAAAACACAAATTTGTTAGTTAAAAATATGGGGCCAGAGGAAAAAAATGAAATAAAACCTTTCAGGAAGAAAAAGATAATAAATTAAGCCTAAAAAAATTTGAGATCTGAACACAACTAACTGGCTCCAATATTTTCAACATAATGAAATATTTAGAAAAGACAAACAAAAAGGTTTTGCAACAGAGCTATCAAGATTAGAGAAAGATTTAATTCAATCAAAAGAAAAACTTTTATCCAAAATGTATAAACACATCCTTGATTGGGTGGGAAGTCAAGGAGAAGGAGGTAAAATCAGTTATGGTTCGATGGGCCCAGGACTTCAGTTATAATATCCAAATGGAGGCGTGGGAAAGACTTTGGAAGGTAGACATAAAATTCACCACATGTGAATTTCTGGAAGAATTTCTTAAAGAAAATCTGATTAAAATGTTTTACCGATGGTACCTGACTCCGGCCAAATCAGCCAAAATGTATAAAAGAAAGCGCCTTCATGGATCACTGCCTTGCCGTGGCGAAGGGGCTTGAATAACTCAGAGAAGCTATGAACTATGCCGAGCAGGGCACCCAAGATGGACAGGTCATAGTGGATAGTTTTGACCAAACGTGATCCACCTGGAGGAGGAACCGGCAAGCCATTCCAGTATCCCTGCCAAGAAAACTCTATGGACAAAGACAACAGGCATATAAAAGTTATGACGCTGGAAGATGAGCCCCTCAGGTCGGAAGGCGTCCAACATGCTACTGAGGAAGATTGGAGGACAAGTACAAGTAGATTCAGAGCTGATGAAGCGGCTGGGCCAAAGCCGAAAGGACGCTCAGTTGTGGATATGCCTGGAAGCGAAAGGAAAGTCCAATGCTGTAAAGAAAAATATTGCATAGGAACCTGGAATGTAAGAACCATGAACCTGGGTAAGTTGGATGTGGTCAAAAATGAGATGGCAAGAATAAATATTGACATCCTGGGCATCAGTGAACTAAAATGGACGGGAATGGCGAATTCAGTTGAGATGACCATCATATCTACTACTGTGGGCAACATGATACAGGAGACAGCAACGAAAACCATCCCAATGAAAAGGAAATGCAAGAAAGCAAAGTGGCTGTCCAACGAGGCCTTACTAATAGCAGGGGAGAGAAGGCAAGCAAAATGCGAGGGAGATAGTGAAAGATACAGGAAATTGAATGCAGATTTCCAAAAAATAGCAAGGAGAGACAAGAAGGCCTTCTTTAATGAACAATGCAAAGAAATAGAGGAAAACAACAGAATGGGAAGAACCAGAGATCTGTTCAAGAAAATTAGAGATATGAAAGGAACATTTCGTACAAAGATTACCATAATAAAAGACAAAAGTGGTAAGGACCTAACAGAAGCAGAAGACATCAAGAAGAGGTGGCGAGAATACACAGAGGGACTATACCAAAAAGAAATGGATGTCTCGTACACCCCAGGTAGTGTGGTTGCTGACCTTGAGCCAGACATCCTGGAGAGTGAAGTCAAATGGGCCTTAGAAAGCACTGCAAATAACAAGGCCAGTGGAAGTGATGGTATTCCAGCTGAACTATTTAAAATTTTAAAAGATGATGCTGTTAAGGTGCTACACTCAATATGCCAGCAAGTTTGGAAAACTCAGCAGTGGCCAGAGGATTGGAGAAGATCTGTCTACATCCCAATCCCAAAGAAGGGCAGTGCCAAAGAATGCTCCAACTACCGCACAATTGCACTCATTTCACACGCTAGCAAGGTTATGCTTAAAATTCTACAAGGAAGGCTCAAGCAGTATGTGGACCGAGAACTCCCAGAAGTGCAAGCTGGACTTAGAAGAGGCAGAGGAACCAGAGACCAAATTGCAAACATGCGCTGGATTATGGAGAAAGCTAGAGAGTTCCAGAAAGACATCTACTTCTGCTTCATTGACTATGCAAAAGCCTTTGACTGTGTCGACCACAGCAAACTATGGCAAGTTCTTAAAGAAATGGGAGTGTCTGATCACCTCATCTGTCTCCTGAGAAATCTCTATGTGGGACAAGAAGCTACAGTTAGAACTGGATATGGAACAACTGATTGGTTCAAAATTGGGAAAGGAGTACAGCAAGGCTGTATATTGTCTCCCAGCTTATTTAACTTATATGCAGAATTCATCGTGTGAAAGGCTGGGCTGGATGAATCCCTAGCCGGAATTAAGATTGCTGGAAGAAATATCAACAACCTCAGATATGCAGATGACACAACCTTGATGGCAGAAAGTGAGGAGGAATTAAATAACCTTTTATTGAGGGTGAAAGAAGAGAGCGCAAAATATGGTCTGAAGCTCAACATCAAAAAACGAAGATCATGGCCACTGGTCCCATCACCTCCTGGCAAACAGAAGGGGAAGAAATGGAGGCAGTGAGAGACTTTAAAAGACGCCTGCTTCTTGGGAGAAAAGCAATGAGAAACCTAGACAGCATCTTAAAAAGCAGAGTGTAGATGATAGAATATATAGAACTAGCCAAAATGACTAGAAGTTTAAGAGATGATTCAAAATAGAGATTAAATAAAGAATGGAATGTCTTTAAAGAATATTTACAGATACATTGTAAAAATTTAAATGCTTTGATGAGCCTAGACTGAACTTTGCAGGACAATATGGAATATGAATAAATTAAGTGATAATTAAAATCAAGAAGTGATAATACGAAGTGTGAAATCAAAAAAGAAGCCTAGAAAACATAGTGGGATGAATGGAAGGCAAAGGAATATGTGATTTTTTTCTTGTTTGTTTGTTCTTCGGTGTTGTTATTGCATTGTTTTGTTTTTTTGTTTATTGAAACAATACTTTAAAAACAGAACAAAGAATAAAGTATTTTTTTAAAGAATAGACAAGCCTACCCAGATGTTTAGAAAGTTTGTATGAGTTCAAATTAGTTTTACTTTACTGGCATTTTAACCTTTTGTATGTTTCTAATTATAGAATCATAGAATCATAGAGTTGGAAGAGACCACAAGGGCCATCGAGTCCAACCCCCTGCCAAGCAGGAAACACCATCAGAGCACTCCTGACATATGGTTGTCAAGCCTCTGCTTAAAGACCTCCAAAGAAGGAGACTCCACCACACTCCTTGGCAGCAAATTCCACTGTCAAACAGCTCTTACTGTCAGGAAGTTCTTCCTAATGTTTAGGTGGAATCTTCTTTCTTGTAGTTTGGAGCCATTGTTCCGTGTCCGCTTCTCTGGAGCAGCAGAAAACAACCTTTCTCCCTCCTCTATGAGACATCCTTTTATATATTTGAACATGGCTATCATATCACCCCTTAACCTCCTCTTCTCCAGGCTAAACATGCCCAGCTCCCTTAGCCGTTCCTCATAAGGTATCGTTTCCAGGCCTTTGACCATTTTGGTTGCCCTCCTCTGGACACGTTCCAGTTTGTCAGTGTCCTTCTTGAACTGTGGTGCCCAGAACTGGACACAGTACTCCAGGTGAGGTCTGACCAGAGCAGAATACAGTGGCACTATTACTTCCCTTGATCTAGATGCTATACTCCTATTGATGCAGCCCAGAATTGCATTGGCTTTTTTAGCTGCCGCGTCACACTGTTGGCTCATGTCAAGTTTGTGGTCAACCAAGACTCCTAGATCCTTTTCACATGTACTGCTCTCAAGCCAGGTGTCCCCCATCTTGTATTTGTGCCTCTCATTTTTTTTGCCCAAGTGCAATACTTTACATTTCTCCCTATTAAAATTCATCTTGTTTGTTTTGGCCCAGTTCTCTAATCTGTCAAGGTCGTTTTGAAGTGTGATCCTGTCCTCTGGGGTGTTAGCCACCCCTCCCAGTTTGGTGTCATCTGCAAATTTGATCAGGATGCCCTTGAGTCCATCATCCAAGTCGTTGATAAAGATGTTGAATAAGACCGGGCCCAAGACAGAACCCTGTGGCACCCCACTAGTCACTCTTCTCCAGGATGAAGAGGAACCATTGATGAGCACCCTTTGGGTTCAGTCAGTCAGCCAGTTACAAATCCACTGAGTGGTAGCATAGTCAAGACCGCATTTTACCAGCTTCTTTACAAGAAAATCATGGGGCACCTTGTCAAATGCCTTGCTGAAATCAAGGTAGGCTACATCCACTGCGTTCCCTTCATCTACCAGGTTTCAGTGATGCCTATTATGTCATATTTAGTTTGCTGTACCAAGAGCTCAAGCTCATCTTGTTTATTTCCCATGCTTTGCGCATTAGTGTACAGACATTGAAGTTCATTAATCATTCCCCCGTGTCTCTTATTTAAGGATTTTTTCCTCCCACCACTAGGTCTGCGTGCTGTTTGCTCCATTTGGTCTATGACATTTGGATGATCATCTTCATCAATTGATAGACTCCTACCTTCAGGAGCACGGTCTCCCTCCCCCACATTAGTCAGTTTAAAGCCCTCCTGATGAGGTTTCTGAGATTTTTGGCAAAAACATTCCTCCCAACCGTTGTGAGGTGCAGCCCATCGCTTGCCAGAAGTCCATCTTCAAGAAACTGCAGTCCGTGATCTAAGAATCCAAACCGTTCCTGTTTACACCATTTGCGAAGCCAGCTGTTCACTTCCACTATTTTCCCCTCTCTCCCTGGGCCACGTCGTTCAACTGGGAGGACAGATGAGATGACAATTTGTGCATTTAATTGCTTCAATTTCCTGCCCAGAGCCTCGTAGTCTCTTTTGATCTTCTGGAGGCTATTGCTTGCAGTGTCATTGGTTCCCACATGAACCGAGAGGAAGGGGTATTTGTCAGTGGGTTTTATGATTCCTTGCAGTCGTTCAGTTACATCTTGGATCTTAGCCCCGGGGAGACAGCACACTTCCCAAGACATCTTGTCAGGCCCACAGATCACTGCTTCTGTTCCCCTCAGTAGGGAATCCCCTATCAGCACTACACGCCTCCTCTTAGGTTTGGTCGGGGTTCTTCCATGATCTGTCCGTTCCAAGGTCGCCTGCACATTCCCTGAGGACTGACTTTGCTGCTCGTCTTCATATACCTGATCGACTGTAATGAGGGAGAGATCCTCAAATGGAGTCTGCTCTTCGTCTTTCATGCTAGGGAAGAGGACCTCAAAGCGATTGTGTATTTCTAAACAATCAGAGCAAACCCTGGGCCTCCTACTTCTTTGAGTCACGTTTCTCCATATATCTGGCTCCTGTGTTGGTGAACTAGCCTCCTTCTCAGGGGAGTCCCCTGTCTCCTCCTTGGTGGAGACGGTGTGCTCTGTTGCTTCCAAGAAGAGCTCCAGCTCTCTAATTCTTTGGAGCGTAGTTACACGTTCCTCCAGTTGCTGGACTTTGTCTTCTAAGAGGGCAACCAACATGCAATTGCTGCAGGTAAAGCTGCCTGCAACCTTTGGCAAGATGGCAAACATTGCGCAGGAACCGCAGGCGACTGCAGCTGTTCCCTCACTCTCCATCTTGAGAACGTGTCGTTGGGGGTGGCTACAGCGGTCCTCCATCATAAAAAGCGTGAAGACAGGACAAATAACTCCCCCCCAAAAAACCTAGGTCTCCCCCAACAAACGTGTGAGACTAGCTCCCCTAAATCTAAAAGATGGATCAAACTGCGCGCGCCCACACACACAAGAAAACCCATTTTGCTCCTTCTTCAGCTGCTGCCATGCAAGCTCTGATAAGCTCCTCCTACAGCTACTCACCTGCCTCAACAGAAACCCTGCCCCCTCTGACCTTTGCACAGGGAGAGCAGCTAATCAGCCACAAAGAAACACACACACAAGAAAACCCTTTTTTGACACAATTATGGTTGTAAAAACTTTAGTGGTTATTTTTTGTAAACCGATTTGAGGGTTTTTTCCTACAGTCAAGTGGTATAAATTTTATGAAATAAATAAATACATAAAATTGGTATCCAGAGGCTTCCACCTCTGGTCCTCCATCAAGATTAATAGCCATGGATAGCCTTATCACCCATGAATCTGTCTAATCAAGCCCCTTTTAAAGCCATCTAAGTTGGTGTCTCCCGCCACTGCTTATGGCAGCAAATTTCATTGTTTCAGCTAAGGCTAAGCACAAGCCATTTGGTTCTCTTCAGTTTAATTTTCAGCCCTGGCTGGGTGACAAGGTGGTACCTGCACACAGCTCTCTGTCCCCAATGCACACACAGTTTGCAGTTCTGGACTGCTTTCAGATTGGGAGGGTGGGGATTTAAAAAACGAACAAACAAGACTTTCCTGCTTACCCCTTTGGCATGCAGAAATCATTCCTGGCCATACCCTAGATTCCTTGGCAACCAGCATGTCCGCACAAGGGACACCTATTTTGCTGGGGGCAGAGCGATAAATATTTCTTCTGTTGAAGCAGACCGTTTGTCCATTTAACCCAATACCGCTCTACAGGTCTTGATCCAAAGGTCTTTCCCCACCTGTGCTGCTGAATATCCTTCTAACTCCATCTTTGGGAGGGAATGTAGCCCAGCGCTAGAGTACATGACACGTTGGGCTGGGCAATATCTGGTTTTCAACATTGTGATGTATCACCAGCTAACCATCGTGATATAGTGATATATCATGATGTCTGAAATAACACTGAGAAGGGCTGAAAAAGCGGCTGGGCTGTGGAGGGAGGAGCGACCAGGAGGGAAGGAAGCTCCCTCCCTCTGCAGCCTGGCCTCAGCCGAGGGGAGCCTGAGAAGGCGCTCCATCCGCCTGCCTGCACATTTGGCAGCCTCTTCCCTCCTGGCTGGCTGCAGGAAGAGCAACCAACCGAAAGGAAAGAGGCAGCCCACTTGCTCAGGCAAAGGCAAACACACAGGCAGGTGAGCAGCCACTTTGAACTGGCAATAAATTGCGGCTCACCGGCCGCTGCCAGCACAGTAGAGGCAGGCAGGCAGCTGGGAGTTAAATGCACTGTGCTGGCAGTGGCTAGGAAGCCGTGATATATTGCTAGCTCAAAATGTCTGAAACCAGTATCGCAATCTGAATTTCATTCCAGTTTCAGACGATGAACTGAAATATCACCCAGCTCTAATGACATGCATGCAGACTGTTCTGTTTCCAGGATCTCCAGGCAGGGCTGGGAAGGACCTTCAACTTGAGGAAGCTTTCTGAACCTGAGATGCCAAGAACTGACTTCCGCAGGTGATCTGCCACTGAGATCCCCACCCACCTTGCTCTAAGGTTTGCTTTGCTTACTAGCCAAAATACATGCAACAAAACAAAACAAAATTCCTTGGTTAATGTTGCCCACATTCCTTGGGTTGAAATCAACAGCACCACACATGAGGAACAGTTTAGAAGTATTATAACCCAAGAGCCAGATGCACAACTAAAGAGAGTTTGGTAAGATGAACTCATCCTCCTCAAAACGAAATCAGAGAAAATGCACAGCTCCTGGCAACCAAGTCAAGGATAGCAGAAAGTGCCAGGAAAGGTAAATTACTTCTCTTTTTGCCGGAGATCATCATTCATCTTTGTAAGCTGTGAAGAACTGTCTCCTGAGGATTTCATTATTTCGGCTATATCGTTTTGGAGTTTGGCTTTAGCCTCGATCAGTTGGCGCTCTCTCTCTTCTCTTTCTTTCATTTTCTTCTCCATGGCTGAAGAAGGAAGAAAAGTGATCAACCAAGTACATAAACAGTATATTCAAAAACAAACCACATGCCCTGAAGACATAAGAGATGGAAAGCATAAACTTTAATGTAAAGTAAGGATCTATCTGTCTATCTAATCTCCAAGAATGCAGCTGACTTCAAATGGAAAGTTACATGTGGAGTTTCAAACTTGGAATTGAATGTAAACGACAACAAAAGCTTTGACCAACAGGATGAATAGCACAAAAGCAAAAGTCTATCTGGAGTTAAGCAACTCTGGAGAAATCCTGCAAAAGAAAGGAGGCAGGACAGAATCAGAGAGGGGCTTCTCCTGCTAGTATGAAAGATAGTTTGCAAAGCCCCATCTCAGAGGGTGGATGGGAGCCGACCACTAGGAAAGGGAGGAGTACCAGCAAGTCCAGTCCAGAGGCTGAGGAAAGTGGGCAGAGACGAGGGGTCCTGGGAGGGGGATCTGACCTTCCAGCAATGTTGTCTAGATCTATGGTGGCGGCAAATGTCTAAGCAGCAAGGAGGCTAAACTTCAAGATCTAGGCTTCATTTTCAAGAGGCCAGATGTCACATGCCCTGTGGTGGATTTCTTGATGCTGTTTTTAGAATTGCCTTTCAGGTTGCATTAAAGGTAGGATAAAATTACCAAAAATAAACCTGTAACATTCCTGTTGTTTGTCCAGAATTTATGAATAAAATAAAATGTGCCACATGTAATGGTTGGAACATCACATGAAAATGTACTATAAAAAACCCAATATTTCAACCTAGTCACCTTCTCTTACCTGCCAAGTTAGATCTCAGCTGATCCAGTTCAGATGACATGTGTGCAAATTGTTGTTCTTTTTGGTTTAGTTTTTCAACAGTTTCTATGGGAATAAAATGTTAGCATTGGTTAGATTTTTAAACAATGTCACATTACATTTAGAATAAGGCATGTATGATAAAAGGAAGCAATTCTGTCTGTCTGCCACACTCATTTAAAAAGATTTAATTGCATTCTTAGGAACCATACCTTGCATAGATTTTTGTATACTTTCTGCCTCATCACCAGCCTCAGTAAATTTTTCTTTCTGGGAGGTAGAAAAAAAATCACATTTAACCATTTGGCTTAATATGGTAAGGCACTACATTGATTTTTTAAAAGATATACTGTAATTGGTTCAATACACCTTTAAGCCAACAACACAGGATCTTCACAGCACCTCACTCTTCTTTACAGGGCATGTGAAAAAGACATGAAGTCACCTGAAAACTGTGGACAACATAATGACCTTTGCTACAGACCAATGGAGAAAACTCTGACTTGGTGTATTTCGAGTCTGAGAGAGCATCTGGGAAGCAGAACTCCTCCTTATTTTGTGTTAAAACCAACAGCTTTGGGTTTTCCCAAATCTGTAACATGTGGGCTGTTGCACAGACCTGTACCCTATTGAATGGTGTGCCGTTATAAAGAAAAAAACATTATGGACCATGTGTTGTTATAACACTTTTCTTGGTCTGTGGCAATTGCCACTTAGTCCAACATCACACCTATCAATAAGTGCACAATAGACTGGGAGGCACGAGGAGTGAGTACATCGTTGCTTCTATTTTCAGATATAAGCGTCTGTGTGGAGTGTCAGCCACTAATGGATATGTCTTTGCTTTCTGTCAGATGCTCATAGGGGCCGCAGCCCAGCACTGGGACCCATGTTTTGCATGCAACTAATTGTGCTGCAGACTGCATAGAAAGAGCAGTGGTCCTACTCTATACAATGCAGCTTCCTAGGTTAATAAAATATTGAGCTTTTAATACTCCAAAAATTGCAGTGACCCTGAGAAAGGCAGACCAGCAACGTGTGGACCATGAGCAACGAGTGGGAAACAAAAGACATGGCTCTTGCCCAGATACAAACATACCAGTGGAATCCAATAGATGGTGCAGAAAGGCACTTCATTATGTTTTTAGGATTTACTACAAGGCAACATTTCAAGCCACAGAGTTTTAATCAACAAGAGAGTTAATAGTTTCCTGTCCAATTTTGCCAAAGACACAGGTGGATGTAAAAATGACTAGATCTGAAATTTCCAATAAATCCCAATTATAAAAGCCGCAAAGCATAGCTCAGGGGGTGCAGGTGAAATTTCCACCAGCTACTTACCAAATCTTCAAGCTCCTTTCCCAAAGAATCTTTAAGCTGATTTACTTCACCCAAGTGATTTTCAAGATCAAGAATCTTTTGCTCTTTCGCTTGTAGTTCTTTGACCAGACTAACAGCCTAGCAAGGATTATTATGTTGTGTGAAAATAAAAGAGTTACAAAAGGACAAAACAAAGGATTTTGTTGAAGTATTAAATAATAATAAAAAGGAGGTAAAAATAAACAAAATGCATGAATATAAACTAAACAGAAAATGGTATGTAAACTAAATTAGAATTGTGTTCAGAAGTATCATGTATATTTTCATTTTTGCATTAGGAATATAATCATGATTACTGAATTTTTAAAATTGTCTTAGTTTTAGGCTCCAATACTAAATACTAAATGGCTAGTCCACTGAAATTAATGGGGCCTACTTCTGATCTTAAGATTGTGCAAGTATTTGCTTTGATCACACTGTGAAACAATAAGCATTTGTGACATTGGACATACATTCATTCCCATGATTGAAATTATGGTCAGTTGCATAGGTCATGAACAGCCTTCTAATGATAAAGGTTTAACTGTTCAACTTGCAGGAAATCTGCAATTCCACAGGACTTTAAAAAACAACTGATGCCTGAAAGGAAATATGTAAAAGCTAGTATCTAAGTTATCATGTGAGGGGTTTTTGTGATTACAAGCACTGTTGTTATCACAGTGTTTAATTGTGCAAGAAGGAAACCTGCTAGCTATTTGCTCTAGTTGGACCTTGCAAATCCGGAGAGCACCTGCTGCTACAGCACTGCTACAGCTAAGCAGGGGTCGACATGCTCAGTAGCTGCACAAAACACCACCAGGAGCCCTGCATAACTAAGAACAATAAATAACTAGGAAAATCAAAACCTATTTTTTTCCTAATTCAAGAAAAACAACCTCTCTCATAGGGAGATAAAGTATTTCTGTTGTTGCTATAATATTATTATATATACTGCTTATATGCCAAAATGGCTTCTCGGTCAAGGCAGAGGATGGAGGGAGCATCGGAGCCCAACACTTCCTCTGCATCTCACCCTGGGCAGAATTCCCAGGAGCCAATAAGCAGTTCAGGCAGACTCTGAACTCTGGAGTTGCAACAAGCAGATTTCTAGACTGGATTAAAACTCTGGTAGGTTGCAATACAAACAGGAAGTGTGCTCATTGCTGCCTGAATAGTTAACACATATACCAAAATAGTACTCAAAATAAAAACACATCTAGCCCACCATCCTATTTTTCCATAGTGGCCAACCACAAGCCCACAGCAGGCCCATAAGCAAAACATGGGCATAAATGCATTTTCCTGCTGTTGGTTCCCAGCAACTGGAATTCAAAGGCACACAACCTCTGAACCAGCAAGCAGCATCTAGCCATCATGACTAGTAGCCATTGACATTTATCCTTCAAGACATCGCCTCATCTCCATCTAAAGCCATATAAGCGGTGGCCCTGACAGCCGTCTTGTGGCAGCAACGACATAGTTTATGCACTGCATGAAGGACTTTGTTCTGTCTGCCCACTGATAGATATGTTTTATGTCTGGATTTTTAAAAACTCATCACTAAATAATATTTCATAACACCCTTTCTCTAAGAACAGACTACCACAAAACAGCATAAATAAAAGTTTTTTAAAAATGAAAAAAAATAAATGGATGGATGGATGTTGGTACAAACCTGGCTACTTTCATTATTCCTGTCATTCTCTAAACTCTGTATCTTTTTTTCAGCTGCCTCAAGCTCCTTGCTAAGCTTCTCCAGCTCCAGTTTACCTTCAGAACTTGCCATCTGAAGAGCATCTAGTTCCAAGAGCTTTGTTTCAGTGCCTTTGATCTTTGCTTTAAGATCATTAATCTCCTTGGCTTGTTCTGTGCACTTGGCCTGGAGCCCCTCTAGCGTCTTTACCTTTATCTCGGCCTCCTGTAACTTGTTCAGAGTGTCTTCCATTTCCACCAAATGCTGGTCTTCAGCACTTTCTAATTTGGTGTTCAAGGCCTCCAAGCTTCTCTCCTTGTCCTCTGTGACTTCCAGCAGCTTCTCTTTCAGAGTTTCAACCTCCTTCAGGAGATGCAGCCTCTCGTTTTCTTGCTTTAGTTTCAGGTTGGATGTTTCGCGCTGATGCTCCATTCTCATCTTCTCAATCTGGGTCTTGAGCTCTGCAAATTCAGCTGTCTGAGCCCCAACGCCTTTGCTGAAAGAGGTCTTCAGCTCTTCCATTGATTGATGATGTGAAGCAATGGCAGACTCCAGCTTGGATTTCCATAACTCAATCACATCTGAATTCTCCTTGTGGGCAGCATCCAGCTTCATTTTCAGGGACTCGTTCTCTTTCAACATCTTTTCATTGGATGCCAACAAGGTTTTAATTTCCTTATGGCATGACTCTTCACTGATTCCAACCTTCTCTTTCAGTGACTTCACCTCATCCTGATGCTCCTTGCTTAGCAGTGCCATCTTCTCTTGCAGTGTGCTGATTTCTTGCAGCAGTGAGAGAGAAGTGTCCACGTTGCTGACTGGCTTACTGGACTCTAATCTTGCTCGTAACTCAGTTACTTCTTTCTGCCGCAGTACTAGATCTCTTTCCAGTTCCATTATCCTAGATTTTTCTGATACAGTGGCCACCTAGCATCAGAAGCATTAAAAAACAACAAAAAGAGGGCAGAAATGGTTAAAACAGTGGATTTCATTTAAGAGTGGAGAGGTTTGCTGGTCACTTCCTCAGGACAGTAACTTGGCTTTTCTAGCACTTCCAAGGAGGGTTTCTGGAAGGTTAACTAAATCTTGGCAATCTATTTTAAATTTCCACCTTTGGTGATATTGCAAATTGAAGTCAAGGAATGATAAATTAAAAGCTACTGAACATGTGCCTATAACAGCTTCATGACCATCATTTAGTTGTTCTTTTTAAAAAGTATTTGCCTCCAAAAGCACATAGTTCTCAGGTATATTCAAAATTACACTTTAGCTCCAACTGATCTGTAGGTTATCTGACTGAAGTTAGTGATAATACAAAACGGGTTAAGTCAAAAGCTTAGAACGGCAGCACATTTTACTTAAGCACAAGGCAGATCTAGCTCTGGCTGGAGCTGGAGGCAGAATGGGGTCATGGCCCTTTCAACCGTACTAAAATGGGCCTTAGACTAACATTTCCTTTACATTTTTAGGATTATACTAAAAACGCATACAGTGGAACCTTGAGTTGCGGACGTAATCCGTCCCAGAGGCACGTCCACAACTTGAAGCGTTCGCATCTAGAAGTGCCATGTCTGCGCACATGAGTGGCATGATTTAGCGCTTCTGCACATGCGCGAGCAGCAAAACCAGGAAGTAACCGTTCCGGTACTTCTGGGTTGCCATGGGATGCAACTTGAAAAGACGTAACCTGAAGCGGAAGCAACATGAGGTATGACTGTATGTGCTGGATAGGACTGATTAAGTGTTCTAGTCCAAATCATCCTGGATGGTGAAGAAGGATGTAAAGCATCTAGAATAAATGAAAACAAGCTTTTCATAAAATCCTGGCTGTGGTAGACAGACAAGAGTTTCCCTTCCCAGTCCTATAAACTAAGCTACCTCCATCCAAACCCAAGCTCACTCTAAACTTCGCCAAGTCTTTCCTCCCCCCCCCCCCCCGCTCTCCCCATGAGACTCTGAACAAGCGTCATGTGCTAATATTTGGACACTGGCACATTTCCGACTGGGATGAAAATGATCCATTTGGTTAAGAGTCTTATTCAGATGCAAAAGAAAGATGATTTGATAAGCTGCAAGTAGGTTTTGGAGCAGGACGCAGCAAGTTGACATGCCTGAAGTTAAGAATCAGGTTTTGACCTCCAGAAGTGAGATGTCTAACTGACAGAGGCTCAAAGTTAAAGGAATGCTTCAGGTTCTAGCCACAAACTATTCCATTTCAAAGCAAAATATTCAAATAAAAGTTGTGTTATGTCTGCTAAAAAGTACAAAACAGAAGTTCAGGGCACAGCTACAAATATTTTCAAACTCTGACTGTCTGAAGTGATCCAGATTCAGATGAAGCACCAAGGGTGTAGGGGGAAAGTTTGCCTCATCTAACTTTACTGTCTTCAGCAGAGCTCTTACTGGAAACAGCTTAAGGAGTGGGGCTGCTGCTTCTAACCAAGACAAATGGCAGCGTGTGTAGAAATGCATAACGATACAACTCCATCCCCTCAGGTTCTTCACAAAAGGTCACGTTTCCGTACAAGCCCCACAAGTAACCAAAGCGGCACTGAGCTATCCAAGAACTTTTAAAGCCCTTTCCTTACAACATCAATCACTGCAGGAAGAATCACCACTAAACTGAACCAAAACATCAAAATTAGTCTTCACAACAAACTATTTTATCATCAGCTGAGGAACGACTGTGTAGAATTGCAAGGTCTTCACTCACTGTGGATGTGCTTTTGGATGTGTTATTCTCTACTCTTTCATTTGAAAGTATCTTACCTGGATTTTGTTACAGTAAGAAAGCCATTTTAAGAAATTAATTGTATGTTTAATTGTACCCAACACCACTGTACTCTTAACAGTGTAATGGCAGTAGAAGACAGGGTGACATATCCGATCTTCTCCCCAGACATCTTATTCCCATTCAGCTTCAGCCTCAGGAACCTTCCCCATCACGAAAAAACCCAAAACCAAAATCAGGTCTTGTTCATTTAAAACAGTGAAGTTCATTACCCTAGTGTCTTCTAACTCCCTCTGGAGTTTCTCAGCTTTGGTCTTTTCAAAGAGCAGGCTCTGTTCAAGCTCCTTAATGCGCGCATGCTCCAGTTTGGTCTGCGTCTGTTAGTAAAAAGGGAAAGGAAGAGAACACAACAGTGCCACCATCACATGCCAGCACAAGAGGAAAGAGGAGCTACATGCAGGAAGGGCCACCAGTTGTCTTCTACCAGTGATGAGCAGCAAAAGAGGCACGTGGGTAACAAAACCAAAAAAGAAAAAACAAACAAGGTGATGTTGCAGGTGAGAAAGACCGACTTGAAAGTGTGTGACGACAAATGGCTGATATGTTGAGAGAAAAGATGTGCACACAGAGAGACAAAGGAGCATGAAGAAGAAGAAGAAGAAGAAGAAGAAGAAGAAGAAAAAGAAGAAGAAATGGCAAGGTAAAGTCATGCAGCCAAAGTTATTTATCAGTGTGACAATTATCAGCACAAATTAGAATAGTTAATGCTTTGTAAGATTCAAATACCTGAGGGCAAAGACTTGTTCTGTGCTGTTCCAGAGGGCAGGACTAGATCCACTAAATTATTGGAGAAGAGATTTTGGCTGGACTTCTAAACAGCAGGAGTAGTTGGGCAATGGAACTAATGAACTATGTGGGGTTCTCCCTCGCTGGACCTCTTCAAGACAAGGCTAGGCAGCCATCTGCTGGGGATGCTTTCGCTCTGGATTTCCTACATCAAGCAGGGGACTTGATGGCCCTTCAACTCTCTGAAGCCCTACAACTCTCTGAAGGCCTCCTTCACCACTGCAAGACTGCTGGTGCTCACTGTGAAATGTTGACTGGCTTTAAAAAATAAATAAAGGCTTGTGGTAGCAGGCAAAATATCCACTCACTTTCTGCTTATGGACAAGTCTGAATGCATCCCTAGAGACTTACAAGCTTTTCTGCTCAAGGTCTTGCTGTACTTAATAGTTTCTACTATTAAGAGAAGAGTAGAAGATTAGAGATTCACTTGTCACCCAAAACGCAGAAATTGTATGAATTGGCATTAAGTTCCAGATTTATCTAAGTGTGTGGGGGGGGGGGTGACTAAAGGTAACTTGTATTCCTTCCAAAGATTGATCTAGGGTTTCTCGGGGCATCTTATTAGTGAATTACCACAGGATGCCCACCAAAAAGAACTGCTACAAAATTGATCAGAAGTGGTAAAAGGTAGGGCCCCCTTCCCCAAGGCAGAGAGCTGGAAATTGCTTCAAACCAAAAAGTGATGCAGGAGGATTTGGGGATTTTGTGATGTGAAGAGACACAATTGCCTTGAACAGGTATCATGTGACATGCCTATGAATCCTGACCATAAACAGGTGCGGCCATCTGTGGAAGATCAAAACATTCACACTGACACTATAAGTCCCAGGTTCCCTCCAGGAAGGCCTTGCAACCCCCACATGCCTTCTCCTTTCCTTCTGGGCCCAGAGAGACACATGGGAGTGCACAGTGGCAGCAGCCATGAGCAGGAGGAGGCAGGCTCATTTGGGGAGGGGAGCACTACACGGCACCTTGTCCAAGGGCCCCTCCAAACCTGGAACCAGCACCAGCGAGGGGTGATGTACTAGGGCATCAATAACCATCCTTGAAGTGGACTGCAAGGAAAACCTGGTTGCTGGGTCAAAACAAGTACCAAACTCCTTGTTGAACATTGAGAAGTTATTTTTGCCTATAGAAGCCATTTTCTGCTCACCTCTTTTGCTGCAAGGTGGACAAATGAATGGCTGGACAGCATCCTTAAGAAGCCCTGAAGCCTTCAGTTGCTGACATTTAACTCAGAATACTTGTAAGCAATATCTGCTTTTAGTACAGGCACATAAGAGAGCTCTCCAAGGAAGCCCTGCATTATATATAGATGACAAAAGTATTTAGTAGTTATTTACCTCATGACTAGCATGCCAGGTAGAGGAGTCACCTCCAGAATTAATTACTGGGTGTGAATCTGGAAGGTCAGGTTGGATTTTGCCCTCCCTGAAGGCCTGGCAGGCTTAGCCAGATCCAAGAGAAGCTGCTTGTTCAAAGGTGCCTTTGCTGTGAGCACCTAAGGCCAGTCCTGAACATGCAGCTAATGATGTAGGGATTGGGGGACAGGTCCCAAGGGGGGCTAAGGGGGTGTTGTGCTGTTGAAGGCACAGCTGGGTGAGACAAAAGGGGGCCATTCCCAGTGGCTGCACCCAGATTATGGAACAGCAGGTCGGTCCCCTCCTGTTCTTCACCACTTACCAAATGCCATTTTTCTTAAACAGGCTTTTTTGTTGATGAGGCAGACAATGTTTCTTTGGTTTTTCAACAGCTGACACTGTCCCTTTTTTGTAATTATTTTATGAAACAGCAGTATTTTATTTTATAAGCTGCCCTGAGTGGTATTTTTACACCAGAAGCGCAAGGTATAAATGTTTCAAATAAATTGATTTGAAGAGCTCAATTAATTAATAGAGAACTTGTTTTTTATGTGTAAAAAACAAATGAGGAATGGCTAACAATGAGGTATGGCTAACTTTTTACCACTTGCAGCACAGAATATTTCAACCAACGGAAGTTAGAAAGTGAGTAAAACATGGTGTTGGCGGAGCATCTCTGAAAAATTTCACCGGAGAGCAGCCATAGCTGAGTACAAGATACATTTGCGGTGATGGGACAATAACCAGCAGCCATGATAACCAGCAGCCACCATCTCTAGTATACCAACTGGAAAAGATCAGTCAGTCTCAACCCATTCCAAGTATACCCAAAAAATTGGATGAGACGTATTTCTTTTTATTACCTGCCATTTAAATAGCACTTTTCTACAGCTGTGTATAACTAATGAAGAAGCCACATATCATTAAAATCAATTAATTTAAACAATATTACAACCAGTAACACTAAAGAGGAGGTAGAAACAGAACAATTAAGGCAAGTTTTTTAAAATTCTAAATGCCTACTAAAATAAATACTTCTTAACAGCTCACTTAAAGTAGGGGTGGCTGACCCATGATTCTCCAGAGGTTGCTGAGCTATAACTCCCACTGTTGGTGGGGCTTGGACTCCAACAACATATGGAGGGCCACAGATTACTCAACCCTGATCTAAAGGCAGGAAAGGAAATAAAGTGGCTGACTTGAGCTCTCCAAAGAGAATTCCATAACTGCGGTGCCACTGCTGATAATGCCCTGTGCTTAGTATGTGCCAATGGTATGGCCCACGGAGGGGACCCAAAGAGTGCCTCAGAAGCTGCTTAAGGACTCAGGCAAGTTCGTATGGGCAAACACAGCCCTTCAGGTAACCTGGTCCGGGATCCTTCCTTCAACAGTGTCCCCTTGAAAAAGATGGTCCTCTCGATAGGACCATCCCTGGACTAGATGTAAATCATTGCAGTGTCTGACTCTTCAGTTTCCCAAATAAAAAAAGGAGCAAGAAAAACGGGATCTAAACGAGTCACTGGATCAGTCCCTGTTCTCCTTCATACGCATACTGCTGAGCTTGTAAGGCAACCCTGCAGACAGGCACAAAAGCACCCTGGGAAAATCAAATTCTTCCATGGTAAAAATCCAAAAATTAGTTACCAAGAAGAACTGTTAAGAAGAAATTACCTTGTTCTACTGGGGTTTTGGGTGGGGTGGGGTGGGGTGGGGTGGGGATTTGGTCCCATGTATGGCATTCTCTTCTAAATTCTGTTTTAAAATTGCCTGTAGGCAAATGATAGCTGTACAATGTTTTTATTTTACTCACGAAAATGTGAGATTATGCTGAATTATGCTTTCCGCCAAGGGATGTTTCTCAAGACAGCTAATTTTTTGAGTGTTGTTTTCAGTTTTACATCAATGGCTCCCATTTCTTGATATCTGATACAAATCAGAAAGAGGCAGGGATGAAATCTCTAGGAGAAAAGCAGCTGCCCTTGTATCTTACTTGTTGCAAGTAATATGGACATACACAAAACTGGGAGTATGGAAGAAAATAATTTTAAAAAATACACTCTAGTTTTGAAGTGTGAGGCCTGCATCTCTGCAGTTACAAAAAATATCTCACCCACTATTTTGGGCTCTCAGTATAAAATCTATAACTTTATTTCTGCATAAAAACTCCCAGAGGGGCAGTTGCATTGGTCGGTTGCAGGGGAAAAAATCAGTGTCCTTTAGCACCTTAAAAACTTAACTAATTTATTTTGGAATAAGGTTTCATCACGCAAAGTGGACTCCAGGACTCTTTCTTCTTTCTGCGTAGAGTTGACAAGCTTTTTACTAGCTGTTGCCTTGTGCTTCTCATAGCAGCTTGGCGTTCAGACATTGTAAGTCAACAAGGCAGTTTTTCCTTTCAATACCATGAAAACCTTCATACCCTAAATGTATACAATTATGGTGTCGTAAATGCAAAGGAGCATCAGACAACTAGGAAAAATATTTCTGCTCTAGCACCTTTCTACAGGTACAAACTGGAATAAATGGGGTGGTGATCATTCCAAATCACCTGTCCTGGGAGGCTGAGAACCCTATAAGATGTGGCATCAACCTTTTAGCAAACGCTCAGATAAAAAGCCAACAGCTAGCATTTCAGCAAGCTTCCCTGAAAAACAAAGACGCCTATGCGGCAAGATGCCTGCTACCATACATTAAAAGTGAAAGGAGGCAACCAGCATATCAGAGCATGAGGAAAGCACAAAGTATCCAAAAAAAGAAAAGGAGGAAAGGGACAGATTGCATGCAGATTTATGTGAACACACTATGGCCTGATTTTGAAGAACAAAAGAGACCAAGTTTGCTACACTTAGCTCTGTGCAAATGGAACATGGAAGAACGCACAGCTGAAAAGCTTCATATTTCTATTTTGTTTTGGTTGCGTCCCTGGGGATCTTAGAAAAGCCACTAACTTTTTTCCTTTTGCAACAAGCAAAACAAGTCAAGGAGGGAAGAGAATCTTCCATGTAATGAAGTGAAACTATTTCTCTAAAACATTTAAAACTGAACAGGTGGGAGATATGCTAAATGAAGGTTAATTTTTTTATCTTCTCCTTTTTGCCTTTCTCTCTTCTCATGGAACATGGGAGTCTCATCTCCTGAACTGCCATCCACTGAACATATGTCAGAGCTCCTAGGCTGGCCAACAGAATTTTGGTAGAGGCTGAGCGTTCTGCTGGTTTTAAACAGAACCCAGGATTAACTGCCTACAAAAAAAAGATCACAAGGCTTTAGAATTAAGGGCATTGTGTGAAGCTTGAGGACTGGGTATAAAACACAAACCAAATCTATGAATATAGCATTATTTTTTAACAAGAATTACACAAGATCCTACATTTAGAATGCTGCCGTGGTTCTCACAACTACATGCACACAAACAGGAAAGCTTAGGCCCCAACAGCAGATTATTTCATTAGTGGTTTAAATACATCATCATCAAAAAGAAGTTTTACTGGCAAACTGTCTGTGTTAAAATGGGTTGGGAACTGTCTGTGTTAAAATGGGTTGGGGGGAATATCTCCACACATTCAGATGTCCTCTTACATTCTCAGGATCTTCAGAAATCTGCCTCTTTTGCTATCAGCAAAATTAAAACAAAGAGAATTCATGGGAATGCTTAACACTACAGTTTAAATACAGTGAAAAAAGTTGGTACATTCAGACTCTTCAAACTGGGATGGATTTATAGAATTGCACCTTTTTCTCTCTGAAATGATTTTCCTCTTCTCCCAGTGACCCCATAATACAAGAATTACCTGAAATTGAGGGACTGTCCACAAGCACACCCACCCATGGAAACTGTTGGATACGGAAGTTCCACAGGTTGCCAAAGGCTGTTGTAGGGGTGTGTGTGCCTGCGTGCAAATGTGTACACATGCACCGGGGGGGGGGGGGCTAGGTTCACAGTGTGATCTTTTCTTAGAACTTATACATAAACAGGAATTGTATGCTATGTCCAGAATACAAAGTGGGCATGTAGCCGAAGTGTTTTCCAGCAAAACTGATTTCTAAGATTTTTCCAAGGTCAACTTCATATAACACTGTACTTAAAACTTCTCACTGTGGTGATGATGGGGAGGGAACAGCCACTTTTCAATGGGAGAAAGTTAATACATTTCCACCCTTTATTAACCTAACTCCAGAAAAAGTAAGGACGGGTAGAAGTTATTGAAATAAATAATAAAATTATTGGGGGGGGGGTTGTATATACTGATAACACAAAAAGGACACAAGACCATAGACTGAAAAGAGTAAATGAGTGTTCCATGAATTCTAGATAAAGTGTATGAAAGACTAATGTAAAAGTTGAACTAAAGAAGATTTGAAATGGACATCTCAATACAAGGCTAGCATTTCCAGATTGAAACTACTTGCGGCTCTGCAAGTCAGTTTTGAATTTTGCATTGCACATATTACAGGGGAAAAGGCAGCGACTAAACATTCTGTTTTTTTCAGACTAAGCAAGAACATGTTAAAGAAGCTTCAAGATAGCCAACGTTATAAATTAAGAGCCAAAACAGAAATGTAGGCACGGAGGTTTTCTGTTTAAGCCCAACATGCAAATCAACGTGCCTACAGATTTTGGTAAAATGTGTGTATTGGCAATGAAGCAAGAAGATGCTCAGCATCCACATTTTATCCAATACTTGAATAGAACATAGTCTAAGAAACTAAAGCCATTGTCTAGAAGTGCAGAGTGATATCTACTATAAATGATGGACTGGGCTATTTACTGGCGCCTTAATGTACATACCAAAATATACCAACTTCAGCATTCATTTCAGTAAGGATATAGCTATACACTGCAACTTTTAAAAACTTTAGCATTGGATTTTTAGTTTGCAATTGTAATAAATATTTTGGAGTGGTGCCTGCAAAATATATAAATGATGGAACTAAAAACATATGGATGAAACTAAGTTACTTGTTCAGATGCAGGATGAAGAATTAGGGGGAAAAACCCATCAGTACTCCTACAAGCTACACAACTTTAGAATATATTCCAGTAACGAATATGACAGTATCTCTATTTGTCTTGTGTATTTCTGGACTGTCAACCACAGAGCATAAAATCCTGTAATTTTCATCTGTTTATAATCTGCAGTAGTAGTAGCTAGAATAATCCTAACCCTTTGTAATCAGCTTTGCAGAGCTGGAGGCATTTTACCTCTAAATCGCCTTTTGTAATGGATTCCTCTTCTACACGGAACTGGAGGTCTTCAACCTTCCTGCAAGGAAGAAGAGAAGGAAAAAGATCTGCTCACTTTTTTGAGGGGGAGGTAATAAAGCATCACAGCTACTTTATTTTACTTATTCAAATTTATATACCATGTAATAAAATAGCTCTAGGTGGTCAACATAAAGTATACAACTATCAAATTTTTTAAAAACTATCAAAAGAAACTAAGTAAAAAAAGAATAAAACTATATAGCATAGATTAAAACTGAGCACTACACAAAAGAAAGAAGTCTAAGAATTAGAGCTACCGAGGGGGAGGGGCACAATCCAAAGAGTAGGTGCCACCACTGAGAAAGTCACTTCTGCATTGTCATTACCAAGTGACAGTCTCCTGGCCATGGAAAGGTACAGACTAGCAGTACTATAAAAGTAGAAGGAGGCAACGGATCCCTGCTCCCACTATGGAAAACAAAGGCAGTTCCAGCTGGGGCATGCAGACAGCAGACAGCATCCATTACTTCTGCAGCCTCAGGGGGACATCTGATGTCAGGTGACATCAGAGGGCCAATCCTCTTCCACGGTCTCATAACACCAAGCCTTATGAGGAATGTTTGAAGGAGCTGGGTATGTTTGGCCTGGAAAAGAGGAGACTAGGAGGAGATATGATAGCTATCTTCAAGTATCTTAAGGGCTGTCACATGTAAGATGGAGCAAGCTTGTTTTCTCCTGCTTTGGGAGGTAGGACTCGAACCCATGGCTTCAAGTTACAAGAAAGGAGATTCCAACTAAACATTTGGAAAAACATTCTGACGGTAAGAGTTGATTGACAATGGAACAGTCTCCCTCGGGAGGGTGCAGGCTCTCTGTCCTTGGAGGTTTTTAAGCAGAGGCTGGCTGGCCATCTGTCATGGGTGCTTTAGTTGAGATTCCTGCATTTTAGGGGGTTGGACTAGATGATTCTATGAACAGTCAATGCCCTCTTCAAACACAGGTTGTTGCTGAAGGAGAACATCTAGGACCTCCTCTTGACCACTTGGATGCCAGGTGTCCACATAACTGCTCAAAGGACGTGCCTGAGACCATGCTATTTTTAAAAGGTGTGTCAGTTCTTTCAACTGTTCTAGATATAATTCTTCCCTTGGTATATGTTACATCCTCCAAAACAGGCCATTGAGGCAAACAAGTGGATTGTATTACACAGCTGGTCTATACACAGCACATCTTTGTTGTTACACCTCTGGAAATTTATACAACTCAAAGCCATATAGAGAAATGTTTATCTATGTCTTTGGCAATCCCTGGAAGCATGTGGGAGTTCACAGGGAAAATATATCTTCTTTACCTTAACCACAGTGAAATTCATAGCCAACACATTTCCAGAGGAAAGGAGCAGTTCCGATGAGAACATTGCTGCAGCCTCAACAAAGGGTGAAGTGGGTGAAAAGAGGTAAGCTGCTGCTGACTGGCGGAGACCGCATTTTGGGTGCCATTATGAGCAGAGATTGGGACGCAGGTGGTGCTGTGGGTTAAACCACAGAGCCTAGGACTTGCCGATCAGAAGGTTGGCGGTTTGAATCCCCGCGACGGGGTGAGCTCCCGTTGCTCGGTCCCTGCTCCCGCCAACCTAGCAGTTCGAAAGCACGTCAAAGTGCAAGTAGATCAATAGGTGCCGCTCCGGCGGGAAGGTAAACGGTGTTTCTGTGCGCTGCTCTGGTTCGCCAGAAGCGGCTTAGTCCTGCTGGCCACATGACCCAGAAACTGTACGCCAGCTCCCTTGGCCAATAAAGCGAGATGAGTGCCGCAACCCCAGAGTCGGCCACGACTGGACCTAATGGTCAGGGGTCCCTTTGCCTTTATGAGCAGAGATTAGTCACATGGAGAACTGACAACCTACTGGAATGGGTGTGTTCTGTCTCCACTTTTGGATGCATTATGCCTCTGAATACCAACTGCTGGGAATCAGAAGTGGGGGGGGGGTGCTATTGTTCTTATGTCCTCCTTGTGGGCTTCCCAAAGGCAACTGTATGGCCAGTGTGAGAGCAGAATGCTAGAATGGATGGCCCCCTAGACTGTTATGTTAACCCACCGGGAAGTTTTCTTGTGGAACCATCATGGAAACAAGCAAAGGCCATGCAAAAACACTAACAATCAACTCATTCATTTCAAACTGTCTTTCACAGGAGTTCACAGTAGATTGTTCTCTACATTAATTAGCCATATGAACTTCTTGCGCTGGGCACCAAAATACCTCCCACAGCTTCCCACAGGAAAGCCCTTGCACGTGATGAAAATCCTATTTACTACATTGTGTGTGAGCATTGCATGACATTTCTCTGAAGTTACTCAAAATTCTACAGTAAACACAAGGTGTGAACAAGACCCATAGCAGGAGCAGAATTCTAGAGGTTTCATAGAATCATAGAGTTGGAAGGGACCCAAGGGTCATATAGTCCAGGAATCTCAGCTAGTTTGTCAGTGGGATGCAGAGAGACTCAATTTCAAATCTGCACTTATCAGCAGTTTCTGATGACTCCATAGTTTTTCTGCTTCTGAGGCTGCTCAGTTACAAGTTACAAGGGTACGTGGAAGTGGAGGAAATACTAGACGTCCGAAGCCCTGAGTATTTCTTGAGCTGCAAAATGCCAGTTCAGTGAATGTGTACCAGCCAAGTACACTGGTACTATTAGGTTGCCTGGCAACTTGCTCAAGGCCAACCAGGGACAAAGTTAAAGCAGTCACTGAACTGGAATTTCCATGACTTGCAATAGTTTATGCCTTACTGCTGTACAATATAAATATAAAGCAGTAAGTCTGCTCAAAAACTTTCTGACGAGTATTAGTACATTTACAAAACTGTTTTCAGATGCAAAATTACCTCCCACCTTTATCTGGTTCATCTCTACAACCCTGCAAAGTTAGCTATGCTAATATTCCCAGTTTTTACAGAAATGAGGAACAGAGATTAGACAACATATTCCCTCCTCCCAAGGAAGACAGACAAGAGATTTCTAAAGAAATAATCATCCTAACCTAACTGCAATTCCCAAGATGATTTGAGGAAGGCCTTTACAGCTAAAAGTGGAATAAAACTGATTTGAGCCTGTAGTACAGATACAGAGAGGGGAAATTTCTGGAGGTTACACACTAAATCAACAGCAAAGATGGAAAAGGAACCTAGCCAGCCTCGTTTCTTCTCTTCTTCCTCACCAGGACCACAATCTTTTTGTTCTCCATCAGCATCACCATCAAGCACTTATAAGGATGATTTACTCAATGCCACACAATGAGTACCAAGAATTATAATTTGTTCTAAAATGTCAAAATACATCTTTCTGCATATGTTCAAATTACAAATTTAGCATACCTTCTTTCTTCCTCCAGTTGGTTAAGCAGTTCCACCTTTTCTCTGTCAGCAGCTTCAACCAAAGCCCTCAACTGGTCCATCTTAGCCTCCATTTCCAGTATTCGCTGATGAACAAAGATGCATATTAGACAAGCCACACATTTACTTAAAATCAGTATATGTGGTTTAACGCCTTAAATTTGCCTGCATCAAGAAAGTAACAACATGCCTTATCAAAATTGAGCTAATGCAGAATTAATGTGTTTATCCTGGCCAGTGCAGAAAGTGTTTGGGGTTGGATGGTTCGGGTCATTTTTTTCCATGTTAATGAAGGAGTCTCTTTAACAGACCCAAGCAAAACTTCTCTCTCAGTTTTTGGCAGAGTCTTTTTACTTATCCATCCTCTTGCACTAGGAAACAGAACAATCCACATTTCAATGGGTAAAGGGCCTACCTGATCATGGCCATCTCGGGCCAATGCCAGCTGCTGCTCTACTTCCCCAACATGGCTGGTGGCCTTAGCAACCTCTGCTCTCTCCAGGTCCCTCTCAGCCAGGAGCTGCTCAATGTGCTGCTGTTTCTCTTTCAGTGCTTCCTGCAGAGCAGTGGTGCCTGAAATCTTCCTTGCATATCGTGAAGATGTTTCTGTCAACTTCAAGGATAAGACATGCATCTTTAAGAGCCTAGCTACCACATTAAAAAGCATTAAAAGCACACTAACTCAGCATACAGAGTCAATCTATCATTTCTTCTTATATACATAAAAATGTAAGACTGTCATCATGCAGCCCCAATTGGAGGATTTGTAGTGCTTCACCACAATCTTAAATGTGGAAGAGGAGGGGAGCAAAAGAAAAGGCATGTTTTAGAATGTCAGTTTTAAACAATAGCAGAGGTTTGTATAAAACAGGAATGGAGAGAGACAGAGCAGCTGTGAGGATATGGGGCTTGAGTGAGTAAAGGTAAGTGAGGTGGGGGCAGGTGGGACTGGCAAGCAACGCAAGGAGGGGCACCAGCCTCTATAAGCAGCATGAGTATGCATACGTTTACAGGCAGATCTTCCATCATGGGGCAAAAACAGGCAATGGGGAGGTGAAGTGAGGGATAGGAGAACCACCCTTAGATTATAAACAGTTCACAAGACCCAACCCATGTGTATGTTTGTCATTCAAGACCACCACAGTACAAACGGACTGATTTGGTCTGAAGTGAGAGGGTAGATAGCACATTCTGCAATGGGTACCACTTTAGTCCAAAGAAGTGGACAGCTTAATTAGCAGTCCTAAGTGCATGCCTATACAGGAAGCTTCCCTGGCTTTTGGTATGTGCTTTGTTTGATAGATTACCAACAGCAAGAGCAGCAAAGAAGTCTGCATTGGAGCAGCGGCCGTGGGGCCAACATCACTGCCTCTCTTTGTCCAATCAGCACATGATTTCCATCACAGAGGGCCTTCTTGGTAGTGGCATCGACCCTGTGGAACGCCCTTCCATCAGATGTTAAGGAGATGAGTAATTATGTAACTTTTAGGAAACACCAGAAGGCAGCCATGTATAGGGAAGCTTTTTAAGGTTCAATGTTTTATTATGTTTTTATATATGTTGGAAGCCGTCCAGAGTGCCTGGGTCAACCCAATCAAATGGACGGGGTTCAAATAAATTATCATCATCAACATCAATGCTGTGTGGACGTGGTGGGTGTGGCATGTTGGAAAGAGAAACAATCAAGCTTGAGTTTGCATAGATGGCTTCTGACCACTGGGACGTTGCTGCATCAAACAAGTATATCTAGAACACAGAGAAAATTGAGAGCTGAAGCTCTCTTGTGACTACTTTTTTAGGGGTACGCCATTTCTCAGAAGAGTCTTAGTCTGTTGCAGAAGAAATGACAAGTTTTGCTACACCCTGAACATCAACAATTTTATTAAATCAAAAGCTTCTGTGAACCAAAGTCCACTTTACCAGATGCATGAAGTGTTAACAGGTATAGCATATAGTTTTGGGGGTGGGTGGGGCTGAAAACAAAGTATGGAAAAATATATATATCATACAGCCAAACTCTTCAGAGGGGCAGGACGGGCTGTGACTGACGGCTACCTGCATGCAGTGTTTTCTTGGCACGTAATGTGGGAAATGGCCCTTAGTAACTGTCCCAGATTCATGTTCTGTGTAAACATAACATAGTATGAATGTGCTGTGGTGGCCTTGGGATGGAGGCTGACGGAGTGGAGAGATGTGACACTGGCACCAGTCTTCTGCTAGTGATGTCATAACAGCCGCACAAGGCGGCCAGGCATGCCGTTGGCACCCAGTGGAACCAGCTCTACAAAACTGCTATAGCTCCATGCTGGCCCTTCAAGGGTCATTCACACCAGTAGCAGATCTGGGACAGGGTGTGCCTACTCCGTGGAACCAGACAGTGGGGGGAGGAAGATACCTGGCCGCCAGCTCACCAGCTTCAGTGAGGTATACCTTATAGGGAAATTTTTGCCTGAGAAAGCTAGTATTTACTTTCCTGTTCAGTTTTTCATTTTAGTAGCTCAAGAAAGGAAGAAACATACCTGTGCAGCTAGACTCTTAATGCAGCAAGAGGAAGGTAGGAAGCAGAGGGTTCAAAGAGAAACAAAGGGCTGGCCTCAACCTAAGATGCGAGCCTCAAGAGCAGATTAGCTTGTTAAGCTGCTAAGCATTCTTTGGCCTGGCTGCTGGCTAAATATAAAGAGTGTCCTCCTGTTAAGCCAAAGAATTCTCTCACTTATTCAAGTCAACCTAGGATCACATGCAGCAAAAAGCAGTTTGCCAATGCCTTGTGGAAAAAAATATTATTGGGTCCCACTTCTGGGTAGAAAATATGCATCACCAGTTCTTGCTGTCTTTATTGAAGAATCTACCCTACCAAAATTGGAAGGAATCTTAAATGGACTAATGAATAGAATTTTTGGGAGTGCCATTTTTAAGATCCTGGTGGAAATTGGAATTAACCTGCTCAAATTGACTCAGTAGGCTCTGTGATTAGTTAACAGTTGCCCCTTGCTCAGAAGACACTGCAAAGAGGGATTCCATCACCACAAATCCCAGCAGATAGTGAATCAGAGAAGCAAGGAATTATTTATGATTAGGCAGCACTTACCCTTTTATTAAAAACTCACATTGTTTGTCACATTCACTTTGCCGAATGGCTAAATGCTAGTTCTATTAACAATTCTACCCATCTTATTAACCGAAATATATTGGTTCTAATGGTTTTTTAAAAACCATATGTTGTCAATGCCATCTGTTCTAATAGGTGGCATGGAATAGTGCATGGAATAACAAACTGCAATAGATCATTGTTACAAAATGGTCATTTGAATGGTAATATGAAACAAAAACAAAACTTTCTGTGATGTTTGGCTTAATTTTAATCCATCAGTATAAACTAATTGGCAGAGCTGCAAATTTCCATTTGCTGCAGGTGACCAAAGATTAGAATATTAAAAGTTAGATATTAAGGTTAAGCATTTTATCTACAGAATATAAGATTTTAAGAAAATACAAACTCTGCACTTTTCTTGTGTCCAAATCTTATAACATGGTTTAGAAACTAAAGAAAGAGGCTTCAGCCCACAAAAATACTTCTGACTTGAATACTCAGCAACTGGGAAGTTATATATAACCATGATTACTGTAACAAAGAGGAGGAAAAAACTGTTTTCAAAACAGTGTTGAAAATAAGTGTGTAGAAATACAAAAAAGAAAAAGACACCATTCTCTCTCTCTCTCACACACACACACACACATATACACACCAATAATTTCTCTTTAAACTAAGGAGAGCCAGAACTGAAAAAAGGAATGAAGCTATGGTACCATTTTAACAGTGCAGCCCCATTTTGCATCTGAGTCCAGTTGTCCAAAAGGACTTAACTGGCTAATAAGTGCATTTAAGACTGAAGCCTAGGTCTGTTACTTGGAAGTAAGCCCTACTGGCTCCAGCTTTCCACCCTGTTTTACCACAAAATGCATTCCAGGGGAAGTTATGGTGTAGATCCCAGGCAGGTTATTCAGAAACCCATTTGTTTCATTATTAAAGCATATGCCTCTTTCTTATTTTAAGTAGCAACTGTTAGTTTGAGTTAAACCTTAAGTCTACGAGCTTAAAAATAATCTAACTTTTCTATTCTCCAGGGCTAGCTAAGATTCTTTTCATGCATGCTTTAAGCGAAGACAAAACAGAAGAAAATGGACCATGGAAAATGGGCTGTGTCTTTCCCAAGACGCCAAGCACAGGCCACATGCAATGCCAATCTCTGTAAAGCATGCAGTCAGAAAGTAAGCTTACTAGTCCTGTACGGCTTGGCTTGCTGCTTACTGATGAGGCCACAGAGCTCAGTGAGCTGACAGAAGAGGCACTTGGGCTGCGTTTCAAGCTGGAGGGCATTGGGATGGCTTTCCTGACTGCTGCCTTGGCTTTTGCTGGTGTAGTTGATGGGAAGCCAATCTTGGTAACTTTATGGACAGGAGCAAACAAACCATATTTGGGCTGGCACTGGAAGTACCTGTGGGGAGAACACCATTAATGAAAGCCATACTCCACAGACAAACATAATTGCTAATGTATAGTTCTATTCAAGTATGTAAAAATATGTTGTGCATGCAAACATTCGCAAAGACAGACACATGTCAGCACTAGTCATAAATACCTTGGGTCAGAAGCAATTCAGTGAGATGCTTACATGTTAAATTGCCATACAGTCAATAGGACGACAGCAGTATATGAAGAAATGCAATTGCTCTGTTATGGCTTGGAGAGACTATTTTTTTAATTCAGCAGATTTTATATATATATTCTGTTTTAACTCATTTTAGGCTGTTGTTTTTTTAAAAAGGTTTTAAATGATTGTACCCCTCCTTATGCTGGTCTACGATAGTAATAAAGTGTTGTTGTTGTTGTAATAGGTCCTCCTTGTCTACATAAGACTGACTCCGCGTTGCACGACTTAGGGGGAGAGCTTGAAAATTAGCATCACCTTGATGTTCACAATTCAGCATTTCCAGAAATGTTTAGTGAACAGTTTGCACTCTCCTTCCTTCACTTTTCATAACCTCTCATACACTTCTATTTTAAGAGACCCTTCTGAGCGACCTGCATGCGGGAGGCAAGTTTTGGGGATGGTGTGTGGCCACAGAAATGCAGAAAATCTGAAGAAGCCATTTGTACCAGAAAAGGGGAGTGGGGAAAATGGGTAAGGAGTAAGTGCCCATGCTTCCACCTGGGGCAGATGGCCCCTGTGCAGGAGGCAGGTGGAATGGTTGTACAGTGGCAGGAGTTGGGAAACCTTGTGAAAATTCTGTTAACCCCACAGTTTCTAGTATTACCTCCTTTAGGAACTGGGCCAAATATCAGTTCCTGTTTACTTTGGTATCCATTTAATGTGCTGATACATCTTATGCATGCTTATTCCAAAGGGGTACCATATATTTTTGTCACATGGGAAGCCATCAAATGGTCTGAAATGGCAGCTTTCACTCATGGTGATGTTCCCTTGACACTCCCCCGCCTCGCATCTATGGAAAAAGTTACCGTATTTTTCGCCCTATAAGACGCACTTTTCCCCCTCCAAAAATGAAGGGAAAATGTGTGTGCGTCTTATGGGGCGAATGCAGGCTCCTTGGCTTCAGCGATAGCACCGCGAAGCCACCGAAGCCTGCGCTCTGGAGGCTTCGCGTTGCTTCTGCTGAAGCCAGGAGAGTCTGCTCTTTGAGGCTGGCGGTGGGGGAAAGCAGCGCTTCCCCCATCGCCAGCCCCAGAGGATGGGGGGCAGTGGGAAGGCGCGCGAAGCCTTCCTGCCAGCGGCGTAGCGTGAGTTATCAGCACCCGGGGCAAGGCAAGTAATTTGCGCCCCCTAACCCGGGGCAAGGCAAGTACAGTAATTTACTCTCCCAAGCAGCAGCAGCGAGGCTTCTCTTTCCCCCCGCGCTCTCCCGGAGCTGCCTCTTTTCTTTCCTTTTTTCCCTTTCTCCAAGGCTTTTCGCTTTCTCTCCTTAATTGATTCCCCCTCCACACCGCGGTGTTTCCTGGCTGCTTCCCCCCCCTTCCCCTCTCTCTCCTCCTCGCTCTGCTTGCCTTGCCCTGCCCTGCCTGAGGGCGCCCTGAGGAGACTCCGCTCTCCTTTTTGACCAGGCGAGGTGGAAAAAAGGGGGCAAAGTCTCTTCCCACCCCCTCGCCAGACTCCCTGCTCGGCTCGGCTCACTACCCAGGCGGCCAGTGGAGAGAGAGCCGCAATTACCATAAAGCTCCTCTCCCTCCGCTTCGCCAAGCTGTCAAAGCCCGGCAGCAGCGGCAACGGCAGCAGCAGGCGCAGCCAGACCCCCGCCTGCCCGGCTTCCTCTCCTTTTTTTGCCCGCGGCAGAAGGCTTCGCTCTCCCCCTTCCGCGACCTCCTCGCCAAGCCAAGCGAGCATGGGCTCCCTAAGCCGTGGATTTTAGTAGGGGCAGAGAGCTGCTAGTGCGAGTGCGCCCCCCGCCCATGCTGCGCCCGGTGCGGCCGGCCCCCCTGGCACCCCCCACGCTACGCCACTGCTTCCTGCTACTCTCCAACCCGGCTCAGAGGCTGGTGGTGGGGAAAGCAGCGCTTCCCCCATGGCCAGCCCCAGAGGATGGGGGGCAGTGGGAAGCCACGCGAAGCCTTCCTGCTACTCTCCAACCCGGCTTGGAGGCTGGCGGTGGGGAAAGCAGGCTTTTCCCCAAGGAGGGAGAAGGGACGGACTGGCGGAGTCCATCCCTTCTCCCTCCTGTGGGCTTTTGCGGAAGATGGGGGAATTCCCCCACCTCCCGCAAAATCAGGCAAAAGCCGGGCGCTCTTTAATGCGGCTGTGTAGCTTCTGCTGGCTTTTCTAGGAGGTGGGGGAATTCCCCCACCTCGCAGAAAAGCCGGCAAGAGCCGCGCAGCCTTTAAAGAGCGTGCCGCTCTTGGGGGCTTTTCCCCAAGGAGGGAGAAGGGACTGACTGGCCGTTTCAGTCCCTTCTCCCTCCTGGTTGAAAAGCCCGCAGGAGTCGCGCGCGGCTCCTGCGGGCTTTTGCGGGAGGTGGGGGAATTACGCCGCCTCCCGCAAAAGCAGGAAGAAGGTCTTGGAGTAGTGGTCAGGCTGCGTGCAGCCTGCCCGCTGCTTCCAGAGCTGCGGGGGGGAAATCATATTTTTTCCCTTGATTTCCCCCCCTGAAAACTAGGTGCGTCCTATGGGCCGGTGCGTCCTATAGGGCGATAAATACAGTACTTGCTGTGCCATGGGGGGAATGTGGGACACAAGATAGATAAGATGTGAAACGGGAAAGGTGGAAAAAGAGGGGGGTTCTATTAACAAGAAAACTAAGGAAAAAGGAAAGGCTCACTATCAAAATAGGAGTTTGAAGGTGACTCACAGAAAGCAAGTTCCCTAAGCTGCAGCTGGAGCAGTACCATGTGGGCAGCTGCTCATTCCACTCCTTGATGCATGTGCAGTTGAGATTAAAAAGAGATTTCTCTTGAGTAGGACGTGGAGTGAGTGCAAGCTCCCTGGCTAGGATGCTGGAACAGACAGAAGTTGGCTCAGCACAGGTGCAGAGCCCTTGTGTGAAAGCACAGAGACAGTGATATGCCCTCCCAGGGCTTCCTGGATTTTGAACTAACCTTGTTCCAGCTACTGCACCATCGTTCTTCCCTAGGGGTTCATCTAATTCAACGCCACACCATTCTCCCTTGGCAAAGTCAGTCTCCCCCAGGAAACGGACTACGCCAGCTTTTGTTCCACCAACCTGATTGCAAGGAGAAAGAAGGATTTTTTAACAAAAGAAATTTCCTTTTAAAAAAGAAGTACCAAAACTAAATTGGAAGCACAAGATTTACTTTGCATACTCTAATCATTTTCATTGCATTTTCATATTTAGCTAATTTTTAACCTACTACCATGCATTCTCCAATGCACACCCAACAATTCTTCCAAATTGGTTACTTTGTTCCTCACACAACTCCTCAGAGACTTTGACAACAGATTATGCATCTTGGTTTGGCAAGACGACCAAACTGGCAAACCAGGTTTTCAATCAACCAGCAACCAGAATTAGAAACCATGGTTTGAAGTGGGTTTGCAAAGCATGGCTTACATTCAAGTTTCGTAAACCATTATTTGGCCTCCAGAAGCTGTTGTGCCATAGAAACAAAACTGTAGCAGGGATGGAAGCAAAATGCCCACTTGCATATTTGGAAGCTTCCATTGTACATTTGCACAACTGAGACAAGACTGAACCACTGCAGATGCATCCACAACAAATTGTCAGGAACTGCCATTCTCAGCACATGTCAAATTCAAAATAGTAACTAGTTCCTCAAAGAAATATATTTCATTCAGCTTAGTTATTTTGGACATTTCGTTTCTTTTTTTGGCAGAGGAAGCTACCTGTTACAACTGCCAACAAGCACAATAGACCAGAAACGGCCCTTTTAACCTTGACAGGAAATTTGAAGGCCAACCCACCAACACAAACTTTCCTAATACTAAGAGCTTCTAATAAATTTATACACAAGAATATAAATTAAGTTTTGTTTTCAAAGTGCACGTTAAATTAAGGTGTCAGGAGCACTTTGTGTTCACAGCACCTTTGCGTGCACAATTTGATTCAGGTTACAACTTCTCCCAGGCCTTTGGATAATTAAACAATCTATGGCCTTTTAAGCTGGGGGGGGGCAAGTATTGTTTTTGTTTGCTGCTATGTTATGTATTTTTGTGTTTTTATGTTATAAACTGCCATGTGTTCCTCAGATGAATCCTCAAATTTATTTATTTAATAAGCTGTTCTTGTTGTTCTTGTTGTTGTTATGGCTTTCTCACCCTTGATACGGGTGGTATAATTTATGCTCTAAACCTTAAGAAATAATAAGGCAGAAGTGGTCAATGTATGGAACACGAATTTATGACAAACCTGAAGACAAACCGGCCAGGGAGGGGGAAAGAGGATCTGATAATCTCGTGAAAATTCAAGAGTCCTGTCTACACTTCAGCCCAACATTGCTGCCTGTTCCCTAGAAGAAGAGGCCAGAGGCCAAACCACAGGAGCCTGCATTCAGACCGCAGCATGCCCTGGAGCAATATGTCAATTAAATTTCAACAGTTTTTGCAGAAAAAAATACGAAACATAATCTATTGCTAGTACTTAGCTCGAAAATAGTATAGTTGGTTGACATGCTACTATGCTTTAGTTTTGCTGAATGGGAAAACTTAGTTCCAGACCACATAGTCAGCCCTGTATCGGGAAGTTTAAATGTTTGATGTTTTGCTATGTTTTTATATGTCTCATAAGCTGCCCAGAGTGGCAGGGAAACGCAGCCAGATGGGTGGGGTATAAACAATTAAAGTATTATTATTGTTACTGGTATTGTTATTGGTATTATTCCCCTTTTCTAGAACGTCCACTTGACAAATTTAGCAAAAACAAGGGCAATGTTGCAACATGATTAAAATAGCTGCACTAGTGTCCTTCACTCAAATGGAGGGAGTGTGCTAAAAAATTGAAGAGCATAAGAAGAACTGCCAAATCTTTTTTTAGCAGAGCATGACAACCCCATATAATTCAGAAAGGGTGATATAAAATAGTAATGAGCCAAAGCAGCTGATCTGGCAAATCACTGGGACTATTTTGCAGACTGGGATGATGAGAGGAAGAGTTTAGTTTGGTACTCAGTCGTGTTTTTAATCACAAGCATGGATAACACCATGATTAAACTTCATTTGTCAAATTCAAAAGTAGCACATATTTTCCACAATGTGGACTCGAAGGAGATGTGGACTCGATCTCTCTTTTCTACAAGCACATAAAAGGCTTCCTGAGGAGAACAGATGGCATGAACAAGCCTAGCAATATAAACAAGTGTCTTTAAAATTCTTCACCTGCAGAACACCAAACTGACTGTGTGGTATGCAGAATGCAAGAAGGCAATGAAAACAGTCCAGATCCAAGGATGCCCAGGGATGCACCTTCTGATGGTGGAGACGTCAGGTGCCATCTTGGTTGCAAGTAGATGACAGTCAGGTGCCAAATGTGCCTGGCACCTGCCAAATTTCAAACGCTGGCTCAGAGTGAACAAGGCTGAGAGAGAAAAACTATCCTAGCAGGGCCTCATGAGGCAAGGTGAGGCAACCATCTCAGGTGACTGGATCCACAGGGTCAGCAGATTCCAATGTAGATCTTTATTCCCTCTTGTTCCTGATGAGATCTTCACTCACCCAATCTTCCCTGGCAGGGAAGGAGACAACCTTTTGTGGTTTGCTTGAGATGCCAAAATGTCTTGGGCTGGCCCTATATCCCAGGCATCCAGGGAGCTCAGAAATTGGAAGCCTAGATCCTAGGCTTCTGGAATAGTCCCATGCACAAAAACAGGGCACAGGCAAAACACCTAAACCAAGAAAATGCTACATTTACAGATGGGTTTATTGGGCCATGATGCATTTGACAGACAAGAACCAACTTTATCTAAAGCACAAAATGGACTGAGCAGAGAATGACGAATGAATGTGTAAATACTAGAGCCCTAGAGCATGGATGGGGGGGACTCTCACACACAGTGGTTTAAGCCTCCAGAGTGTTTATCTTGTACTGTATTTTTATGTTGTGATCTGTCCTGAGTTCTGCAGGTGAAGGGCATTATACAAATTTAACAATCAATCAATCAATCAATCAATCAATCAATCAATGTAACAAGAGAAGATGTCACTCATCAATCTCAACATTACCAAAATTATCCTGTAACAGCTATTTTTTTCTGTATTACTCATCTAAAAATTATATGTTTGATGTGATACTATAGTACAAATGTTACTGCTGTTTAGTTACTATCGCCAAACCTCCATTATATTTTAATCTGTACATAAACCACCTTTTTTGCTGTGCACAACAACTGTGAAATTTAATGTGGACTTTGCCTTATCTATCCATACTCTGAGGAAGATCAATAAAATGAGAGATGAGCTGAACAATTCACAATAAAACCAAAAGCTGCCTCCTTTTAAGCCCCACCCAAGCAAGGAAATCTGCTTTGCAACATTTTGTGAACATCTGGCAGCACAAGTTTATGCTTTAGAACTCATCTGTAGCAATGGGAGATTTTATCAAGCTATGTCAAAGCGATACAAGACCCAACTGTAAATCCTACATCAGGAGCAATCTTGTTTAGAGACCACAGAACTGTATCCAAATCCAACAAGCCACAAAATGATTTAACTGTTCATTTCCCTGTTGCCCTGCCAGCTTCTGCAACAAGACCTTATGCGAAGTATGCATGCACTATGGCCTGGTTGCAGATTTAATGTGTTCAGTTCAGTCTTCATACAGTGATATAAGAGACTGAAATAACATTTTAAGTGAAAAGCAGTTCCTTAGTCTAGAATTCGGGGATAGCAGTGAGGTAGCCAATGCACTTGGTTGGCCACAGGATGCCTTTGTCTTGATCCAGTAGAGTTCTTCTTAGGCTCTTAATTCCAGTTGTGATCCTTTGACTTGCTCCTTTATTGCCTTTACTCTTAACCTACAGATGCAACCACAAGGGCTAGACATTCCTTTCAAAATATTAAGAAATTTTAGTTGGTCTACCCAAAAATATATTTGGGAATCAAATGCCTGTGCATAGCTGCACACTTTCCTTATCCCTCT
Source organism: Podarcis erhardii (assembly GCF_964252035.2). Taxonomy (NCBI): domain Eukaryota; kingdom Metazoa; phylum Chordata; class Lepidosauria; order Squamata; family Lacertidae; genus Podarcis; species Podarcis erhardii. The sequence continues at coordinate 42,289,482 of NC_138505.1, forward strand.
TTCATCCCTAAGTGGAAACTTCTGCTCTGGACCATCACACCATCTTCTGAGCCATGCATTGCCCTTCTTGGATGCCCCACCTCCAGACATAAATAAAACCAGTTCCATTTCTTTCTGCAAACTACAGAAACTTCATCTGAACAAGATATTGAAAAACACACAGTATTAAGAGTTATTCCTTTCAAAAGCTCTGAAGTGCTTGTGATACAATGGCAGGAAAGGCAAATGTTTTAGATTGTTTCCATTTGGACATGCTTTAATCAAATATGGGTGCCCATTTGCTTCTAAGAAGGACAAACGCTTCATCTGGTTGCTGAATGCAAAAGCAGACGTATCACTGACTTTTCTATGCTCCTTATCTTCTAGAAGAGTATCACTTGGCTGGAACTCCATACACCCTGAAGCAACAATATTCTCAGAACCCTTTTACTGTACAAGGAAAGCCACAACCTCCACAGACTTTTAAAAAGCAGATTCAACCTTTGTGTACCAGGATCATTTAAGATAGCTCTTATTACACAATATTCAGTGTGACCATTTAAGGCAAGGTCCTCTCAGGTGAGCTATATTTTGACTATAGAAGCACACGTTAAGAGAACTTAAGTACATTCACCAAATTGGGTCAGAAGCATCCCTCTTCCTTTGACAAGAACCAACTCTGAAGGAAAGCCACAAATGCTTAGGCTCACATCTGTCATCAAATATCCTCCTTAATGGAAACTGAAAATGAGAACCATCTCATTGGGTTGTTTGCTCTGTGTTCATTATAACAGGGGAGCGAGGTGTGGGCAACAAGCAGTCCCCCAAAAGTATCCCAAAAGCCCTCAATGGCAAAACAGGTGAAAGATAACTAGCGGTATGTTATGACGGCTGTGAAGGTGCATGAGGGCTGCAGCAGTAAGAGAATACCAATCGTTGTGATACTCATGCTATTGGAAAAGAGCCTTTCTGCAAAGACTGTGCATGGATCGGTGTGCACTGATCTCCACACATAAAACAAATTAGCGCACAGGTGTCTTCCAAAACCCATTAAAAAAAAAAAAGTCTCATGGAGAATAGCCTGTACAAAAGGCGTGGTAGATTTTTGAAGAAGCACAAATTCAGGACAAAAGGGAGAAACAAGCAAAGAGGAAGGCACATTTGACAAATCATCTTCATGATCAACTCCCACTCGTAAACTATGTCCACACTATGAAAGGATGTGCGGATCCAGAACCGTCCTCCACAGTCATTTACGGACACACCACTAAGATTGTGTTCATGGAAGACCATCTTCCTCGACCACGCAGGATCACCGAGAGAGAGAGAGAGTACAGCTACTACAAGTTAAAGATTACAAATAGGAGATGAAACAGTTGCTCTGGTGGGGAAGGAGCTCAAATAATAAAGCTAACCAGCAAACTTACCTATCAAAGCACTGAAAACTATTTTCTTACTGAAAACTAATAAAGAAATCATGTTATCTCAAAAAATTAAACAAAGTATCCTATTCTAAATAATGTAGCAATTTAACTGCAAATTAAAATGATCAGATTTACACCACTGGTTAAGCTATCTATGTAGTAGTATCAGTGGGAAACTGGACTTAAGGCTGCAATCCTGCACACTTTTACCTGGTAGCAGGTAATCCTATTGACCTTTATGGGGCTTACTTCTGAGCAGATAGGTATAGGAACACTTTCAAGGATTAAACTGGATTTTTTCTTGCTCAGGTTATACATGTGTTAAAATTAAGACATTAAAATTCTCATTTCAAACCCACTTACTTCCATTCTAAAATGTGGTGCCATCGCAAGAGCCTGTATAAACAAAAGCTGTAATTCTAGACAGGATGGATCCTTACTGCTTTTGACAGGCCAAGGCCATGGTGAGAATGATAACCAAAATGATTCCCAAATGACAGGCCCTGAAAGGCTTTCCAGATTGCTCTTCCCATTGACAGCCCAGTCAAAGCATCTACTTGTATCTAACAGGTCTCAGATTAAGTTGTGCCTTTTGGGGAGAAACTGCCAGGTCTGCAGAGCTGTGACAAGCAGGCAAACAGAGTCACTTAACTTGTCTAAGAAAGTAACAAGAAGTACTGTAGACAGAGTTCATGGAATGTTCCTGCTGTCAGTGTGCGCAAGGTAAATGAGCTTTTTCCTTGAACTGGGCAAGCCCAACAGCATTTATGTTGCCTTGAGGAAGAACGTCATTCAGACTTGCAGCAGCAGGTCCTGGGCTGGTCTTCCCCAGCAACTGCCAACACCAATTGGCCTTAACTGCCCACAAGCATGAACAGCAAACGCAGCTGGAGAATGTCTGGGTCACAGGATACTGAATGAGAGCGGGGAAAACTTTTAAGACCCAGGAGAAGACTTTGCTCTGACAAGTTTCTGAACTAGCGGGTTACACGCCATAGACTTATGGTCCTTCTACCTTTGGTTTAATTCTAGGGACTTCTATGGTTTGATTAAATCCCTGCAATTTAGCCACAGAATCACCTGAACTCGACTTCTTAGCTACAAGATGTGAAATGCTGGGGAGGCACGAGATTGCAATTCTCAAACTGTGCTGCTGCAAATAAGTTGTTTCAACTATCAAAAGGTCCTTGTGAGCCCAAAGGGTTGTATCCAATGCTTGGACCTACGCAAAGCAGTTTCACTAATGTTAATGGACCTGTTAGTCATCTCCATTAATTTCAACTGATCTACTCTGAGCAGGAGACACAACAGATACAACCCAAAGATTTTGCCCAACTCAGAGGCTGCCTGCTGCATGATCCTACTTCCTTCCAACCAGCCTCTGCTGGACAGGCAGGTGGTCCTGCCATATCTGCATTTGGTAAGCCTGGATCATGCAGTCTCTCCTGACAAAGAGATGTTGCTTCATTGCCTGTCCTTTGTGGAGGCTGCCTACTTATCCCACCCACTTCTAAAAGGCCACAGATGGCTGTTTCATTTATATATGAGAAAAATCTTCCATAAATTAAAAGATCTTCACGTGAGTCCTAAACAGCAGAGCTGGCCCCTGGCAATCCACTCTGGGTAGGGAACACAGCAATTCACCTGCAGCCTCCACCACCCAGAAGTCTCTCCCCACAGCAGCCACCTGCCTCAGCTCTTGATGGCCTACAGAGGAAAGCTTTCAACAATGATGGCAGTGAATAGGCAGGTTGACATGGAGGCACAGTTTGTTGGTTAGTGGAAAGAAAACAAACTTACCAAAACTCTGTCCCCCATTTTGAGTTCTCTTTCTCCTTTCTTCAGAGAGCCAGCTTCAGAAAGGTTTGATATGGATTCGCTTGCCGTTTTGGAAAGATTGGTAATTTGAGAAGTGGGGAGTTCCTTAGCAGTAGGAGGTGATGTCTTGTGGGGAATACCTGTGGGGGGCAGGTGCGCTGCTGCAGAAGGTGAAGACACGAGGCTAGCAGCTGACACAGAGGTTGGCGAAGTTGCCCGGGAAGCAGAAGAGGCCTGTGTACCATTGGCTTCATCCTCAGTCACTACTTTCCGTGTCAGCTTAGAGGGTCTCGTAAAAATTCCCCTTAGAGGCTCGCACTGGAAATAGCGAACTCCAGCCACAGAGCCATCGTTCTTGCCAATGGGTTCGTCCAAAACAATCCCTGCCCACTGTCCAGGAGCAAATTGTGTTTCTCCCAGGAATTGGATAAAACCAGGCTTATTCCCATTGACCCAAACACGCTCCCCGATTCTGAAGTCATCCACAAACTCCTCCTGTGCTTCTGAAGAGGGTGCAGTTGGCGTCTTCTCACAGGCTGCTGTCTTTTCTGACAGGGCTAGAACCAAACACAGCAGAGAGAGTCAGACATATTTATTCTGAAGCTATGTATGTCTGCTTTTGTATCCACACTTCAGTCACATCACCTAATCAGAGTTTCTAGTCCCATCAGACCAATAAGGACCAGGTGATCCAGAGGACAGGATCACACTTCAAAACGACCTTGACAGATTAGAGAACTGGGCCAAAACAAACAAGATGAATTTTAATAGGAAGAAATGTAAAGTATTGCACTTGGGCAAAAAAAATGAGAGGCACAAATACAAGATGGGTGACACCTGGCTTGAGAGCAGTACATGTGAAAAGGATCTAGGAGTCTTGGTTGACCACAAACTTGACATGAGCCAACAGTGTGACGCGGCAGCTAAAAAAACCAATGCAATTCTGGGCTGCATCAATAGGAGTATTGCATCTAGATCAAGGGAAGTAATAGTGCCACTGTATTCTGCTCTGGTCAGACCTCACCTGGAGTACTGTGTCCAGTTCTGGGCACCACAGTTCAAGAAGGACACTGACAAACTGGAACGTGTCCAGAGGAGGGCAACCAAAATGGTCAAAGGCCTGGAAACGATGCCTTATGAAGAACGGCTAAGGGAGCTGGGCATGTTTAGCCTGGAGAAGAGGAGGTTAAGGGGTGATATGATAGCCATGTTCAAATATATAAAAGGATGTCACATAGAGGAGGGAGAAAGGTTGTTTTCTGCTGCTCCAGAGAAGCGGACACGGAGCAATGGTTCCAAACTACAAGAAAAAAGATTCCACCTAAACATTAGGAAGAACTTCCTGACAGTAAGAGCTGTTTGACAGTGGAATTTGCTGCCAAGGAGTGTGGTGGAGTCTCCTTCTTTGGAGGTCTTTAAGCAGAGGCTTGACAACCATATGTCAGGAGTGCTCTGATGGTGTTTCCTGCTTGGCAGGGGGTTGGACTCGATGGCCCTTGTGGTCTCTTCCAACTCTATGATTCTATGATTCTAGGTTATATAGTCAGGTCAGTATAATGCAGTGTTGGCTAACCCTAACCGTAACCCCCCACCTCCCTGTGAAATGAGAGGGACCTCATGTCCCAAAGGTTTGGAGGGGAGCTGGGAGAAAACACACACACACACACACACACACACACACACAACCAAACATCCAACTGACTCCTGTTTTTGCAAAATTCATCCCACTACATAGCAGCTATTAAAAATAAGCATGCATCAGAAATGTGCACCATTACATTTTTATCAGAAAATGTTAAAAAAGGAAAAGCCACATGGCTCATCTTCCTCACCAGGAGCAGCTGATGCAGCTGTTTTCAGTAATGTGCCTCCAGGCTTGCTGATTTTGGTGGGGGCCTTAAGCCCACTCGGTTTTAACATACTCATCTTCTTGTCAGCGTTTGATCCCCTCTTGTCTGCAGTAACTATCTTTTCCCAAACATGGATGCAATATGGGTTTCTACGCCGTTTGCCTCCAAGTTAAACCTGTGTATATATTAGAGAAACAAAAAATTAAAGGTAAAATGTACTTTTTGCTCTTAAAGGACTTGTAAAGAAACTTCTGGGCACAAAGCCCACAAGCCTCAGCAAGAATAAAGGAACATTTGCAGGGCAAGATTGGCTATTGCCACATTGGAAGCTATTTCATATTAAAAACAAGTTGATTTTTTTGAAACTTAATTTCCACATTTCATCTAAAGGTTGCTTCGGGAGGGGGGAGAGAACAGAGCCCTTTATGATATTACTAACATTACCATAGAAAATATTCAGCTATTTGAGACATTCAGACAATTCTATGCATTTATAAAGTGCTGTGATGTTGCAGAGCAAAACGCACCAGCAAGCAAAGGGGAGTAAAAGAGTGGAGGGTGGGGTGGGGTGGGGTGGGGAGGGAGGCGGCACATGCGGCCTGTAGAGGATCAAAGCTTTTAAAGAGCTGAACAAAAGCAACAACAAAACTCATGATGCGTTGCTCAGCATAGCATTATCCCTTGGCAGCTAATGAAGAGACACCCACCTCTTCTCTGCGGGAATTCCTGGCTGAAGATCACAAGACATTCTACAGGCCCCCATGCAGCCCCCCAGCACTGCAGCCAGAGTTATAAAGGAGGCTCCTCCTCCTTCCCAGTTTCTAGGAAAAGTGAATAGCTTTGATTTAGAGGCCCACTAAGGCTTTACAGGAGGAAACAAGTGGCAATATTATTTTTCCTAAATCAATTTTAATCAAGCATTCCTCACTACATGTTGAGGACTGGCTTCCTTTAACTGCAACAAGAAGGCAGCGGATTGTTTCTTTTAAAAACTTACAACACACTGGTGATCTAAATGTATCTTTGGCTGTTTGTCAACACACAACTCATGCCAAAAGGTCCTTGAGAGAGGCATCATTTGTGTGCTAGTGGTTACAGGTGGTGGAGGTGAGAACAATTAAATCACCTACAAGGAGCACTTAGAGGAGGCAGAGAAGTTTTGAAATGGTTTCGAAAAAGCAACTTGGTTGCTCAACTGTTTTCTCAGAACTTGACATACAGGTTATGGAATGCAGATCCTGGTCTACAGTGTACACAGAGTGTCCTGGCAGCAGCACAAGTCTCTGTGCTTGCAGCATTTTTAGGTCATCCTCTAGGATTGCTAGCAATACTTTGGCCTGGCATGGAAATGTATTGTAAGAGGACAGAATGCTCCTCTGTAGGACCAGAAGTAAACTCTGCACACGTCTTCCACTCCTCTTGCCCCCAGATGGGTTTCAAACTTTTGTTTGAATATTTATTGGGAAACAAAAACAGGCAGCTTCTTTTACCATTTTGTGCAATGTTCAGGGACTTGCTGCTGTTTAGCACAAAATCTGGATCAAAGCCTCCCAAACTGTCCTGGGACTTTCCCCCTCCTCTCTCTGCACCCTTATTTCCCATTATATCTGTCTGCATGACCCTCCCTCCGTCAACTCTGTGGCCTTCAGCTGCCCTTTTCTCTTAAGATGACCCTGTTCTTCTTTGCTGTCCTCCATAGCAATATGCCCACCGCCAAAAGCTAACTGTAAAGTGCTACCTCTCTTATCATTTATTTTCTTTAAAACGTTTAGTTCCTGCCTTTCCATTAAAATGCCTGAGGCAGCTTACGATAGGCGTTAAAATAAGAAATTCAGAAGGTAAGAGATCAGGAGACAGCACATTAAAAACTAAAAAAACAGACAGCTTTAGCCACCCGCGGTTTGGCTGCTAGCAAGGCAGGCCAGGCATCCTGCCTTGGTGCAATTCAGGGGGCGGCAAAGGAGGGGGCTGTGGGCTCACCCTGAGGAGGCTTGCCTGGTGCCCAACCTCTTTATTCCCCAAGGCATTTTGTATTTTGAAACATTGGAAATGAAGTTTTTAACTTTGCTACTTTACTTGTGTGTTGCATTGATTGTTATTGGTACTTTTAACAGGTTTACTGTATTTTTTTGCTTTAAGAATGCTGTAAAATCATCCTGAGATAAATTATAATGGAATTTATATACCAAAAATAAATGTTAGCAGAGTTTGAAGGACAGGCCTCCCTGCCCCAACCCTGCTTTGTGCTTTGCCTTAGTATTGAATTGTATGCTCTTTGAGGCAGGGACCCATCTTCTTTTGCTTATGTTATTCTGTGAAGTGACACATATACTGAGAAAGCCCTATACAAAATAATATTAAAGTCAGGACTTGGGTGTGCATGGATGACCTGGTGATGAGCAGGGGGGCAGGAGATGTTTACGGTGGCGCCAGACTTCCACAAGTGCCTCCTACCCCACCACAACAAGAAGTGAGGAAAAGTAGCAGCAGCCAGGACCCCAGCTTTGGTGGGGCAGTGGGGGGAGAGAGAGGGGCAACTTCCTATTTCACCTACAGTGGCAAAATGGACTGTGCTGCCCCTGCCTCTGACCATAGTTTGTTCTTGGTTTATGAATGCTGGCTTGCTAGGGAGCTACAAACCAGGGTGCTGGATCTGGCCATCACAGGTAGGTAGCCTAGTTTTAATGGCATCTCTCTGGTCCATTTCTCCCACTCACACCAGGGGAGGAGCACAGCAGGCGCACTCAAGCAGCACATTGCCCATTAAGCTCCAACAATCCTGCAGCCCTGGCTTGCCCTGCTGCAAGAAGGCAGTCAAGGGGTGAGTTGTGAGATCGGCCACTTGTTAATATAGTGCATACAGAGACAAGGGAAAATGGATGAAAAAGGCCTTTAAAAGCATAAGAGAATTTATAGATGGTCCCCAAGAACAGATTCTCCATGTGGAAGCACTTCTGTTCCCTGGTATTTCACAGGCCCTTAAAAGCCACAATTCATTTAGTCTAATGCCAGCAGTGTAAATCCCTTGAGCTAAAACACCCCCTGAAACCCTTCAAATGATAATTCCAGCAGATTGACCACAAGAAGTGCTTATGGGGCGAGGAGAATAACTGGCATGCAGAGCATTAACAGTTCATCTGCTAGGGAAATCAACAAGAGAATAAACCATAGCCCAGTCACAAGGAAAGGGGAGGAACTTAAGCAGCAACTGATTTCCATTGATGCTTATATGGCTATCAAGGAAATTACAGGGCTAAAATGAAACCTTATATTCAGAATCTCAGGTTTCCCCCCCAAATTCCCTTTAGAGGGTCCAAACTTTAGATGTTCTGCATGGTAACCCGCATTCTACAGCATTATTTTAATTGAATGTCAGTGTTCAGGATAAATGCCCCTCGCTATCTCATTAATTCTAAGAGCACAGCAGCAATCCTATGGAGTCAGGCCAAAGGTCTCTCTAGGCCATCTGACAATCAGCAGCCAGCACCAGATACAAACAAAAAGCAGTTGTCTCCATACACTTTCCTTGCAGCTTTGAGAAATCCAAAGTTCAGGGACATGTTGAACAAACCCAGTTATCCTTGTTTAAGCATAACAGAATCAAAGGTCTGAAGAGGATCCAAATACCGTCCAACCCTAGACATAAATCTCTATGCACTGTCCCATTTCTCGTTACCCTTCCTTGCAGCCCTTTCACACATTAGCTCACATCCTCAGTATTATTTAATATTAAAAGGAGCAAAGGTTAACATAAGCTCCAAGACCAGGGACTGATTAATACATTTATATCCCACCTTTCACTTCCATGAGCCCACGGAGGTGTACATGGCTCTCCTCCTTCCTGTCCTCACAACTGCCCAGTGGGATAGCTTAGTCTGGAAGAGACAATAACTGGCCCAAGATTCAAACTTGAGCCTCTCATGTCCTAGTCCATGGGTAGGCAAACTAAGGCCCGGGGGCCGGATCCGGCCCAATCGCCTTCTCAATCCGGCCCACAGATAGTCCGGGAATCAGCGTGTTTTTACATGAGTAGAATGTGTCCTTTTATTTAAAATGCATCTCTGGGTTATTTGTGAGGCAGAGGAATTCATTCATTCCCCCCCCCCTTGCAAAAAAAAAAGAATATAGTCTGGCCCCCCACAAGGTCTGAGGGACAGTGTACCGGCCTCCTGCTGAAAACGTTTGCTGACCCCTACCTAGTCCAATATTCTAACCACTACAACACACTGCCTGCAAAGATTACCTTACTATACCATCCAAAACAAGCAAGAGAATCAAAGCCATTTTGCCAAAAGCTTTGCTTTTGCATCATTTAGCCAAACTGCCTATTTGCTTTTCTGTTTTCTTTTCATATGTTTCCCTTCTCTCCCTCACCATCTCACTTTGACTAAGCTGCTAGTTTTCTTACATGCAATAAGCCTGCTTTTTTGTTTAAACATAAGGCAACATTTAGAAATGCCACCCCATCCTGGCAGTCCGGAATGATGCGGTCTAAGGCGAGCTTTGCCAAGAGATCTTGCTGAACATATAGATCAGCACAGCAAGCAAAACGCCAACAAAATCTTTCAGCAGGCTACCTGGTGTAGGGGTTAGGCTGTTGTTGTTCTTTAATAAATCTGTATACCAACCTACACCCATAGGTCTCAGGATGGTTCACAACATAAAAGTATAATATAAAAAACACAAAATACATAACAAAAGTAAGAACAAAGACAACCCAGTAATTCCCCCTTCCACAACACATTTAAAAGGGCATCGGATGTCAATCAGCCAAAGGCCTGGCTGATGAAGAACGTTTTCACCTGGTGCCTGAAGGTATATAATGAAGGCGCTGCCTGAACCTGCATGGGGAGAGCATTCCCTGGGAGCCACTGCAGAGAAGGCCTGTTCTCATGCTGCCACCCTCTGGACCTTTCATGTGGGAGCACACAAAGAAGGGCTTCATAGGGTGATCTCAGGGTCTGGGTAGGTTCATATGGAGAGAGGTATTGTGGTCCTGAGCCATTTAAGGCTTTATAGGTCAAAACCAGCACTTTGAATTGGGCCCAGAAAGTAATTGGCAGCCAATGCAGTCAGGCCAGGATCAATGTAAGATGCTCAAGCCATCTTGTGCCAGTGAGCAACCTAGCCACTGAATTCTGCATTAGCTGAAGTTTCCAAACCATCTTGCGAGGCAGCCCTACATATAACATATTGCAGTAATCTAACCTAGAGATCACCAGAGCATAAGATAACAGCAGTTAGGCCAGGCTTCCTCAACCTCGGCCCTCCAGATGTTTTGGCCTACAACTCCCATGATCCCTAGCTAGCAGGACCAGGGGTCAGGGATGATGGGAATTGTAGTCACAAAACATCTGGAGGGCTGAGGTTGAGGAAGCCTGAGTTAGGCTATTCCTGTCCAGATAAGGGTGCCGATGGCTACGAGCTGAAGTCACTTTCATTAGCTTTTTCAACTTCACAGAATTATAGAATTATGCATCTCAGTTTTGCTTGCCAAACCCACAAGAACATAATGCACCAAATGGATCACTGAAAACAGTTTAATTCAGGTACCTTGAACACTTATGTTGAACATGATATCTGGGGTCAGAGGAAGTAATGCTGCTGTTCAGATTCAGCTGATTTCTTTGTGATGATAAGAAGTGGGTGGTTTGTTTTTTGGAATGTCTCATCTCCTTAGCCTTGGAACAGATTTCCTTCCATGCCAGCAGAATACTAGGGATTTTCCCACTCACCAATTTTCCCTTCACCCACTCTTTCTTCATTCAAATGCTAGTATTGAATGATAACTAGTCCAGGAGCTAAACCAACTCCGTGTATTGTCTTCTCAAAGGAGTCATCAACTCCATAAACAGTAGGATAGCTCAACATCTCCTAGGCAATTAGGAAAAAGAATTGCATGAAGCTCATTTAAACAATGCATTAAGAGTAAAACTGATTTAATACGAAAAAGAGGGATTTAAAAGGTGGAAAAAATGTGAAATACACTTTCACAAATGCATGTTAGGTCACCTAACATGTCTGAAAGAAGACAGGAACACCTATAAAAACTACAGCCATACAAGCCAGCTTTGACTTCACTTAGAAAATAATGCAGCTTCCTAAATTGAGGGAGCAGCCTCAGAGTCCTCTCCCCACAAGTCTGTCAAGTCCAAGGTATCAAATGCCCACCAGGTGCTGTTTTTAGGGAAAAGGGGTCCACTCCCCATTGAGGTTCTCACACTATTTTCAAAAAGCAGGCAGGTCATATTCTGCTTCCCCACCCCTTCTTATGCCAGGCAGAAGAGGTACATGAAACAGGCCGTCCCCAGATCTTAACTGCTTGGTGGGCTTGTACATTAATATGTGAGCATCTAATTTTTGTCAGTCTTAATACAGTAAGGTTGGCAGTCAAAAGCAACGCTAAGTGGAAGCAAACTATTGGGAAATTAAATTTTAAGCCCAGCAACATATTACATGCACAGGAAAATATAAGACTGATGGAACTTCTCTGATACAGAAAGCAGTAGAGAGTCCAGGGTGTCAAAAGAGCAGAAGGGGAATTATTGCAGCAGGTCATATTCAGCTAAAAAGTTGCAACCTTTAAGGATTTCTGCCACAAGGCGATGTTTTGTGGAAGTAACAGTTGAACCATATGCAGAGATATGAAATAACAAAAAGTCTATTTAAAGCCTGAAGTTCTGGTCATTCTATAAGTTACCTACCCAAACTGAGATATGGTTGCTTTATTTCTGTTATTCACAACACTAATATCTAAGACAGCTTCCAGGGGATCAAATCCTTGAGTGGCTTGGGAAAGCTTCAAGTGCTGCAGCCTGAAATTCCCTCAGCTTGTGCTCTTTAATTAGCAGCACCAGAGTGCACAGTTAAGTCCATGAGGGGGTGGGCTCTCTCCTCACTCCTGCCTTTTGTATTATGACTTCATTGTCTCTGACCTCATAGCCAAGCATTCAGGAATGTCTGCAAGAACATGCCTTGGAATGCCACTGCTGGTCAGGCTCAGTAGAGAGGAGAGGGGGAATGTTTCTCCAGCTTCTGCCATTCCAGGGAAAGGAAGGAAAAGCTCCTCGATGCCAGCCTTGTTACTGCTTTCTTCAGAAGAACAGGGGCTATAATTCCCAACATAATACTTATATATTCATAGAATCATAGACTTGTAGAGTTGGAAGGGACCCCAGGGTCATCCAGCCTGACGCCCCTGCAATGCAGAAATCTCAAAGGTGGCCATCCAACCTCTGCTTAAAAACCTCCAAGGATGGAGAGTCCGCAACATCCCAAAGGAGACCGTCCCAAGGGATTCCGTTAGAATCTCCTTTCTTGTAACTTGAATCCATTGGTTTGGGTCCTAGTCTCCAGAGCAGGAGTCCCTCCCCTACCTTCCCAGGGGCAACTTGAAACCTGCGTGCCCTAAGGGAAGGCAGAAGATAGGAAGCCCAGGTGAGTTTGTGTCATCAGCTCCTGAAGATCATCAGCTGGCCTGAGAGGACTCTGTTGTTCTACATAAGTATTTTTAAAGTGTGTTATGTCTTGAGTGCTTGACAGAAAGGCAGTATTAATGAAAGCTAGTCTGGGGCTTGTTGACTAAAAAGCAGGATATAAATGTTTAAAATAAATAAACGGTTATACAATATTGTTGTGTATGGTTATAACGCAGGAAAATATTTTTTCCTGACAGAGGGAAACAAGTCAAAACAACAAACCTACTGCACTTCTACTATAACTTCTCCCATAATGATGTTGATATATTTGCTCTTGCCTGTCGTCACACAGTAGTTCACGTGAGTGTGAACTACAGCGTGAAAAGTGGTGGCTGCAGCAGTCTGCTGGCTCTTTCCCCTGCCAGCCTCAGGGGCCCTGTCCCTGGGATCCAGATCCACAGGCTGGCCAGTGCCTCTATTGGCTACCTTCTTCCTCCTCAGCCAACCTAAGGATCCACTGCCACCACCAATTAGCATGAGGAGTTGGCAAGGGCAGAAAGAGGAGCCGCATGGAGAGGAGGAGGCCTCCAAAAGTGGCGGCCAGTTGGCCTCAGAATCCACAGGAGTGGCATAAAGAGGTAGAAAGAGGAAGGATGAAGACGTTCTGATGGGTGGAGGGGGGAGGGTGAGGGGAGGGAACAGGGAGGGGTCAGTGAGCCCAAGGAGGTACGCACTGTAGACAATGACAACTGAATGACTGACAGAAGCCTTAGCACAGTGGACCAACACCAGCTGATGACAAGGCTCCCCAAATCTCTTTTCTGATGAGAGCAGCTTTTGCATCTCATTTGGAAACCAAGGACCCAGAGTCTGGAGGAAGAATGGGGAGGCACACAATGCCAGATGCTTGAAGTCCAGTGTGAAGTTTCCACAGTCTGTGTTGATTTGGGGAGCCATGTCATCAGCTGGTGTTGGTCCACTGTGCTTCATTAAGTCCAGGGCCAACGCAGCCGTCTACCAGGAGATTTTGGAGCACTTCATGCTTCCTTCTGCAGACGAGCTTTATGGGGATGCTGACTTCATTTTCCAGCAGGCCTTTGGCACCTGCCCACACTGCCAAAAGTACCAAAACCTGGTTCAATGCCCATGGGATTACTGCGCTTGATTGGCCAACAAACTCACCTGACCTGAACCCCATAGAGAATCTATGGGGCATTGCCAAGAGAAAGATGAGAGACATGAGACCGAGCAATGCAGAAGAGCTGAAGGCTGCTATTGAAGCTTCCTGGTCTTCCATAACACCTCAGCAGTGCCACAGGCTGATAGCATCCATGCCACACTGCATTGAGGCAGTAATTGATGCAAAAGGAGCCCAAACCAAGTACTGAGTACATATCTACTCAGTAGCTTCTACTTCTCAGAGGTCCAATATTGCTCTATTTGCAATCCTTGTTTTGCTGATTTCATTTAATATTCTAATTTTCTGAGATTGTTAATTTGGGGGTTTCATCAGCTGTACACCATAATCATCACAATTATAACAAATAAAGGCTTGACATATCTCACTTTGCATGTCATAAGTCTATCTCATATATTAGTTTCACCTTTAAAGTTGAATTTCTGAAATAAATGAACTTTTCCACAATATTCTAATCTTCCGAGTTTCACCTGTAAGCCATCTATACTCAGCTATCTACACACGTGAGCTGCCACCCTCACTGTACTTTTATCAGATCTTGCCCTTTAGAGACAGTTTAGGTGTTCTTTCCCCAATAGTAAAGGTGACTTGATATTTCAGCATCTGCCCTTAGGTTCTGAATAGTTCCCCCCATTTGATGCTGTCAACTCTTCTGGTACTTAAAAACGAATTAACATCAGCTTTAACATTCCTTTATTTGCAAGCAGTGCTTGCCCATTTCTGTTCCTCTTTGCTCCTCACTGGAGGAGTGGAGTGCAGTTTCCTAAGTTTATCAAAGAAAAACTGAATGCTTTTCAAAACCTTTTCCCTTTACACTAAAACGTTTTTTTAAAATCCTAACATAACCAGCGTGACAGCAGGAAAATTCACAATATAAAGTTATTATTTACTAGTTCAGTAACTAACATAAAAGTTTTTATGCATCTCAGAAATTTAAAAAGATGTAACTGAAATTAAAATGTTTATTTAAAAAAAAAAAACAAATTTGATAAACATTTTTGTAATAAATCCTCAAAGAACTTTACAAAATTAATTTTCTTAGTGCAACACAAATAAATGGCATTTGGATGGTTTTATAACATGAATCTTTCATACAAGCTACACAAGCTACAAATTTTATCCTTCTAAGCGGATCCAAGAGCTCCTCAGAAGCTTACCAGGGGTTTCTCAGTGTAGAAACAAGTCATAGTTAAAAGCTCCGCTTAAAAATAGCTTGATCACAACTAAAGAGCCCCCCTGCAGCAAATAGCTGCAAACAGGATCCTGAGCAAGTTCTAAGACGAACACAGCTCAGACAGAACATGTCTTGAAATCCCCTGCTGTTTGCAGAAATGCTGCAACAGATGTACACAAGCAAACTGATGTGGAAAGAATTCCATGGCGGTAGATAGTTTAGGAGATCACTGGTCTAAGGCAGTACAATTTGCACACTGCGTTAGCCAACAGCTCACAACACACTGTTATATCCTATGAGTTATGGCATGCAGATTTGGACACAACAACTTGCGTTTATGCATTACATTATACTACAGTTAAAATAATGGTATAATGTGAACAAGCAGCATGCTGGTGCCCCAAACTCATGTTATATTTGTTGTTATGTGGAATATGGGCTTGTGGTTTGTTACTCTCCAAACAAACCACAAATGAAAGCCAAGGTCTATCTGGACGGGGGGCGGGGGGGAACCATGAGTCCAAATTCCATGAAACAACAAGCCAGACTCTGGATTGTTTCCTCCCCATTGCAGCAGCAGCAACAGAAGCGGGAAAAGAGTGAAGAGCTTTTGAGCACCAGCACAGGACAAAAAAAATGAAGTCAGGAGAAAAGATCAGACTTCTCCATTTTTTAAACTCAAATTTTTAACAGCTGATATAGCAACAGCCAGTAATAATACCACAACTAATTAACATGCTTGTTAGTAAGCTAGGGTTTCCATTTATTATATGTCTTCTGCTATTATTCCAAAGCAGGAACCTCCAGATTCTTGCTAGAACTGTAGTTCATTATATATAAACCACAGAGTAGCTCGAGGATTTACATATAAGGTAAAAACGTATGTGGAGCCAGGACAACAAAGAAAATAGTCATACACTGAATCCACCCAGCATGTTGCCTCCAAATGAGAATTCTGAGCAGACAAAGCCACAGTCTTAAATATTCCACTTACTGTACAATCTTCTGTCTGCTAAAGATGGGGGGGGGAGGTCTTAATACTGAAACTGTTTTATGCCACCACAGGTCACCCTAAAAAAAAGGTAAAGGTACCCCTGCCCGTTCGGGCCAGTCTTGCCAGACTCTAGGGTTGTGCGCTCATCTCACTCTATAGGCCGGGAGCCAGCGCTGTCCGCAGACACTTCCGGGTCACGTGGCCAGCGTGACAAGCTGCATCTGGCGAGCCAGCACCAGCGCAGCACACGGAAACGCCGTTTACCTTCCCGCTGGTAAGCGGTCCCTATTTATCTACTTGCACCCGGAGGTGCTTTCGAACTGCTAGGTTGGCAGGCGCTGGGACCGAACGACGGGAGCGCACCCCGCCGCGGGGATTCGAACCGCCGACCATGCGATCGGCAAGTCCTAGGCGCTGAGGTTTTACCCACAGCGCCACCCACGTCCCAATAGGTCACCCTAGGCCTGCTTGTACAAGAACTATTTTTTGGGACAAACAAAGATACAGTACATATATATTCAAATAGGTAAAGGTAAAGGGACCCCTGACCATTAGGTCCAGTTGTGACCGACTCTGGGGTTGCAGCGCTCATCTCGCTTTATTGGCCGAGGGAGCTGGTGTACAGCTTCCGGGTCATGTGGCCAGCATGACTAAGCCACTTTTGGTGAACCAGAGCAGCGCATGGAAACGCCGTTTACCTTCCCGCCGGAGCGGTACCTATTTATCTACATGCACTTTGACGTGCTTTCGAAGTGCTAGGTTGGCAGGAGCAGGGACTGAGCAATGGGAGCTCACCCCGTTGCGGGGATTCAAACTACTGACCTTCTGATCGGCAAGCCCTAGGCTCTGTGGTTTAACCCACAGCACCACCCGCGTCCCTATATTCAAATTGCTATGTGTTAAATCCCTGTGCAAACTCAAAGAGAGAAATCTCAAAGAGAAATCTCAAAGAGGCAAACTCTTTAAAATGTACTGTCAAAAGATATATTCTAAGCCATAGAAAAACATTAAAACTTTTTCATGGTACATCTAAGAATGCCTGCATTAAGACATTCAAAAGCATGGCAGGCTACTGAACTAGAGAGGTGAAGTATGGGAACAATCCACCAAGCATTTCTCCTATGCAAGCCCCATTGAAAAAAATGGCTCATTCATTCAAATGTTTGGTTTTTGCTCAAGTTCCATTTATCATTGAGGGGCCTGAATAGGAAACACTCTCATTTGATGGCAGCCTACATCTTACATTTACAACCCCAATTAAATTAAACAGATTTGTTCTCATATCACCGGATGGATCAGGAGATGCTTACTGGAATGCACACGGACACCACTGCCTTCCATGAGAGGAACAATTTTTTCGTCGAAATGTGCATTCCTATTTGGGCACATTTTAAAACACACATCGTAATACAAGTATCTGGAAAACCAAAAACTGAGCATTGAACAAATACTTTTCTTTTTTATACATGATATGAAAAAAAGAATCAGAAAGTTAAAGTAGAATATTATTTTTAACAGCACTTGAAAAATTATGAAAAAATAATAAAATGCACTTTTACCCCATGTAGGAACTATTCTCCTGATCTGTTGTTGTTTTAACTTACCGTATTTTTCGCTCTATAAGACGCACCAGACCATAAGACGCACCTAGTTTTTGGAGGAAGAAAACTAGAAAAAAAATATTCTGAATCTCAGAAGCCAGAACAGCAAGAGAGATTGCTGCGCAGCGAAAGCAGTAATCCCTCTTCCTGTTCTGGCTTCTGGGATAGCTGCGCAGCCTGCATTCGCTCCATAAGACGCACACACATTTCCCATTACTTTTTAGGAGGGAAAAAGTCTTATAGAGCAAAAGTCTTATAGAGCAAAAAATACAGTAATTTTTGATACTGGTGTTAAATTAATTTTGAAAAATTAACTTTGAGGTTATCAACCTCCTGCCTGCCTTTCAGCTACCCATCTAGGGCTACTATTACAATGCTAACATACATGGAGAGCCCAGTGGCACACAATTGCTTTGCACCCAGGAGCAGCCATTGTAGCCCCAAACAGCTGCAAGGGGAACTTATGGCTGGTGTGAAGGGCTTTGCATGCCTTGCAGCCAGGCTGGCAACTGAAGGGAGCCAATCAGCCTCGCCAGGGACTGAAGTTGGGCCCTTCTGCTCTGCCACTGAGCTACTGCCCTTCCCAATATATAGGATACCCTCTTGGTGGGTGGCATTTTCTGTCCTGAAGCCCAGAGTCGGATAGGCTGTGCCCCCCCCCCCAAGCAGCCAGGGGAGGTTCATCATATCCTTGCTGTGGTAGACCTCAGCAACCGTCAACCCTGGCTGTTGAAAAAGCTCATCAACCAGCAGGTAGGCTGGTAGATAATTTGGATTCATGCCCAATGCCTACCCTAAGAAAGCTGTGGCCTACTTTTATCCAACTCAGGTTGTGCTTGTCTTCTATTAATACTTCTTCCCACACCTCTCCCAGATACAATGTGCATGGGTCCACAATATGGCATTCTTGGTTAGGTATGTGCAAACCAGAGACGAATAAAACTTGATCTTGGCAACATATACAGACACACAGTGCAAGAATATGCAGAACACAGCATGCTCAAAACTTTCTTGTTTGCAAAACTTTGCCATTAACTATTCCTCAATAGAACATATCCGTGGGTGCTAAATTCTTGTGTCTGATTAATGTTAGGATTTAATTAGGAGCGGTATGTAGAATAGCTAGACCCAAGTGTGGTATCAGGGGTAATAAGGTGTGATGGAACCACTCATCATCCTCTGTAACAGCACATGTAAAAGCAAGTTAAGCAGGCACACTTCCTGGGTCCTGGGTTGTATATTGGACATTATAATCCTAACCCAATCAGCAAGTGTTAATGAAGTCAGACAGACTTCTTTGTGAGATGACCATATGGGGGAAATAAACAACAAGGGAGTTCAGAGCAGAGGGAGTTCAGTGTGTGTTCCCACTACACAAGATCAAAGGAAATGGGTATGAGAATGCAAATGTGAGGCCTCTCCACGTGTTAGGAAAGGAGATCTTAGAAGTTATGAAGTTAAGAGTTGGGAGTGATGTAACCGGGAAGCAGGGATGAAGGGTGTAGCTGGGACGTATGCTGCAGAGCAAGAGAGGCTGCAGAGAGGGATGCTGATACTGTTACTGCAACCTGTGTTCGAATTAGGCAGGTGCCAGGTGCATTATTGGCCACTTGCAACCAAGTGAAGACATCCCCACCACCTAGAGGTGCATGCCGGGGGGGATCATTGGAGCTTGACTATTTTCACACACTAATACCCCATTCTGTATAATTTTATCAGTTATATTTTATCTGTACAATCAGAATGAATTTTAGGAACCAAAATGCTTTTTCTGTGCCACCTGAGCAGGAGCAGTGAACGTTATAGTTAATTGTTGTAGCTTGTCTTCACTTACCCCACCCCACTGCCCTGCTCACAGGTGTCAAGAATATCCCTAAATTATGAATGGTCCATGTCACCATTAAGAAAAAGAGGTCAAAATAGGCTAATATATATGTAGACTGGCCCTGGATAAAGTGACTTTTCTTTTTTAAGTTCTCAAA
This sequence comes from Podarcis erhardii, assembly GCF_964252035.2. Lineage (NCBI taxonomy): Eukaryota > Metazoa > Chordata > Lepidosauria > Squamata > Lacertidae > Podarcis > Podarcis erhardii. The sequence goes on from NC_138505.1 coordinate 42,308,920, forward strand.
GTTCTTAATCTAACTCAAGGTTGTCATCTGTGACTTGCCATTATTTTTATTTATTATAGTTTTGTAATTTTTTTGTAATTGATAATCGTAAACTGTTTGATTATTATTTGCTGATATTTAATTTACTGTTTACTATTAAATTCTAATGGATAATAATACTTTTATTATTTATATCCTGCCCATCTGGCTGGGTTTTCCCAGCCACTCTAGGCAGCTTACAGCATATATAAAATGTTGTAAAACATCAAACATTAAAAACTTCCCGATAGAGGGATTACTGAATATTGCTTTATTTGATATAAGTGATTTATTTTAAAGTTATTGTGACTTTTTTATTGAATCAGATTATTATTGTTTGACTTTTTAATATTTTTATATTTTAGTCCCTTGCCTAATCATAGCAGCATTTAATTCATTCCAACAAGAATATGAAAACAGTTCCTCCTCCCGGCAAACTCCGGGAGAAATCCGGCACAATCTGCCTATTGTGCTTGCTTTAACAACAATATGAAGTCTCTATAATTATTATATTTATTTACTGCTGAAGACAGTGTTCGTGGCTCTTATTTTATCCTCACAATAACCCTGTGAGGTAATTTAGGCTCAAAACCACCCAGTGATCTCTCACAGCCCAGTCAGGATGGCAAAGACTTCCCAAGTATCTGGGTAGTTTGAACTTTATTCATCAACAACTTTTGAAGTTGAGATTAACAAACATACATGTGGAGGGGGGGAACATATCTCTAAAGACATTGTTGTATCCCTGAGCACTTTAAAAAACAAGTGGACATGGAAAACACCCGCAGGCACAACCATGTGCACATCTGAATAGATTTGTTGTTGTTGTTTAGTCGTTTAGTCGTGTCCGACTCTTCGTGACCCCATGGACCAGAGCATACCAGGCATTCCTGTCTTCCACTGCCTCCCGCAGTTTGGTCAAACTCATGCTGGTAGCTTCAAGAACACCATCCAACCATCTCATCCTCTGTCGTCCCCTTCTCCTTGTGCCCTCCATCTTTCCCAACATCAGGGTCTTTTCCAGGGAGTCTTCTCTTCTCATGAGGTGGCCAAAGTATTGGAGCCTCAGCTTCACGATCTGTCCTTCCAGTGAGCACTCAGGGCTGATTTCCTTCAGAATGGATAGGTTTGATCTTCTTGCAGTCCATGGGACTCTCAAGAGTCTCCTCCAGCACCATAATTCAAAAGCATCAATTCTTCGGTGATCAGCCTTCTTGATGGTCCAGCTCTCACTTCCATACATCACTACTGGGAAAACCATGGCTTTAACTATACGGACCTTTGTTGGCAAGGTGATGTCTCTGCTTTTTAATATGCTGTCTAGGTTTGCCATCGCCTTTCTCCCAAGGAGCAGGCATCTTTTAATTTCGTGACTGCTGTCACCATCTGCAGTGATCATGTAGCCCAAGAAGGTAAAATCTCTTACTGCCTCCATTTCTTCCCCTTCTATTTGCCAGGAGGAGATGGGCCCAGTGGCCATGATCTTCGTTTTTTGATGTTGAGCTTCAGACCATATTTTGTGCTCTCCTCTTTCACCCTCAATAAAAGGTTCTTTAATTCCTCCTCACTTTCTGCCATCAAGGTTGTGTCATCTGCATATCTGAGGTTGTTGATATTTCTTCCGGCAATCTTAATTCCGGCTTGGAATTCATCCAGCCCAGCCTTTCGCATGATGAATTCTGCATATAAGTTAAATAAGCAGGGAGACAATATACAGCCTTGCTGTACTCCTTTCCCAATTTTGAACCAATCAGTTGTTCCATATCCAGTTCTAACTGTAGCTTCTTGTCCCACATAGAGATTTCTCAGGAGACAGATGAGGTGATCAGACACTCCCATTTCTTTAAGAACTTGCCATAGTTTGCTGTGGTCGACACAGTCAAAGGCTTTTGCATAGTCAATGAAGCAGAAGTAGATGTCTTTCTGGAACTCTCTAGCTTTCTCCATAATCCAGCGCATGTTTGCAATTTGGTCTCTGGTTCCTCTGCCTCTTCTAAATCCAGCTTGCACTTCTGGGAGTTCTCGGTCCACATACTGCTTGAGCCTTCCTTGTAGAATTTTAAGCATAACCTTGCTAGCGTGTGAAATGAGTGCAATTGTGCGGTAGTTGGAGCATTCTTTGGCACTGCCCTTCTTTGGGATTGGGATGTAGACTGATCTTCTCCAATCCTCTGGCCACTGCTGAGTTTTCCAGACTTGCTGGCATGTTGCTGAATAGATTAAACCTGTGCAAAGGTACCAGTCAGCCTATAAGTCAGTTAAGAAATACTCTTCCTTGCATCATCACCAAATACTAAGGTTTGCTTTTTGGTCCCGTCTTTCCATCTTCAATTCTGCAGCAATGAAGGCAACAACGTGTGTGTTTTCTCCGATTCTCAGGACTGGGAAGCTAATGACATATATTCTTTTTCTCTAAAGAGTGATGGGTTTGGAAGCTCATGGACATGGATAAAATCAATGAGAAAAGATTTTAAATCTCATTGAGTTATGAGTGTTGCCCAGCCCTGGTGTGAGCCTCCAAAAATATCTACAGTATATGCAGGAGCTGTAAGCTGTGACACATTGGAAGGCTGCCTGACTTCTGCAGGCCTCCACTTTGTGTTTTTTTTTAAAAAAAAAACATTTTGAACTGCTGTAGATGGTTGATGATGGGCCTGTAAAGTAATCTTTGTGCTATTTCAAAACAGCAACTTGAGAAAATTCCCACCTTTAATTAACAGGGGAGATAAAACAGCAGATGTTTTTAAAAGTAAGTAAAGTGTGACCTACTAACACAAGTTCAGTTTGCCAGAATCTGTTGCTGCTTTGTGGATGCTGTCACACAACCCAGTTAAGGGAGGCATGGGGGGCTTCAGCCTCCGGAGGCGAAACAGGCTGGGCCACCCCTGCATGGTTTTTGTCTGCAGGTCCTCGTTGTCCGTATAGTTAAAGCCATGGTTCTCCCAGTAGCGATGTATGGAAGTGAGAGCTGGACCATAAAGAAGGTTGATCGCCGAAGAATTGATGCTTTTGAATTATGGTGCTGGAGGAGACTCTTGAGAGTCCCATGGACTGCAAGAAGATCAAACCTATCCTTTCCGAAGGAAATCAGCCCTGAGTGCTCACTGGAAGGACAGATCGTGAAGCTGAGGCTCCAATACTTTGGCCACCTCATGAGAAGAGAAGACTCCCTGGAAAAGACCCTGATGTTGGGAAAGATGGAGGGCACAAGGAGAAGGGGACGACAGAGGATGAGATGGTCCATGGAGTCACGAAGAGTTGGACACGACTAAACAACAACAAGCTCCTGCCCTCTCATTTTTGTGGCATGGCAAAAAGATAAAAGTAGACACAGTGCTGAGGATATGAATTCCCAACCCTGATGGGAATGTGTATCTCATCCCTATCAGTCATAAAATCAATCATTTGATGAGCCAGGAGGGAGGACATGGCATCCTGGCTGTGAGTCCTGGAAAACCTGCTTGTTCCCTGCCTTGCAGGTCTTTTTCTGCCTGGCCTGGGACTGACTCCAGCTACAAAAGCTGAGGCTGCTGAACAGACTCTTGGGCTGGGGTTTTGTTGGGGGGGGGGCGTTGTTGCTGTTGGTTTTTTGTATCTTTATTTTAGACCTTCTTTTGATTTACGTGGAAATTGTTCAGTTTGGTTGGGTATTTTTTAATGTTTTATTTATTGTCTGACTTCTTTCATTATGTGGTAGTTATTTATGTTCTTCTTGCTGTAAGCCTCCTTGACTATGGTTTGAACTGCGGAAAGGTTACATTCAAATAAAATTATATATGTTTCCATAACCTCGCCACCTGATCTGATCCGCATGCATTACCTCAGGAGGTGTGTGTGTGTGTGCATGTGAGAAAAAGAGTTGGATGTGGCCACACTGACCACTGACCTGCAGCTCCCAGAGAGCAGGGTCAAGAAGGCTGAACCAAGCCCTCAGGCACCCTGCATCAAATTAACCCGAACATACTGATTTCCGGATGAATCCAAAGCCTTCTCCTAGGTGATTTTAAGAACATATTCTATTAATAAAAATAGCTAAAGAGCTCCATTAGTTAGGGTGAATTTTTAAATTCCTTTCCCATTTCCTCCCTGAGAAAACACTCTGCAAAGTGCAAAAACAGCACCTACCCCCTCACATTAGATCCAGATTTCTCAGGTTATGAACAACAGGGAAGAATTAGTCCCTTAAAGATTAAAAGAAAATTTCTAATTCTTCAGGCTTCCTTTGCATATATAATGTCTGTTTCTAATTTAATATTCCAGCACAATTTTTGAAGGGTTTGGAACACGTCAGGAACCACTCAAGATGCAGAGCAAGCAACCAATTTAATTAGAACTTGAAACAGCTAATAAGGGTGAAGAACGAGAGGGGGGGGGGATGAAGGAGATCTGTGTTCTACTGCCTGTCCAATATTCTCCTGCTCTGCATCCCAGCCCCTTGAGCAGAAACCTGTGTGGAGTTAGTGCCAGAAACAGGGCTGGCTGCCATGCTCCAGAGACACCACTATCAGGCAAGCTAAGAGTGCTGTTCACAGTGAACTCCCCCACTAGCCGAAAAAATGCCTCAGAGAAGCTGAGATCATCGCCCATGTGCTGCAAGCAAACACTTCATTTAAATACCCAAAAGCCCTTTTCCAGCTGAGGCAGCTGGAAACATGTTAACCCAACAACTTAGGAAATAACTCCCCACAGGAACGCCAAGGGTATAAACAAAGGTGGCTTTCATGAGTCACACACCTCCCTCCGCCAATTCCCAGGCACTAGAGAACTTGCACCCTCATTTTAACAACTAAACTGAACTGAACGCTGTTCATCCTTTCAAGATATACAAGGAAAGGAGAGCAAAATAAGGGACAAGACAAGTTTATTGACAGGGAACCAAGGCGATGCTTTTCCCTCAGCCACCACCAAGCAGGATGAAAGGAATAGCATAAGAGGAGACAAACTCTTTGGCTGGTGAACACTTCAGTTTAGGGAAGGGAAGCCTGGCCATTTTGACATTTTTTGGCTTGTGTGCCAAGCCCTCTAATTGTGTTAGATCACTGCTTCCAATGAAACCCCCAAAGAAGACTCAAGTAAATTAGACACAAATGAAGTCCCAAAATATATCTATAGTTTAACCCCGACACACTTTTAGTATCTAGCTTTTTTAGGGTCCACTTGCAGATGTGGAAAGACTCCAGAGCAGCTAACCCATGTCTACACAGGTTTACTCACAAGCAAGTTTCATTGACGTTCATCACTCAATGGTCTGGAAACCAAGCGCTACAAGGCAATTGGGTATGTTTAGCCTGGAAAAGAGAAGACTGAGAGGAGATATGATAGGCCAGATATAGACTATTTAAAGTTAAGACGAAGAATGATAGATGTTTGTAAGGCATCTTGTATTTCTTGGCATCTTATTCATGGCCTTTAGGATGTTAGAAATCTCCAAGAAGTCTTAATGCAGAGAGGTCAGAAGGTAGCCCACAGTTTGTTAGTGGACTACCCAACAGCAGCTGGTTACTGGGATTCTTGCAAAGGAGGTAGGACTGAGTGGGCCTTGGTATGGTCCAGCAAGCCACCCCCTTCTGACTTAGGTAAGAAAATGTACTGTAGTCTCTCCTCAACTATTAAGAGATCCTGATCTTTTATACATTCATTTTGATAAATTAAAAATGTATTGCTGAACACAGTTTTCTAGTAAAAAGCAAGCCTTGTATGTTTCAAAGTCTGCCTTCCCTTGTCCTGACGAACTTGGAATCATACCTTAGTATTTATTGATCATACTTTACTTGTTTGTACAATAAAGGGGATTTAAATTTGAATTCCATCCCCCTTTCATGTAGCATAATGGGATTAACAGGAGTTACAAGACCTTCATTAGCAGGGTGGGGTGAAAATTAACTGGTACTCAGAGGTGGGTCTATGTGTCAATGCCCATTTGCCCTATATATTTTTAATACCATTCATGAAAACATGACACATACAGTCATCAGGGATGCAGCTTATTAAGAAAACTCTACACTCATGATTTCACCAGCTCAAGGATTAAACAATGCTAGTTATTCCATGGCATGGAGGAGCAAACTGGGAGGAGGAAGAGGGAGAAACAGACTGACTAGATAGAACCCTAATCAGCTTCCCTTACCTAAAATTACTAGTTAAATTATATGTAAAATACAAAGCTTTGAATGCCTTTGGTTACATTAACCCTACTTTGAAAACAGTGTGCAATTATTTTATTTAGATGTGTTTCTCTTCCAGTTATTCTAGTTGGGCAGTTTAGAAATACTGTACTAAGTCAACTATGCACCCTTCCTTTATTCAACTGGACTCAAGTATCAAAACATAAAATTAGAAGAGCCGGTTATGAGTATGGTATCTCTTGGCCCCAGATACAGGCATACCGAAGCAGGCCTGGATCATAAGCCTGGTTAGGACTGCCCCTTTACAGCATCACAGCCCCATGGATATCATGCTTATCCCCTTATTTCCACACTTTAATTTTCAATAATAGATCCAGAAACCCTCAGTAGAACAAAAATGTGGCCCTTGTTTGTTTTTAAAATGAAAAGCTATTACACATCTTGTGCTGCCTGGGACACTAAAAACAATTTTGACAGGCTGCATGAGCTGCCATTTTACTGTTACTTTAAGAAGTACAGTGGTACCTCCGGTTACGAACTTAATTCGTTCCAGAGGTCTGTTCTTAAGCGGAAATGGGGCCTCCCGCTGCCGCCAGTGCGCAATTTCTGTTCTCATCCTGGGGCAAAGTTTGCAACGAGGAGCAGCTACTTCTGGGTTAGCGGAGCTTATTACCCAAAGCGTTTGTAAGGAGGACAGTACGTAACCCAAGGTTCCACTGTACAAATAGAGGAAACCCTTCCAACAGTAGGAAAACAATACTATCCTAAAGGAAATTAAGTCCCCTTACTTACCGTACTTTCCAACACTGGGTCACTGCACATTTCTGGTACATTCACATAGTCAGAGGTATGACAGCAGTTAAGTATTTACAGATTTTAAAGATTAAGATACTATAGGATTAAGGGCAACATGAAAGGGACATTTAATATGCTCCCATTTACGTAACCTACAATTCCATTTCAAACTTGAACAGAAACAAAACACAACCCTTTCATTGTACTAGACATGTGCATGCTCTCATGCACACTCTCTCACACAGGTAGGTAGCCATGTTGGTCTGCCGTAGTCGAAACAAAATAAAGAATTTTTTTATTTTGTTTCGACTTCTCTCACATTCACAGACAGGATTATAATTTGCTAGATCATTTTTTACAAGGCTAAATTTACATGATGGCAGAATACAGTATGTTTTACCTGCTTTTATTTACTACAGAATCTAGTTCTCCTACATTTATTACTAAAATGTGGATTCACAGTCATATTGTAGTTTTAAAAGTCACAAAGATGCTAAAACACAAAACCTCAAAGAGCAGAAGTTACAAGACGTACTTGAACTTAATCAGAGTTGTTTGATATTTTCCCCTTTCACAAAAGCTATATATACAGAGGCATGAAGAAACTTATTTGCACCATGCACAAGAGTGAGGGAGAAGCATGCCACTCTTAATTTTTTTAATCACGAGATATTTAAGCTCTAGATGCATATCAGCAACGGAAAGATTCTTAAACCACCAAATGCTTGGCAAGGATAACTATTCTAGCCAGCTGTCCATGCAACAAAGTCCTGGTCATGTGCTCATTTCACTTTACACACATCTCTCTCACACACCAAGCAAAGGTGATTAATCACTTAAAATGAATCTGAAAATTGAAAAATCAGTCTCTGGTAATAAACATTGTCTCTGAGAAACAACTTAAGGGTAATATAGCATTCTAAACATGCTGTTCCTTGCAATCAAGGTATTTCCAATTGTAAAAGCATACATTTCTAGCTGCTCTATAAGGAAATCTATAATCTCAACACTCGTGGCAGGAAGTTCTGTACTTACTCTGCTCGTTTGGCCAATGACACTTCCACCCAACCAGTGATGTCATGCAGCAGACTGCTCACCAGTTGATTGCTGCATCTCTCCACCCAGTTCAAATGAAACTGCCTGCCTCTCGGCTTACAAGAGCTTTTGTGTTGGAAGGAAGGGGATCAAGGAGGAAGCACCTTCCTTGCTAACAGCAGTAATCTGGAAACCTTACAGGGTCTCCAGCACAAAGCAGATGGCCTCCACCTCCCAATGCTGGTCTACCTCAGTCGTCTCCCTCTCTCCGGCCAGATCGCTGCCTGGGTACCAGAGAAACCTGCTGCTGTCACCCGAGGCAAGAGCAGATCAGATGACTGAGCACAGTCTGTGTGACTCCATTAGCAGACTGACAGGCAGAGCTCAGGAATGCTTCTTCTCAGAGCCAGCCCAACCATGAGGCCAGGCAAGGCAACCGCCTTAGGTGGTAGGATCCACAGGGCAGCAGATCTCGATGTTGATCTCCCACCCCTTGCTTCTGATGTAGCTCTTCCCTCGCCCCTTCTTCCTTGGCAGGGAGGGAGGCTCCATTTTGGGGTCCACCGCAGGTCCCAAAATGCTTTGGGCTGGCCCTGCTTCTCCCACCCTCATTATGGCAGGCTGAGAGGGAGACCTTGACAGCTTTGAAGCCCATGCCCCTCCAGACACCCATTCCTAAAGTCTGCATGGAGAACAAGGCTGGCGAAGGGGCAAGGCAGGGCCTTTCCAATCCAGTCTGGAGAAGCAGATGCAGAGCCCGACCTATGCTCAACCTCTGCCACACTCCTTCTACAATCCTATTAGCTCAACAGCCATAGACGCAAGCCGCCATGCCAACTGAAAAACATAAATAGACCCCCCATTTACGAACTAAAAATTTAACCTGAGTGTTAAAACATCAGGGGCTCTAAATACAAAACACCACCCACTCCCCCAAGCTTGCAAAGGAGCCTTCAAGACCTACCAATTAACCCTTTAATTGGCTGAGATCGGCTTCAGCTGCTACCTGGGAGGGCAAAGAAAGCTCCTCATCCCGACCCCCCCAGGACAAATAAGAGTCCAAGCTGGAAAGCAGAGTCGGCCCCCTCCCCGCGCCTCAAATATCATATTTTACCCCAACAAAGCAATCAACCCCCGGGGCTGCAAAACGAGCAGGTTATCCCTTCCAGCGACGCCTGGCAAAAGCGAGACAGGCTGCTAAGGGGGCGAGGATCCCCCAAGTCCCCCCCCCGCCACTCCTGACAAAGAGTCTCGCCCACCTGGACGCAGAGGAGCCCTTTTCCAGAAAGGGAGAGCCCCCTCCTGCTCCAACCCAGCACACCTTCAGATCTCCCCCGCCCCAAGAAAGAAAGAATGCAAGCGGCGAGGCTGCTGCGGGGGGGGGGGGGCACAGCTGCCAGACGGCAGAGCAACAGACCCCCCCCCCCCGCCGCCAACGCCGCGGTCCCTCTGCGGGCGAAGCAGGCAGGGAGCAGACGGGGAGGCGGCGGAGGGGCCCCTTCCTCGAAGCCCAGACAAAGCAGGGGACCCCCCCCCCGCCCGCGCCTCGGAGAGGGAAGAGAGAGAGAGAGAGAGGGGCGAGCCTCACCCCGCCAGACGCGCCGGCAGCGCCCTCGGCTCCCTCCCGGCAGCGGCGCCTCCCGGCTCTTCCGCCTTCCTGCTGGGCTCGGCAGGGCGGGCGGGCGGGCGGAGACGCGGAGCCAGGCCAGCCCCGCCGCCGATGCCGAGGCCGAGGCCGAGGCCGCCTCCTCACGTGCTGCGCGCGCGCTCTGCGCGGCTCTTGGCCCCCTTCTCCGCCCGCCCTCCCTCCCTCCGCCGCCCCTTCTCGGCCTCGGGCTCTGGGCAGCCCCTGGTTCTGCCTGGGAGCTCCCTCGCCCAGCCCGGGAGGACAGCAGATCCTCCCGCTGGCCGGGGCCCTCTTACTCTGGGGCCGACCTTCGCCCCCCGGGGGGTTTGCCCTCCCTCTCTCCTCTGGGCGGGCGGGGCGGCGTTTTTGTGGCTCGCCTCAGGCGCCAAAGTGTTTCGGGCCGGCCCTGGAGATGGCCAGGAACTTGGGTGGCGATTCATGGCGAAGGAGCCAGGGATGCTCCTGGATGCCGCCCGGTCCCGCTTGCGGCTTTCCCAGAAGAGAGGTCTGGTTGGCCGCTGGGTGGGCCGGGCCATCGGCCTGATCCAGGTGAAGGCTCTTCTTTCACTATGCCAAGTCAGATCTAGTCCAGGATTGCCTACACCAACTGGCAGCAAGGCTCCAGGGCTTCCGCCCGGAGTCTCCCCCGACCCCCTCCGGGCTCCCCAGACAGACAAGGCAGCAGCCCCGAGCCCGGCCGGCCGGCCTTCTCTCGCTTTCCGGCTTCCTCAGAGTAGCGCCCCTTTCGCTACTTATGCTTACATCCTCTTTCAGTAGAAGTTCTCTTTTTTAAAAATCCCCTTCTTTTTTCCACTTTGTTTCATCATAGGCCCACCCAATCCTAAACATAAATTAATTAGCTATATCAATATAGCTTCTTCCCCACCCTTTCTCTCTTCCCCTTTAAAAATTCCTACATTTTCACTTTCCTTCATAGAGAAACAACCAACCCTAGCCACATCCTATTTCAGTGAGGCTTCTGTTTCCCCTACAACCTCTTTTTGTAAACCATCCATTCCTGCTCTTCTCACAACGAATCAGCAAGCCATATGGACATCCTATTGATTTGAATGGAATATTTTCATCGCAGACAGGCTGGCTAACTAGTGGAATCTGACACATACTTGCCCTGCAGTCAGTCCTACTGAATTCTATAGGGCTTATTTCAGCTGAATTTCAGCTGAAGCAAAGTAGCAGAGCCAAGTAGCAGACAGCAGAAGATAGCAGGGTAGGCACATTTCTTTGCAAAAATCCACTGATTTACGTGTAAGACAGCAGCATAGTAGGTGTTGGCTTTTTAAATAAAAGCAATGACTTTGTTCTTCAGGGAGAAATTGGCAGGAGGATTCATCAGCCAGAATTCCCACCTTAAAACACACCAAGTGCTATTGGAAAACATTTGCAACATTGTCAAAGAAAATAGCAAAATTGATTATTTAACTGGTCTTTAGGGACATGAGCTACGGTGTGCCATATTGAACTATAGCACTAGAATTCAAGTTAGCGTGGAAATTCATGCCACATGAAGACACCATGAGTAAGGGTTTTTTAAATTAACCCTTTTCCTTCTAAATATGGTTCTGGGCTGATTAAGAAAAACACCTTAATAGGATGCTTTACTTTTATTCATCTACATCAGTGACAATGAGTAGGATCAATACAGTATGCTTTTTATTTATAGTAGTGATGGTGAAAACGCAGAAGATATGTAATAAACAGTTTCAGAGGGAGGCAGCTCTTTGTCACTTACAACAATGGAAAACCCACAGCTACAGATAAAATGGGAGCAGTCTCTTTATCCTCAGTGGCCACATGGCCATGAAATTCCTGTGTCTTGCGCTCTTTGAGCAGATATATACATCACCCCCCCCCTGCTCTTTCCCCCTGCAATTGGCCAAGCAGAATCTGAAGACTGAGAATCGCCCCCCCCACCCCGCAAGCCCCATAGCAATGCAACTACCTTCTGCCACCTTTTGTTCCTCTTTTTGCCTACAGATATTGTATAACTAGCATAAGCAACAAGAGTTTACAGAGTGCAATTCTTCAACACACAAACAAAAGGGGGATCAGGATAGGTTTATTCCTTTTTGGGGAGTGATTATGTACTTTTTGGACAAAATAAAGTAATTATGGGAGACTAATATTCAAGCAAGTACGTATATGGATGCTGCTTAAATCTTCATTTTTTTTTCTCTTGTAACACTCTCAAAATGTTCAACTCCACAGAATAATATCATTATTGCTGGTCCATTTTAAACAGTTTCAGAGGGGCACCAGCATACTCTCTGTGTTTATCAATTTTACCTGTTTGTATCAGCAACAATTGTAGATACTTTTTTCTTGAGACAAAATGTATTTGTTTCTTCATCTTTCCAGGTAGTCACCATCTCCATGACAAAGCAGTAAATAGCCACTTCTCTATAGATAGCTGTGCAACAATTAAATATTCTTATTTAGTGTGTACAGAGGAGTAAGAAAAATGTAACACATTTAATTGTCTGACATTACTAAATATGGAAGAACAATAGCATGAAGTTAAGGAAATTACTTGGTTCAGGGCAACGTTCCAAAGAAGTCCACAAAAGTTATGGACCCATAAATGTTTTTAGTAGTTAACACATATTCTGTTAGTCATTTGCAGGAAAACAACCCCTCACGAGCCGGATGATGCTTGCAAAGCTGGACTCCGAATCTCCAGGGGTGCTCAAACTAAAACAAATTAAGCTGGCAGCAGAGCCATGGGGAAAATAAACACTGGATCAGAGCAACAGCAGAAAGATGAGAGGAGTTTCAAAGTACACCAGGAACTGCATTATTTATTGTATGGGTCTTTGTGCTCTAAGAGGAAAACAGGATAAGCACTTCCAAAATAAATTTGAGCAGTTTTGCTTCAAAGCATTTGCTCTTGATATGTGTGTGTGTGTGTGTGTGTGTGTGTGTGTGCGTGCGCGCATGCGCACCCACCCACCATTACCTTTTGGTAAAAAGGGAGCCAGAACACTGATTGCATTCAAAAGCACATTATGACCTTGTGCACGGCAAAGAAGCAGTAAGTTGGCAATGCCAATAAATTGATCGAACAACATGGCAATTCCTTCTTCTAAAAGATGCGGCGAGCGCTTTCTAATGTGCGTTGTTAAATATTGGTTACATCTGCACTGTGTAAGCGCTTCAGCAAAAGTGGGAGTGAATGATATTATGCAACCCTCAGCAGATGTTCTTTTCACTCCTGGAGTCAATATGGTACTGGCAAGTGCTGCCACATTGACAGGCCAGGACAGCAAAGCTCTTTGTTCCACAATGCACAGCACAGGCTTCATTCTTATGCTCCTGGCAACGAGACAGAATGCCTTCATCCCTGAAGAAGCTGAAAGGGAAACTTGGAGGCTTTGAAAGGGTGAATCAACACATGCAATGGACTTAGAAGAATAAAATATAGATCAGCAACACGCACACCTGTTGCAAGCTATTTGCGTTACAATCCTGCACACCCTTTGACTTGGGAGCAAGCCTACTGAAAATGGAAGTTTCAAGAACACATAAAAGGAGCCCAGCTGGATCAGACTAAATAAAGGTTCATCTAGTACTGCCTGGCGTGCTCTGGTCCATGGGGTCACGAAGAGTCGGACACGACTAAACAACAGCAGCAACAACAGTACTGCATCCTGCTTCCCCAAGAAATGCTAATCAGAAGGCATCAAGGGCAGGAAAGGAAAAGGCCATGTCTGCTGTGGCTAACCAGTGCCTGAGAGTCCAAAGCCTGGCCCTTCAAGAGGTTCTATAGAGTTGTTTCTTTCTCCACATCCAGCCACCTTAGTTAATGGCCATTACCACTCCATGGGGCAACTCAATCCATTAATTTTGTAGTTTGAGTAACTATTTTCTTTTGTCTGTTCCAAACCATTCATTACCCTGGGTGACCCCAAGTTCTAGTTCTTTGGGATAGAGGAATGTCTATTGGCTTTCTCCACAACACACATAAATTTATAAACCTGTTAATCCCCATTGTAGACACAAAGCCCAGCCTTTGGCAACCTGGTGCCCTCCCATTCCCATCATGTGTTCTGCTGCCTCTTTTAATAGTAGTGTTCCTTGATTTTGATTTTTCTGCTGTTTTTCAGGGATTTCTTAAGATGCAATTCAGCGGTGGAGGAAAAAACCACAGTTCTCAGACCTGTGATAATAGATCCAATACAAAATAGTAGAAAGCACATGACAAAAGTGTGGATGGACCGTAACTTAAGCCCCCTTTCTTTCAAAGGGACTTAAGTCACCACTTTAGCTGGGTTGGAACCTTTGCCATTCACAGCTCAAATCATTTAAAGTAGTCCAACAGGTCTGCATAAATCACTATCAAGTTTATGTGGTAGGAGAGCTATCAGCCAGGTATGAATGGCATTAGAAAAGTTGTGTGGGAAAGCTTCAAGGCTCACATCACTTTTACTTAGATCAAGCATTATTACTCACTCACTTTAATTACCTGGCCTAGATTGCCATAGAACACACCCACAGCCTAAGGGAGAAAATACACACTTGTTAATAAAGTCAGCCATGAAGGTCTCTCACTGCAATAGAGAAGGGTTCATTATGTAATAGAGAACTGTAAAAGATGTGAAACTGAACAAATATTTTAAAAAGCAAGAAAAGACAGGAGGAATGAAACCAGAAAAAATAACAGTACTATTATGTATGTGCACAGAAAGAGTAACAAAGTCTAGCTTTGGTAATATACTATTTAAGAGTTCTGGACAGAATGTTAAAAATAAACATACACATACATGACAACAGATAGAAATTAATTTCCCTAATATCTAAATTTAAGTTGCCTTGGAGCAATAATGAAACTATAGGGATGCTAATTACTCAAGCACTCAAATAATTTTGTATATATTTTCAAATAACCTTTGCAGCGACTGCTATGCTACAAAGTAGGCCAACATTTTAATTCCTGCACTTTGCAGGTTCAGACATGAGATGAAGATTGGCACAGAATGGTAGTAACTCAATGGTGGAGCCTATGTCTTGCATGCAGAAAACTTTCTCCAGGGATGATGAGAAGCATAGTTCAAAAGATCTGCAGGAAAACACGAACACACATACGCTACATGGTTCTCAGGCCTCTTTCCTAGCATTGTGTTTGCTAGCTGAGCAACTCCATCAAAGAGTGAACGCCCCCAATTCCTCAATTTAATCCCTGGCATCTCCAGTTTAGAGCATTCTATGGGAAAGGCTTGCACTGGAGACCAAAGAAAGCGGCTGCCAATCAAAAGTAGGCCACAGTTCACACAAACCAGTGATAGCATGGGCAAGTTCAAACAAAGTTAGAACTGCTCCACCCATTTAAAATCTCCTGTAATGTAGCCAATTAACCCTTCAGATGCAAGCACTTCTCAGAGTTTGCTTTTTATTTTATTTTCAGTGATAGGTCGGTCATGTAACCTAGAATGCATGATATTAAGAATATATTTATTTATACCCCGCTGCCATTTTCCCCTGACAGGAATGAAAGCAACTTACAGATAGAAACAAGAACCACTAAAAACATACAAAAGAAAAACAATATCTGAAAAACAATTAAACATGGATACAATTAAAAACTATACAAACACCTGAAATCCAAAAGGAACTAGATACTTGGAATAGGATAAAACTCTCCTGGTCAGGCAGAATGGCTGCAAGCAAGATGTGTATATTACCAAAACTTCTATTTTTATTCCAAAATGTCCCAGTGATTAGAGGAAGTGCAATATTTAAAAATTGGCAAACAATTCTCTCTAAATTTATATGGCAAGGTAAAAGACCAAGAATTAGATTTAAACTGCTAACGGACAGAAAAGACAGAGGAGGATTCTCGGTCCCAAATCTGAGACTGTATTATGAAGCCTCGTGCCTTTGTTGGCTTAGAGAATGGGTTATCTTAAAAAACACAGATCTGCTAGATTTAGAATGCTTCGATTTAAGATTTGGTTGGCATGCTTATCTCTGGCAGAATAAGGAAAAGGTGCATAAAGGCTTCTCAAACCACATTATTAGAGGAACATTGTTAGAAGCGTGGGAAAAGAATAAAAAACTACTGGAAAAAAATACCCCCTGGTGGCTATCCCCTATCAACATATTAACTATCAAAAAAACAAACATGGAAGGTGAGAGATTGACCTATGAAGACCTCCTGGAAAGATCGGAAAGAGGATGGAAAATTAGATCTTATGAAGAGTTAAAAAGCAAATTAACAGGTTGGCTGCAGTATCATCAAATTAATGCCTTATGGAAGGAAGATAAAAAGATTGGAATGAATGAGAAAAAATCAAAGTTCCAGGTAGAGATAATAGAAAGTAAAACTAAACTGCTATCTAAAATGTATAATCAGCTATTAGAGTGGGACACCAAGGACGAAGAGGTTAAGGAGGTTATGGTAAAATGGGCAATAGACATTGGATATAATTTGGATTTTGAAAAATGGATGAAGTTGTGGACTAAAGGAATGAAATTTACAGCCTGCACTGCCCTCAGAGAAAATATGGAAAAGATTATATATCGTTGGTACATCACCCCTATGAAATTGCAAAAATGTATAAGACTGGCGACAAAAGGTGTTGGAAGTGTAAATCTAAAGAGGGAAGCTTCTACCACATGTGGTGGAAATGTGCAGAAGTTAAAAAATTTTGGGATTCCATCTACAACGAACTAAAGAAAATACTTAAATACACCTTTGTCAAAAAGCCCGAAGCCTTCCTTCTGGGAATGATCGGAGAGGAGATTAAGAAAGAAGATTATATAATGTTCCAATATGCAACTGTAGCTGCCAGGATTCTGTTAGCACAAAATTGGAAAACCCCAAATACCCCGACCGTTAAAGATTGGCAAATTAAATTATTTGAGTATATGGATCTGGCAAAAATGACGCAGAACATTAGACAGCAAAAAGGTATAAGGTTTATCGACAATTGGTCTAAATTCATAACATATATGAAAACAAATTCTAGAGATATAAAAATCACAGTAGGTTTAATATAACCCTTGCGATGTGTTTACGTTAAAAAATGAAAAACTGCAGAATGGATTTAATATTCACATAACCCAAAACCGAGATGGAGGGAAGTCAAACACTATTTATTGTTAGTTAATGTTTGTTTTTTGGTTGGTTTAGGTGTTTTGATTTGGTTTATGTCTTCCTTTCTTTTCCCCCCTTTTTTTTCTTTTTTTTTCTCTTTTTGGTATGTGTTGGCTATTTTTTTTCTTTCTTTGCTGTTGTTTGGTTATAGAAAATGAATAAAAAGAAGTTAAAAAAACAACAACTATGTACTTTCTTATTAATAATACTTAATCAGTACATCTTCAATTCCCTGTTCAGAGCCCCTGATGAATGCCGAAGAAACAGAAGTGCCAAATGCAAGACACTGAGGCAAATGGAAGGAGCTACCTGCCACCCTGGAAAAAAAACACTGGAAGGTATGGCACAAACCCAAGACACGCCCAGGACGGGCCTGGAGTCGTCCTACTCTCATCCAAGGAGGAGCATTCATGGTACGTGGATCGTTAGAGGATAGTGCTCAGTGTCAGACAAGGATCCGAGAGACCAGGAGTCATAGCTGCACTCAGCCATGAAGCACACACGGGCCAGTCTCTGCCTCTCAGCCTAATTTACCCCACGGGGTTGTTGTGGGGATTAAATGAGCGGAGAACCATGTATACCACATTGAGCTCCTTGCAGGAGAAGATGCGATAGAAATGTAAAATGGATCTATTGGGCCCTTCTCTGGAGAAGCCTTCCTTTAAATGCTGCCTCAGCTGAGGCATACGTCAATTTTATAGTGCCTGGAGAAAGGAGATGGAGCAGCCTTTGTAGCCATCAGTGGATTTCCAGCAAGGAGATGTTAGTGGGAAAGTAGAAGACCTACTAAGGAACAGATGGTGGTTATTATGTCCTATGTAAAACCTCAGAATTCAAAGAAGGTGTACTTTCTTTTTCCCATGACTGTATTCGCCCTCTCAGAGGGATGAGTGGGCTTAGGGCAAAAGGAATGGAGAACAATTTCCTATAAAGGCTGAAATAAAGAGTAAGAAAATAGATGAAGGAAAACCATGTTAGCTGAAGAAGGAATCTCTACTCAGCGAGGCAGGCAAAGGGAGGGGGAAGAGTAGGAAGAATACAGCACTTCCACGAATTCTAGGCCCCGTCTTGCCTAATCCATGGCTGTGGTGGAGGCCTCACATATACCATTGAGAATGACCATACACATCATTGGAGAACCCTTTAAGCAAGTGAAGTAAAAAACTAATTTGACATGGCACAGCATGTCCATATTTGAAAACAGCTAGCTCAGCTATATTTTGAACCATAGGGCAGGTTCCTCCAAGGGCCAGGAGGACACCAGTCTTCCAAATAACCAAGGTGCCTGCATTGGAGCCTTTGTGCAAGGAGGAAAAAGGGCACTGAAGGGACAGCTGCACACAAACCTGCAGTGTGCTCCTGAGAGACTATCCATGCAATGCCACACCTTCATTTTCATGGCAAAAGAAAGGTAGCATGCAAATGTACAAGTATCTAATTATACATTAATTTTTTGCCATATGTATGCATGCAACTTTAGAGAAGGGCATTCAACTTATTTTCCAGCTGAGGGCCTCATTTCCTCATGAGCAACCACCTGGGGGCTGCTTGTGGCGGGCAGGGCCAAAGGAGGTGAGAAACAGTGTGATTTTTACATTTGTACAGTAGGCTACACCACACAGCTCTGCATCCAGGCAAGCAAGAGGCTGGTTTTTACCATTCAAGAACATGCAAAAGCACTTGAGGAGGGAGTGCAGCAGGGCTGGTGAGAAATGTGGAACGGGGAGGGCTGCGTGGCTTGAGTAGAGTCCCAATGGCCGAGGCCTGGGAAGGCACAACTGACCCCCCAGGCCTAAGGTTCCCCACTTCTGCTTTAATATTTATTTATTTATTTATTTAAAGGCAGAAAAGGGGAGTATAAGATTCAACCACAACAGGATTTTCATATTCAGTTTTCCAGCGGTAGGTTTTTCTAGTCTACCTAAACGTTTACATACAAAAAAGTTATTAAAATTTTTTTTTATTAAACCTCTGTACAGAAGCATCAATATGTATGTACAGCAAGTTCAAATATGGGACATTACTAAAAAGAAAGAAGAAAGAAGGTAGTACTAAAAAAAATCTGACCCACATAAATTACTTATAAAACTCTTCAAAAAGGGCAGGGATAATTGTGAAACAACCCCTGATTATTCCCATTTCATTGCTACAATTTTTCTATTTTAAATGAAGGGGAAACCATGTAAAAGGTTGAGAACCTTTCAAAAACTACTGAGAATAAACTGGTTTACAGTGATGCAGAAAGCACAGACAAAATCCTCCAGTTGCCGCTGCTCTAACTTCACAAGTCAAACAGGGTCAGAAAGATTAACTCATATTCAGGAAACATTTTCAGAAAAGTTAACTCACTTGGTAGCACTTTCTTGTATTAGCAGAAACATTGGTTTTAGGCAGCAACAGACTCTGAAGTCAAAATGGAAGCTCTGTACACTGCACTTTTTAAAACAAGTAACATAATTATAGGAGGAACAAAGCAGGAGCTTTCAATGTGTCTGTTCTTACTTGGTCATTATTTATAAAGTAAGTACAGAGTAGTATCCAAAGTTAATTGGCCAGTCGGTTTCTTTTGGGTGCAACCATGCTGCAGTAGTAATAGGGCACCTAGGAGGAAGCCTTCTTGCTTTTCTGCTGGTTCCTAGGAGAGTTCTTTAGCACACTTCTTATTCGGAGGTAAATCCCAGTAGATTCAGCCATATTGTCAAATTCAAAAGGTGTTATTCCAGCAGCGAATTTGCTCATGTCAGGGACAGGGCTGGCATTTTTGGACACCTCAGCACTGATGACCACAGGAGAGTCACTGTGGCTTACCCTGGACACTGAGGTTGAGGGGCAGTTCTCAACACTGCCTTCAGAATCCATGGGATTCAGTTCTTCATTGTCTGTCAAATCAATCAGTTCATCACCTGAAATCTGTTTCTTTTCAGACTCTTCTGCTTTGAGTACCTGTTCACTGTTGTCTGAAGTCCCAAGTTCCAATACATCCAGCTTCTTGCATGTTATTTCTTCTGGGAAAATGTCTGACTCAATTCGAGACGGTGATGAGGCTACAGAGTTTCCTGTTAAAGGATTCTCTCCAGGTATGTCAGAGTCACTGTTTGCACTATCTGCTTGCTCCAGGGCTGCCCAAATGAGGCGCTGCTGCTCCTCAAGCTCTTCCAGAGTCAAAGTGTCTTCATCCATAGCAGAGCCCTCTGCTCTCAGTGGAGCAGAATCACTGGAAGGAGTCAAAGGTGGAGTATCACGGGTAACTGGTAGGGGAATACATGGAGGAAGCCGAGGAGGGGTAATGTTGGGGGGAGTACACGGAGGGGTCCCACGTGGCAATGGGGGAGGAGTGGCGTTCAGTGGTGACCCTGGAGGCAGTGGAGGTTGGAACTGGAAGCTATCATAACCAGGAGAACTGTGTGGAGCTTCAAAGTCTGAAATCAGAAAAAGAGCAACTGTTAGTAAGCATCCCTATCCCTATCTTGTTTTCAATGGAAGCTGGTATACAGGTGTGGTGGATCATAATTTTTAATAGGGATGGGAAGAAGGAAGTTTTAAAGCTAATTTATGAACTATATTTATTGCACAGGTTTATTAGTATTGAAAGGCTTACCAGAATCCATCTCCATGTCAGCTGACAATACTTCAGCACTGTTTCCTTTCTGTCTTTTTGGATGATGAGCGTTCTGGTGAGATGAAGATCTTTTATTGCTGGACTTTGGGCTTGACTAAAGAAATATCACAAAGGAACAAGAGAGATTAAGAGTATTCAACATGATTATGAAGATACATTCATGGAAGGTGCTCATGTGCTCTGTGGGCCACAGCCATGGAGAAGAAGGCCTCACAGGGTCACTTTCTCTGAGCTTTCAATGTTTATTTTTTTAAGCATTTAAACAAAGGCAATTTCCATCCCTTTTCCTTACTGCTTCTGACTTCCAGAAGTCTGGCCAATGATTCTAAAGGTACCAAAAGAACTGGAAAGCACTTGGAAATTTATATACTGTACACTGCTTGGATTTAGGTTTGTTTTAAAATGTATGTATGTATGTATTGCTATTTTGCAAAATAAATACTAAGAACTGCCTCCAGCATTCTCTGTCTGCTAACATAAAGCTCTTGCACTAGCAGATGGGCAAGTTTTAATGTTGCATAACCAAGGACTCTATTGTGCAGCACATTATCAGCAACCTGCTGAGCACTCTCTTGCACAACATTCTGCTGGTGCAAAACATTACATCAGCAGAACAAGTATTCCTCTAACTTATGCTACACTGGATACAACCCTAAATCTAAATCTGCCCACTAATATTTCTGATTATAGAACTGCACACTCTTTATTCACATTATCATAGGTGGTTAAAATGGTTCGAAAGAGTTCAAAGCAACCAACTGCCATATCTTGAAAATATGTTCCCATCAGGGACCCTAGCTCTTATGTGATTTATGTTAACAGATTTCAATAACTCCTATTGCACTCTTCAACCCTGAAAGGGATCCTAGAGACAGGCTAATGGAAAAGTAACTAATTGAAACTAATGAGCAAAATATGACATAAAGACACCAGAAGACAAGTATCAAACATGGCAACAATCTACAGAAATGTACACCTTTTACCTATGTATGCTTTTTACTATCATAAGTTAGAGAATTCTATGCAGAACTAGAAATATGATTGTTAACTGGAAACATCAATACACACAGCTTTCACAAGCACATTTAAATATAGTCACCGAAAGATAGGTAGAAAGATAGTGGGCAAAGATATCCTTCTGCTGACTGGGCTGAAGGGGTACGGAACCAAACATCCTCCATTCCTGCAGGAATATAAATACAGTAAAAGAAGATGCTGATCAACGTGCAGGACTAGAAAACTTGCTTGCATATATGTGTTTAGCAAAAAGAGGAAGAAAGCAAAGAATGAACTGCAAGAAAAATATTTAATAAATGTGTATTCCAAACACAGAATAAATGTGTATTCCAAACACAGAATTTACAACAGGTGAGGACATAACATATCAATACAAATTAAAAACAAGACAATACAGCTTAGAATATAAAAACATTGGGAGCTGAAATACCAAGCTAGTGTTAAAAAGTAGCACAGACTAAAATGCACATGAAAGGTCTGCATGAAAGAAACCAAAGAGGAAACCCCTCCTCAGGAAGGGAGTTCCAGAGTTGAGGAACCACTGTCAAAAAGGCCTGGTCCATGGTACCCACCAACCAGATCTGTATTAATGGTGGGCCAGAGGAGAGGGCCTTTGAGGACCATCTCAAGGCCAGGGCAGTTAGCTGTGTTGGTCTGCCGTAGTCAAAACAAAATTTTAAAAAATTCCTTCCAGTAGCACCTTATAGACCAACTAAGTTTGTTATTGGTATGAGCTTTTGTGTGCATGCACACTTCTTCAGATACAGGCCAGGGCAGTTCATGTGGAAGCAGGGAGTCCCTCCAAATAAATTTTGAAAGGACTGTCAGATACAGATAACGTGTAAAAGAAATTCATATGTCACTCTTTGGAGGAAGGAGGTGATGAAAGTGTAAAACTAGTCACTTACATCTGTTACTCCATTCGGAGTGGACATATTAAAACCTGGATAGTTTATCAACTTAGAGACATCATAAGTGACACGCCAATTCTGTTGGTAATATTCTTCTGCCTCTGTTTCACCACCAGGAGATGCTGTAACAAAACACCACAAATAGTTACTGATACTATTGACAAAAGAGGACTTGGCACATATAATGGTGAGCGCTTGTTGCTTCTAACCACTTTGACAACAGGGTGCTGGAATGCACAGATTCTGTGATAAGAAGCAAAACAACATTGTATAATTAATCACAAAAGAAATAACCAGTCATTTTTTATGCACCACATATTCAGAACTGAAAAATTTAGCACCACTCCACCAGAACCCCAAGATAAGCCACCCAAGCTTGGGTTACGGTACTTATTTAAGGTTGTAGTCAATGCTAGTCCTACTCAGAAAAGACCCATTAAAATTAATGAACATGACTTAGGCACACTCATTCCAACAGGTCTACTCTGAGTAGGACTTAATTGATTACAAATCTAGCAATTAAGTCGAAGTTCCCACAATACAGGAATCTCAATCAATGCATCCATAGATTTGTTCCAATGAATTTTAGTAACAATGGAACTTTTTCTGAAAACATGGGGGGGGGGTGCCCTAAGCCACACACTCGTCTTATCACACATATAATAACTGTTTATTATCGTATTTGGACTTACAAACCACCCCAAACAATCCCAGGGGGAGGGGTGTTTCAGGTTTCAAATAAGTACAGTATCAGGTTTCAAATAAATACAATGTACATTAAAATCAGAAAATAAAATGAGAAAAACACCCAATATTAGAACAGCACAGAACAAGAGGACAGACATCTACTCAACCAAAGCACTGGGTAAAAAGTTGTGTATTCACCAACTGTTGAAAATCTTATGTGTCGTTCCAACAGCTTAAATTGGACTGCACAGTGGCCTGATAACCAGTGCAGATCTTTCAAGGCCAGCCAGAATGTGTATACATCCACCAGCAGCTTCACTAGTGTATTCTGCACTAGCTGCAGCTTCCGAATGATCTTTAAGGGTAGCCTGACATGGACTGGGACGTGACCATGGATCACTGTGATAAGTTATCCCTTTCAAGGAACAACATAACACTGGGTCTCAAATGACATAGAAGGATAACGTAGTACCCACCAAGCTACACACCTGGTTCTTCCAAGGGAGTACATGCATCTCCCTATTGCTGAACTTTAGAATTGACAACAGAGATTACTTTCATGTCTGTATTCAGCTTCAATTTATTGGTTCACACCCAGCCCTTCATTACCTCCAGGCAATGCTCAAACACCTGAACTGGCACTCCTGATTCAGATGGAACATGGAAATTGAGATGGGTGTCATCAGCACACTTGACATTTCACTCCAAACGGCCTGGTGACATCTACCAGTGACTGGTATGGATGTTAAAAAGCACAGGGGGCAAGAGACTGACCCCCCCCCCCGGGAACCCCACTCGTGAGCTCAGTGTGCTGAGTAATAGTCCCCCATTGCTGCTGTCTAAAATCGGCTTTGAAGGTAGGAATGGAATCACTGTACAACAGTGCCCCCAATTTCCAACCCACAAGTCGTTTGAGAAGGATGCTGTGGTCAATAGTATTGAAGTCAAAAAGAATCAACAAGGTTGCACTACCCAGTTCCTTTCCCAAGAAACCAGGCTGGCCAAGGTAGTTTCAATGCCTTGAATTGAATTGGGTCCAGATAATCTAATGGTATTACAGAATTTCAATTATTATTGGAAAGAATCAATAGGCAAACATCTCATATAACAGGCTGTAACAATAAACAACACTATTTTAACTATTTTCTTTACAGTCAGAAACCAGAAAGGTGGAACACTTTTCAAAGTCAAAAGCCAAATACAGTGGTGCCACGCAAGACGAATGCCTCGCTAAACGAAAAACCCGCAAGACGAAAGGGTTTTCCAATTTTTTAGCGGCTTCGCAAGACGAATTTCCCTATGGGCTTGCTTCGCAAGACGAAAGCCCATAGGGAAATCTCCGGGGACAGCGGGGAAGCGCTGCGCGCCTTCTCCTCTGTTCCCGGACCTGTCCTGAAGGCTTGCGGTGGGAGGTCCGGGAACAGAGAAGGCGCGCAGCGCCTCTCCTCTGTTCCCGGGGCTTGCGGTGGGAGGAGGGTTTTTCCTCCCCACCGCCAACATTCAGAAGGCTGTTCTGAAGGCTGGCGGTGGGAAGAAAAGCCCTTCTCCCCCGCCAGCCTTTAGAAGAGTTCCCCGCAGGGCTCTCCAAGCTGCGGATAGCAGCCTGCTGCCCCTATCTGCAGCTTGGAGAGCCCTGCGGGGAAGTCCTGCAGGGCTCCCCAAGCTGCAGATGTCTGCCCCGCGCGAGGGGCGCTCTGCTTCAGCAGCCCTGCAGGAACTCTTCTGAAGGCTGGCGGCAGGAGAAGGGCTTTTCTTCCCACCGCCAGCCTTCAGAAGAGTTCCCCGCAGGGCTCTCCAAGCTGCGGATAGCAGCCTGCTGCCCCTATCCGCAGCTTGGAGAGCCCTGCGGGGAACTCTTCTGAAGGCTGGCGGTGGGAAGAAAAGCCCTTCTCCTGCCGCCAGCCTTCAGAAGAGTTCCTGCAGGGCTGCTGAAGCAGAGCGCCCCTCGCGCGGGGCAGCAGGCTGCTATCCGCAGCTTGGAGAGCCCTGCGGGGAAGTCCTGCAGGGCTCCCCAAGCTGCAGATGTCTGCCCCGCGCGAGGGGCGCTCTGCTTCAGAGCGTCCCTCGCACCGGGCAGCAGGCTGCTATCCGCAGCCTAGGCAGCCCTGCAGGAACTCTTCTGAAGGCTGGCGGCCGGAGAAGGGCTTTTCTTCCCACCTCCAGCCTTCAGAAGGCTGTTCTGAAGGCTGGCGGTGGGGAGAAAAGTCCTTCTCCCCTCCCCCGCCAGCCTTCAGAAGAGGTCTGGGGACAGACTGAAGGCGGTCTCCCTAGGAACGCATTAATTGATTTTCAATGCATTCCTATGGGAAACCGTGCTTCGCAAGAAGAAAAACTCGCAAGAAGAAAAAACTTGTGGAACGAATTAATTTCGTCTTGCGAGGCACCACTGTAATGGACAGGTATCCTCTTATTATGAAAAAATAAAACACATTTGCAGTAAGGTAATGAGGGCCGTTCTCACCACTAAACTTACCTTTTCCATCATAGAGTGTTAGTCCAGATTTTTCCATTTCTGCCTCCTTGAGCCAACCTGGGGGATAGCCCAGTTGCCGCATTCGATAGATGAAAGGAGGAAGAGTCTTATCAGTGACACCAAGTGCATCCTGAAGTTCCTCACTGCAATAGGACAAATGACATCCTGTTAGAAATATGAAGGGGCTGAACAACCCTATTTGGGGAAGTTGTCTGCTACATTTTAAGAAAACAAACAAGAGAGATTTGTATCCTGATGGAAAACTTAAGGTCACGCTGGAATTATACAAGAAAGCTGCAGAATTGTGTCCAGCTTGAATATATTTGCCTGTTGTTACATATAAGTGACTGATTTTCATGAATTTCATGAGTATGTTCTTTTCCATTAATTGTTATAATAATGTATAAAAATAATAATTTATTATTTATACCCCGCCTATCTGGCTGGGTTTCCCCATGTTACTCCCATACTAGCCAGGTCTTGATGAAGCTTTATTGCTAAGGGTTCCAAAATTACAGCAAGTACTCTTTTTTAACAGTTTGCAATCCTTGAAGCAGTTTTATTTTCTTGGTTCTTTTTCTGGTTGTTTGACAGTAGAGAGATCTTTCTGACGGGTGAACACTGCCGCTCCTCCTTTGGCCCATTCTCCTATTTCGCGCTATTTGAGATACGATGTACACCTTCTATCTGGGTTCTTTTTCTGGATCTTTGCTATCTTGTTGTTCTAGATATTCAGCTATCTCAGGAACTAGTGCTGCTGGTAGATTTGTTCTCTGAGATTTGCTGCTGAGAATGTTGAATTTCCTGTAGTGACTACCAGATGGAAATGAAAAGCCCAGTGATATCATATTCCTGCTTCTTGCAACTTGAACATTACTGGACACAATTCTATTTTATTCTGTTTCCAGAGATAAATTCTGAAGCACTGTAACTGGGTGATTTTCATATTCTTCCTTTCACATTTGTTAAAAGCTATCCAAATCTTGTCCTTTTTGAATTGGTGAAAGCACTTAACAGTGCCTCACAGACTGATAGTGCTCTGTGAGCTCTCTCTTGTCCCCAAAGGTACTCCAGTGCTTTTTTCTTTAAAAAAAAAAAAGTTTAGGGGTACTCTCATTTTCCTACTCATATTGAAATACTGCCGCTCAATGAGGCCAAACTTAAATTCACTAAATGTTTAGGGGTATGTGTACCCCTGCGTTCCCCCCAGAAAAAAAGCACTGAGTAGCTCTTAGGTGGGTATCACACTTTTGAATTACTGAAATATGAAGTCCATAATACTGTCTCCTTCTGCCCCCTCTTTAATGACTCTCACATGTAAAGTAAGCTTTCGGGCTCTGTTTTCCACCTCCTCCAGCTTAGATTTTGTATCATTTTCTCGGAGGAGCCGCTTCAATTTTTTTCATCTAAGTGTACCAGATCCATTGCTGCTGAGATGGTTTCGGTGGTGCCAGCAAATTTCTCCATTATTGCATCTGCCATTCTTTCCAAAGGGGTTATCAGCTCCTTCCATGTCTCCACAATCATGGTTTTAAGTGAAATATGCTGTGCTGCAAATTCTTCTATGAGTATTGTGTCTAAGTCTTTTCCTGCTGCAGCTTCAACTGTTTTAGGTGGGGCAGGCACCTCGCCTTACTTGTAGTCCACACCTTGCTTTTTCTTTCAGCATAAAAAATTGCACTCCGCTTGTCTTGGGTGTGACCATGAGGCCGCTGCAGTGGGCCTTGAAGTCTTAGGTGCAGACCTGGGTGGAGCCACTGCAGGTGCAGATCTTGGTGCTAGTAGCAAATATTGAAATGAGAGTGAGAAAATTTTTTTAAAGGTCTTTTCAATATTCGGTTAGATTTAGTAAAAATCAGGTACCTGAGGGCAGGAGTTCTGAGCCATCCAGTCCCTGCCCCCATGTTTTCAGCTTTCTCCAACTTTGTGCCTTCCAGATATTTTGGACTACAAGTTCCATCAGCACCAGCCAGCACAGCTATGCTGGTCCGTGCTGATATGAGTTGTAGTCCAAAGCTTTCAAAGAGCACCAGGTTGGGAAAGGATGGTTTATATTCAGTGAGAGAGAGAAAATACCTAATTATTCCTGGTTTGAACCTTCCAAACCTTTCTTCAACTTCTTCTGCATGGTACCGCTGTTGGAAGTTTTGGTTTCCTGCTTCCCCACAAGCATCCATAAACTGCTTCCTTTTTTCACTTATACGGGCAGCATTTCGTGGCTAAAATGTAGTTAGAGGGGGGAAATCAGGACAATACCAGCTACCAAGTTACACATACAAATTCCCTTGATTCACCTGTGGAATAACAGTCTGCCTAGTACTATACAGAGTTGGACTATTTGATACTTAAAAGTTTTGGCCTTACAGAGGATATATGTTGCTGAATACAATTGTTTAAACTTGTTTTTTAAAAGACCCTAGAATATTTTAATAGGGACATACGTAGCAAAATATGTGTCTTAAGATATAAAACATATCAACAATATTCAAATGGATTATACAGCTTTATCAAAACTCAACTGAATCCTTTCAAATTAATCTATATCTGATTATCAATGTGCTCTGAGGACAGAACATCAGAAGGAATATTTTACCTGTGGACAATCTTTCATTTGGTGGTCTTCAGAGCCACAATTGAAGCAGTGAGATTTTGGCCTGCTTTATAAAAGTAAACAGTTTATAACACTAATATTTAATACTGACTTAACAAATATGTGGGTCCATTACATATTTCCAACAGCCTTTTTAAAATGTCACCCATATGCCTAATATACCAAACCCAGTTGTGACAGCACAGAAGAATGCAGGAGGAAGTATACTAACAGCAATGTCATCTTAACATTTTAAACATTTTGTGACTATGCTACAACAGCCTGACAAATAAATAAAGTAGTATGTAGTGGAAATTTGGATGTTGGAAAGAAAAAGAAAAAAAGTGCTCTGATCCAAGACATAATAGTTGGACTTCTTGTTATGGACTTTGTGGTTTTGTGCTCCTTCTTTCTCTTGCAACCCCTCCCACAGACCAGAGCGCAATTTGCCATGACACCCAAAGCAGGTGGAAACGGTGTGCCTGAACCACGGAAGCCCATTTTAAAGTGTGGCTTCCAATTCAGGTTTGAAGGGAAACCATGGTTTGTGAGAATCAGGAAGTGTGAGAGGAAACTGAATGGGTCACTGCATGAACTACTTAAAAGTCTATCTTAAGATATGTCAAGGCACATGGCCCTCTCCAATTATAAAGCCGAGGACTAAAATTTTATTTTTAATTGTTCATGAAATGTTGGCTCAATCTATTATTCTAATGCCCTACTTGAGGACTCATCTAGTTAATTCTTAATGAAAGTTAATAAGCCTGTCTCCTAGCAGATTTTATCTGTGTTTCTATCAAATTAAAGGGGGGGGGGAATGGAGTTTTACGAGAGTTATGAGCAGGAAGATGGACAGCGAGGTCTGAGTAGCTCTTGCTAACCTGGTGTCCTCCAGCATGGCTGTGCTGGCTGAGGTTGATGACAGCTGTAGCCCAAAACGTCTGGAGGGCACCAGGTTGGCAAAGACTGCTATAGTTATTTTGGATGTGCCTGAATAAGGTCTTCAAAGCACCCAGAACATTCCAGCTCCCTCTTCCCCTATACTTTTGGTCATAAGAGGCTGCACTTCACACTTAATATCACAAATGCTTTAAAAGTGGCAAGCTGTTACATCATGAAGGGTGCTCTTTATGTCAGCAATTTAATCTGCACTTTGCTCTCATTCTAAGTCATATCCATTACTTATCAACCACAGCACATTTCAGTTTTTTAACTAGAAATTTTCATAGATTTAGAGAAATACAAACCTTTTAGGCTTTACTTGTATCTCCTGTCCATCTAGAGAAAGAATCTGCGTGAAAACTTGCTGGTATCTTAAGAGTTCAATAAGGAATTGCCATTGTAGAAAACAGAACAACTGAGGTTTACGTGTCTGTGTATGCATGATGGCTATGACCCAGAAGTGTTTTGGTATAAATTGTTATTACAAAGTTTAATTTTGTTTGTTTTTTGCTTAAGAAAGGTAAGATGAGACTCATAATCAATACCATGAAGGCAAGATTCCGCTTGAAAGGATGGCTCCACCATTGTTGAAAGCATGCTATCTTTTAATAGTAGGATTTAGCCTGATCAGTGTAGCGTGTCAGCTGCCTGACTCCACTATTGAGAAATATAGCATGGAAGCCCAATAGCATCTTTAAGCAGAGCAGAAAATCCAATCACCAGAAATAATGTTTCACCAAAAAGGGCATGCCCTGTAACGTATGACACCACAATTACGTAGTTAATAGACTCAAAATATGTAGATTGAATCTGGTTTAGTACTGATTGGATTAAGTTGCAATGTTAGCAGGAAAAGAGGAGGACATTAAACTAAATAGGATACTTGGGTATTTCCCATCCATCTGTCAGCTGAGGGTTTTCATTTAATATAGGCTGCCCCAGTTTATCAAGACAAAAATTGGTAAAATAGAGAACACTTCCTACAACCTGTAGAAAGAGTCAAAAAGTGTCAGCATTTTATTAGATTGAAAGACAACATTCCTTTTTTAAAATGTACTTAAATATTTCACAAATATATATTTTGATATAATTAAGTACATTACAATAAAGGTTCTCCTGTTTTAAGGTTTTACAAACAAGATCTTACATCTTACACACCCATAACTAAAAAAAGCCCAGCCAATTAATATGAGTTACAACAACTTAACAATAATTAAATACAGTGAGAATTACATGGCTCTTTAAGCATCTTGTCAACCCTTTTCTAATGCTATGGTTCGGAAATCTAAAATGTAGGATTCAAGCACATACACCACAAAGCAAAGGCGTAACTTACACTAAAGGCCTCCTTGATTTTTTTTGATGTATTTGAGATTGTCACTTTATGGTCTTCTTCCAACATAAAACTAGAAGGCTAATAGAAAGACAAATCACATTTTGCGAAACTAAGATTATATTTATCAAACAACAAAGTATATAATTATGAGTGTTCTCCTATATAACTCATTATGCCTGAACTCACTTCCAGAACACTTGTATCAGTAATAGGGAACCTGGTGCCCTCTAGAGGCTGTTGGGATTCCAATGCCATCTGTCCCAGCAAGCATGGCCTATTGTCAGGAATGATGGGCAACTCCAGAGTTGAGCAATATCTGGAAGGCAACAAGTTCCCCAGCCTACAGGATTCTTTAAAAAATTCTTGCATTTATATCCTAACTTTCTTCCATCAAGAAACTCTTCCCCCCTCCCCACCATCCCTTCAAATTTCAGCTAAAAATCCACTCTCTTTGCTTTCTCTGAAGTCTTTAGCTTAACCTCCTATAAGCATAGCGATGCCCTCTTCCACAAAGTGAACAGGGAAGGCCATGTGTGCACAGGTGCTCTGAGTGCACACTGGATGGACATAGCTCAGTGGCTGCTTTGGATGTAGTGGCATCTCAAGCGAAAAGGACTTCAGGTAGCAGGGCTGGGAAAGTCCCCTACCTGAGGCCTTGGGAAGCTACTGTTAGTCCTAATAGACAATACTGGGCTAGGTGGACCAATGGTTTGACTCAGTATTGCCTATCTTCACATGGAGCAGTGGCATCATACACTGTGCTACTGAAGAACATGACCAGTTAGCACATTGCAGCAGGACATTTTTGACAGACCAGTCATATGAATAGAAACATGTTATTTCTGGAAAATGTAGCTTATGTGCTTCTCTTCTTATGCTTTTAAGGAAACATGGTACACTTTTCATCAATAACAAAGGCTATTAGGGCTAGTCTACTACAATAGTAACAATGGATACCAATAAAAGAAAAGGTTTAGATCATTTCATTAATATATAAATACCTGTGGCTTAACATTGAAGTAGGTCTTGTCAGATTCAGCACTTTGTTGCTCCTCATATTTTTGAACTAAACAAGATATAAAATCTTCTATTTCTTGATGATATTGCCTATACAAGAATTTTCAAAATAGATATGCTGTCTTTTTTTGTTATAAAGCATCTCTCTCACAGACTGCTCTTACACACTGTTCAAGCTGAGGATTTTGTTCTGCAATTCTGCAGAAGGAAGAGCTTGTAGATCAAACTTTGAGGGGAAAGGTACAGGCATTTGTCCTATCCAGTGTTTTGGTAGCACTGCAGAAATTCAAAATTCCTTTCATGTTGCATACATTTTCTTTAAATATCTGTAGGGCAATAGCGTTCAACGTTTTTTAGGCTAGGGACTACAACGTACTATGTGGGAACTTTAATTTAATTTTTTTTTAAAACCCACATATGACTTATTTACCCAACCACCCAATGTTTCCAGTTCTCATTTGAACACACACATACACACAACCCCCCCTAAAAATTGGGGTACACAGCTACAGACATGACACACCTTATATTGGGGGACAGTAGTCTAGTGGGTTCTGACCCACCACCCAAAGCTCAATACTCTAGAAGGCACCCACGATACAAGCATTCTGAACTTAACCAATATAATATATATATACTTACTTTGAAACAGTATTGTTCATAAATAAAATTTGTAACAAAGGCCCATCAAGTTTAGAGTCGTCAATGGTAAGTCCACTAAAAAAAGAAAGCATAAAGCTACCATTACATTAGGTAGTAGCAGTTCAGACAGGCCCACATGCCCCTTTGACATAGTTTGGAAGTATTCTGACCACATTAAGATACTTTAATATATGTAGGGACACGGGTCACACTGTGGTCTAAACCACTGAACCTCTTGGGCTTGCCAATTGGAAGCTTGGCTGTTCGAATCCCCGCGACAGAGTGAGCTCCTGTTGCTCTGTCCCAGCTGCTGCCAACCTAGCAATTCGAAAGCACGCCAGCGTGAGCAGATAAATAGGTACCACTGCAGTGGGAAGGTAAACAGTGTTTTCATGTGCTCTGGCACTTGTCACGGTCATCTATGCGCCAGAAGTGGTTTAGTCCTGCTGGCCACATGACCCGGAAAGCTGTCTGTGGACAAACGCTGGCTCCCTTGGCCTGAAAGTGAGATGAGCGCTGCAGCCCCATAGTCACCTTTGACTGGACCTAACCATCCAGGAGTCCTTTACCTTAATATGTATATTTATTTATTTCTCTCCCCCACCCCCATTCTTAGTAATAAACTTTTCTCCTTACCGCAGTTTGTTAAGAATAGTGCATACTAAGCCAAAATTATTTTCTTTTGATTACATGCATACCTGAAGGAGCGTCTCCACCTCCATCATTCTGCCCGGACGCTGAGGTCCAGCGCCGAGGGCCTTCTGGCGGTTCCCTTATTGCGAGAAGCAAAGCTACAGGGAACCAGGCAGAGGGCCTTCTCGGTAGTGGCGCCCGCCCTGTGGAACGCCCTCCCATCAGATGTCAAAGCGATAAACAACTACCTGACATTCAGAAGACATCTTAAGGCAGCCCTGTTCAGGGAAGTTTTTAATGTGTGATATTTTAGCGTATTTTTGGTTTCTATGGAAGCCGCCCAGAGTGGCTGGGGAAACCCAGTCAGATGGGCGGGGTACAAATAAATTATTATTATTATTATTATTATTAGATTCTACAGCTTAATATTAGTGACGAAGTGTAAGCACTCTTCCCTCGTGACCACTCAATACAAACAAATGACAGGTATTTTCTGCTACATCTGAAGTAAACACCCAGAATCCATAAAACCATGCTGCTAGCTTAACGTGCTCAAGGAGGCTTTGTGCCCCACCCCATAAATGGAGCAGGTCAAACCACGTTTTAAAAACTACCTAACATTTTTAAAAGTACTAACATAAAGTATGAATTACATCATACATCTAAAACATGGCAAGCCAGTTTGGAACCTGAAAGGGGTTCCACAAGCAATTTATGCTTTGGCATTGTGTGGGTGGGTTGGAATCACACAGGGCATGCCCAAATCCTTACACATATCTAAAGTGCCTCTTTGGAGCCTATCTACTTTTAAACAATGTACTGTACTAAACATCACAGATGATGAAGCAATTTACACATACCTTGGTCGAGTCAGCATATTCAATTTTCTTCTGAGTTCATGATGTTAATTATTTGTTAAGGAATTTCAAGTCATGCTACTATTTCAGAATAATGACTCTGGAATAATTTATGACTGCCCCTGTTCTGCACTCTCAATCAGTAATAATAATTAGAACCAGAGCTCCAGATGTAAGTTTATTTGACATATAAAAAGTAGGTATGAAAGTTAAAGTAAAGTACATTAGCCTCCTCACTTGTGAATCACAGAGTTGCTGAAACCCACTCATGGTACTCAATGTACATGAAGGAAGGAAGACATCACAAGGGAAGCCTGAAGATGGCAGAACTGAATGAATACATTGTCAAACGCTTCAGGCCACATCCTTCTAGGGCTGCTGACATTTATGTCACAGTTCTGCTAAAAGAAGAACTGTACCCCTCCCTGGTACAATTCATGCTTATGAACAGTGCCTTCTTCTTTGAAATCTGGTATCCTGTGCCCTTTAAAAAGCTGGACAAGTGATATATTCAACAGGTGCTGTTCTCCCCACCCCAGCTTTGTCATGTGTCCTCTGTGTGTGTGTGACCACAAAATAATTTGCAGAGGGACGATGACAAGCCAGTGTAATATAAGAGTGCTGGGTGTTCAAATCCATGCTCAGCTACGTTTGCTAGGTGAACCTGGATAATTCAGCACCTCATGTACTTCACAGGATTGTAGCCAAGGAGAAAAGGGGACAGGGGAGAACCATACACCACTTTGAATAGAAGGAATTTAAAAAGTCAGTGAGGCAGACTGCACGACATAGTGCTCAGAGTACTGGCCTAGGACTGGGAGGACCCAGATTCAAAGTCACACTCAGCCATGAAGGCCCCTGTGTGATCTTGGGCGGCCACTCTCTCTTGCAGTCTATCTTATCCCACAAGTTGTTGTGAAGATAAAATAGGTGGGGTGGTATGGGATGAAGTAGTATAAAATTAAATTTAAAAAATCACAGCAAAGTTCCAAGAGACAACTTTTCAAGTGCATAGCAGTATGTTGCAGCAAACACAAGACAGACAGGATCACCAGAGTGGAATTCTGGTCAACTTGAGGGGGCAGCAAATTGAATAAATTCAATTTATTATTGCATTTTTACTGCCATAAAGGAGAAGAAATGCTTGTGGGAGTTTCTGTCCAAAGTGTGAACATAACTTTGCCAGTCTTGTGTCTTATACACTCCAATAGGAGCAGGACAGGGTGAGAGTTTCATTGTTCCTGCTCTCCCTGAAGCACAGTGATGTGGGGTGGAAACTTTCTTCGGTGCCAGAAATAATTTCTCCAGTAACAGTGAATGGAGGCAAACTACAAATACATTATTAGGTAAGGCTGGCAGCTTCAACCTTCTTTGCACTGCTTATAGAATATATTCAGTTGGTTAGCTTTACTGCACACAGCCAAAGCAGCTTATGAAATAAAAGTAAAACAAATGTACTAAATTAGATCACTCTTTAGAGCAACTTTTGCCTGCCTGGTGCCCAGATGTTGTTGGGCTACAACTCCCAACACAGGGCAGCCAAACATTTGCTAATGCAAAGTACCTTAGCATTTACTTAAGTATCTTTTTGCAAAAAAACCTCATCCCCGCTCAGGCAGCAAAACGTCTTGGGCCGGGCTAACCCTGAAAACAGAGACTTGCGGAATAAGCTCTCGTGCTCCAGGGGGCCGGACTGTGTCGCTGCTGCAAGAGGCTAGTAGTCCCTGACACTTTCTGCAACTACAGCCGAAGCCCACGGAACTGAATCCACCGCAAGTTCGAGATTACAAATGGGGTGGGGAGGGGGTTACAAGGGCTGGGACCCCTTTGCGAAGATAGATAACAAGATGCCAAGAGCACACTGGGCGCCGGCGCGCCCCCCCCCCGCCCCTTGGAAGGAGGCTCCGCTCGGCCCCGTAACGGCCGGGAGGCGGAGGGGCCCCTCGGCCACGCCCAAGGCCTCGAAGGGCTGCCGCCTCTGGGCGGGGAGGGGAGGGGAGGGGGCGCCCCCAGGCCGGCCTGCTTCCCCCGCCAGGATATTCTCGGCCTGCAGCTCCCTGACGGTCTCCTGGCACTCCCTCAGCCGCTGGCGGAGCTCCTCCGTCTCCGCCCCGGCCTCCTCGAAGCGGGCGTGGGGCGGCTGCGCGGCCGGGAAGGGCGCCGCCTCGCCGGCGTCCAGCTGCTGGAAGAGCTCCTGGTCCCCGAAGTCCACCTCGGCCGCCATCTTAGGTCGGGGAGGGAAGGCGCCGGCCGCGCGTGGTCCGCCGGCCGCACGGCCAGGCGCTGCGGAAGAAGCTGCCGCCGGGCGGAGAGGAAAGGCGGCGAGAGGCCCCGGCCTCACCTCGGAAAGGGCCGCAGTTGCACGCAAGGCCTTCAGTCGCCAGAGCTCTTCGGGCAGGCGACTACAACTCCCACAATGCAGCGAGGCCGGACGGTACCCGCAGCCCCGAGGCCCGAACTTCACACTGGGAGAGCGGCTGGGGGCAGCGGTGCATGCTGGGATTGGCCAAGCACTTCCGCCCGATTCTCAAGCTTCCGGCAGCGCAGGCTGGCGGAGATTGACTCGCAATGGGGGGGGGGGGAGGAGGCGCAGCTCTTTTTGCTCAGCCTCTTCCTGTGTGCTTTTTCTTGCAGAGGTTTCTTGGTAGCTCGGCTAATATACTTGCGTAGCTTGGGTAGGAATTACTAACTTGTACAGCTAGGAGGAAAACGAGTCCCCCTTTTATCCATGTTCTCCAACGTACTAGCAGATGTCTTCACTAACAGAGTAGCTACAATCTCATTTTTCCAGTTCCTGGAAGTTTTCTTCCACAAACCTGAAGCGCATCACCACTTTCAGGAGTGGCAAAAAGCACAAAGAACCTGGTTACACCACAAGCAGGAACCAAGCAACTGACCCTCCTTTTCTCCCACTATTGTCAGGTCTCTCTCCTCATTAAAACATAGGGCAGCAACAGACCATCCAGGTTCAATCACTAGGCATGTTCTGATAGAGGTAGAAAAGATACCCTGGCTGAAACCCTGGCAAGCCACTGCCACTTAAAACGTGTTTAGCTTATTTTTTAGTTGCTGTTTGGTTAATAGTTTTACAGGTGATTTGTTTATGATATGACTTACGCTGTACTTGTGTTCTATTATGTTACTATTATGTTACAGTTATGTTTGTAAGCCACATTCCATTCAAATTAATCAATACATCTATATTTCTGGGTACAGAAAAGCATACAGTAGTCCATTGACGCAATCCATCCCTACCTCTTTCAGTTATTTCCCTTTGAATAAATTCCACAGAAGTCTGTGGGCTTCAATTTCAATTTTAATCAAACTTACTTTTGTAACACTATAGCATATGAAGCCCTTGGAACTATCGCAAGAGTACCTCTTGAGAAAAGGAGCATGAGAAGTCAATCTGGGGCAGACAGTATCAAAATTCTGCTACTGTTCCAGACCACCCATGCAAACTAGAATGCTAGCTTTGGGGAACAAGGGCTCAATAACTGAACAAGAATTATTGACAAGTGATTCTGTAAAGAGATTACCTATTGATTTTACAACACTTCTAGTGGTAGTTTCAGTTCTCTTCTTCAACAGCTATCCTAATCTTATTTAATAATAAACATTTTACTCACTAAAACTGAGGAGACATGCCACATTACATGGGCATTAGAATCTTAACATGCAACAAAAGTTACAGTTCAAAAGTTGCAGTGCAACATACTCTGTTGCTATGCAACTTTTTTTTATTACATTGCACAGCCTAACTAGAAGATATAAAGCCCCCACACAGCATATTATGAAAAACATGTTTTTCATACAGGTCACATTGCAAATGTTGAGCTGGTGGTGATAGTTTTACGTTGCCAAAATCTTTTATCAAAACCTACTGCTAGAATAAGCAGGCACGGGACATGGTAACATTCATCTCGTTAGATATGGTATGGTTTACTTCCACTTGTTTGGGCAGGTTGGAATAAGACTAGAGTGAGTCCAGTGAGAACTCTGCCTAGAGGAGAGCATCTCCTGAGCAAGGGCTTGCAGTAGCATAATGCAGGAACTCATGAAAACTCAATTTTGCTCTGCTCTAGTTATGTTGAAGTAAGCTTCTTTCTAAAGATAAAGTTATAATGAATTGAACAAAATTAAGCTCTGAGCAATTCATCCACTGAACTTAAAAACAGTACTATTTGAGAAAAAACATTTTTATTAACCAGGTTTTTGCACTGCATTATGCACCCACTGGCCCAGTCTGCTAGAGTAACACCTACACAATGTGTTTTATGTTTCAAGAGTTGAAAATAACTGTACAAGGTTAAAGTACAAAAGTACACAAGACAGTGGACACAAAATATCCATGTATGAGTTTATCCTCACCTGTTCTGTTTTGAAATACAGAACTAAAAATGTCCTCCTACAGCTCTGTCAAGTATAATGGAAGTGAGTATAACCTGATTACAACATGGAACACCAGTTATCACTGATCTGATATTTACAAAAATTGTAATGTCAATAAATTAAAGTCAATGCAACACCCATGCAAGCTAGAATGCTAGCCTTTGGTGAACAAGGACCCAATATCTGAACAATAATCTTTGACAAAGTCCCAGGCTTTAAGATCACGTTCTTTCAAACAGCATCCATTCCTCGCATCGAAGATGTGAATCCCAATCCCATCCCTCTTTGGGTGTGTGTCTGTGACCTTGCCATTTCATATTGTGCATCTAGATTTCTGAATACTTCTTCCTGCTGTTTCAAAGTCTTGTAACTTTCTTCATCCACCGAACTACTACCACCAGCTTCCTCTTCACTCTAGAATTGAAATAATATATTACGATTTT
The DNA here is from genome assembly GCF_964252035.2 of Podarcis erhardii. Lineage (NCBI taxonomy): Eukaryota > Metazoa > Chordata > Lepidosauria > Squamata > Lacertidae > Podarcis > Podarcis erhardii. Next base: position 42,347,190 of record NC_138505.1, read on the forward strand.
TATTAAAATATGTTAACAGATATGTCCTCTAAACTAGTCATCTATTATTCTGGCAATTCATTCATTAAAGCATCTTTTCTGCAGCTGGAATTTCCAGAGCAAGTAAATGCAGAGTGCAAATGCCTGGGGAAATATGTTATCAGTTTCAAGGATATATAGCACATGTAACCGTCATTAATTCATTTTGGTGTAGGTTTATAGAAACACTTTGCAAAAGAATTTGCCAAGAATTTAACGTTTAAAGATGTAATCTCCCTTGGGTCAACCCAACACATTTTTACTTTTCCTTGGAATATTACAGTTTATCTAGTACTTGTCATGGACTGACTGGATGCAGAGGAATAGGGGGAGGCACCAGCTGGGGAACCCCCAAACTAAACCCCCAGTTTAGTGGTGGTGCGATGATGGTCAGAGGGAGAAGACTGGGAGGAGGTGTCAGAAGCTGAAGAGGCAACAGGGCTTAGTGAGAAGGGAATCTGTGGCAGAGAGAAGTGCAGAATCAGAAGCAGCAGACTCATCTGAGTCACTGTTGAAAAAGTATTGGGGGGGGGATCTCCCCCTCCTGCTGCAACAAGCTCCCCCCCCCCCCCCGGTCTCCCAGCACCAGGAGAGACATGAAGTGGGCGGAATGAAGGCCAGCACCCCACCACCATCTCAGATTGCTTGGGAAAGATCTGGGAGAGGAGGAGACTTAACCAGCTATGGGAAGGTGAGGACATTCAGTCCCCACAAATGTCTCATGTGGAAGACCTTCCGAAGAAGAGTTCCTGTGCTCAATGGGTTTGGTACTCCTGAGCAGTTACTGTTTCTTCTAATAAAAAGTTAACTCCACTTGTGTTCATATAAGTGTATTACATTTAATAGCACATAATCTGTGTGATTTATTGCTGGCTCACTCTTAATTATTACTTAATTAAATTTCTATTTTGAAGTTAGGTTTTGTGGGCTCATATACCTCCCCTGATTATACTGGAGGCCTACTGAACTGGCAATGTATTAAACTGACCACCTAGTTCTGGGCCAGAATCTGCGGTGAATGGCGTCTTGCTGTATATGCTGATTTGAACCGCTTCGAGAGAGTCGTTTAACCTGAGCTCTTACTTGAAAGCAATTTCGGTTATGAGTTTTTCTACATTTCACATACCTTAATACCCATTAATTTTCTAAATTTGACATTTTGGTCCTTGTTTCCAAAGTTCAGTTTCTCCCAGATTTCTGCAGATTGTGATTTATCCTATACAAACACAAAGTGATTTATTATATACATATATAACACATAGGTAAATTTGCAACTCATTTTGATTTATAGATCTGATGATACAATGGGGGAAACTGTTTAAATATACTAATAAGCAAGAGGTACTAAAGTATTTCTCACACACTCTTGTTTTAACACGTTTCCTTTGGAACTGGAACTAGAAACAAACAATCTGGCTGCAAGCCTAAAACTTTCAATAATGTAAATAAGAATGTTGCAGGACTGCTGGTTTAGTGAAGATTAAGCAAATATTTTTAATCCCAGCACCCTTAGGACAAGTGCCCCTTCTGAACTTCTCATAGAAAGTCTTTTTTGACAGCTATTCAACATGTCAACTAGGCCACCTACTGGCTCTGTAGACCTTAAGACACTTGAGATTACGATGGCAGGTGCTCGTTAGAATTCTGAACATACCAGACTTTTAAAAAATAAAACAATGGTTACACTGCCAAGTATGACCATTAGATGGCTAAATGCTCTGTGTGCTACTAAGAGGCCCCTCTTGCTGACATGTGGCTTGTGCCCATTGTATCACAGAATCACAGAACTGGAAGGGACCCCCGTGGGTCATTTAGTCCAACTTCTTGCAATGCAGGAATATCGCAAGTTATGTCCTTGTTGTCAACAATTCCCAAGGCACAAAGTGGAATAATTAGACAAAGAAAAATACCCCTTCTTTTTTGCCTTGCCACAGCATTTTCCGCTTCTTCTCCTGTTCAGCAAACTTCATGGGATTTACTGCTGCTGGATTATAATAGCTTGGAACAGCTATTCCTGTCTCTGCCAGGGCCTTTGCTTGCAGGGCTGCCATTTGAGCTGCCATAGCTATCTGAGGAGTGACTTGTGTTCCAGAGGCCAGAAGAGCTGCAACATTGATGACAGAAGTGCCGGTGGCAGCAGCCGCTAAAATGAACATTAGCATGTTATACAAGAAGAAGCTTCCAGAATTTTTTTTAATCTCAGAAACATGGACTAAGTAAAAGTTTCATCTTAATGGGCATTAAGTACAAGCTAGCCAATTGAAAGACCTTAGACAGCTTTTGCTAGTTCTCTAAGCATTTGTCTGGTGATGCAACTATTTTTAGGGACTGTCAAATAAAGAGAAAAGTTTGAATAGAGAAGTTTCTGTTGCTTTATTTTAAAACAAATGAGGTTTCTTCTTTTTATAGCTTTCCAATATGAAGCTATAAATATTTCCACTACTATTCATTATGTTCTAGCAGTTCATAAAAACAGAATTACCAGCAGCCATTTCTTGTTGCTTCTGTTTTTCAACCAGTTCTTTCTCTCTCTGTTCTTGCAGTTTTTTTGCTCTTTCCAATCTAGGAAATATGCAAAATAAATCAATTGATCAAAAGTTATTATTTCCCCCCCATTGATCTCTTTTCCCCTTTGTTTTTTATACTAACAATTGTTACGTTATTCCTGAAGGGCATTCATAGAACCCTCCAACTCAAAGAACATAACGGAGTAGTTCTGTGTTGTATGTTTCTAGCTTTCACTATAGCAAAGGTACTTTTCAGTTGTGTATTGATAAAAGTGCAAATACATCAAGCAAAAATGTTGTGAGTACACTATGCTTTTGACTTCATCTAGGTATCAGTGCCTAAAATAGCTCTCCACATTTTAATATGTTAAAATTTGGTGCAGGGGTGTGTAGAGAATGACAATGGTCCCCCCCTCAAAGCTTGCATGCTGTGCTTCTACTCTAAGTCAGTAAAAGGTAAACAGAGTAAGTTCTTGGCTTCTATAAACTTAAGGCCAAAAAAATCATAGTACCTTCTAGCTAATGCTTCCTGTGCATCCATTGCTGTGTTTCGTCCCCTAAAAGGAGGTGGACTTGGAGTTCGGCTGTGACTTCTACTGAATCTTCTGGGCTTTTCAGGTCTCTTCTTTCTTTCTCTGCAGGTAAAGGTATTTTATCATGTAATTATTTGACTGTTTGACCATAAATTAACTGTATCTACCTGCTCTTCAGAGTGCAACTACCAACTGCTAGCACCGACCCTATAATTTTTATCTCAAGGAAAAAAGAAAGAACTTAACATACCTGCTCCTGCTCCTAGTTCTGCTCCTGCTCCGGCTCCGATGCCTGTGTCTAGATCTTGATCTAGAACGTGATCTTACACGTCGCTTTTTATCTCGGCTTCGAGATCGTGACTTTTTTCTATCACGGCTTCTACTACGGTGACGCCTGCAAACACATTCCAAACTTCTGGTAACATTTTCTAGCTTTATTATTCATATTTAATAGCAACAAGATGCAAAGGAAACCTGCTCATTATCTTCTACTGAGAGGTCACAAAAAGCTGTCAGTTTTGGGCTCATCTACAAATAGTGTAACTTCACTTCAAATGAAGTCAGTGGCCTGAACACTACTAAGTATTTTCATTCCGGAAAACAAATTTGTGGCATAACCTAAAGGTTTGGCAAAAGGGTTACAGTAAACAAATCCTACATATGGGGAGGAAAAACAGCTGAAACACTGGCCACTTGATCCTCAAAATCAAAAAAGTTACAAACAGTAACACCAACCCATACAAAAAACCGATCTGGCACATCTGTGATGTTGCACCAGGTATGCTGGAAGAAAGGGTGAAGGTGTAGCTGGGCACGTCTAACAGAACAAGAGCATAAAGAACACTGAAGCATTTCCAAAGTAGAAATTGTTAAGTATACCTTTCACGAGACCTAGATCTTGAATGACTTCGTCCCCTTGAGGATTTCCTCTCCTTGCGCTTATGCCGTTCCTCACCATTTTCTGAAGTGCCCAGGCTCTCTCTTCCTTTATCAGAAGAGTGTTCTTTGTCGTTATGGTCTTCAAATTTGTGCTTCTTCGAGGACTTCTCTTTGGACCCATGTCTTCTTGCCTGTTTTAAGAAGAAGTTGGTTCTTTCAGGAAAATAGTGCAACAAAGAGAGTTAGTATGGGCATCAGCAGATAAAGAATGATATGTTGTGATGCAACATTAGTAACCTTAGGAGTGTGGCCCAGACAACTGTGATGGCTTTTAACACCATCAGCTACACAATGTTGCAGATGCTCGCTATCATTCCTCCTCCCATTTCCCATCCCACACTTTTCAAACATTTTTGTACCGTGTTGTTAAAGCAACTCACACCATTACCAGTTTCAGAGCATTAGATAGAACAGCAGCCTCTCTAGTGTTTGATTACCTCATGCATAGTGACCATGTTTTTCCACCCCTATGCTCAAAAGCTGGATGGATAAGCATACACAGGAGAACTGTCTAAACGTTTTACGTACAAGCTCATCAGCAATTAAGAAAGCTTGGAAGTACATGCACTGGCCAACTTTATAAGTATTATAAATAAGTATCTCCACCCTAAAGTCTTACACTATAGAGGTCCAATAAGACCAACTGTCATGTTTTGAATCTGCAGCAGTCTGTGTGCTATTTTCTTTGAATAAATCTCTTACCATATAAGGCCAGTTTACCCAAATTTCTTATTATCTCAGTAACTTTCTTTCTTTGTAAGTTAATTGTATATGGATAGATTTCTACTCTAAAGACCATATGAGTCTTTATTATTTTTTAAATCCCCAAACTCACACCCAAAGGTAGAAGTAAAGGTAAATCCTAGGTGCTTCAACTACTACTTTGTTTCTTCCAGGTGCAACTAACCCCACTGAAAGACAATACTGCACATGAAATACAATACTGCCCATCAACAACTGCCAAAGAGAGTTGGCTACGCAAAGAAATATCACCTTCCTACTCTATAGAGATTTTAATACTTGTTCATCTTAGACATAGTAGGTGGTGAGTTTTTGTTTCAAGTAGTTCGTAACATCAATTAGATCCATTTGGGCTACTTTTTCAGTCACTTGTACAACCACTGAAGAAAGATCATTAGAATATTGTTGTAAACCAAATAGTGCAGAGTCCACTTATTATATACAGGAAATGGGCAAGCCAGCCCGCAAACATGGAATGAACCCTCCACAAGGTAGAGGCAATCTGTGAGCTTCCTGCGGTGGGCAGGCCTCCACACAGGTGCAATGCCCATACCCTTCTGCCCTTCTTCCTTTCAATTGTCTCACTAGAACCATAAAAGTCAGTGCATTAATTCAACAGCTATTGAAATGTTACAGATTTTAAGACATCCACAGCAGTTTCAAATATCACCGCCAGTTACTCCCCATTGAATTTAAAAGCTAATGTGTACAGGTTGTACATAAAGAACTTGTACATAAAGAAACCAGCCTTTTAAAACAAACTTTTAACATGTAATCCTCCTTCTACACATATTTTTTTAAGTTTAGTGAAAGATTTTCTTACTTTAACATAATGGAGCAGTCTTCAAAATATACACTTTGTATTTAAAACCACCATAATATCCCATAACCGATTTAAGTTGCTTTTTAAAGGGAAATATGAGTTTGAATGACTAATAGTTACCTTATCATGAAGTAGGCTTATAATTTTGCTATCTGAGTCTGGAGCGTCTTCAGTTCAGTCTCTTCGCGCATTAGCACGCTGAGTATGATTTATTATAGAAATGTTATCATGTGATCTAAACAATATAATCAATTTCACAAATACTCTAATTTCTTTTTAAAACAGAGCTTCCATTGGGTAAAGAGAAAAAGGTCCCTGGCCCCACATTAGAACTGGCCCCATCTCTCTCTAGCCTAACACTACCCCATCAGAAGTTGGCTAACCTTCTGGCTACTGCTAGGGCTCCTCCACTGATATTACTTCACCACTGGAGGCAACTGGCTTACCTAACAATGTTATCACTACCACTGCCTCATCTCAGTGCCCTTGCCTTTGATTTAATTTTACAAACCCTGCCAAATGCACTGGCACCATAGGAAAACTTAAAATATTAAGTGGATATTTAAGAACTAAGTGGATAAGATTGGGGGCAGGGAGAACACCTTTGCAAATTCTTGAGGAGAACTCTGGTCAATGGAAGCTCTGTGAGAATCAAATATACCAATCCTATTTCTCCAAAGAAATGTTTATTGTGACTGTTTCCACAGTTAATCTGTCAGTGAACTTTTGTCAACTGTTACCTTTTTGTCATAATGATGGCTTCAGTCATGCTTCTCTCTCCAAGCACATTTTTCTGAATTATCATTTTTTGTACTTACCATTAAGACATTTATATACTAAGATTTAGACATGCTATGATGTATTTTTAAATACATCTTGTACAATTACCTAAGCACTACAAAGAATTAATTACCTCTTTGCTTCTGCTCCGACTTCTGTACTTTTTCCCGTCATTATCTAAGGAATAAAACATTATTTATTGTCAAGTAAAGGTGCTTGGAAAAGGATTTTCATTCTTTACAGACATGCCATTCCCAGTCATACCCAGTACTTAAAATATTTCAATGGTTTACATTTCTATTTCACCAGAGTGGTGCATGCTCTAGTTATCTCCCACTTACTACTGCAATGCGCTCTACGTGGGGCTACCTTTGAAGGTGACTCGGAAAGTGCAATTAATCCAGAATGCAGCAGCTACACTGGTGACTGGGAGTGGCCGCCAGGACCACATAACATCGGTCCTGAGAGATCTGCATTGGCTCCCAGTATGTTTTTGAGCACAACTCAAAGTGTTGGTGCTGACCTTTAAAGCCCTAAACAGCCTCGGCCTCAGTATACCTGAAGGAGCATCTCCACCCCCATCGTTCAGCCCGAACAGTGAGATCCAGCGCCGAGGGCCTTCTGGCGGTTCCCTCAATGCAAGAAGTGAGGTTACAGGGAACCAGACAGAGGGCCTTTTCAGTAGTGGCGCCCATCCTGTGGACATCCCATCAGATGTCAAGGAAATAAGCAGCTATCCTATTTTTAAAAGACATCTGAAGGCAGCCCTGTTTAGGGAAGTTTTTAATATTTAATGCTGTATTGTTTTTAACACTTCATTGGGAGCCACCCAGAGTGGCTGGGGAAACTCAGCCAGATGGGCAGAGTATAAGTAATAAATTATTATAATATAATTATTATTTGAAATAGCATTTTCACATCTATGTTACCTTTCTGCTCCTCACCTACTCCAACTCTCAACCCTTAACATGATGCTGAAGCTTAAAGTGTTGAGAAATTTCACATTTTTAAGAGGTTGAAACATAGAACTCAAAAGGACATGCACATAAATCTAAAACGTTATTGTTTACTTGGAAGTTGCAATAATTTGAACTGAATTCAATTTTACCTCTAAGTAAACATGCTTAGGTTAGCAGCCTAACTACAGACTACCACTAAATCACAAGTTTATGCACCAGCAAGTTTTTATAGGGAAAACTCTTAACAGCTAGAGGCTTCCATACCTGACTTTCGTTTTCTCTCTCTTGATCGTGAACGTGACCTTGAATAATGATGTTTTGAAGTTCTAGGAGAATTAGATGCATCTTTTTTCTTTTCTCTATCAGGAGATGATTTCTCTGGGGCTATTGCCTCTCGCTCTGTATCACTAGCCTATGATGAAATGAAATATTGTTATTATTACATAGTTCACCACCACTCTATCGCAAAGTAACTTAACTGCCTGAAGCATTCTAGACCACTACTTTTTAATCATCACAAACATCCAGAAACTAGTTAATGTTGAATTGTCAAAGCTATATATTCCACTAGTAGGAAATCAAGTCCACAGCCACTAGATAGGGTGTTAAAATACCCAAATTCAATCACTACAATGTTTTCTACTGCAGAAGAATGAGATGGATTTTCTGTATCCAATCCAAAAATGATGTTCCTCCTCAGTGACATCTATGTCAACAGATACTGATAAAACAACCCATAGTTCCTTCTTTGAATTGCTTCTTTTCTGTACCTCAGGTGATTTTAGATGTTTTGATTAGTAAATTTTCAAAGAGAATGGCATATCAGTCTTTGGCCTATTAAATTTTCCATCTGTTTATCGCCACCAGGCACAGCAACTGTGGTCTTTACTCCCAACAATAGAAGTCAATGCAGCACAGTTTGAGGCATATTTTAATGCATTACAGCAACTTACCTACAACATGCACTTTCCAAATAGAGTCTTATTTTAAGCACATTTAAATCCAATATATAATACTTTGTATTTTTATGCTGTGAACTGCCCTGAGATCTACTGATGAAGGGCAGCAGTGTTAGAAACTGGGATAGAAAAAAAAGCTAGTTGCCACCCCCCCCCCCCGCAATGCAGCACCACCTTCTATTTTTATAATTGTAGAGAATTTATTTCATTCTTTTTGAAATTACTGGTATTTAGAGGGTTGCAACCAGCCATAGCAAAACAGGTTGTATAGAGAGCACAGTGGGATTTAAGTTTGGGAATGTGTAACACACTATAACTGCAATGGTAATTTGAGGTGGGGGCAAACCTTCAAAGAAACCAATGATATTGAAATGGTGGAGCATCCCCCTACTTTTTAAAATGTTTGCATGAGTGCTCCTGTACCATTTACAGGGGAATGCTTTCCTCCACAGAAATAAAAACATTAGAATTTTTAAAATAATCACATTACGTGGGCATGAATGGACAGAGTGAGACAATGTCCCTTACCGGCAGCTCCACCTATCACAGAAGCTATGACTTTGCAAACTGAAAGAAAAAAGGTTCACCCCAGTGAGAGCCACTGTGGTGCAGTGGTTAGTGTGCCCATTGGAAGAGTGCACTGTTGGAAGTTGGTTCCAGGAAGCTAGACCCTATAAATGCTTACTCAGAAGCAAGTCCCAGTGTATGTTCTGATGGGACATGCTGTGACGTAATCCTATATACAGTGGTACCTCAGGTTACATACGCTTCAGGTTACATACACTTCAGGTTACAGACTCCGCTAACCCAGAAATATTACCTTGGGTTAAGAACTTTGCTTCAGGATGAGAATGGAAATTGTGCTCCGGCGGCGCGGCGGCAGCAGGAGGCCCCATTAGCTAAAGCGGTGCTTCAGGTTAAGAACAGTTTCAGGTTAAGAATGGACCTCCAGAACGAATTAAGTACTTAACCCAAGGTACCACTGTATGTGGTTACAATCCTTTTTGGAGATTCTAATGAAAGCTATGGACACCCTACCCATAAACATGCACCAAGTTTCGCATACAATTCGTCTTATTAGATTGGGAACAAATCATATTGGTGTGCCTGGTTCACAGGACCCTTGAAGTGCATCTATGGACCTCAGGTTAAGAACCCTTGCTGTGTATGATGCCATCCTTGTGCTTAAGCACTAGCCTGATAGACATAGATGACACAAAGCCACATACTGGCAAGCACATGAAATTCCACGCAGGTCAGTGAGTGAGAGCACTCTGCCCCTCCTTTGCAGGAAACACAAGAAACAAGAATCTCACTCCAGGTCCAAGAGAGATCAGCAGCGGGGGGGGGGGGGGGGGACAACTTCTCCACCTTCCCCACCAAGTTAAGTCCTGCCCAACCCCCAGACTACTAACTTCTGTGGGGCTTCCTTACAAAGCTGGAGTTCCATTGAACTCAGTAATGTTATTAAGCATAAAAGGATCAAGCTGTTAGGGATCCAATAATAACAACAATTCTGTCAATTCTGCTGAGGTTTAAGTTGCACAATTTTTCAAGTTACCACATAATGGCACATTTCCTTCTCCCACCCCAACTCACGTTAGGGCTCTCCCCAAAGCCCCATATATCATCACCCTCAAAATAAACCCTTTCCTCAGACTCTATATTTAACTTATCATTGTTAATTTAACTAGCTCTCCCCTGCTTTCCTTATTTACAAAGTGTTCAATAAAAACATTATAGATAGGTGAGCATGAACCGTGAGAACCTTCATGCATTTACCTGGAAAGAAGACCAACTGAACATAGTGGGCCTTTCTGTGCAAAAACACATGGAACCGAGCCATCAAATAACAGCCGCACTGATAAAAGGGCCTAATATCAAATATTGTACCACTCAGACAGACTTTTTTTAGGGAGGGAAAGAGACGGTGCCACTACCATGCGATCTAAAACAGTCAACAGGAGTGTGGAGAGGAGAGGAAATATATCATTACTAATTAAATTGGTATACTACCCTTTACCACAGATCTCGGGGCGGTTCACAACATAGAAATGCAAGCTAAAAACGGAAAATACATAATAATGAGGGAAACCACTCGCAAAGCAATAACCGCCCCCTCCCTCGCGCCATAAAACCAAAACCCCAAGGGACGTGGAGACGGAGAGGCCGAACTCGGGGACGTTTCCAGGGCCCGAAGGCGGAGGGGCTCCGCGGAGGCGGCTCGGCTGCTCCCCCCCCGCCCCCCCGGCCCCGCGGCGAGCGGGAGGCGGGAGGCGGGCGCCATCTTGGCGGGCGAAGACGACGGCGCCTCCCGCCGCCCAGCGCGGCCTCCCCCTCCGCCGCTGGCCGCGGCCCCCGAGAAGGAGCGGCAGGGGCTCACCGCCATGTCGGGGGTCGGGAAGGGCGGCCCCTGGCCGGCCCGGCAGCTCCGGCTCCGCCCTGCGGCTCCAACGCCCGCGACGCCTCGGCTGCTCGGCGGCGGAGAGCGGTCAGGGATGCCCCGCCCACTTCCCAGGGTTCCCGGATGTAACCCGGGCCCCTGGCGGGGAGGGAGGAAAGGAAGAGCGCCTGCGCGAGCGAGAAGCGCGAGAGACGCAGAGGCATGAAAAGAGTAGAGGGGACATCCAGGTTGTTCAGCGACGGAGATCCTTGGGGTGCTTATGCGTTGCAGGGCGGGGGGGTCATCAGGTTTTGACACCTGTTACTTACTTGATAAAAGCTTTCCAAATTTTTATGCACATCGGATCATATTGCGATACACTCTCTCTATTTAGACTGGCAAATTAAAACAAGCAATAGAGTCCTTAATCATAAATTATTTCCTGGGGTAAAATCCTAACAAGTTCAAAGTTCAACCCTAAAAAAAGCTCAACAACTTTGGGGTAATACCATAAAAAAAGTTACAGATAGGTAGCCGTGTTGGTCTGCCATGGTCAAAACAAAATAAAAAAATTCCTTCCAGTAGCACCTTAAAGACCAACTGAGTTAGTTCTAGGTATGAGCTTTCGTGTATCTGAAGAAGTGTGCATGCACACGAAAGCTCATACCTAGAACTAACTCAGTTGGTCTTTAAGGTGCTACTGGAAGGAATTTTTTTATTTTGTTTTGACCATAAAAAAAGCTCAACTCAACAACTTCAATCCTAAAAAAAGGCCCTCTTTGAAAAAAGTTTGGACACCACCACTGCAAGTTTAAACAAAACAAGAGCCAAGCAGATCTATCCTGTTTCCACTTGCGGTTTTAATTTAATCCCATGATCGACTGATGCTAAAGAAAGAGGTGGATTTGCCCTGCCAGACCTTAAACTATATTATGAATCAGCTGCTTTTTGCTGGCTGAGAGAATGGCTGCTTCTTGAAAACACTGACGTGTTGGATTTAGAAGGTTTTAATAATGTATTTGGTTGGCATGCATATTTGTGGTATGATAAGGTAAAAGCACATAAAGCGTTTAAAAATCACATTGTTAGAAAAGCATTGTTTAATGTTTGTATAAGATATAAGGATTTGTTAGAAAAGAAAACCCCAAGATGGTTGTCACCAATGGAAGCGAAGGCACAGAAAAAACTCAATATGGAGGCCAAATGGCCGAAATATTGGGAAATTTTGGAACAAGATGGAGACAGAATAAAATTGCATAGCTTTGAAAAATTGAAATATAAAGTGCGAGATTGGCTTCATTATTACCAAATAATGGAGGCATATAATTCGGATAAAAAAGTTGTTTCCAGGTGAAAAAATCAAAATTGGAAACAGAATTGTTTGATCCAAAAACTAAGCATTTGTCAAGAATGTATAACTTGTTGCTGAGATGGAACACTCAGGATGAAATGGTGAAATCACTTATGATTAAATGGGCACAAGATGTTGGACATAACATAATGATGCCTGACTGGGAACAGTTATGGACCACAGGTATTAAATTTACGGCATGTAATGCCCTAAGAGAGAATTTAATGAAAATGATTTACAGGTGGTACATGACACCAGTCAAGCTTGCAAAAATTTACCATTTGCCCGATAATAAATGTTGGAAATGTAATGAGATTGAAGGTACATTCTTTCACCTTTGGTGGACATGTCCAAAGATTAAGACATTCTGGGAGATGATTTATAATGAAATGAAAAAGGTATTCAAATATACCTTCCTGAAGAAACCAGAGGCCTTTCTCCTGGGCATGATCGGCCAATTGGTGCCAAAGAAGGACAGAACTTTCTTTATGTATGCAACAACAGCAGCAAGAATACTCATTGCAAAATATTGGAAGACACAAGATTTACCCACCCGGGAAGAATGGCAGATGAAGTTGATGGACTACATGGAATTGGCGGAAATGACTGGCAAAATCCGAGACCAGGGAGAAGAGTCGGTGGAAAAAGACTGGAAAAAGTTTAAACACTATTTACGGAAATACAGTAAAATTAATGAATGTTAGGAAAATGTTGGAATGAAGTTATATGGCTTTAGTAGAAATGTTATAAGAAATTAAGGATAAATAGATTAATAGAGTATTAAAGGGAAAATAAGGTTAGAATGTGTTAAGATAATTATAGGATTAAAAATAGAGGAGGATGGAAAGGAATTGCTGGAAAAATTAATAGAAGTGGAATACAAAAAGGGAGGTGTGAGGAGGTCGCGGAAATAAGTGAATGAAAGATATGATATTGAAATTATTTGATGTGTTTTAAACTGTGTTTGTTTTGTTTTGTTAGTTTATTGTTAGTGTTCTGTTAGTGTAATGTAGTGGGTTTTTTTTGTATTGTATTTTTTTAAAAATAATATTTATTAAAGTTTCAAAAAAGTTACAAGAATAAAAGAAGGGAAAAAAGAAGCAAAAAAATAATACAAAATACAAAAAAGTAAAAACAATTAAGAACAAATCAATCTTTCCATATCTTGACTTTCATTTACTTGTTTCCCTGACCTCCTCGCACCTCCCTTTTTTGTATTCTAGTTCAATTAGTTGTTTCAGCAAATCCTTTCCATTTTTGCTTTTATCTTAATAATTTATCTTAATATATTATAACTTTACATTCTCACCTGTTAACAATCCATCTTTAAATACTCCTTTATAACATTACTGCTAAAACCACATAACTTCATTCCAACATCCTTCTAACATTCCTTAATTTTACAATATTTTTGTAAATAGTCTTTAAATTTCTTCCAATATTCTTCTACCGACTCTTCTCCCAGGTCTAGGATTCTGCCAGTCATTTCCGCCAGCTCCATGTACTCCATCACCTTCATCTGCCATTCTTCCCGGGTGGGTAGATCTTGTGTCTTCCAATACTTTGCGATGAGTATTCTTGCTGCTGTTGTGGCATACATAAAAAAGTTCTATCCTTCTTTAACACCAATTGGCCGACCATGCCCAGGAGAAAGGCCTCTGGTTTCTTCAGGAAGGTATATTTAAATACCCTTTTCATTTCATTATAGATCATGTAATGGGATAAGGGGCTGCTTGTGTGTAAGCATTTAAGCCCTCAAGGCTTTGCAATCAGTTTCTAAACTCTCCAAGTCCGCGGAGCCATGGGTGCATGGCTACCTCAATCGCTGGCAGAATCCGTCAGTGGGCGCTTCCGGAATTTACGCCAACATAAGAGTTCCTTGACGGAAACTCTCCTTCTGGATTCTCTGCGTGACAGTTTCCTGCGCGGAGTAGGCGTCCCCAGCGGAGGTCCTGAGCCCTCCCCGCTGTTCTCACTGGAAGTATCTTGGAGCCATTCCTCCGACTGAGTTTCTGCAGGAACTCTCCCTCTCCCCCTGCTGGTTCCTTCCTCAGCATCCGAGGGTCTCTGAGCCTCCTTGAGCCCTTCCACCCCCTGACTCTCCGATGGCAGTTCCCTGACATCCACCTCCCCTCCAGGACCCCCCTCACCCCCTCTTCTCTGGGTGGTGAGGCTGGGAACCCACAGAAAGAATCCTCCTCATCTTCTGATGACTCGAAAACCGCTCCCCACCTACTATTGTCCCTTCTTCCCGAATACTCTTCCCCATCTGATTCTTCTTCCTCTTCCTGTCCTGATTCTGGGAACCCCTCGAACTCCTCTTCCTCGTCAGTGGTGCCGAAGTGTTCCTCCCAGAACCTAGCCAAGGGCTGAGGCTTCCTTGGGAACCTGCGATGAAACGTTCCCACTAAAACCTCATCCTTGACCGTTTCTCCCGGTACCCAGGTATTTTCGGACTCCGGTTCCCCTTCCCAGGCCACTAAGTACTCCACCTGTTTTCCCTTCCACCGAGAGTCTAGTATTTCTGCTACATGACTGCTGTGCTCCCTCTCTTCTACTTGCGGTGCCGCGGGAACCTCACCTTCACGTTCCCCAAATTCCCGCCCCTCCCGGTATGGTGATAGTAATGACCTATGGAATACAGGGTGCAGTTTCATGTTGTCTGGCAGCCGGAGTTTAAAGGCCACCGGATTGACCTGTTGTATAACCTCGAAGGGTCCCAATCTTTTCGGCCTCAAATTCTTGCACCCTCCCTTGAATGGTAACCCTTGGGTTGACAACCACACCCGGTCCCCCACCCTTATGGTCTCTCCTTCCCTTCTGCTCCTATCTGCCTGCTTCTTGTATTCTTCCTTGGCCCTATCCAAATTCATTTTGAGCTGTTGATGTATTGCTTCCATTTCTTCCACAAAATGTTCCGCTGCTGGTACGCTCCATCTTTCCCCTCCTTCCCCTGGAAAAGCCCTGGGGTGACACCCATAATTGGCCATAAAAGGGCTCATGCCCGTGGACACATTTTCCGCGTTAATGTAGGCGAATTCGGCCAGGGCTAATTTCTCTACCCAATCATTCTCTCTGTCATTCACATAACACCTCAGATATTGCTGCAGAATACTGTTTGCTCTTTCCGCCTGCCCATTGGTCTCTGGGTGTCTGGCGGTCGAGAAATTGACCTCCACGTGCAATAAACTCATGAGCTTCCTCCAGAACCTGGACGTAAATTGTTTCCCTCTGTCTGAGACCACCCTCAAGGGGGCGCCATGCAACCTAAAAATGTGTTTTACAAATAATCTGGCGGCTTCTTCTGCCGTGACCGCATGTGAGCAAGCTATAAAGTGGCACATCTTGGTTAACAAATCTACCACTACCATTACCGCAGTTTTCCCCTTGGATTTTGGTAAATCTGTCATAAAATCTATGGATACTGCCTCCCATGGCCGTTCGGGAGTGGGTAATGGTTCCAGCAACCCCGCCGGTGCCGCCCTCTCCCCCTTTGCTCGCTGGCAGCGGTCGCACCCCCTTACATACTCTCGTACATCTTCCCTCACCTTGGACCACCAGAACTGTCTGGTAACTAACCACATTGTTTTGTGTTGCCCAAAGTGCCCTGCGGTTGGGCTGTCGTGCAGTTGTTTGAGCACTCTACCCCTCAACTCCCCTTCTGGTATGTACAAGGCCCCCTTGTAATACAACGCCCCGTTCCTTTCTTCAAAACCCCCGGTGTTCTCCCCGGCTCTCCTGAGTCCTCTGAGCTTATCTTGGGCGTATTCATCGTTCTCTGTCCCTTCTACCAGTTCTTGTTGCCCCACCAATGCTGCCCCACACACCCAGTGGTCCTCGGGGATGACATGTCTTTCTTCTGGCGCTCCCTCCCCCTCCATATACTCTGGCTTTCGAGAAAGCGCGTCCGCCCTTACGTTCTCTGAACCCGGTACGTAGCAAATCTCAAAATGGAATTTAGAAAATTCCTGTGCCCATCTCACTTGTCTCTGGTTCAGTACCCGGGCCGTTCTCCAATATTCCATATTTTTGTGGTCCGTGCACACCTGGACCTTGTGCTGCGCCCCAATTAGCAGGTGCCGCCATCTCCGAAAAGCTTCATAAATGGCGAGCAGTTCCCTGTCGTATACTGTGTAGTTCCTTTCGGATTTATTCAACTTCCGCGAGAAGAAGGCACACAGTCTCCAGTCCGACGCATCTTTTCCCGGTTGGAGCAGGACCGCCCCCACCGCTCGATCGGATGCGTCTGTTTCCACCCTCATCGGTTTCTGTAGATCCACGTGCAAGAGCTGTTCTTCCGAAGCGAAAGCTTTCTTTAGTCGTTCAAACGCTCGCTGCGCCTCTTCCGTCCAGGCGAACTTCTTCTTACTACTGAGACAATCGGTGATGGGAGCCGTTAAGTGGGCAAAGTTTTTGATGAACTTCCGATAGAAGTTTCCAAACCCCAGGAACCTCTGCACGTCCTTCCTGGTTTTGGGTGTCTTCCATTCCAGTACCGCTTGGACCTTGCTGGGATCCATGGCCAATCCCTTGTCTGACAAACGGTACCCCAGGAATTCCACCTCTCTGTTATGGAACTGGCACTTCTCCAGTTTTACCCACAGCTGGTTTGCTTGCAGCCTGCTTAGGACCTCCCGGACATCTCGGACATGCTGCTCCTCGTCCTCTGAGTAGACCAACACGTCGTCTAAGAAGGCCACACAGTTCTTATAAAGCAAAGGTCCCAGGACGTGTGTGATGGCCTGGGATTCCGATTCAGAGGATGAACCAGAGGAATCCCAGCCTGCACAGGAGTCCCCGCCTCCAGGGCCGGCTGAACTGGGGCAAGGCCTAGATGCTGAAGAGCCTGCACCTGTGGCAGAGCACCAGGAGCTGGCCCCAGGTGAAACCCTTCTGGCCCCAGAGGGGCTTGAGGACTCAGTGGCTACAGGTGAGCCTCCTCCAGGGCCCAGTAACCCTTCGGCCTCTCCTGATCTGCAGAGGCTTAGGGCAGAGAGGCGAAGGGAACTGGTTGCTCCCAGGAGGAGTGCTCGCCTTAAGGCCAGGGGAGGCGGGACTCCTGGGGGCCGGGACCGCCCCTGGCCTTAGAAGAGGATAAAAGCCCAGTCAGCCCGGTCCCAGGTTGCGGGAGCAACGTCGTTGTTGGCTTCGGACCTTCCTGTGTTCCTGTTCCCTGCTCGGCCTCCTGTCCCTGACCATCCGGTGCTCCTGTTCCCTGCTCGGCCTCCTGTTCCTGATCATCCGGTGTTCCTGTTCCCTGCTCGGCCTCCTGTTCCAGCGTTCCTGTTCCCCGCCCGGCTCTCCGCCTCGGACCTCGCCCCTCTTCGTGTGGACTCTGCTTACACCCACGGTACCTTACCCCCGGGACCAGCACAACGTGATTCATGAAGGATTGGAAGCATGCTGAGCCCCCCTGTAAACCGAAGGGCATAACGAGATATTCAAGGGCCCCCAAGGGTGTGAACATGGTAGTTTTCCATTCATCCCCTTTCCTCATCCATATCAAGTTATATGCCCCCCTCAGGTCCAGCTTGGTAAAAATCTTTCCCTTCCTCACCCTGGTCAAAATGTCAATCCTGGGCATGGGAAAGGCCACTGGTTCTGACACCGAATTTACGGCCCAGAAGTCCACGACCAGCCTGGGTTTAGAAGTGTCTTTTTTGTCCACAAAAACCACTGGACTGCCCCCCACCGCTCTTGACTCCCTGATGAAACCTCTTTTCAGGTTCTTGTCTATGAACTCCCTTAACTCCTGCATCTTCCTGTCCGACATGGCGTACAGTTTGCCCACTGGTAGCTGGGCTCCTGGGAGTAGGTTAATTTGACAGTCAAAGGGTCTATGTGGGGGCAGTCTATCTGCTTCCTTCTCACTGAAGACGTCACTCAGGTCTGCGTATTGTCGTGGTATTTCTCCCTTTTCCCCCACCGCCATCCCTGCTAGACTTGCCCTGGCCAATCCCTGAGTTCCTCTTCCTTTGCAGTGTTCTAGACAATGAGCTGACCCAAAAGAGACTGTCCGCTGGTGCCATCCCACTAACGGGTCATGTAGCGCCAGCCAGCTCATTCCTAATATGATGGGCGGCCCCGCCAGGGTGGCTACATGGAATGCAATCACTTCTGTGTGCCTTGCCACCCTCATTGTCATGGGGACCGTCTGTTGGTTCACTTCCCCTCCCAGAAGTTCCCTCCCATCAATCATTGTCACCTGCAAGGAACTACTTAAGGGCAGCGTCTGTATCTGGTGCTCTGATGCAAACTCCTTACTCATGAAATTGCAGGAGCTGCCTTAGTCTAACAGGGCTTTTATCGTGAGTGGATGTCCGTTGGGTAGCTCTAGCAGCACCTCTACGGCTAGAGCCGCTCTTGGGGGTTCAGGCTTGGGCACGTTCACTGATCCTTGGCCTGGCTGCTGTGCCCTGTCGCTGGCAGCCAGGCGTTGGCTTTTACCTCTCCTTAACCCCCTCCTCCTCACTCCCAACAGCCCCCACCATTCCTTGCCATCCCTTCCTTTGCGGGCAGACCCTGGCAAAATGTCCTGGCTGTTGACAGAGGAAACATTTTTTGGCGCTCTTCCCCTCCTTCTTCCACCCTTCATTGACGTTTGAAGTTCCGCGCGCAGCCCCAATCTCCATCGGTTCCACTGGCTGGGAAGGTTGCTCCGGCATCTCAGGAATGCGGAAATCATTCCAATGCTCTCCTCTCCCTTCCCGCTTCTCCAGAGCCCTCGCCTCCTGGCGCGCTCCAATCGCAAGCACTGCCTTGGTCAGCTGATCCATGGACTCCGGACGGGGCGCGCGGGAAAGTTCATCTTTCACAGCTGGGGCTAGGCCTTCTTCAAACAACATCTGTATCGGGTCCGAAGACAGGTCCCACCCCAATTTATGTATAAGCATGGTGAACTGTGTCCAATACTCTCGGACGGATTGATTCCCCTGTTTGCACGCCATTAACTGTCTGCGTACCACCCCCTGTTCAATCTGGCTGGAAAACATCAAGTCCATCGCGATAAAGAATTCCCTCAAGTCTTTTAAGGCGTCATTATTCGATGCCATCAGGGGCCTCACCCATTCTCTAGCCCCTCCCTCGAGGTGCCCAATCACAAAAGTCACTCTCGATTCCTCATCGGCAAAGTCATCGAACTGCAGGTTCAGTGCGTACTGCATTTCTGTCTTAAAGGCTTGGTAGCTTCTTGGATCACCCCCAAATTTCTGTACCAACCCCGGTACCTTCCTTGCGATGGGGGTGGGTTTCCCCTGTGCATCCTGAGCCCTCCTTTCCTCGAGCCGCGCCGTTAGCAGTGCCAGCTGGTGTTCCAAAGCTCTGTTTCTCTCCTCCAGAGTTGGTCCCTCTCCAGCTCCTCCTGCTCCTCCGGCTGGGTTGCTCATGATGCCTCTCCTTCGCACAAGCAGCGTCGAAGACTGACGGATTGCTGTAATGGGATAAGGGGCTGCTTGTGTGTAAGCGTTTAAGCCCTCAAGGCTTTGCAATCAGTTTCTAAACTCTCCAAGTCCGCGGAGCCATGGGTGCATGGCTACCTCAATCGCTGGCAGAATCCATCAGTGGGCGCTTCCGGAATTTACGCCAACATAAGAGTTCCTTGACGGAAACTCTCCTTCTGGATTCTCTGCGTGACAGTTTCTTGCGCGGAGTAGGCGTCCCCAGCGGAGGTCCTGAGCCCTCCCCGCTGTTCTCACTGGAAGTATCTTGGAGCCATTCCTCCGACTGAGTTTCTGCAGGAACTCTCCCTCTCCCCCTGCTGGTTCCTTCCTCAGCATCCGAGGGTCTCTGAGCCTCCTTGAGCCCTTCCACCCCGACTCTCCGATGGCAGTTCCCTGACAGATCATCTCCCAGAAAGCCTTAATCCTTGGGCACATCCACCAAAGGTGAAAGAATGTACCTTCAGTTTCTTTCCATTTCCACATTTATTATCGGGCAAATGATATATTTTTGCAAGCTCGACTGGTGTCATGTACCACCTGTATATCATTTTCATAATATTCTCTCTTAAGGCATTACATGCCGTAAACTTCATACCTGTGGTCCATAACTGTTCCCAGTCAGCCTGCATAATGTTGTGTCCCACATCTTGTGCCCATTTTATCATAGCAGATTTCACCATTTCGTCCTGAGTATTCCATTTCAACAGCAAGTTATACATTCTTGACAGAGTCTTAGTTTTGGGATCTAACAGTTCTGTTTCCAATTTTGATTTTTCCACCTGGAAGCCAATTTTCTTATCCAATTTGTATGCCTCCATTATTTGATAATAGTGAAGCCAATATCGCACTTTGTCTTTTAGTTTTTCAAAGCTCTGCAATTTCAATTTATCTCCCTCTTGTTCCAAAATTTCCCAATATTTCGGCCATTTGGCCTCCATATTGAGCTTTTTCAGAGCCTTCGCTTCCATCGGTGACAACCACCTTGGGGTTTTATTTTCAAGTAGGTCTTTATATCTTATCCAAACATTAAACAATGCTTTCCTAACAATATGGTTTTTAAATGCTTTATGTGCCTTGACCTTGTCATACCACAGATATGCATGCCATCCAAATACATTATTGAAACCTTCTAAGTCCAAAATGTCTGTGTTTTCAAGAAGCAGCCATTCTCTCAGCCAGCAAAATGCGGCTGATTCATAATAAAGTTTAAGGTCTGGCAGGGCAAATCCACCTCTTTCTTTTGCATCCGTTAGTATTTTAAATTTTATTCTGGGCTTCCTGCCCTGCCAGACAAATCTAGAAATATCTCTCTGCCACTTCTTGAAGCAATCCATTTTATCCAAAATTTGCCGTGTTTGAAACAAAAACAACATTCTTGGCAATACATTCATTTTTATGTTCTGTGTTCTGTTAGTGTAATGTAGTGGGGTTTTTTTGTATTGTAATGTATTGTATTGTATTGTATTGTATTGTTTTTATTTTTTTTAGTGTTTAAATTGTTGGAAAAGGTAATAAATATTATTTTTAAAAAAAAATTAATCCCATGATCGACCAAGATCAATCCCACGATCTACTGGTCAATCGTGATGGACTGGTTGGACATGCCTGAAAATTTTAGACCACAGTGCTACCTACCTGCATCCCTGGAGATTGCCTAGGATAGGCCATTAAGGAGAACAAAGGGAAAATGATGAGCCATTAGGTATGCCAGAGAGAGAGGCCCCTCCTTCAGCACAGAGTTAGTTAGAAGACAGAAGGAGTTTCAGAGAGTTTAGGCTTGGGTTTTTTCAGAAATGTTGCAGTCTGTAAAAATCATCAAGCTGGAGAGAGGGTCACAGCCACGTTTTGGAGCATGTTTGATTTCTGTTTGAACCCTATGCTACGATTATGGGAAAAGCAAGAATATTGTGGGGTGTCAATGCTGTAAACTCCATTGTAGTCTTATATGTGTGTGTAAATAAACCATATATCCTAAAGACAGCACAGTCTCTGCTGTGCCTCATTTCTGTTAGAGGGAATCCGGGTCCAGATCGGAGGTCACAAGCAAAAGACTTCAGCCAAGAGACGGAAGCAAAAACAGCAGCCAGCAGGCCTGATCACTTTATTCTTAGAACTAGACTTCTGACTACAACAAAGACGAAACAGCAAGAAGCCTAGAATTGTGGTTACATCATTTTTTAAAGTCCTTTATTTCCCTATATTTCCTGGCATGCTCTGGTCCATGGGGTCACGAAGAGTCGGACACGACTAAACGGCTAAACAACAACATATTTCCAATAAAACATGCATCATCAAAACATCATAGGTATGTCACAGAAAAGGTATGGTGTCAGGCAGAAATCTGAGATCTAGACATGTCCCTGTCAATCATGCATGGTTCAAGTACTCACTTCTCACAAGTTAATGAAAATATCTACATATCCTTTTGTCAGGAAGGCCTCCCTCAGCATCTTTATTTCTTCTTCCTTGGTCTCATTTCCTTCTGATAACACCTAATCTGGTCCCTTTGTCATAGCTGCTAGCACCTGTTTGGGAAATTGGGAGGGGTATCCTGAGTAGGGCTGCCATATTTCAAAAAGTGAAAATCTAGATAGAAAAATTGAGTTGTTTTGTTTTGTTTTGCAAAATTCCAAATAAATTGGACATTTTTGAGCTATTTTGAGGGAAATCAGGAAAACCAACACTGCCGACAACAATTGCCGGATTTCCCCGGACATTTAGCTGATTTTCACCCAGACATTGTTTTCAAAATATGACAACCCTAATCCTGAGTATGTGATGGTACATCTTGAGGATTATGGCCTCCCTGCTCCTTCTGCCATGAGTCAGGGCCCCTCTCCTCCATCCCTGGATCACCACCTTTTGGAAACAAAAAAACAACAACAATTTTTCTGGCTAATTTTTGGTGAGTTTATATATTCCAGAAAGTGGGGTTTCCTTGCTTTATTATGGCACTGGGAACCCAGCATAGGTTGTCTAATGGAGAGAAATGTATAGAAATCACTGTGTGTGTGCATGTACTACTGTGAATGGGAGTCCTTTATTTTGTCATCAAAGGATATGCAGCAGGGATAGTGGAGCATACGGATGGGGTACTCTTCCAAAAGGAAACTTAGACCTTGTGAAGGTGCCTGGAACCCCTGGACTCTCACACCACTCAGAGATTCAGTGGCTTGTGACAATATAAAGGAAAATGGGTTATTCCCAATCAATGTGTGATGCAGCCTGAGGGGATCGAGTATTAGCCCCACCAGCCAGGGGTGTAGGAAGGGGGGCTGGGGCGGGCGAACCACCCCAGGTGTCATCCCGGGGGGGGGTTGACAAAATCTCCCCCGGGCAGATTACTGCCGTGCCAACCACCCCCTGGGGGGATTGACCCCCCCCCAGGTGCACGTGTGCCACTCCGGGTACCTGAGTGTCTAGCTCCGCTGCTGCCACCAACTCTTCTTTGCATACCACAGCTGCTCCCTTTCCCTTATGGGGTACAGTATTCCGGAGCCCGTATAGAGTCCTTAAGTGGGTTCTCTATCAGTAGGAGAAAACAGAGGCCAACCAGAACACAGTGGTACTGTACCTTTGTTTAAGAACAGCTTAGTTTATGAACAACTTGGATTAAGAGCGCTGCAAACCTGGAAGTAGGTCTTCCCCGTCTTGAGGGGCTGGGAGCTGGGGGCACTGTCATACAGTGGTTCCGCTCCTTCCTCCTGGGCCGTGTTCAGAAAGTGGTGGTGGGGGATGAGTGTTCAGACCCCTAGGCTCTCATTTGTGGGGTGCCTCAGGGTTCTGTCCTCTCCCCCATGCTTTTCAACATCTACATGCAGCCGCTGGGAGAGATCATCAGGGGGTTTGGGCTGGGTGTTCATCAGTATGCGGATGATACCCAGCTCTATCTCTCTTTCAAATCAGAACCAGTGAAGGCGGTGACGGTCCTGTGTGAGTGTCTGGAGGCGGTTGGAGGATGGATGGCGGCTAACAGATTGAGATTGAATCCTGACAAGACAGAACTACTGTTTCTGGGGGACAGGAGGCGGGCAGGTGTGGAGGACTCCCTGGTCCTGAATGGGGTACCGGTGCCCCTGAAGGACCAGGTGCGCAGCCTGGGAGTCATTTTGGACTCACAGCTGTCCATGGAGGCACAGGTTAAATCCGTGTCCAGGGCAGCTGTGTACCAGCTCCATCTGGTACGCAGGCTGAGACCCTATCTGCCTGTGGACTGCCTCGCCAGAGTGGTGCATGCTCTGGTTATCTCCCGCTTGGACTACTGCAATGCACTCTACGTGGGGCTACCTTTGAAGGTGACCCGGAAACTACAACTAATCCAGAACGCAGCAGCCAGACTGGTGACTGGGAGCGGCCGCCGAGACCATATAACACCGGTCTTGAAAGACCTACATTGGCTCCCAGTACGTTTCCGAGCACAATTCAAAGTGTTGGTGCTGACCTTTAAAGCCCTAAACGGCTTATTATTATTATTATGGTTTGTGAACTTTGCCTTGGAAGCAGAACATGTTTCGATTCCTGTTGAGTGTGTTCCATTCGTAAATTTAGTCCCCTGCCGCTATGGGAAAGCACGCCTTGGTTTAAGACTGCTTTGGTTTAAGAACGGACTTCCGGAATGGATTAAGTTCGTAAACCAAGGTACCACTGTATATTGAGGAGCAAAGCAACTAGTAAGCCTGATCTTTATTAAAGGAACTGTTGCAACAGTGTCCCCACTCACCACATGCAGGAGGGAGAACCCCAAATAATGGGGCACAAGCCCTTATATTGCCTTTTTAAATTACCCACCCTGTAGCCCAAGACCCCCCCCCCCGCAAATCATACATACATCCTGCTGGACACCAGGCTCCCCATCCCTGGCCTATAAGATAACCAGCATCATAACCCTAGTTAAGTATTTCCTACCATACTTTGTACTGGTCGTTTCACCAGGTTTCTCCATGGTTTTGAGTTTGGTGATAAGTTGTAATTCAGCAGCTTCTCTTTCCAGTCTATTTCTGAAATTCCTTTGTAGTAAAACAGCTACTTTGAGATCTTGTATAGAATGTCCTGGGAGATTGAAATGTTCTCCTACTGGTTTCTCTGTCAATCTCCCAGGACATTTCAGAAATAGACTGGAAAGAGAAGCTGCTGAATTACAACTTATCACCAAACTCAAAACCATGGAGAAACCTGGTCTGAACAAAGACCTTGGATTCTTATCTCATTATACATGACAAAGCCATTTTTCACCTTTTCACCCCTTGCTTTTTCCTGTAAGACCTATTGCAGTCGTTAAGAGTCGTCAACAGGCTCATCACAGCTATCTGCCAATCACCCATTCCCACCACCCTTCTGAGTAATACCCCTCCCCACCTTCTCACTATATAGAAGGGTCTGGAAACTTCTGTTTCAGTGTATCTGAAGAAGTGTGCATGCACACGAAAGCTCATACCAAGAACTGACTTAGTTGGTCTTTAAGGTGCTACTGGAAGGAATTTGTTTTGTTGTTATTATTATTATTATTATTATTATTATTATTATTATTATTATTATACTAACTCTGGAGCATAGCAGGCCATATTTTATTCAGGTGGCGCTTCAAGATGAAACACTTAAAGAAGTGGCAAAAGCTCTGCCCCCAATGACTATGGGTAGATCACTGCCAGTTTTTTATACTGGGTAGTAGATTGCAGCTTATTTGAAGCTGGACATGCCGAGTCTAAACCACTGAGCTTCTAGGACTTGCCACTCAGAAGGTTGGCTGTTCCCACAACGGGGTGAGCTCCCATTGCTCTGCCCCAGCTGCTGCCAACCTAGCAGTTCGAAAGCACACCAGTACAAGTAGATAAATAGGTACCACTGCAGTGGGAAGGTAAACAGTGTTTTCGTGTGCTCTGGCACTTGTCATGCTCCTCTGTGCACCAGAAGCGGTTTTATCCTGCTGGCCACATGACCCGGACAGCTGTCTGTGGATAAACGTTGGCTCCCTTGGCCTGAAAGCGAGATGAGCGCTGCAGCCCATTGTCGCCTTTGACTGGACTTAACCGTCCAGGGGTCCTTTACCTTTACCTTACCTAGGCAATCTCCGGATTTTAACATGCTAAATTCAGTTTTTGTCATGCAGGAATTAGAAAGGGGGTCCAGGCTTCAGACAAACTCATAACAATATGTTTAAAAAAATAAACACACCAGTAGATCTTGAGAGCTAAAATCCTCTTTTTGTCACTGTCACATAGTATGGTAATGGGTGCATACTTTCTATCAATTCACCATGGGTCACAGTGGAAATGAAACAATATCCAAATGGGCACTTTAGAGGCTAGTAAATGTATTATTCCATAAGCTTTCATGAATTACCAAGAATGATGCACCTGATTAAGTAGACCTTAGCACCCCAAAACTTATGCCATAATAAATTTGTTAGTCTTTAAGGTCCTAGTGCTGGTCTTTTTAATGTTTTGTTTAAACTGCACTGTGGTCTACTGTACTTTGCAGGGTTGTTGAGGATAAAAAGACTTTAAAACAGTTTGGCACATAAAGCCTTCAATAACTTGGGACCACTTCACCTGCGAGATTGCCCTACTCCACATGTGCCCACTTGACTGCTTGGATCACCAGAGTTGGGACTACTGCACGTGCCACATACCTGTTCCATATTTGTAAGAACTCAGTCATTCAGTGTGGAAGCACCTGGACTTTGGAGCTTCCTGCCTATTGAGATCTAGCAGGCACCTTCGCTTTATTCTTTTTTGGTGCCTGCCAAAAATATGATTGTTTAGACAAGTCTAACTTTTATTTTGTTTTAGTTTTTGTATGTTTTATAATAGGTTTGTGAATTTTTCTAACTTTCCTTGTTCTATCTTTTTGTAAACCACTTTGAGGCTTCCCCCCCCCAATCAAGTGGTGTATGAATCCTATGAAATAAATAAAATGGGTGCATTCAGGGGTGCACAGTAGCGGCACTCTTTTTTCCTGGAAGAAAGGCCAGAAGCGAGGAAGCTGCGGGAGGGTCAAGAGGCCCGGCAGTTTGCCCCCCCCCCCCCGGGCATCTTCCCGAGGAGCCCGCTGCGCACGCCGATCGGGGAGCGACCCCGGAAACTCGGCAGATCACTCTCAACTCCCCCGCTCTTCCAAGGGGGCGGCAGCTCTAAGGAGCCAAGAAGTCGGTTTCCAAGCATCTCTCTTACCGTTCCTATCTCTAGTGGCCGGGCGGGGTTTTCCAGCAGCCCCGCCCCCGGTGCGCTGACTATATTTGACCCTCGCTGTGTCCCGTAGCCGACTGCCACTGAGGAGCGTGCGCGCCAATTTGAGCGTCTGAGGCGCTGCTGCGGGGAGAGGTGCGCGGGGGGGGGGGGAGGCTAAAGTGGGGCTGGAGCCGGGCGGGGAGGCGAGGCTTGGGGGCTGCCTTCCAGAGCTGCCAGGCGGCTGGGCTTCTCCTGGGGGATTTCTGGCTGCTCGGCTTCTGCGGGGAGAGCTTCTTGTCTTCTTTAATGTGTGTGGTATTGTCTTACTGAGAACTGGAGACATTTTATTGAATACTAGGAAAAACACAGGTTGTACCTCTAATACTGGTGATACATTTGATATGTTTAATTTTGTACTTTTAAAATATATATTTTAAGAAGTATAATCATTTTTAAAAGTTAAATTCGCCCCCCCCCGTTTATTCTGTTATAAAAGTCGCACACAACAGGGAAAGCTTATGCTGCTACATTTCTACCAGCTAAATAAATGCATTTCAAATTTTTGCCTGTGGGGACGTTGCTTAAAAACACAGCATGGTTATTTTGTGTTAATACAAAGGTCCAAATCATTACTTTGCTGGTCTATGTTGTTCATTGGTTTCTCTTCTGATTTTCTCCAGGTTATAAAGCCATGTGGGATACCGTGGAGCTGTTGGGTGGTGATGATACAGGGAGTGGTGCCCTGTATCAAAGAAACACCCTTGTTAAAATCACCTCGTCCGAAAAGGTAGAATTACTTTTTGTGACATCACTGCAAGAGAAGACTATGTAAAGACCTGTATAATGAATAACTTTAAAACTGAACTAAAAATCATGTTGACAGATGTTTCAAAGGTGCCACTGACTGATTTGTCTTGTCAGTTGAAATGGGACTATAACTTAGGTTAAACTACTGTGGCATTATGGACTGTAGTATCTGGTCAGCATCTAGATCTTCCAGAGGGCCACATTATTATAATAAATAATAAATAGTAATAAATAATAAATTTTATTTATACCCCGGCCAAGACTGGGCTCAGGGCAGCTAGCACCAAATACATAATACGTACATTAAAAACACAAAATCAAACGATTAGTTGAAAATTTGAATCACATTTAAAATCAAAATACAATTAAGTGGGAACCCACGAATCATAACTGTAGGAGTAAGGAATTAAAAGTTCACCAGGCCCAGCCACCCGTTCTGGTTCCATATGGGCCGATAGAAAGAGCCAAGGAGGCCACTTACATACAGGGTCCCATAGAAAGAAGGGGGTCAGACTGAGTCCAAACCAAAGGCCAGGTGGAACAGGTCCATCTTGCAGACCCTGCGGAAAGTTGTCAAATCCCACAGGGCCCTGGTCTCTTGCGATAGAGCATTCCACCAGATGGGGGCCAGGACTGAAAAGGCTCTGGCCCTGCTCGAGGCCAGTCTAACCTTGAGGCCTGGGACCTCCAAAGTATTATTGTTTGTGGACCATAAGGTCCTCTGCGGGGTGTACCAGGAGAGGCGGTCCTGTAGGTACGAGGGTCCTAGGCTTGGGAAGGACATGCTAAATAAAGGTTTTGCCTGGCACCTAATTATACAGTAGTGCCTCGCAAGACGAAAAGAATCCGTTCTGCGAGTCTCTTCGTCTTGCGGTTTTTTCGTCTTGCGAAGCAACCTTATTAGCGGATT
Source organism: Podarcis erhardii (assembly GCF_964252035.2). Classification (NCBI taxonomy): domain Eukaryota; kingdom Metazoa; phylum Chordata; class Lepidosauria; order Squamata; family Lacertidae; genus Podarcis; species Podarcis erhardii. The sequence continues at coordinate 42,375,505 of NC_138505.1, forward strand.
AGCGCTATTAGCGGCTTAGCGGCTTAGAAAAAGGGGGGGAGCGAAAAAAATTGCAAGACTCGCAAGACGTTTTCGTCTTGCGAAGCAAGCCCATAGAGAAATTCGTCTTGCGAAGCGCAAAACCCTTTCGTCTAGCGGGTTTTTCGTCTTGCGAGTCATTCGTCTTGCGGGGCACCACTGTATATATATTGATTACGTTAGGTGAGCCTCCTTGTTCTACAAACAGGGAACCACCACTGAAAATGCCTGTTCTTGTGTTGCCACCCTTGGCCTCCCGTGAAGGGGCACACAAAGAAGGGCCTCATGACGATCCCAGGGTCTAGATTGGTTCAAATGGGGAGAGGCATTGAGGTATTGGGCTCCTGAGCCTTCTATGTCAAGAGCAACACGTTGAATTGCGCCTGGAAATTATTTGGTAGCCAGTGCAGTTGGGCTATGATTGGTGTTATGTGCTCACAATGTCTTGCCTAGGTGAGCAACCTGACTTGCATTCTGTACTAGCTGAAGTTTCCAAGCCATTTTCAGAGGCACTGCAGTAATCTAACCTGGGGGTTACCAGAGCGTAGACAACAGAAGTTAGGGCGGCTATCCAGATGGGGCGTAGCTGAGCCATGCCATGCCACCAAGGCCACCTGAGCCTCAAGTAACAGTAATGGATCCAGAAGTACGCCCAAACTAGGTACCTACTCTTTCAGAGGGAGAATAACCCAATCAAGAGCAGGCAACCTCCCATTTATCTTGTCTAGGGAAGCATCCATTAACAGTGCCCCTGTCTTACATGGATTGAGCTTCAATTTCTTGGCCATGGTGGATAAAAATCAATGATTTTTAAAATAATAATTAAAAAATTGATTTTTTAAAATAAAATGCTTTTGGAGGGAAAATCTTTCTACAGATAGTTTTCTATTTAAGCTACATTATACAGTGGTACCTCGGGTTACAGACGCTTCAGGTTACAGACTCCATTAACCCAGAAATAGTACCTCGGGTTAAGAACTTTGCCTCAGGATGAGAACAGAAATCGTGCTCCGGCGGCATGGTGGCAACAGGAGGCCCCATTAGCTAAAGTGGTATCTCAGGTTAAGAACAGACCTCCAGAACGGATTAAGCACTGTAGTCCAAAGGCTGTTCATCAGAAAATAGGGATTTACTTTAATTTTTTGATAAATGAATTCCATTAATCCATTCACAATGTCATGCTCTTCCAGAGGTTTCTGTAAGATTATTTGGGGCAGTTTTTCTAATGAGAAGATATTGTCACATATGCTTGTTTTTGCAGTTCTCAAAAGTGTGAATTTGTGTCTGCAGAGATGACATGCCTTTTCTTCACAGGAAAAATGTTATAAAATAAACATACAGAGTTGAGGAAAAAACCTTAATCCCATTGTTCCTTTGCAAATTCATAGTCACAGAATCAACCCCTTACCTCTTAAATGCTGAGTTCCAAGAGGTTCAATGAATAGTGGAATAGATCTGCACAAGTAGCTAAGTGTGAAGCAGTAAAAATGAAAGTGCAAACCTTGTGAGCAGAATACTCCACAAATCTTGGGATCTTTGTGTAATGATTGTGCAACTCAGACTTGAGGCAAGTGCTGAAGGCTCTTCAGGGCTGGCAACCTCTTCCCAATCCCACTGGGCTCCAACAACTGCACCAACACTTAACTGTACAGAATACACACCTGAATCCAAAGCAAATCCAAAGAGGGGTGGTGGTGGTGGAAATAGTAACTGGGATCTGTAAGTCCTTGGTGAGACTTTGAATTGCTTGCCAGACAACTAATAAGAGCTCACTGGTTCCAGGTCCTTCTTCCCAGAGCTTGCCTGACATTGTCCAAACAATAAAGTCTACCTGGAACTTCAGTCCTGCAGCAGGAATCCCTGAACTTCTCTGCTCCAATCCTTTGCTCCCCTTTTCCAGCTTTCCAGCTGTTCATTCTGCAAGCCTGTTCCAGCCTGGGCCTACCAACTGTATCTCCCCCCTCCCCCCGCACTCTAGAAAAAGAAAGGCCAGCCTCTCCAAAGCCAGGGCTGCTGGGAGATATAGCCCCTTTTAGATTCCATTACATTTGTGTGTAAGGTCTAAGTTTTTTTTTTAAAAAAAATGTTTAACCACATCAGTTAACAAACATGGATACATATGCTATGTTATCATTTTAGTTAAATAAATTATTTAAATTGTTATTAAGGAAATTGGTTTTTTCCCCTCCTTCCAATAAAGTGCAGCAGAAAAGTTGTCCAAATATGAAGTTAACTTATTAAACCTCACAATAATTTCATAATTATCGGTCTATGTATTTCTAATAGTATAACCAAATCAGTAATTTTTTATATAACTGTAAAAACCACTATGAAAATTTATTATTCCAAAAATGAAACATTAATCTGGTTGTAAATATTAAGATTATACCAGCAAGAATGAGCCTTTCTGTAAAATAGTGATTTAAATCAAGTCTTACTGACTAGTGATTTAAATTGTGATTTAAATAGATTTTATTTACAGTGGTGCCTCGCAAGACGAAAAGAATCCGTTCCGCGACTCTCTTCGTCTAGCGGTTTTTTCGTCTTGCGAGCAAGCCCATTGACGGATTAGCGGCTTTTAGCGGCTTATCGGCTTAGCAGATAAGCAGATAAGCGGCTTAGCGGCTTAGAAAAGGGGGGGGGGAGAAAAAAACCCCCGCAGGAACTCGCAAGACATTTTCGTCTTGCAAAGCAAGCCCATAGGAAATTCGTTTTGCGAAGCGCCTCCAAAACGGAAAACCCTTTTGTCTAGCGGGTTTTTCGTCTTGAGAGGCATTCGTCTTGCGGGGCACCACTGTAAATCAAATCCACCCTGTTCTTGGCTCTCATCCGGTCCACGACCGAGACAAGACATCGGTCCAGTCAGATGCTAGATTTTGTGCTAGATACACACAGAAAGTTACAACACACAATTTAATCTGGACAGGCTGCTTATCTGTTTGTATTTGTAAATAAGTTCTGTTTACATTCAGATGCTTTCTTTTATTGGTCAGGTTTTGTCTAATCCAAAGTTATATGGCTGTTCCTCCAGTGATGGATGTGTGTTGGTGGCTGACAGAACAGTGGTGGTGCTTGATAATATTTGCCAGTCTCTTAAGATGTTTCTTCAGTTTGGTGAGCTTACCATTTTGTATCTTGAAGCAGCCATAAATTGAATACTTGGAACTTTCAACGTAGTGTACCTCAGTTTGTTTTCTTAATTAAAATCTGTGCTCTGATCTGTAGTTTTGCATGTTCTGTGATAAGGTTTTGAAGTCTTGAACACAGGAACTCTTTCCCCTTTGAAGGAAACAGATCAGCCTGGTGTTGTCATGCCCTTATAAAATCACTTGATCAGGGCAGTGGCTCTCAGTATTAATGTTGGTATATTATAGACACATAGCCCAAATTTTTAAACGTTTGTCAAAATAATTTTGCCATCTTTTGACCTATGAGTTGTTAAGACAGTAATAACTATCTAGTATTTCCCACAGCAGAGGAGTGTATGAGGCAAAAATTCAATGCATCTCGTTATGTAATAATACATAATCATTTCTGAATCTAGTCACCCGTTGTGGTATCTGAATACTTCTTTTTAAAACCTTTTAGAGACTGAGGTGGAAGTTGTTGGATTGTGTCAAGAAGCACAGTTTCTTGTGATTGGGGAGAGAAGTGGAAACCTACATCTGATTCATGTATCAACAAAGCAAACCTTGTTAACTAATGTATGTAGCTTATTTCTTTTTTGCTTCTATAACTATATGCAGCTGCCTGAGACATTCTTAAATATATGAAGTGTAAGTTGCCTCATACTGGTTGCATTGATATGTGGCACTAAACCCTGGGGATAAACCTAGGTGAGCTTTGGCTCACGTATTGCCTCCTTCCTTTTCCTCCTTTTGCTGATTGCAAGGAAGAGATTGGAAGCTTTTGCTTATATTTTCAGCTAACTGTAGTTACTCATTTTGTCCAAGAACTGTGGTTAGGGTTAAATATAGTTTAGGGAAATAAGGTAGGATTGTAAACTATTGTTTGAAGTTGGCTTTCTCTCTAAACCATAGTTAGTACTAACCATAGTTTCTCTGGATTTAAACATAGCAATTAACCATAGTAGATAAGAGGTGTGGGAGAGTGTGGGAGCCCTGAGGCTTGGTATGTAATACTAAACCATAGTTCAGTGTTACTTCTGAACCATTCCAGCCCAGGTACATCAATAGTCCAGTGTCATCAAATCAGTTGAATTTCCTGCTTTGCTATCAGAGGTCTATTTCACTAGAGATGCTGATAATTGAACTGTGGGACTTATGGGTGTGAAGCATATATTCAACAATTGAACTTTTGTTTTGGTATCCTGGTGAATTTCTGCTGTTGATGTGCTGACTGATTTTAAACTATAATAGATACTAATGTAATTTACAAAATTCATGATTTGAGTAGGATTAAATTAATATGTGGTGTAAATTACATTGCTTTTTTGAAACTCATTCTAATAACTTTTTTTAAATTAAAAATGTGTTTAGATGTTGGTTCAAAGATCTTCAGATGACAGGACTTATCTGAATCTTATTCTAGAAAAAGATAATGGAGATACAGGTACGATATTTTTTCTGAATAAGCTCAGGTTTTTCTCTTGTAAGCTCAGCTTGAGTGGGGGAGGGGAGGAAATGTAATGCCATAGAATTCTGCCTGATACAGGATACTTATATGAGGCTGATTTGAACTTGCTTCTGTGAATTTTAATCATATTTCAACTTGTGCACCCTTGATTATTTTTATTTACTTTGATTTCAATTACCTTGGTGTAAACCAAGTTTTCTTCCTTTATTTGCTCATGTTTGGAGATGCCAGGTGGCAGTTCCTTTACTTGAAGAAGATCACATGGACACAATTTGATAACCCTTGCTGGGAAGACTTCTTGATATTTACCTTGTCTTTGATTATTTTGATAGGAACCTACCATGCATTTATTCTCACAAACTGTGGCTTCTTCTACATTACGCACCTCCCATTTGCCAAAACTCAGGAAGGTAGGACAAAGTTGTTTTAGATCTAAAGCCTAATTGTGCATCATTGCATGGAAACATGTAGTAAGAGATGGAGTTTTTCTTTCTGCTTTCTGTAATGATTAGAATCTCAGGTTTGTAATGTGCTGAGCACCAACATCTTAATGCTGCAGGAGCAAGAGATTTTGTTTAAGTGGTAATTGATTATGTGTATTAATTGAATTGCACTGGCTTTGATAATCTTTATTGGTTTGTAGTATTCAATGCAGACCAATTTCAATATGTTTGCTTTAGAGAGCCAACAATAACCACACAACTGCTGCAATTGTAATATTTATAAATGAATGCAGGATACTTTTCACATGACCTTGAGCAGGACTTCAGGAACATTTAGTGTTACTTTCACAGTATCACAGCTTGTTGGGGTGTATTAACCAGAGATTGTAGTTTGCAACTAACTGGTTACTTTAACAAATTGTCTTCATAATCCATGGCTTGATGTTGGCTTATTTTGAAACTAACCAGAGTTTGTTGTTAACTGAGATTTTTGGTTTCTTCACAATTATAATCTGGGATTTTGTGAAATTGAAATTAAATGCTACCAAATCCTCACAATCTGAATTGCTCCATCGCTCCGCTTGCGTGCGCAGAAGGGTGCCTCCAGTTATGAAGTTTTTGGGATACGGCCGGGGCTCCGGAATGGATCCCATTCGTAACTGTAGGTACCGCTGTAATGAGACTTTTTCAAAGACTGATATATCATGGTATTAGATTTCATTGATGCACAGACACTAGTCCATGGAAGCTTAAATTACACTAATCTGTTAGTCTTAAACTGCTTCCAAGACTCTTTCTTTATGTTTGTATACTATAAGTTATTGTAGTAAGCTACTGCAACTGCAAATTTCCTGAAGTATACATTAAAAAAGAGGCCAGGCTAATAAATGTGTGATCAGTAAAAAGTTTACAGAAATCAAATCTGCCTTCTGAATCTGTGACTACAACAGCCCAATAGAAAATACTTTTAAAAAATAGATATGTAATGTTGCTTTTCTCAACACACATTTTATGTTTATGCAGCAATTGACAAGCTGGACTTCAATTCTGCAAAGAAGGCAAGTGGGAGCATTCATATATCTTATATATTGTGTTTTGGTTTTTGAAATAGTTTGGTTGTGATTCATAGTACTGGGTGTGTGTACGGATCTACTAGGGATGCAAAATGTTAATTGCCACATTAAAAATGAATTAATATATCACATTTGTAATCCACTGCTCTTCTGTGATGGAGATTAAGCAGAGTAAGTTATTCTTTCCACTTACCTCAGGAACAGTACGATGCAAAGAACTTTGTGCATCACTTTATTGATGGAAGAAGAGACCTTCCCCTGTTCCAGGAACCTGAAGAGATTTCATAGAGCTTTGCTAACATTCTTATAAGGATAGCTGCCAGATTCAAGGTTGATATCTCTGGCCCTGATGAAAAAGTATGCCCCATATGAAAGCAGATGGCAAGCACCAACTTCTCTCATGGGCAGGAGGGAATGCCTCTTCTAAGATGATGCCTGCTGCAACACATGCGTGCATCACCTTATTAATAAATAAATAAAGCAAGCATGCTTATTCCTTTAGAAATGCTATTTTTATCCATATCCAAATATCTGAAATGTAATTGATAAAACTACTTGGCTAAATAACTCATTAGGTTTTTTTAATCAAGTTACTCCTCCAAATTAATTTATCATTTCTCTTGCGATTGTGAGTTATTTCTACCACTTTAACAAAAAGTAAAATCTGTGAGTGGCTATTTGTCTACCTTACAGTTACAAGGGCAGGTGGAAACATGTTTTATTTCTACAAAAGACTATCACACCATTGGCTGCCTGACTTCCACAACTAAGCACACAACTAACAAGATCACTTTGATAATAGGGGTAAGTATTATTTGAATACCTTTGTCTGTGAACTTCCTGTGGGTTTATCTGCAGCAATCTGTGCTGACTTCAGGATGTGTGCAAAATATTTGGCTTCTGTAGTCCCTCTTATGTGTTCCCATCTCTCTGTTGAGAGATTTTGTACCCAGGTGTGTTTTGCTCTTTTTGTCTTCATATGTCTAAGGCCACAAAATGTGTCATGTGATAGTTGTTTCCTTTTCCCAGCCACTTCATTGCTAGCTGTTGCAGAGACAGGCAACATCATGGTTGAATATCCCTAGTGTTATAAGAATTTAAGGTCTCAAATATATAAATTAAATGTTCATAAACTTACAAGGCACATAAACACATACATAAGTATATAAACCACATGTCTGGAACAGTGCAGGAAAGCAGTCCTGAAGCCTTTTTGACTTTCCCAATGACCTCAAATATTCCTCTGCAGCAAGGGAGGCAAATGGGGAAAGCCTTCCCATTGTCTCTTTGCTCACGAATCCTGTCTTAAGGGTGTATCTGTGTTTGAAAAGAGTAGCCAGACTGCCCAGGTAATGCAATCAGAGACCATTATCAATCAATCAGTGACCATTACTGGTATCCTGGCTTCTGCTGTAGGCTGCCCCTTCTGTGATGTATGTATGATGTATTGGGGGGTGGTCTTAGGCTTGCAGGGTGGCAATTTCAAAAAGTCTATATAAGGGCTTGCACACCATTGTTCTGGGTTCCTCTTCCTCCTGCATGTGGTGAGGGAGGACCCTGTTGCAGCAGTTTAATAAAGATCAGGCTTACTAGCTGCCTTGCTTCTCAATACTCTGGTTGGCCTCTGTTATTTTCTCCTACCGATAGGGAACCTACATAAGGACTCTATATAGGCTCTTGGGTACCCCATAATGGAAAAAGAGCAGTTTTTCTTATAACACTACATAGGTCTGGCGAGCGGGGGCATGGAAGTAATGTCTAGTTCCTGTTCGGATGTATGGGCACTGGAAGTGCTAATTTCAGCTTCCTGGCATTTTTATCCTCGGGGGACGACAACGACAACCCATTCATGTGATGATATATTAATGTGATATGTGCAGTGATCTACATGCAGGTTACAGCTGGGCTCCAAGCACCTTCTCCATAAAGGGGATTTTAATAGTAGTAATAATTTTATTATTTCTATTATTTATACCACCCATCTGGTTGGGTTTCCCCAGACACTCTGGGCGGCTTCCAACAAAATATTAAAAATATGATAAAGTATCAGACATTAAAAACTTCCCTAACAGGGCTGCCTTCAGATGCCTTCTAAAAGACAGATGTTTATTTCCTTGACAACTGATGGGAGGATTTTCCACATGGCTGGCGCCACTACCGAGAAGGACCTCTGCCTGGTTCCCTGTAACAGTCTACAAAAGCAAACACAACACGCTGGCTAATAACTGTTAGTAAATATATAATCGGTATGATGTCATTCAAAATATACAAATAAGCCACTTCAAAACAATATATATCATACAACACATCTCACAAAATATACAAGTAACTGCAAGACAGTGCATCCGGAATAGTTCAACTGTTTCGGAATAAAGTCTTCATCAGTGAATAATTATCAATGAAATATACATACTAGTGAAGATCATACTAGTGGATCATGGAGACCTCCATACCTGCCCACCCCGTCCCCCCAAAACAATACTTCTGTCTTGTCAGGATTCAACCTCAGTTAGCTTCCAGCCACTCACATAGGACCTTTACTGCATTCACTGGTTCTGATTTAAAAGAGATGTAGAGCTGGGTATTATCTGCATAATGGTGAACGCCCAGCCCAATCCCCCAGTGATCTTTCTCAGCAGCTTCATATTCATGTTGAAAACATGGGGGAGAGGAAAAGCCCTGAGGCACCCTGCAAGTGAGAGCCCAGGGGTCTGAACACTCATCCCCCAACACCACTTTCTGGATATGGCCTGGGAGGAAGGAGCAGAATCACTGCATAACAGGACCCCCAGCTCCCAACTCCTTTAGATGGCCCAGAAGGATTTTGTAATGTGTGTAGCAGTTGCAATTCAAAGCAGCACTGGAAAAATCCACCAGCAACTGGTGGCCCAGAGTCTTCCAAAAATGTGATGCTGAGCCCAGAAATTGGGGTGGGAGAGGGTTCCAACTTGCTATTACAATTTTAAAATCTTTGTGCCTATAATGATTTTCATAAGAACTAAATATCTTGAGAATCACTGATTAGGTCTGTTGTGAAACAGAATGCAGGTTTCTGATACAAATACTTTTCTTAAAAGGGTACAGGTGACTGTGTGATGTCTGTGTGGGAGGTGAATCCTAACAAAAGGCAGATAAGCATTCAAAGTGTTGCTGATTCAAGTTTGATTGAAGGTATGTTTTCCAGGCATAGGCATCCTAAAGAACTCTTTTTTTTTCAAAGACTGTTTCCCACGACCTTTGATATTTATTTAAAAGCCTTTGTTTCCATACTCTTCCAGCTTGTCAATATCCTTTTTTAACTGTGCTGCCCAGAACTGGACACAGCAGTTCAAGCGTGGAATAGAGCAATACTATGATTTCCCTTGATCTAGACACTATACTTCTGTTGATGCAGTCTAGAAGAGCATTAGCCTTTTTTGCTGCTGCATCACACTGTTGACTCATGTTCAGCTACTAAGACCTTTAGGTCTTTTTCTAAGTTCTCATGCTGGGGAGCGGGGCGGAAAAAGCCACTCCTGGAATCTGCAAGTGACTGACACAGACATGAACTTTGGATTTCTGAACTGTACATAGTTGCACTAAATAAAACCTGGAAAAGACAGGTTGGAGTCCTGGCTGTTTACTTGCAAGCAACCACCTAGAGACCTGATATTTTCACATGTACTATTGACAATCCAGGTGTCCTCCATCTTATATTTGTGCAGCTGGTTATGCCTGCCTAAGTGTGTTATCCTACAAAGGGGGTCTGGAAATAGCCAGTCCTTTTTAGCCAAATAAAGGCAAGCAGCATCTTGGAAAGGGTTCAGATTTATTGCAGACTGTTGTAAGAATAAGTGATCCAGAGGAATTATGGACTCCGAGCATACATTTCAAAACCTCTTTATAGCTTTTGCTTTACAGGATTAATTTGTGATCGATTCTTTTCAGCAATACGATTGGATAACAGAACATGAACAGCTTGATTGGTTTACAAAAATTATGCTCCTATCTACCAGCAATACAGTGGCAACAGATAGTTCTGAGCAAAGTTTATAGATTCACTAGTCTTCTGTCTCATACAAATGCCTTTGTAGTTTCTAGTCTGCGAAGGGCAATGAGCTCTTGGTGTGTTTTGCTAAGCTGATAAGAAAACAAGAGGCCCTGCTTGCTAGGAAAAAGACAGAAATATTCTCAGGTGGGGATGCAGGGAGAAAATGCTTAAACTTCCAACTCTATGATTCTATTACTCTACAGTGTAAATCCTTCATTTACTCAATTGACAGATTATCTGATTGATACTGGACATCTCTGGCTTTGGGATTTAATGAGCTTTACATGTGTGGAAAGAGAGAGATGCCTATCTTTCCAATACATTTCCAATAGAAGACAATGGCACAGATACATTGTAGTTGTGACTGTGAGAATGTGCTTATACAGACTTAGCATTTAGCAAGCTTAGTGAGGTCAGTTGTGTTTGAGAAACATGTACTGCGATAGAGAATGCGAGCATAGGTGCATGCTGTGCTGTGTTGAGCTGAGGGTCTTGACATCTGTCCCAAGTTATGGGTCCCAGGTTACGACAGCTAGGTACATTTGTCTCTTGAAATCTTTATTAGCTTTGACCCTGTTTCCTAAATGGTCATCTTAAATCCCCAGGGTAAATCCCCAGGGCAACGCTCAGGGCCTCAGGACCCTAGAGTTTCTGTTCAGAGACCCCAGGTGTTTTACTGTAGGGATGGGGAACTCTGTGACTGTCCAGATGCTGCTGGACTGCAGCTACTATCCTCATCATTGCCAATGCCATCATCATTTTATTATTTGTACCTCACACATCTGACTGGGTTGCCCCAGCCACTCTGGGCGGCTTTGAACATATATAAAACATAATAAAATATGAAACATTAAAAAACTTCCCTGACTGCTGGCCCTACTGGCTAGGGCTGTATTGGAGTCCTGTAATATCTGGAGGGCCACAGGTTCCACACCCCTATTTTACAGTTTCTATTTCAAATGCAACTTTTTAAAGCAAGAAATTAACAGACTTACATCCTTTTTTCCTTTTTACATTTTTTTACAGCTGCAAAAATGCTTCAGATTGTAGATGAATTATTGTTTGTCTTGGATAATGAGGCAAGTGCTATTTTGATTTATTTGTTGCCCAGTTTTACAGATTGCTCCTGGATAAGGTTATGTTCCATAGTTTCAGTATTTGGCAAATGGACAATTAGTAAGAAAACGTTTGTTTCCACTAGTCGAATTCAGAGCATTCATAACCATGATGAGCTCTTATTTAAATGGTTAATTAATATATTAAACTTTGGTTATGTTTTAAGAATGTTTAAGATAAAGACTACTTATATTTTTAATTGATTTTTAATTTCAAGTAACAAAGCATACCCATACAAGGAATATAGAGTTTAGTAGAAAAGAAGGAAAAATAGCAGCTGATGGTTTTAGTTTTAGATGTTTCAAGAAAGCCAGTCAAATGAAAGTTTTTCTCGATAAGGTTCCATGACTTGATGGAGGGTGAAAACCTTGTTTGGTTGTCTTAACAAAGTCAGTAAAAGGATACCATGTTGAGGTGTGAGCCTCCCCCCCCCCCCGATTGATACTCCTTTTGTGAAATGGTTAATTTGTCCACAAGTAGGATTTCCAGTGTTCAAAATTTGCCATGCCTGAAGTCTCCACCATTTGGTGGTGCATACCTAGGGATTCTTGGAACTTGACTGTTTTTGCATACTAGCAACACATCCTGTCATGTGGAACCAATGTGAGAGAAGATGTGCACTGTGGAGAAAAAATGGAAACGATGAAGGGTCAGAAGCCATTGACAGCCCTGATTAATGAACATGACAAATTATCCACCGAAATAGAAATGTTTGTTTCATAGTATGAAAGATCTAAGTATTACAAATGTATACTTTCATGGTTCATATAGTCAAAGGTAATAGGTCTTAATTAGTTACATCATAATGACACTTTTGTTTTCTTTTTCTTGTAGAATGGTTTGTCTTTGTGGAATATTTGCACTCTTACCATGATTTGGAGCTGTTGTTCTGTTCACATTGAAGAATTTCTTCTGATTTCAGAATCAGATTTTTCAGCAGCTGCAGGGTAAATTCAGGATTATAGCATACTTGCTGAGAAATATGAAAGGGTGTGCCACAGCAGAATGGCTCCTCCCCTAGCCTCTTACCAGAGCTGATGCCCACACTTTCTTGAAGTTTTGTATTGACTGACTTCAGAATCAGCCCCTGGGAACAAAGAAGGACCTAATTTCTGAGCAGACATCCATAGGAATGGGCTGTGTGTATGTGTTGTGTGACTAATCAGTTGTTATTGAACTACATCTCTGGCCAGTAGCCATGTTCCATGCTGAAAAACGGGGGTGTTGGGAATCCATAATCATTGCAGGGCCACAGGTTTCTTGTCCCCATATGGCAAGGATAGGCAACTTGGTGCCCCCTCCTGATGGAGCCAGCATGGTGCAGTGGTTAGAGTATCCAACTGGGTTCAAATTCTCACTCAGCCGTGAAGCTCACTGGGTGACCTTGGACCAGTCACTGTCTCTCAGACTAACCTACATCACAGAATACAATGGGGAGAGTGAGAATCATTTATGCCACTTTGAGCTCCTTGGAGGAAAGGTGAGATACCAATGTAATAAATAACTAAAGTACTGAAATAAAATGTAAATGGTGATGGCTCATAACTTTTGTCATTAGTTGATGCATTTCCCTTCTTTTGTTAAGACAGGGGATTGCCAGTCTTAAGCTAGTTGCTTTGACAAACCCTGATGATGGCAAACAGGTAAAAGCTTCAAAACATTGTGCCTGTATTTTGGCAGCATCCTTTAGGATTATCCTAATTGCACTATTTCTCTGTAGATGAGGAACATCGTGGTGTTTTCACTGCCTACTATGCACCAGCTCTATTCTTTGGAAACTACTAATGTTTCTTCATTGATTCAGAGCGGAATAAATACGGTATGTTTTTCTCTTTTCTTCAATCCTAAGTAAGGCTGACGAGGGGGAATGTAAAAAGAAATCCAAGTCAGAGTTTAAGTATTGTAGGATTTGGTACAGTGATTCATCAGATATTAAAAGCTTCCCTAAACAGGTCTGCCTTCAGATGTCTTCTAAAAGTCTGATAGTAGGTTATTTCTTTGACATCTTGTACAGTTAAGGCACATGCTACATATTGTTTCCCATGCAGGATACAATTTACTTTTTGGAAGGAATGTATGAAAATAACCAAAGGTAAGTTTGCACTTTAATAAAATACTATAAAAAGCTGCTGCTTTATTTTTGATGGTTATCAAAGCTCTTTTTTAAACCACACACTCATTTCTAGGGCATCAGACCATCCAGTCTCACTTCTGGTATTGAGATGCTTAACTGAAGCCTTGCCTGAGAACAGGTATACATATATTTTGACTTCTACTACTGCTTATGTAGAAAATTTGGTACTTGTGATATGGCTGAGCCAAAGTTAAGTGTGTCGTAAGCCTCATTAACTTCAAAGTGAAAGAGTTAAACATATGCTTAACATTACAATCCTATAAGTGTCCACTCAGATGTAAGTCCTATTGAGTTAATTGCAGACTCATTCTCCCAGTAAGAACATAGGAAGAGAAACTTGTCTCCAGATGGAAATCCCTAAAGGTAAATGAAATGGGCTTTGGACCAAGAAACCTCTGAAATCAGTTTCTTTACATCTAAGAGAATAATCACTAAAATGATTGCATAGATAGCACCTCTTTCTTGTCTTAATGTCAGATAATTTCAGCTACCACAGCTGCTTGCTGGAGAGAGTTTGAGGAGGTTTGGTCATATTTCCTTATGTGGTGGTTCTGTAAGGCAGTCCTCAGTTATTTAATTGTAGAATTGTAGAGCTGAAAGGAACCCCTAGGGTCATCTAGTCCAACTCCCTGCAATGGAGGAATCACAGCTAAAGCATCTGTCACAGATGGTCATCCAACCTCTGCTTAGAAACCTCCAAGGAAAGAGAATCCACCATCCTTGAAGGGAGTCTGTTCCACTGTCAGAAAGTTCTTCCTGATGTTAAGTCAGAATCTTTTTTCTTATAACTTGAAACCATTCATTTGTGTCCTATCCTCCAGAGCAGGAGAAAACTAGCTTGCCCTTTACATATTTGAAGATTGCTGTCATATCTCCTCTTTTCCTGTCTCAATCCCTGCTCCCTCAACCGTTCCTTATAAGGCTTTTTCTGTGGTGGAGAAACCTTGCTGAGTGCATTGGTGGTGGGAAAATAGTTAGTTTAGTTAGCATACCAGCCTGTGCCTGTAGATCTCAGGGTGGTTCACAACATAAAATTACAATATAAGCCCCCCCCCAATACATAATAAAAATAAGAACAAAAACAAGTCAATAATCCCCCTCCCGCAACACATTTAAAAAGGGATTGGATGTCAATCAGCCAAAGGCCTGGGAGAAGAGGAACATTTTCTCCTGGTGCCTAAAGGTGTATAATGAAGAGTGGGTTTCTCCCACTCTATTTATTTATCCCCCTCCCACCGGCCCAAGGTTGTGATCATGTAACTCAAGTGAGTGTAAGTAATTAGATGAATAGATTTAACTGGCTGTAACCATTTTGAAGTGGGAGGCAACAGCACTTCGTTTTCTCCCCCTTTTTAGACTGAGCCGTTTACTTCACAAGCACAAATTTACTGAAGCTGAGAATTTTGCTGTTCAGTTTGGACTGGATGTTGAGGTAAAGGACTTTGTCTGCAAATCGTACCTCATCACTTACTGCCAACTGCAAAACCACAATGAAATAAGTAGACAAGGAAGCTCTCTCTGGTAGCTTCTATGCCTACTCATTCCAGTTACCCACTACAGCAGGAGTTTTAAATATAAATTTCAAAATTGTTAATGGAGGCAAGGGACTGGTAAAGAATAAACAAATGTTCTGTAATTTTTTCTCTGACAATACTAAACAAACCTGCTACTCTGAAAATAAAGATTTTTTTTCCAAAGGGGAAATAATGTGTTATGTGTGTGTTTAAAAAACAACAGAACGTTTACAAAGTGAAAATGAGCTCTATTTTGGAGAGATTGGCTTCAGAGTCTGTTGCCGGAGATTGCCAGTCAGCCTGGCTAGAACTTGTGGCTCAAGCTAAAGAAACGCTGGATAAAATAAAGGTATGGATTTATTCTACTATAATTAAAAGCATTTTTATAGCACTTTATATACAAAATATCTAAGCGACCTACTACATAGAGTGCACTGCAGCAATCCAGTCTCAAGGCTGCTGATAGCCAGGATATCCCTTTCAATGAGCTGTTGTAGGCATTTCAGTCAAAGCTGGTAAAAGGTACTCATAGTCACAGAGACAACTAGAACCTCCAATGATCAATAATGGATCCATGAGTACTCCCACACTATGCTCCAGTTCCTTCAGAGGGTGTGCAATTCTGTCTATAAAGGCAGTTCACCTGTTTTCTGGATCCAAGTACCTCTCACCCACAGGATCTCCAGCTGACCAGGATTCAGCTGCAGTTTATTAGCCCTTACCAGGTTCAGAGCCTATACCGCTACACCTTCTATGGAGAAGCCAAACTCTATGCGTGTCTTGTGCATGTGTATCTGTAGCTCTCTTGCAGTAGATAATTTGCACATGGGTGCATGTGATAAGTTTTTCTTTTAAGCTGTTTAGAAGATAAGTTTATTCTGTGTTTTTAATTGTTTCTTCTTCTAAATAGGATAACCAGTTTGTGACTGAGTACTGCATAAATACACCATGGCCAATATATGAAAGTGCTCGGGAAATGCTGAACTATGCTAGAAGCAGGGTAGGTTTTGATAGGTGCTTTCACACATCCTACTCGACTAGGGCCTTGGGAGACCCATCTTGGAGGCAGAGGTGTGGGACCCCATAGAGAATCGAAGTTTAGCTGAGGGCCTGGAAGAACCTGCTACAGTTCTAAAGCAGTGTAAAGTACCTAGTGTCACCTGGGTTGCTGACAACCTCTCCAGCCACATTACTGGCTTTGCCTCAAACCCTGATTCTTTTCGCTCACCCAGACCTTAAGAGTGAAGATGGCAGAGCATCTGGTGGGAAGCCCCAGAGTCAGCCTCTGGGAAGTTATCACCAGATGTCTCCGTAGGATGAAGTCTCTTTGGACGAAAGAGTCAAAAATTGCAGCTGAGAACAATGACCCAGGAGATGACCAAGAAGGGCAGGGGCTGGCAGGGAGATTCTAAGCTGGGTTAACAGTTGTTTACTGAGTTCCCTCTAGACCTCTCTTGCGCAGGCCCTGCTCCAGCACTAGATTTTGGTCACCGACATCCAGAACCAAACCTAGTTTACAGCTACCAGTGTAGATTTTTTTGTTAGAATGTTTGCATTGGACTGCAAGTTAATTTAGCACTTATCATTTCAGATCCTGAAGAGAGGTGACAAAACTGTTGCTCCTTTCTTGACTGGGGACCCAGCATCTCTTACAGAGGTAATGAAAATCAAATAATCCTGGACCTTTAAATTATTACTGGGATGTGGGTGAAATGAGGAACTGGAAAGAGAACCTTGGCCTCTACACTCTGGCTTGGCTCCTCTAGCAAGTGTATAGAGGCTGTGAGGCGGGGCACTGATATGTCTTCTTGTCAAGGGCACAAGGGAGTGAAACATTTAAATTTATTTTAATACATTTCTGCTCTACTTTTTAGGGCAGACCTTCACAAGGTAGTTTATAATGAGAATAGTAATGAAACAATTAATGAATAACATAGTAAAGAATAGCAACATATAAAAGCTATTTTCCAACTGAATGAAAAGGCTTAGGTGTTCATTTCGTATTGTTTTTCAAGTTTTTCCAGTCATTTTTGTACTATTCAAAATATTTTAGCTGTTTTTTGTGACGTGCTATTCAAAATATTTTAGCTGTTTTTGTGACTTGAGAGATATACCGTATTTTTCGCTCTATAACACGCACCCGACCATAACATGCACGTAGTTTTTAGAGGAGGAAAATCCGTAGGCATGCCACCCGTAGGCATTCCCTCCATAACACGCACAGACATTTCCCCTTACTTTCTAGGAGGAAAAAAGTGAGTGTTATGGTGCAAAAAATACGGTATGTAAAAGGTGATTGATAATTTTAAAAATGCCTCCCCAATAATTTTTTGGGGGGGCAGAATTAAAGCAAAAGCCCCTCTAGGATCTGCTTAGAATGCCACAAGATGTGAGCAAGTGGCATTTTCAGAGGAGATTCCAGAAAAGGCTAAAAAGGCTCAGCCCATCCCTGATACCCTCTAACCTAATTGTGCACAGTGGAATACTGAGTTGGCAGTTCTGAAGAATCTGTCAGTCTATTGGCAGATCTCTTGTTAAATGTGCATCCAAGTATTTTTCTTGTCAAAAATCAGTGTTTTTTTCCCCTCCAGGTGATGAAGGCACAAGCAAAGCTAACTACATTTTGTGGAGCATTTGGATCAGAGATGTTCAGGTCTATCTTGTTTTTTTCTTGTCTTGATTTTGGGTTTGTGCATTTTCTAGAATGATGTATATTAACTTTAGTAGAATTTTTTTCTATTTTGCAAGACTACAGAAGACAAAAATAATGGGGATTTGAATTTTTAAAAATCCTATTAAGATTTATTTACCACTTAATCTTAAGATCTCGGGGCAGTTAAAATGCAGGATAAAAACAAGTAAATAAGTAGATCAAAACAGCAAAACAATACCCCCCCTTCCCACAGACACATTTAAAAGGCTGTAGAATATTAATCAGCCAAAGGCCTGGTTGAAGGGGAAGGTTTTCACCTGGCTTCTGAAAATATATAATGAAGGCGTCAGGTGAACCTCCCTATGTAGTTCTGTGTGAAATCAGTTTTTTCTTCTTTCTTTTCCTTCTCTTCCTGTTGTAATCCAACATTCTCTTTGGTGACCCTTCACTTTCGTTTTCTGCACACACAGACAATTCTCAGTGCGTCACAGCCAAGACAAAGGGAGACTCGCCTTCTGCCATTAGCGCCAGGCATATATCCAAACTTCCCTTCTTTAGTCTCATTCCAGCTGCTAACGAGCTACTGCTTCAACAAGAACACCATTACTCCCATCATAAATTCTTTTATCATTCCATTAAGAGTCTTTGCCAAAACCTTAGTCAAATTTTCACAGTCAATTTTGTAGTTAAACCATAATGATAGCAAGATACTCTTTCAATTCCACTTGCATTTTCAAACAATCAGGCAGGCAGTCTTTCAAGGGGAATTTGCCAAATAAAACAGCAGATGCAAAGTATATCAAAAAGAATAATAGAGGCTCATCCCTCCTCTGTTCCGACATACCAGTCCAATTGCGATGATAATCCTTCTCCAGGTCAAATCCTTGGTACCCAGTGGCTGAATCAGTTAGCAGAGTACTTTGTCTCCCCTAGTTCAGAGCATGCCTGTTAATTAAGTCCAAATTTCATCTTAAAAAATCAGGTGTCCTCTGCTCATGGCGACAGCTTTGGAGAGTTGCCGAAAACTGTTACGATATGAGAGCAACGCAGCTGCAAACTTGCAGCTTGGTGAAAACATCACATGATGTGACTAGCTGTGGGAAAGAATCTTCCCGGAAGTTCACAGGCTTCAAAAGTCTTTGCTGTGTGTGTAATATGAGACCTTCCTGTTGCGTATGTAAAGGAAGTCTTTGCCACTTGCTTGCTGAAGACTGAGCTGTTCGGTCATGTTTTCTGTAGTGCTGCAAAGTCAGAAATAAAGAGCTGTAAATAGACTTTCTGACTATCTCCTTTCCCTGCTAGGGAAGCAAGGAGGGAGGGGGTGTGCATTTTCCACGCTGGGAAATGTCGCCTATCAAGATCTTCCTTGACTGCGGGGATGCCAGCCAGGGCAGATCACCGGTAAACAAGCTCCGGGAACAGACGAGAGGGGCCAGCCTCTCCTGAGGGGGCTTGTTTTCCTCTGCTCATGATGAAAGCTTTGGAGAGTTGCCGAAAACATGCGGTGCATTGCACCCAGCGCCCCCTGCCCCCTCTTCCTTCTGGGTGGGCAGCAGGTATTGGATGAACTGCGGGTGGAGCTGCCCCCCCCCAGCCTGGGGGGCGGGGTTGGGAGGATAATTACTCCCATATTATCCTTGATTAACTGCACGGAAAGGCGTACAGTGGTACCTCAGGTTACAGACTCCGCTAACCCAGAAATAGTACCTTGGGTTAAGAACCTTGCTTCAGGATGAGAACAGAAATCGCACGGTGGCGGCGCAGCAGCAGCAGGAGGCCCCATTAACTAAAGTGGTACCTCAGGTTAAGAACAGTTTCAGGTTAAGAACAGACCTCCAGAATTAATTAAGTTCTTAACCCGAGGTACCACTGTAATGTAATGAAAAGTGTAATGGGTGCAGCCATTCCCCATGGCAGCCAGACAGGAAGTGTTTATAATTCATGTTTTGAATCTATAAGCAAGGCTCAGCCAGCAGAGTACCATGATAATTTGATTTTTCTTTTTGTGTGTGTATGTGTGTTATCTAATCCAAAACCTTCGGTTGGTTACAAAGTTCAAAGCTGAACACATTTTTGGAGGAAGAATCTTCTGTATCTTAATTGCACCTCTGTTTTCGTATTTGTAATTTATGTTTTGTTGGGCTATGGTTCAATGTTCAATTTTTGTGGTTCTAGTGGAACTGCTTGGTTTGAATTTCTGAACAGTGAGGACCTCTTCAGGGACATCCTTTTACAGATAAAAGGAGGAAATCTCATGTCTGCCCAGTACCTCTGGCTAAGGCATCAGGTAAACGGTTTTGGATATTTCCAGTGGTCAGCACCATTCTCTGTCCTTGCCACACTCCTCCCCACTGCTGTTTTGTGTTCCTGAAGTATCTATGAGATACCTTGCTACATGCGTTGCCTGATCTTGGCTGCAGCTCCTCAAGAGCTCTTACGACTCCACCGCACGTCCATTAGATTGGCTTGTATCCCCTTTGTATGATACAAAGGTAGCAGGACTGGCAAAACCCTCTCTCTGTCTGATGCCTCAGAGAGCTGCTGTCAGAGTTGACCATACTGAGCCACATGGACCTGATAGTCTTTGATTTAAGAAAGCAGCTGCATATAATCACAAGCCATTCACTAACTACCACAATTAATGGTCTGATGGTTGTGAAAATCTCTTTCCTTTTCTCCAGGAAGACTTCGAAGGTGACTTTAATGTGAAAATGCTGGACAAGTTGCTTAATACAATCCCTACAACAGTTTCCCTCAAAGAACTATGCCTGTGGTTTAAGGATGTTATCATTCCTTTTGTAAGGCGTGTTGTACCCAAAGGACAGGTAGGGTCTAATGGGAGACAAGGGGGATCCTTATAAAATATGGGTGAAGAACCCACATCTCAGGAGCCACATGTTGTCCTTGGTCTAATTTAATGTGCTCTGGGTCTGCCTGACACTGGCATGCAGTCCCTATGGGGGGTGGGGAGATTTCTCATCCTCTGTCTTTTTAAGATCTCAGTTAGTGAAGATTGGTGAATAGGCAGATGCACTGATTTATTTATTTTTAAGCCCTGGTAATTTTAAGCTCTGGTAAAGGTGGAGATTGCACAACAGGTTGCACAACAGTTGTGATAGAAAACAGCTGCAATAAATTTGTCCAAATACTTCTTAATATTTAAAGGACATTGAAGTAAAGTTAATACCTTTTTAAAGTACTAAATTTAGCATATAAAATTATGGAAAAGAATGTGAATTGAAAGTGGATTACTGTATTTTTCGCTCCATAAGACGCACCAGATCATAAGGTGCACCTAGTTTTGGGAGGAAGAAAACAAGAAAAAATTATTCTGAATCCCAGAAGCCAGAACAGCAAGAGGGATCTGGCTTCTGGGATACCGTGTGGCTGTTCTGGCTTCTGGGATAACCGCACCAAGCCTCTTCAGGGCAGCGGGATGAAAGCTCCCCCTGCACGAAGAGGCTGCGCACGGCTAAGGCAGAAGCCAGGACAGGTGCGTCGCTGAAGGGGCGCTGCGCAGTTCTCCCTCTCTGCGCAGCGCCCCTTCAGCGAAGCTGGAGAAGGAACAGGAGACCTTTCTGTTTCTCCTCCAGCTTCCAGGACAAGTGCGTCGCTGCGAAGCTGGAGGAGGAACATAACGAGTCTCTTCTGTTCCTCCTCTGGCTTCGCAGGACAGGCGCTGCGCAGAGAAGGAGAGCTGTGCAGCGCCCCTTCAGCGAAGCGGGAAGAGGAACAGAAGGTGCTCCGTTCCTCCTCCCACTTTGCTGAAGGGGTGCTGCGCAGCTCTACCTCTCTGCGCAGCACCATTTGCTCCATAAGATGCACTCACATTTCCCCTTACTTTTTAGGAGGAAAAAAGTGTGTCTTATGGAGCGAAAAATACGGTACATTTTTTTTAATGCCCTAAGTCGAGGCCAGATGTGGATACCCAAATCAAAATACATAATACATTTTTGTTCACCCTGGTGCTAGATGCATTTTTCACAAGACAAAATAGTTTGAAAGCTACGATGGTCATATGGGCCTGCCCTTCTGTATGCCTTGCTTTTACCTGGTGTGTGAGTGGAAAAGCTACTTCTGTTTTGGTGCTCAGGCAATTGAACTCACGGCTCTGGGTAATCCATCTCTGCTAGGGATAGGGGTTTATTTTGTTCACTATGCATTTTGATGTGAAATTACCTGATTTGCCGTTCTCATACCAGTGCTTTGATTGGAACATAGGTACTGGGAGTTGTCTGCGTATCAATGAATTTCTTACAGCTTATCTAACAGGTTATGACTTGTAAGGTGGTCTGAGGGGCACATTTTTTTCTTAAATCTTTTTACATTTTCAAGCTGCCTATAGCAGCTAGCAAGCACAGCACTGAGTGAGATGCCTTTTTAAATGATCCAAGTAGCAGCTGTACATCGTAATGTGTGATCTGTTGCTAGGGAATTGTATAGAGAAAAGGATGGCTGCCCTGTTATACCTAAGCGGGTAACTACCTTTTCTTATACTTAGGTAGCTAAGTAGGTGTGGCCTGATGACAAGTTCTAGTGCTCTCTCCTGTAAGGGACCATCATGTAAAAGCACTGGATATATATATTTAGTATATGGACTAGATGACGCTCATGGTCTCTTCCAATTCTACAGTTTTATGATATTCTCATTCTCTCTCTCTCTCTCTCTCTCTCTCTCTCTGTCACTCTCTCTCATCTGGTTTGATCCTTATCTTCCAGGAAAAAATAGCAAAGTGGCTGGAACAAAGAGCACGAAACCTTGAGTTAATTGACAAGGTAACGTAGTAATTCTCCTGTAAAACCCTGCATATTGCCTCTCTCCAAAAATGTCACTAATGTTTCATTTTTCAAAACAGGCCAACTGGCCAGAAAATGGACTTGAAATGGCACAGGTGTTTTTTATCAGCAAAGATCCAGGTGAAATTGGATCTGCATCTTCCTGGCATGGAGTTTCTTTGGTAAGGATTCTGCTTTCATGAAACCCATGTTTGGGAAAGTGTGAGCCTATACTTGTGCAGATGTACACGTGTTTAGAATTTGAGGGAGGGGCAGCATATTCTTAATTTATCCTGTTAAGCAAATTACCCCATTGCATATATTTTAATTAATGAAAAAAATTTAAAGCACACAATTTTCCAGAATTTAGTAGTTTTCCTTTTTTTATGTTTCTGTTAAGTGCAGAAGGATAATTTTGATGCAGGGAAATTTCACTGTTGTGTGTTTCAGGACCATGATGGTGAGGAGGTACGTGGTTTAGCAGAATTAGTCAGTGCTCTGCAGGGCTTGGTGGACCTCTATAAGAAATACAACTGCAGGCTGGCCCTCTGCGACTTTGAAAAGGTACAGTAAATTTGTGGCATTAAACCTCTGTGTAGATGCCTGTGCGTGTGTAAAAAGAAAGAATGAAAGATTACTGTTACATTTAATTTATTAATGGGATTCTATGCCACTGAGTCATGATTTACATGTAAGATAATTAAAAACACAAAAACAACAAATAGATACCAAACAAGACTAAAATCCTAACGATCCAGCTGGGGAAACCTAACAGAACAAAAATGTCTTCAGCTGTTTCTGGAAAGTGCAGATAGTGGGTTTTATCTCAACAAAAATGCTATTCTGTGGAACATGGGCAGCTGCACTAAAAGCCTGCTCCAAGTTACTGTGGAGTGCCCAGGCTTCTGAGATCTTTGGAACTTCAGGAGAAACTCTCCCATTGGCTGCAGTGATTCACTGAGTGTATAAGGGATAATGAGGTCTCTCAAGTACCAATCCCTTGAATTTGGGTTGGTAGCAGACTGGAAGCCAGGGCAAATTCCCCAAGCAAGGTGTTACATGCTGGCGGTAGTTTGCCCTTGGAAGCAAGCTGGCTGTAATGTCCTGCACCAGCTGCAGCCTCCAGAAGAATTATCTCTGAAAAGCCGTTAGAAGAGCCAGTGTGGATAGAATATTGGACTCAGATGAAGGAACCGGAATCTGAATCACTGCTTCCCATGAGATACACTGGCTGATTTTAAGCCATTCAACCTCAAAGGTTGTTGTGAGGCTATGATCTGATAGTCACATAGGAAGAGCCTGCTGGGTCAGGCCAGTGGCCCATCTAGACCAGCAGCCTGTTCTCACAATGGCCAGCCAGAAGCATGCAGGAAACCCATAAGCAGGATCTGAACTAGGTAAAAGGGCTTTCTGCCCTCTTGTGGTTTCTGGCAGCTGGTATCCTAAAGCATCCCTGTCTCTGATTGTGGTGGCAGAGCAGAGCCATAATTGGCTAGGAGCCATTTAGCCCAATCCTCTTTGAAAGCCATCCAAATTGATGGCTCTCCTCCTGTGGGAGCCGAAGCATTCCTTGAAAAGGGGGGGGGGTCGAATGTGAGGAATAAATTGGAACAGATGGAGTGGGCTGCTTTGAATGCATAGTTTGGTTTAAGTAGTCATGTAGTAACGGACAAACTAGGGTTGTTTTTATTAATTTTTTATTGAATTTTACTTTAGTTTACATCAATACCTCAAGTATAATCATAACAAAAAACACATTATGGTGAAATAAAAAGGTGGTGAGGAGAAAGGCCAGATTTCATAGCACCGCCCCCCCTCCTCAATTTACTGGTGGGTCAAAATAAAAAAGAAAGACTTGGAACCAAAATACTTGAAGGAGAGCTCCCGCTCCCATTGTCCTGATTGGAGGTTAAGATCTAGGGAGATCTTCCTTGGTGTTCTACTTCAGGAGTAGGGCTGAGCGATATCTGGTTTTCAGCATCACAATATATCACCAGCTAAAAATCACAGTATCTTATATATATATTAAATAATATTTATTGAAATTTCCAAGAAAAAAGAGAAAAAAGAAATTACATAGTCCAAAAAAGAAAAAAGTAAAAAATACAGAAAAAAAGGAAAAATAAGAACAAGTTAAAAACAAATCCCTCTTTCTCTGTCTTATAATTCATTTACTTATTTCCATGACTTCCCCACACCTCCCTCCTTTGTATTCCAATTCAAATAATTAGTTCAGCAAATTTTTCCCTCTTTGTTTTATCTTAGTTCTTTATCTTAAACATATATCATTCTATTTTTCATCTAATTATCAAGCCATTTTTTGCATATTCCTTTTTAACCTTATTGTTAGAAATCACTTCGTTTCATTCCTACTTCATTTTGACATCCATTGATTTTACACTGTTTCTGCAAATAGTCCTTAAATTTCTTCCCATAAAGTTTCAAAATTTAAACCATATTTATGCCTAACTTCTTCAAACCTTTCTACTAATCCCAATTATTTCCTTTCCAACAAATTCCCTGTTATTTCATTAATATCAAACTAATTCCAAAAATAAATAGAAGTTCTCCTCAAATTTTTATCCAACGTCCCTTCTTCCTGGTTTCGGGTTATGTCAGTCCTTTCAAGTCTCACGTCCAGTCCATCAATCTGGTGTTCTGATATCCAAAGCTCTTAAGTCTCTTCCATGCCCCCTCTGCAGATTTTCTTGTTCCTGTTTATTCTTACACCCTTCCCTGTCCCTTGTTGGTTTCTTTCGTAATTTCTTCCCTTTCTCCTTGGGAGGTGGGCTTCCGGAGAACTCCAATAATCTCCTTTTTCTTTTTTTTATAATTTTTTTATTAATTTTCAATTTTAAAACAAACAAAACAAGCAAAACACCAACAAACAAAAACAAAAACATACACACATGCATAATTTCAAATCGACAATTTCATAAACCTTCTTTCTCGGACTTCCCCGTACCTCACCCTCTCTGCATCCTTATTTTACAGTTTTTCAGCAACCCCTTAGTCCAATTATATGTATAACTTATTCATTCTCCATTTCATCTTAATTCATCAATTAATTTCCGCTGCAATTCTGCATCTTCCTTTCCCTGACATTTTAGCATTCATCAATTTTACAATAATTCTTAAGATAAACTTTAAATTTCTTCCAATCTTCTTCCACCGTCTCTTTCTCTTGGTCACGAATTCTGCCGGTCATTTCTGCCAGTCCCATAAAGTCAATCACTTTCGTCTGCCATTCTTCCAGTGTAGGCAATTCTTGCATCTTCCAATACTTTGCTAAAAGTATCCTTGCTGCTGTAGTAGCATACAAAAAGAAAGTCTTGTCCTTTCTTGACACCAATTGGCCAACCATGCCCAAGAGAAATGCCTCTGGTTTCTTATGAAAAGTACATTTAAGTACCTTCTTAATTTCATTGTAAATCATTTCCCAGAAGGCCTTAATCTTTGGGCAGGTCCACCAAAGGTGAAAAAAGGTACCTTCAGTTTCATTACATTTCCAGCATTTATTGTTGGGCAAATGATAAATCTTAGCAAGCTTGACTGGGGTCATGTATCACCTATAAGTCATTTTCATAATGTTTTCTCTTAAGGCATTACATGCCGTAAATTTAATACCGGTGGTCCATAACTGTTCCCAGTCAGCAAACATAATGTCATGACCAATGTCCTGTGCCCATTTAATCGTAGCTGATTTAACTGTCTCATCTATTGTGTTCCACTTCAGCAGCAAATTGTACATTCTTGATAAATTCTTAGTATTGGGTTCTAACAATTCTGTTTCTAGTTTCGATCTGTCCACCTGGAAGCCAAGTTTCCTGTCTTGTTTAAAAGTCTCCATTATTTGTTAATAGTGGAGCCAATCTCGTACCTTGGACTTTATTTTCTCAAAGCTCTTTAATTTAAATTTACCATTTTCTTGTTCTAAAATTTCAGAATATTTTGGCCATTTAGCTTCCATATTGAGTTTCTTCACCTCCTTAGCCTCCATTGGTGATAACCACCTAGGAGTTTTATTCTCCAACAAGTCCTTATATCGAGTCCAAACATTGAATAATGCTTTCCTAACCACATGATTTTTAAAGCCTTTATGAGCTTTAACCTTGTCATACCATATATAAGCATGCCAACCAAACCTATTGTCAAACCCTTCCAAATCCAAAATGTCAGTGTTCTCAAGAAGTAGCCAATCCTTCAACCAGCAGAAAGCTGCTGATTCATAGTACAGTCTTCGATCCGGCAGGGCAAACCCCCCTCTATCTTTTGCATCAGTTAATATCTTAAATTTAATTCTGGGCTTTTTGCCCTGCCAGATAAATCTAGATATATCTTTCTGCCACTTCTTGAAACAGTCTAGTTTGTCCACAATCTGTAATGTCTGGAACAAAAATAACATTCTTGGCAAAACATTCATTTTAATCACAGCAATTCGACCTAGCAAGGAAAGCTTCAGGTTCGACCATATTTCTAAATCTTTCTTAACTTCTGTCCAACATTTGTCATAATTATCTTTAAATAAATTCACATTTTTGGATGTCATATTGATCCCCAGATATTTCACTTTCTTAGCCACCATTAACCCAGTTTCGCTTTGAAATTTCTCCCTTTCAACATCTGCTAGATTTTTTTCCAAGACTTTAGTTTTTTGTTTATTAAGCTTAAATCCTGCAACCTGGCCAAAGAATTGAATTAGCTCTAAAACTCTTTTTGTACTAGTGTCTGGCTCTTGTAAAGTCAATACTAAGTCATCTGTGAATGCCTTCAGTTTATATTGTTTGGCTCCGACCCGAATTCCTTTTATCAGCTGGTCCCCCCTAATCATATTTAATAAAACCTCCAGAACTGATATAAAAAGTAATGGGGATATTGGGCACCCCTGCCGTGTCCCTTTTTCTATAGGAAGTTCATCAGTAACCACATTATTTACAATTAGCTTTGCCTTTGGTTCAGAATAAATTGCGCCTATACCATTTTCAAACCTTTGGCCTACCCCCATCCCATGGAGATAATAATCTCCATTTTCTTTCATCGGGCTAGCCGATTCCCCAGAGTCCCACTCCCCCAGGTTAATTTTGTAATCCAAAAAGTAGTTGTTCCAGAAGTAGTTGTCAACCCGTTCCAGAGTCCCGCCAGAGCTGAGAGCTTCCTTAACTCCAAACACTTCCAGAGACACACCATATTCAATCTTGCAGTACTGCGGCTTTTGGTCGTGCAGGACTTTAGGTTTCTCCATCTGTGTCTTTTGAAGTGCAATCACAACCTCTTCCGTCATCATCTGCCCTTGAGCTTGCCCTGTCAAGCCAGTTTTCTGAATTAATTGTTGTGGAGCTTCTTTTTCCTTATTTTCTGTTAGTTCATATTTACTGGCTACAACAGACATAAAATCTAGCTTTTCATTCATCAAGTTCATTTTCTCATGCAGCTGCTGTAGCATAGCATTTATTCTGCCAAGGTCAGACGACAAGATTTCTTCCCAGCAAATTTCTGTTCAAGGTCAGGCAGCTGGTCCCACGGTCTAATTCCCAGAGTTGTAGAGTTTCACTGTAAACTACAGCAACAAATTGACAAGCTCCCTCTAGGGGACACAATTTCAGTTCATATCCATCTTTAAAATGTATCCAACAAAGGAAAATTTACTTTCGGTTTTCAAATACTTTGTTTCCTTAACATGCAAAATGCAGAAAGCAGCATTAAAGTTAATTTGTTTCTCTTCTTTTTGCTATCTGTCAAGAGTAAACCACTTTCAATCGATGGGCATCTCCAAAAATTTCTGTCCTGACACCCCATCCCCAGGTTTCGGACGACGGAGACTTATGTTCCTTTACTCTCTCTCCGCAGGCTTAGGAAATCAGAGATTCCCCCCCCCCCTTTTCCCCTGCTGTCAAGGGGGGTTTTGTTGTTTATGAATGCAGGAAATTTCAGTCTTTAAATCAATTTTCCAGGCTGTTTAGCTTATAAAGTCTTTGCTTCAGTCTATTTACAAAGCAGAAGGCGGACTTCCTGTTTAGACCTTCCCGCTTCGTGCCTAATTCATAAATTTTGTAATTTTCTTAGTCGAATCTTCCGTTTTTACTCATGGGTATTTTTTGAGTCCAATTATCATCAGAAAAAAGTCAGCGCTCTCCGGCGATGGCTGCGCGGCTTCCCTCCGTGAAAGTAGCAGTCGGTACGATGCACCGCGCTGCTCACCCCACTTCGCTCCGGAGCCTCAAAAAGGGGTTTCCCGGCGAGTAGGGGAGGTGCTCTTGGCGCTCTGCCGAACCCCACGTCCCCAGGCTCCTCCGCCTGGGGTTTCTAGCAGGCCCCCACCTTCGCCGCGGTAGGAAGACCCAGCTTTCACGGAGTCCGTTCCTCCAGTCGGAGGAACTCTGCCATTCACCGATGGTGCTAACCCGGAAGTCCTCTTATATATTATGATATATATCTGCGATGGCTGAGGGCCTTGCTGGGCTTCCCCGCAGGGGCAGAGGGTCTCGCCATACCTCCCCACAGCAGCAGAGGGTGCTTTGCACTTCCCCACAGCAGCAGAGGGCCTTGATGAGGCTTCCTGCGATGGTGGAGGGTCTTAAAATGTAAGGAAGTAGTAGATTTAATAAAAATGTTAAATAAACGTCCATGTATTGTATTTAATATATTTTCAACTAATTTATATTCAACTAATTTAAGAGTAGTTTAAGTGATTTACTGGTCAACTTGCATCTGCCTCCCTACTCAGAAGTCTAAGTGGAATCTGCTGGAATAAGCTCCACTGAGTTCAACTAAACCAGGGGTGTCCAAACTTTTTTCAAAGAGGGCCAGATTTTTAGGATTGAAGTTGTTGACATTTTTTTAGGATTTTGCCACAAAGTTGTTGTTCTCCGAGGGATAGATAGGCAGGCAAGAGCGGCTGCAAGAGGATTTCAAAGAGGGAGAGTGAGCCGTTGCAAGAGCCCACTGGCAGCCTGCTGTAAGAGCCCGTGGGTGGGAGAGCAAGGGGCACGCAGGGCGCCTGCACGAGCCGGCCAGTGGCCAGGATAGAGAGCCGCATGCAGGGCGGCTACGTGAGCCGGCCAGCGACCGGAAAAGATCTGATGGGTGGGCGGTTCTGTTGTAAACAAAATCTGCCCCTTTTCCCTTATGGGGTATTCAAGAGCCCGTATAGAGTCCTTACATGGATTCCCTATTGGTAGGAGAAAATAACAGGCCAACCAGAGAATATTGAGAAGCAAAGCAGCTCGTAAGCCTGATCTTTATTAAAGCTGTTGCAACAGGGTGCTCCCCTCACACGCAGGAGGACGGAGGAGGACCCAGAACAAAGGTGTGCCAGCCCTTATATAAACATTTTAAATTCCCTGCCCTGGAACTCAAGACCACCCCTCCATACATCATACATACATCACAGAAGGGGTGTAACCCAAGACCCACCCCCCACAAACATCATACCTACATCACAGAAAAGGCGGTCTATAACAGAAATTTGAATGTTGTTGTTTTTCCTGTCTGCCAGGTTATCTGATAATGCCTTATCTTATTTCCTTTCTTGATAGTCTGCCCATTCCTTTAAAATGGTGATTACCCAATTCCTGAGACAATGGGAAGGTTCCCTCACCCCCTCCCTCCTTGTAGCGAAACACTTGGTCAGCTTGGGAGTCAAAATGGTTTCAGGACGGTCTTCCTGTGCTGCTCCAGACATGTGGTCCACATATCTATGTTTGTGCTTGGTTGGTACAATTATGAACATTTTATAGACCTTAAATTTTTATTACAGTTCCAAGAGCTGCATGGCGAGCGCCGGCCTGCAGGCGGGTGAGCAAGCCGCACCGCATAACCACCCAGTGGGAACGCCGCCCACGCTCCCACTCCAGAACACAACTGCCTCTGGGGCCAGATTAAACCAACCGGCGGGCCAGATTTGGCCCAGGGGCTGGACTTTGGACATGCCTGAATTAAACGTACTTCTACTTTCCCAGGTGTAAGCCCCATTGAATTCAGTAGGGCTTGCTTGTTGAGTAGATATGCATTTGCTTGCACTCCTTCCTGAAAAACACCCTCCCCATTATTCTCACGCAGCACCCAACCTCCCATTTCATCATAAGGCAGCCGGCTAAATCTTCTCCCCTCCACTACCCCCCCCCAGAAGGGCCCCCCCAAACCTTCATCCCACCTGTCTCTCCCTTTTTATCAAAGGGAGGGAGAGAGGGGAAGCAAGCTAAAAGATGGTCACATTTGAATTAAAAAAAACACCCTTTTTAATATGTAAGAAAGCTATTTAGGGGGAACCAACAATAAACACTACCAGAAAATAAAAATAAAAACTCTTCCCCCTCTCCCCCCCCCCACTAATGAGGCTTTTTCTTGAAGGGCTTTCCAGTTCTTTGTTTATGTTCTTTTTTGTCCAGCTTTAGAAGAACCTGTATTGTTAGCAGGCTCTGCATAATTAGCTGAGCTCTAAGTGGAAAGACACCAGTGAATCTGAGAGTGTGCTGGTTCTGTGAGGGCTTATCATCATTTCTTATCAGTTAGGAGGGAGGAGGGAGAGAGCAAACAAAGCTGGACACCCCATGCCTGCAAATTATCTGCAAAGCAGAGCCACCCCTTGGGAAGCTGTTAAGTCTCCACCTTTTGTTCACTGGTATATTGCCTTGTTGAAACACGTATCACAATGTTATTTCAATACCAGTATTCAACTATATGGCAATTTATTGCACAGCCCTCCTCAGGAGCTGTCTGTTACACTGTGACTCAGAGTAGCTCCCCGGTTGTTTTTGTTGTTGTTTATTAGATTCATATGCCTCGCTTTATCACAAGATCTCAGGGCAGTTCACAAGATAAAAATACATGGTGAAAGCAGAAATAAATAGTTAAAACAAAAACAACAAAATAATAACCCCCCCCCTTTGCACAGACGTGGTGATTAGCTGTGGGAGGAGCTTATCAGAGCTTGCAGGGCAGCAGCTGAATAAGGAGCAAAATGGGTTTTATTGTGTGTGTGTTTCTTGTGGCTGATTAGTTGCTCTCCCTGTGCAAAGGTCAGAGGGGGCAGGGTTTCTGTTGAGGCAGGTAAGTAGCTGTGGGAGGAGCTTATCAGAGCTTGCAGGGCAGTTTGATCCATCTTTTAGATTTAGGGGAGCTAGTCTCAAATGTTTGTTGGGGGAGACCTAGGTTTTTTTGGGGGGAGTTATTTGTCCTGTCTGCACGCTTCTTATGATGGAGGACCGCTGTAGCCACCCCCAACGACATGTGAGGGAACAGCTGCTGTCGCCTGCGGTTCCTGCACAGTGTTTGCCATCTTGCCAAAGGTTGCAGGCAGCTTTACCTGCAGCAATTGCATGTTGATTGCCCTCTTAGAAGACAAAGTCCAGCAACTGGAGGAACGTGTGGCTACGCTCCAAAGAATTAGAGAGCTGGAGCTCTTCTTGGAAGCAACAGAGCACACCGTCTCCACCAAGGAGGAGACAGGGGACTCCCCTGAGAAGGAGGCTAGTTCACCAACACAGGAGCCAGATATATGGAGAAACATGACTCAAAGAAGTAGGAGGCCCAGGGTTCGCTCTGATTGTTTAGAAATACACAATCGCTTTGAGGTCCTCTCCCCTAGCATGGAAGACGAAGAGCAGACTCCATTTGAGGATCTCTCCCTCATTACAGTCGATCAGGTATATGAAGACGAGCAGCAAAGTCAGTCCTCAGGGAATGTGCAGGCGACCTTGGAATGGACAGATCACGGAAGAAGCCCGACCAGACCTAAGAGGAGGCGTGTAGTGGTGGTAGGGGATTCCCTACTGAGGGGAACAGAAGCAGTGATCTGTGGGCCTGACAAGATGTCTCGGGAAGTGTGCTGTCTCCCCGGGGCTAAGATCCAAGATGTAATTGAACGACTGCAAGGAATCATAAAACCCACTGACAAATACCCCTTCCTCTTGGTTCATGTGGGAACCAATGACACTGCAAGCAATAGCCTCCAGAAGATCAAAAGAGACTATGAGGCTCTGGGCAGGAAATTGAAGCAATTAAATGCACAAATTGTCATCTCATCTGTCCTCCCAGTTGAACGACGTGGCCCAGGGAGAGAGGGAAAAATAGTGGAAGTGAACAGCTGGCTTCGCAAATGGTGTAAACAGGAACGGTTTGGATTCTTAGATCATGGACTGCAGTTTCTTGAAGATGGACTTCTGGCAAGCGATGGGCTGCACCTCACAACGGTTGGGAGGAATGTTTTTGCCAAAAATCTCAGAAACCTCATCAGGAGGGCTTTAAACTGACTAATGTGGGGCAGGGAGACAGTGCTCCTGAAGGTAGGAGTCTATCAATTGATGAAGATGATCATCCAAATGTCATAGACCAAATGGAGCAAACAGCAAATGGAGCAAACCTGGAAGGTGCCTAAAGAAGCCAGGGTGGCTATCTAAAGAACTTTTAACTGAGTTAAGATTAAAAAAGGATGTGTACAAAAAATGGAAAAGGGGCGAAACCACCAAAGAGGAATTCAAACAAATAGCCAGCACGTGTAGACACAAAGTCAGAAAAGCTAAAGCACAGAATGAACTCAGGCTTGCTAGAGAGGTTAAAAGCAACAAAAAAGGCTTTTATGGGTATGTTCGTAGCAAAAAGAAGAAGAAAGAAACAGTGGGGTCACTCAGAGGAGAAGATGGTGAAATGCAAACAGGGGACACAAAAAGGGCTGAACTCCTCAATGCCTTCTTTGCCTCAGTCTTCTCCGATAAAGAAAACAATGCCCGACCTGAAGAATTTGGAGCAAATGATTCAGCAGAGGAAACACAGCCCAGAATAACTAAGGAGATAGTACAAGAATACTTGGCTAGTTTAGATGTATTCAAGTCTCCAGGGCCAGAGGAACTGCATCTAAGAGTATTAAAAGAACTGGCAGGTGTGATCTCAGAACCACTGGCAGTCATCTTTGAGAATTCCTGGAGAACAGGCGAAGTCCCGGCAGACTGGAGGAGGGCAAATGTTGTCCCTATTTTCAAAAAGGGGAAAAGAGAGAACCCAAATAATTACCGCCCAGTCAGTCTTGACATCAATACCAGGGAAGATTCTGGAGCACATCATTAAGCAAACAGTCTGTGAGCACCTAGAAAGGAATGCTGTGATCACCAATAGTCAGCATGGATTTCTGAAAAATAAGTCATGTCAGACTAACCTGATCTCGTTTTTTGACAGAATTACAAGCCTGGTAGATGAAGGGAACGCAGTGGATGTAGCCTACCTTGATTTCAGCAAGGCATTTGACAAGGTGCCCCATGATATTCTTGTAAAGAAGCTGGTAAAATGCGGTCTTGACTATGCTACCACTCAGTGGATTTGTAACTGGCTGAGTGACCGAACCCAAAGGGTGCTCATCAATGGTTCCTCTTCATCCTGGAGAAGAGTGACTAGTGGGTTGCCACAGGGTTCTGTCTTGGGCCCGGTCTTATTCAACATCTTTATCAACGACTTGGATGATGGACTCAAGGGCATCCTGATCAAATTTGCAGATGACTCCAAACTGGGAGAGGTGGCTAACACCCCAGAGGACAGGATCACACTTCAAAACGACCTGGACAGATTAGAGAACTGGGCCAAAACAAACAAGATGAATTTTAACAGGGAGAAATGTAAAGTATTGCACTTGGGCAAAAAAAATGAGAGGCACAAATACAAGATGGGTGACACCTGGCTTGAGAGCAGTACATGTGAAAAGGATCTAGGAGTCTTGGTTGACCACAAACTTGACATGAGCCAACAGTGTGATGCGGCAGCTAAAAAAGCCAATGCAATTCTGGGCTGCATCAATAGAAGTATAGCATCTAGATCAAGGGAAGTAATAGTGCCACTGTATTCTGCTCTGGTCAGACCTCACCTGGAGTACTGTGTCCGGTTCTGGGCACCACAGTTCAAGAAGGACACTGACAAACTGGAACGTGTCCAGAGGAGGGCAACCAAAATGGTCAAAGGCCTGGAAACGATGCCTTATGAGGAACGGCTAAGGGAGCTGGGCATGTTTAGCCTGGAGAAGAGGAGGTTAAGGGGTGATATGATAGCCATGTTCAAATATATAAAAGGATGTCACATAGAGGAGGGAGAAAGGTTGTTTTCTGCTGCTCCAGAGAAGCGGACATGGAGCAATGGTTCCAAACTACAAGAAAGAAGATTCCACCTAAACGTTAGGAAGAACTGCCTGACAGTAAGAGCTGTTTGACAGTGGAATTTGCTGCCAAGGAGTGTGGTGGAGTCTCCTTCTTTGGAGGTCTTTAAGCAGAGGCTTGACAACCATATGTCAGGAGTGCTCTGATGGTGTTTCCTGCTTGGCAGGGGGTTGGACTCGATGGCCCTTGTTGTCTCTTCCAACTCTATGATTCTATGATTCTACGTATTTAAAAGGCTGTAGTATAGTTAAAGCCATGGTTTTCCCGGTAGTGATGTATGGAAGTGAGAGCTGGACCATAAAGAAGGCTGATTGCCAAATAATTGATGCTTTTGAATTCTGGTGCTGGTGGAGACTCTTGACAGTCCCATGGACTGCAGGAAGATCAAACCTATCCATTCTGAAGGAAACCAGCCCTGAGTACTCACTGGAAGGACAGATCGTTAAGCTGAGGCTCCAATACTTTGGCCACCTTATGAGAAGAGAAGACTCCCTGGAAAAGACCCTGATGGTGGGAAAGATGGAGGGCACAAGGAGAAGGGGACGACAGAGGATGAGATGGTTGGACAGTGTTCTTGAAGCTACAAACATGAGTCTGACCAAACTGTGGGAGGCAGTGGAAGACAGGCGTGCCTGGCGTGCTCTGGTCCATGGTGTCACAAAGAGTCGGACACAACTAAACGACTAAACAACAACATGTTAATCAGCCAAAGGTGTGATTGAGGAGGAACATTTTTGCCTAAAGATGTAGGCACCAGATGAACCTCCACAAGTAGGGGGCCACTGCAGAAATGGCCCACTCTTGTGTTTGTCACCCTCCAGATCTCACATGGAGGAGGCACATGAAGAAAGACCTCAGATGATGAATGGGTAGATTTATATGGGGAGAGGCAGTCCTTGGGGTACAGCTGTCCTGAGCCATATTGCTGGTTGTAGAATACCCTCCCCTTTGAGGTATAGCTTGTGCAGACTCTCTTGTTCCTGCATTTGGTTGTTTATACACTTTTGGAAATGTTTAGACATTAAAGATGGCTATTAGCTGGTGTTAAAAGAGAAGATAGTATGTATGTCAGGTGCTACTTGTGAATTTCCCAGGGTGTTTGACTTGTCATTGTTGGAAGCAATGTACTGACCTAGATGAGCCTTTGGTCTGATACCAGCAAGACCAGTTTGTTTTTAAAATCAAAATCAAATGGACCTCTTGGTGGATGGAGTTGGTGGCTTTTGTGTGATAATGAATCCTCTGAGCAGTTGTTCCTAAACTCCATCCCCCCCCCTCCATATGAACTACAGTGGTATCTCTGGTTATGTCCGCTTTGTGTTACTGTTGTAAAC
The DNA here is from genome assembly GCF_964252035.2 of Podarcis erhardii. NCBI lineage: Eukaryota > Metazoa > Chordata > Lepidosauria > Squamata > Lacertidae > Podarcis > Podarcis erhardii. The sequence goes on from NC_138505.1 coordinate 42,411,326, forward strand.
AAAAATTGCCCTTTTCCCTAAGAAGGGAAAAGGGCAATTTTTGTTTACAACATTACGTTCTTTCAGGTTATGTCCCGCGGCGACCCTGAAGTACCGGAAAGGGTTACTTCTGGGTTTCGCCGTGTGCACAGATGCACAAAATGACGTCATGCGCAGAAGCGGCAAATTGCGACCCACGTGTGCGTAGACGCGCCGCTGCGGGTTGCGCTATTTTCATGTTGCCAACCGGCCTCCAGAATGGATTCTGTTCGCAACCAGAGGTACCACTGTACTTAAAAATTGTTGGTCTCTTGATAGACCACTTAGGGCTGGATTCAGCTTCCCTGTTCTGCTAGAAGCAGCCAATTTTTAGTGCTTCTTTTTTATTCTATTTTATCGTATTACAATTTTCATTCCATAAAATTAAAATTATAGTTCAATAAAAGACAATATAATTAATTAAAAACAATAAAAATGCAATTAAAAATCAATATGAATATTTAGTGTGGACACACTGTGAACCATTTGAATGAAGCTCACGGACCACATTTTGGTAACCCTGCTTTAGAGCAGAAGGTGGGTTATTGTATCACAATCAATTCTACGTTCTGCTCATCTTGCTACATAGCTAGTTCTTCTATTGTTTTATTTTGTTTGTTTCATAGGAAAATGCAAATAGGACTGTGTTTCGTATGCTTGATAAAGTACTTGCAGCAGAACTCATTCCAGCTACCTTAGAGAAGTATATTGAACCATACATGCACCATCATAATCTGGAGAAAGATGAAATTCTATTGCAGTACATAAAGGTATGCTCTTTTCTCTATTCAAGATCAATACAAAATCTTTTCTGAGTATTAAATAACTAAAGACTTTATTTCCCTCTACAGGGAGCCAGGTGCTTCTTTTCTTAGGTAGAAAAGTATGAATTTACAAAGAACTAGGCTAATTTGCATAATATTCAGCATTTAAATACTTCATTTTTTTCTCACCAGTCTGATGTATTCTAAATTTTCTGTTTGGGACAATGCTGTTTGGATTCAAGGAAGAGTAGCTTCTTGGTATGGGCAAGCACTCCAAGACTTCTCTTTAGAGTGCTCTCCTGTGATTTATTCCACGTGTATAGCCCTGGGAGTTCCATGGTGTAGGTTGCTGGGTTGAGACAGTGTGATAATGTGTGTCAGACCTGGAAAAGGATTTGTTGTCTACTCTGGAGTTCACCTGGGCAAGTCTTGCCGAAATACCTGCTTGACTGTGAAGCTTAAAGCAAATGGAGAAAAATATAAAGAGATTAAATGAGATTGCCACAGTGAAGAATCCTCATGGCTTGGTGTGCAGGAGGCAACAGAGTAGTGGCAGAAAGAGGAGGAAGTCCCCTATTTGGAAGCCTCCTTCTGTTGTCAACAAAAATCTGCCCTTTTTCCCCTTATGGGGTATCCAAGAGCCCATATAGAGTCCTTACGTAGGTTTCCTATTCGTAGGAGAAGATAACAGAGGCCAACCAGAGAATATTGAGAAGCAAAGCAGCTAGTAAGCTTGATCTTTATTGATCTGTTGCAACAGGGTCCTCTCTCACCACACGCAGGAGGGAGGAGGAACCCAGAACAAAAGTGTGCCTGCCCTTATATAGACATTTTAAATTCCCTCCCTGGACTCCAAGACCACCCCTCCATACAGCATACATACATCACAGAAAGGGTGGTCTACAGTAGAAATCTGAGTGATTTGTTTACCTCCTGTCTGCCAGGTTACCTGTTTAATGGTCACTTGATTGGATTGCCTGGGGAGCCTGGCCGGTCTTTTGTCATGATAAATACTTAGTTTCTGAGCCAGGTCACAGGCTCACACCCTATTCATATCTTAAATGTGCCCTTAAGACAAGATTTGTGAGGAAAGAGACAATGGGGAGGTTTCCCACTTTGACCTTGCAGAGAAATAATTGAGGTCCATTTGTTCAGGCCTTTTTTTCTGTTGGGTTTTCAGACATGTGGTTTATATATTTATGTACGTGTTTGCTTGGTACGTTTATGAACATTTATTACATATCTAAGACCTTGAAATTCTTATCACACTACACACCCAGTGAAAGACTGTCTATACAGCCTAACTGTATTGGCTTGTAGCTGTAAATAATTTCCTGTGCAGTCTAGAGCTGGGCGATTTTTCAATTTAGTGTCTGAAACTAGTATGACATTCAGATCCTGATATCAATTTCAGACTTTTTGAGCTGGCAATACATCACAGCTCCCCAGCCACCACTGTTGTAAACAAAAAATTGCCCTTTTCCCTTATGCGGTATCCAAGAGCCCATATAGAGTCCTTACATAGGTTCCCTATTGGTAGGAGAAAATAACAGAGGCCAACCAGAGAATTTTGAGAAGCAAAGCAGATAGTAAGTTTGATCTTGATTGATCTGTTGCAACAGGGTGCTCCCCTCACATGCAGGAAAGGAGGAGGACCCAGAAAAATGGTGTGCCAGGCCTTATAAAGACTTTTGAAATTGCCATCCTGTAGATCAAGACCACCCCCAGAAACATCATACATACATCATAGAAAAGGTGGTCTAAACAGAAATTTAAATGTTGTTTATCTCTTGTCCTTGTTTATCTCCTGTCTGGCAGGTTACTTGATTGGATTTCCTGGGTAGCCTGGCTAGTCTTTTGTAGTGATAAATACTTAGTTCCTGGGCCAGGTCACAGGCTCACACCCTATTCAAACACAGACAGGATTTGTGAAGGAAAAGACAATGGGGAGGCTTTTCCATTTTGGCCTTGCAGAGAAAAGATTTGGTCAGTTTAGGAATCAAAATGGTTCCAGGTTGGCCTTCCTGTGCTGATCTATGTATGTGCTTCGTTGGTACACTTATTAACATTACCCTATATCTAAGACCATAAAATTCCTATTACACCACCAGCACAACACATTTCACTCTGGCCTGCTTGTCTGCCTGCCTGCGGAGCCGTGTATTGCCAGCACAAACTGCTTGCTGTCTTATCTGCCTGGCTGGCTGCATGTTTGTCGCCATGTGAGCAAATGGGGTGGGTGGCTGGTCTCTTTCCTCCCCAGCGATCCACAGGGAGGAAAGAGATCAGCTATCTCACTTGCTTGTGAGAAGGCAAACAGGCAGCCAGGCAGGCAACCAACCAGAGCTGCCTAAGCAGTTGGTCTTGCACAGCTGGGAGCCTTCCTGCCTCCCAGCTGAGCTGTTTAAGGAAGCCCCAGCAACCCTACCACCTTGGCTTCCATGTGCTGGAGAGGTATGGCAAGGGGGCTTGCTCATCTGAAGGTCTGGGCAATTTATCTGACTGCTTCTTTCTCCCCTAAGGTGGGGAGGAAGAAGCAGCCAGATACAATTCAGACATTGTGATATATCAGTATACCGTGGTATTTAGCTGCTGATGTATCATGATGCTGAAAACCATCCATCGCCCGGCCCTAGTACAGTCTTCAACAAATACACAGCCCTATGTTTAGTACTTGGTTTCTTTTTAAATTTGTTTTGTAATTATTGTTTTGTAATAATTGCATTGTTTAAATCCTTGTATTGTAAACTGTGGTGGCATTTTATTTACAGTGGAAAGTGTTGGTTCTAGGAAAAATAGGTATAAAGGAGATCCAAGTTTGGGGCAAGTACTCTTCGGTGAGAGAACCCCAGCAGAGAGTCAAAATCACAAAATTTGCAGCAAAGTAAAATGTGGAAATTTAGGCTCTTAGACCTTTAAAATATGCCCTTCCAAGTTCTTTCCGGAGTTTCCCTCTTCCTTACCTTGGTCTTCTCCCCTTTTTGAAAATGGGGACAAGGCTTGCCCGCCTCCAGTCTGCAGGCACCTCCCCTGTTCTCCAAGAATTCTCAAAGATTATAGACAGAGGCTCTGAGAGTACATCAGCAAGCTCCTTTAGCATCCTTGGGTGCAGCTCATCAGGCCCTGGAGATCTGAGTTCATTTAAAGTAGCCAGGTGTTCCCCTACTACTTCTTTTCTTATCTTGGGCTGCAGCTCCCTCCTTGCATTTTTTATTCCGTTACCACCAGGTTGGCACTGCTTTCCTTTGGGGTAAAGACAGAGGCAAAGTCTGTGTTAAGCATTTCCATTTTCTCTCTGTCACCCAGTAGTATTTCTCTGTCTTATCTCAAGAGGCTTACTACTTGCATGTTCTTCCTCTTGCTTGGAAATAGCCAAAGAAACCTTTCATTATTATTTTTAATCTCTCTTTCAAGCCTGATTTCATTCTGAGGTTTTGCCCACCTGACATTCTCCCTGCAACAGTTGACAACTGATTTCTCCTTTCTTCCTTTTTTATAAATGCCCATTCTTACATACTCAGCTCATCTGTAAGTTCCTTATGCAGACACACTGGTTTCTTTAGGTGCCTCCCACTTTTCTTTCTTTTTGCAATTGTCTGCCTTTGTGCTTTCAATATTTCACCTTTAAGAAGCTTCCATTCACCTTGGAATCCCTTCGCTTTGAGAATTTCTAACCGTGGGACTTCAACCAGTAGTTCCTTAAGCATTTTGAAATTATCCTTCCTAAAGTCCAGAGTGCATGTCTGACTATACTCAGCTTTCCCTTGCCTTTGTATCATGAAACCCAAGAGGACATGATCACTTCCTCCCAAGATTCCCTGTACTTCTACGTTGTCAATCAGTTCCTCCCTGTGGTGAGGAACAGGTCCAGGAGAGATGACCCCCTTGTTGCTACTTCCATGAAATGAAATTGTCATTGAGGCAATTGAAAAATTTATTTGACCTTACAGTTCCAAGAGATATTGGGGTAGTTTATGTCTCCCATGACTACTATAGCTCTCCTTTTTGAATGTTTGTTAATCTGCTGTAGGAAGGCATCATTCAAGTCCTCAGTCTGGCTTGGAGGTCTGTAGCAGCACCCACAGCAAGGCCACTTGCTGTTTCCCTATTCCACAGTTTTTACCCGTATACTCTCAATCTTCCATGTTCCAAGTCTTGGATCTCTTCACAAGTGTACATTTTCTCCTTCTCCTTCTCCCTTCCTGCTTGATCTATTTCTTTTGAGCAGGTTGTACCCCTCAATTTCTTCCTGTCTTCTTACCAGATTGCAGTAAGTGTGTGTAGGACTCTAGTCTAAAAACTGCATAGGAATTATACTAATGAATGGCATCTATTTTTAAAAAGGTTGATTTTTAATACTTTTGAAATACTTTTGCCACAACATTTTCAAAACTTTCTTAAAATACACTTTAGGACTTCCTGGAGAGGTATTGTAAACAGTCGACCTCTGTCTTTGACACTACGTGGGAAGCAAAGGCCATCGCTGTCTTGAGCTGCATGTCCAACATAGATGTGAGTAGGACAAGTGTGCCAATGTTCCAAAGATCCCTCTTTTCATAGTGAAATGCATGCGGGATGAGAAACGCCTCTGGTTTGGAAAGAAGAGGCCACTGGCACATAAGTCATAGAAATTTTCTTTTATAGTTGATCTTTGAAGGCGTGCTAGCAGTAACATACAGTGCTGTGGTTCCTTGGAATCCAGGAGTGGAACAGCTGGTTCAACAGTACCTGGACATGGACCATGACAAGTAAGAGAACAAACACATATGTACCTCTTAGCCTTTAAACACAAGGGGTAGCAAACATGATGCCCTCTGCAACTCCCATCGTCCTTTGGTCTTCACCAAGCTGGATGGGGCTTGTGAGAGTTATGTAGTCCACAAGATCTGAAGACCACCAAGTTGGCTACTTCTGCTCTAACACTTAGTGACTTCAGGAATTGTTCCTTGTTTGTTTGACTTAACTGCTCACTTTTCTCTTTGTTAAAGTTTGAAGACTGTATAACATTAAAATAATGACTTACTGTGGTTGGATAGTCAGTGGGCCAGCATTGATGGTTTGGGCCTCTTGAAGCCTCTCATAGCATTGGACTGCCAAATACCCAACTGGGTCATTATATTAAATTTCACTCAGTGCCCCCTTTGGGTAAACAGTATTATAGTGCTGTTTAAAACACCTGCAAATGCATAAGAATCTTTCACGCATGAGTTGTCTTTCATGGTGAGAATGGCATTGTGATTGGCTAGCCCTGTGTGTCAAGGGGCCCTACTAATGTACACATGGGGAGTTTCTTAAGGGGATTCCTGGGATCAATCAGGAGCCTCCCTCATAAGGAGGAGCACTACATTCATACATCAGTAAACAGGCAATATCTTTTTTCTATTGTCAATCCATTAGTCCATCCAGCTAGTATTGTCTCCACTTACTAGCTGAGTTCTCTCCAAGCCCTGATGCCATTAGGGATACACTAGGGATGCCATGCCCAAATGTGGGGCCTCCTGCGTGCAAAACATGTACTCTCTCACTAAGCTGTGGGCCCTCACTGAATAGCTCACATACTCTTCTTGCTCTCAGATGCCCAACTGGTTTAGTATCTTCATGCTTGCTCTCCCAGGACTGAACTTTTAATTGGGTGGGGAGGGAATTGAATTTAAATCCTGTCCCTGAATGTTGGTAGAACAGAAGCCATTTGGACTTACTTTTTCCCATGTCTTACACAGCTTAGCTGTGCAAAGACAGGAGTGAGAGGCTGCTAGAGCAGCCTTAGGTTTTAGCTGTAATTCATATGGGTAATTTTGTACCATTATACAGGGGTGTTGAAGTTCAGGAAAAGAGAACAAATGTGGTCTAGCAGGCCTTGTGTTTCTCTCCAGACTATACACTCACGAACTTTTGCCTAGTGGAAATGAGAGATGGCCAGAGGGAGAGTGCAGAAGCCCCCAACTTTTGCATGGCTAGTACATAGCTAATTGTCATTGCAGGCATTTGCTCTGCCCTGGCCCTGCCCATTGGTGGCATATGGTCTCATGAAGTATGCCCATGCGAAATGGTTCCCTGTCCTGGCACTGTTGTGATTAATTTATTTGTGAGAGGTGGAGGGAAGATGGCTTAAGCTGCAAGTGGGACAGAAATATATGGGGTTGGCCCCCTTTGGGGAATGTTCTAGCTGCTTTGGCACAAACTTTTGTTTGTGGTATTTCTGCAACTGAAACAGCTTATTAGATTGGTCTGCCAATTTGTCAGAAGCTGAAATGTAAGTGCGGGCACACTTTATCTGCAGGGTGAAGCTTCTGCAAGAAGGTTATAGGCTAATGGAAATGAAGAAACTTTTGCGGAGCTATGGTATAAGAGACACCAATCTTTTAAATGATAAACAAGTGATGATGGTAAGTGGGGTCCTTTTTTTGGTAAAATGTACAGAAATAAGTCCCAATCATTTGAGTTGAAGAATGCTGTCATTGTTTGCAAGATTACAGCCTTTGTTCATATGCCAATTTTGGTTTATGCATATTAAAATTTAACTTTATATGCAAGATACTATGTTCTGTGATGAATATATTATGTCAGGCTTCCTCAACCTTGGCCCTCCAGATGTTTTTGAAACTACAATTCCTATCATCCCTGACCACTGGTTCTGCTAGCTAGGGATCATGGGAGTTGTAGGCCAAAAGCATCTGGAGGGCCGAGGTTGCGGAAGCCTGTATTATGTATTATAGTGTACTGATTTGTGTCTTTTTCCAGATGCTGGTAAAGTACATTCTACAACAAGACTCAAATACTTCTTTAGAAGATGCTTTGAAAATAGTAAATGCATATATGTTGCCCACTGCAGATGTCTATGTCTGGAGGATTGTGGAACTTATTGATAAAGAAAAGGTGTGAACATACTCATTCTTTACATTTTTTTTCTTTAAATATCCAAACTGTCCATTAGAAATACTTCATATTTAATTATATGTTACGTGCTCTACAGCAGCTAGCTGTTCTACAACTAGCAACTATTGTAGAAATAATTCACATAATTAACACAATCTTACTTAGTGGTCCATAGCTCAGTGGTAGAGCACAGGTTTGATCCCTGATATCTCCAAATAGGATCTAAACCCCCACATTGCCAATCAGTATAGACCAGGGGTCTGCAACCCGCGGCTCCGGAGCCGCATGTGGCTCTTTTACACCTTTGCTGCGGCTCCGGGGCGGATACTAGCGAGGGGAGGAGGTACATTGTGCACCCCGACACTCCCCACTGTGGCGGGCGCTGTACTGGCTGTGACGTCGCATGGGGGCGGTGCATGCGTTAGTCACACACCGTCCCGACATCACCTACCCGCCCGCCCACCTGCTACATTGTAAGGGGCATGTATGCTGGTCACTGAATTGAAAGGGGGCATGTACGCTGGTCACAGTTTTGAAGGGGAGTGAAGAACACACACACACACAAAGGTAACTTGTTAATTTAACGTTTATTTCTATGAGGAGGAGTAATTCTGAGGGGTCAAACAAAGAAATAATAAAAAAGTGACAAAAGTTATTTTTATAATGATGAGTTTTGCGGCTCCCAGTTTCTTTTTCTTCGGAAACGGGTCCAAGTGGCTCTTTTTGTCTTAAAGGTTGCAGACCCCTGGTATAGACAGTACTGAACCAGATAGACCAAAGAGCTGACTTAATATAAGGCAGCTGCCAATGTATCTGGATCTAACTTAACTAGAATTTAACTAGTGCCACATTGCCAAAGGGGTATCCAGATGTGTTTTTTGAACAGTAGATCTCTGTGCCCCACGGCAAGCTGTTTGTGAACTGAACATAGAATTAATACACTTTATGTATGCTTTCAGGGGGATGATATTATAAGTTTATTAAAAACACTGCCTCCTGCTGAAGCTGTGGAAATTGCAGATAAAATGTTGATATGGGGAAGACTGACATTAGAGAAAGAAACAGATGACTCTGAAGAAAAGGTAACTTCCATGAAACTGACTGCTGCTGATAATGTGTAAGTTATCCCCCAAGAGAGGTCAAACAAACATGTTCCCTGTTAAAAGCACAATGCTGTTCTTAAATGTTAACAGTAAAATCTTTCTCTTTGAGGTTGATGGGAGCATTCTCACATTTTCTTTTTCCTGTCCCCTTTCCACTGTCAACAGAAAATGCAGCTGTATATTAAAAAAATTCTTGGGGAGATCCTTGAATTCCTACTTGGTTGTTGTCAGAAAGGTAAATCTTGCATTTATTGTGTTTTAGGTTTTGTAATAAACTATCCAATAACCACTCTTATTCACTCCAACCCACTCTTTTTTTTGGACAGAAAATATTTTGAAAAAAGAGGAATATGAAACAAACTTTAAATTGTTTAAAACTCTTGCAGCCTTACAGGTAAGGATCATAAGGCATTGAATTTTTTTAATGTGCTTTCTAGGTTGAGGTGAATGTAATTATTTAGAGGGAAAATGTAATCATGTATGTGTATTTCTTTAAAATACCCACATTCATCATACACATATATGTGAATTCATCATTTTCATATATATGTATATGATCAGTGCTTTTTTTCTAGAAAAATAGGTGCTGAATCTCACCATGAAGTTTTTCCAGTAAGTGCCACACTCTTAACAGCCAAAAAAAAGAGGTGGTGGTACTGCGTACCCTTGAGTCCCCCCTTGGGGAAAATCACTGAATATGATTGAACCAAACCTCTTCACTTTCTAACCTGAGGGGTTTGGGGAATGGCATTGCTCAGTAGTAAGATTGCAAGCTTCCATGAACATGGTTCCGGGTTCAACCTCCAGTACTTCACTAAAGCAGGGATGATGAACCTGTGGCCCTCCAGATGTTCCTGGACTACAGTTCCCATCCTTCCTGACCATTGGACATCTTGGGTGGGGCTGGAAGAGATTGGTGTCCTACAACATCTGCAGTGCCACAGGCTCCTCATCAAGGAGTCAAAGCATCTCTGATAGCAGGGCTTGGGGGGGGGGGCATACTTGGAGAATCACTGCTAGTTCCATTAAGAGTCAGAACTGGATTTGATGGAGCTCTATTCTGCACACTATGAGGTGGCTCATTTATTTTCTCAGTGGAGTGTGTACATTTCATCACCTATGAATGAACTTGAGCGCAAGTATGTGTTTAGCACTGTAAATAAACACAGTTTCTATGGGGGCGAAGCTGGACGTGAAGCTATGCAATTCTATTATTCTATTTTCATATTTTTCCTTTCACCCTCTTATTTTATCTTTTTGTTTAGGAGAATTTTAATACCTGTACTTTGGTTGGAGGTCATTGGAATCAATTATTAGTATCTCAGCTCCTTGAGAAAACTGAAGGAAAAGCGTCCAGTTTACAAGATATCAGCATGAAGAAACAGTTGTCCCATGTGAAGCTTGACAAACTGGCTTTGCTTCTGCAGAGGAGCAAGCATGAGATGGCTTTAGAACTGGTTCTAAAAGCATTAGATGTTGGAAAAGTTGAAGAGGCACTAAATATATGCAGGTTTAAAAAATACATTTGGGCTTAGCCATTACCAGTCACTGTGCAATCTGGAGTTTTGCATGCTATATTAACTAACTATATTTATTTGAGGTTATTTTTTGACATCTTACGTCTCTTTGTACTCACCTTAATCCTTTCCTTTAAAATTTTGTCCTTAAAGAGATTTTCATGAAGATCATCCTAATGAACCAACAGGACAGTTGCTGTTCTTAGCATGTCAAAAACTTTGTCATATGCTGGGTTCTAGTACTCTGATGGTTATGCCAAAAGGATTAAATCTTCCAGCTGTGGTCAATGAAATGGCATGTCAAGCAGTTACTATTTGCAGTCCAGGTAATGAATAACTTCACATGTTGTTATCTTCTGGGGAAAAAAATGGTTTCTTCCATTCATTTTTACATTAAATGAGTAAGAGTTCTTAAAAATTGTTAGAGCTCTTGTATTTTTTTTTAAAGGTAAAATATATTTAAAACATTCACACTCTCTTCACAGATCTGATCTTAGATGCATTGGAGCTTTGCAAATACACCTCATTTGCCCTTGAAATTTATGGAAAGTGCCAAATTGAGGACTATGGATTTATATCAAAAGTGGTAATGCAGAACAAAGTATTTGCTGTTCATGGTATCTTGCTCTTCAGTTTAATAATCAAAGTTGTCCCTGTTGTACTAAAATAAAAGCAGTAAGGATGTGTTTGGATGCTTTGTATAGCAATATTTGAATACATGACATTTCACACAACTTTTCCCTTTTCTTGCGAGGAATCCTATTCGGAATAAGGGAATTTCCCTTAAGAAAAGGGAAACGTTGACAGCTATGCACAGGACAGGGTCTTACCCCCAAGGACTTTCAGTAGAAACAACAGACGCAGGGGTAAACAGGAGGAGAATATGGATTCCCACTTAACAATTTTCAGCTGTGTGTTTGTGTGCTCAGAACCCCACCCATTTATAACCTTATGAACAAGAGCCAAGCGCAGGTGTTTCCACACACTAGTCTGATTCCTTTTTGTCTGTTCCCCCTTCCACCTTGGGAGGGACAGTTAAGGACCCAGCAAGATATCTGTGCCCTCCCTACTTCATTCATCTTGCTTTTCCTGTGGAGCTTTGACAAAAATGATAGCTAATTCTTTTTGTTTAGACAGCCTATTTTGGAGCTGATAAAGACTCTTATGTCGAGTGGATGTTCAATGACTTTTTCGCTGAAGATGGAGCACTTCTGGACCTGCCCTCTCTGCTTCCTTCTGCATATGAAATCGCCACATCTCTAGTGACTCAAGCAGGTAACCTTTGGGGGCTTACACTTATTTCCACAATCTTTTCTCACATGAACTACTGTTTTAGGGAATTCTGGCACTTTATTCCCCACCCCCCTTCCCTGTCTCTCCAATGCCTCATCTCACTCTGTGTTATTCTTTTTTTGTGCTAGCTAAATTGGTAATATTCAAACCCTTTAGATCCCTACAGTTCACCTTTACGCTATTCAGGGTTAAAATATCGGACATGTTAGTCAATAGTAGTGACTGAATAGTGACACAAGCATTTGGTTAGTTAACTGGAGGAGATGCTTTGTTGATCTTGTGGAGCTGTGTTCTTTATTTATTGTTGTGGCTTTATTTAGTGTGTGGAGTGCTTGTGTGTCTGTCTATATGTTGCACCCTGCTCTGGGATTGATTTTATTTGGAGAGCTGATTATAAATAACCTGAATAAATAGTACTGCAGTCACCCTCACATGATATGATAAGACAGGATTGCTTGTTAAGAACATAAGAAGGTCAGACAAAGGGCCCATTTAGTCTACTATTCTGTTCTCGCAACCAGATGCCTATGGGAAGCCCACAGATAATAAATACATGAGTGCAATAGAGCACTCTCCCCATTTGTGATTATGCGCTACTTGTATACCGAGGCATGCTGCCTCTGCTTATGGAGATGGTACACAGTTGTCATTAGTGGTAGCAATTGATGGCCTTGTGATGTGCAAATGCAGAAGTGCTTTCTCTCCCTCCCCCCTTGAAGAAAGTAAGAAAAAATAAAACTGGTGGTAATGGAGGAACCACCTGGGAAACCCCCAAGAGAAGAAGGCTCAGAGTCCAGGGGTTGGTGGTAGGGCAACAATGAGTCGTCAGATGTGGAAGACTGGGGAAAGGAGGTGTCGGAAGCTGAAGAGGTAACATGGCTTAGTGAGCAGGGAGAGGCTGGCAGAGAGGTTCAGAATTGGAGGCAGAAAATGAAGCAGGGGAGAAGAGACCAAGAGGCAGAGATGAGGCTGGCTGATGACAGGTGTCTTCCCCTCCATCCTTGTCTCCCAGAAGCAGAAGAGGCAGAAAAAGGGTGGAGGTGAGGTTGGCGACACACAGATGTAGTCTCTGATTCCTTGGGGGGGGGGACCCTGGAGAGGAGGGGACTTCGACAGCTGTGGAGAGGCAGGGATCTTCAATCTCTGCAACTGCTTCATAGGGGCAGGACCTGCCAGAGATGTGTTGCTGTGCTCATTAGGCCCGACACTCTTGTGCACATCTGGTTTAGCTAATAAAGAGTTAACTCCAACTTGCACAATGTGATTTACTGATATTTCTCATCTATTTCCACTTATCCTACTTCTTTGAGAAACATGACTCAAAGAAGTAGGAGGCCCAGGGTTCGCTCTGATTGTTTAGAAATACACAATCGCTTTGAGGTCCTCTCCCCTAGCATGGAAGACGAAGAGCAGACTCCATTTGAGGATCTCTCCCTCATTACAGTCGATCAGGTATATGAAGACGAGCAGCAAAGTCAGTCCTCAGGGAATGTGCAGGCGACCTTGGAATGGACAGATCACGGAAGAACCCCGACCAGACCTAAGAGGAGGCGTGTAGTGGTGATAGGGGATTCCCTACTGAGGGGAACAGAAGCAGTGATCTGTGGGCCTGACAAGATGTCTCGGGAAGTGTGCTGTCTCCCCGGGGCTAAGATCCAAGATGTAATTGAACGACTGCAAGGAATCATAAAACCCACTGACAAATACCCCTTCCTCTTGGTTCATGTGGGAACCAATGACACTGCAAGCAATAGCCTCCAGAAGATCAAAAGAGACTATGAGGCTCTGGGCAGGAAATTGAAGCAATTAAATGCACAAATTGTCATCTCATCTGTCCTCCCAGTTGAACGACGTGGCCCAGGGAGAGAGGGGAAAATAGTGGAAGTGAACAGCTGGCTTCGCAAATGGTGTAAACAGGAACGGTTTGGATTCTTAGATCACGGACTGCAGTTTCTTGAAGATGGACTTCTGGCAAGCGATGGGCTGCACCTCACAACGGTTGGGAGGAATGTTTTTGCCAAAAATCTCAGAAACCTCATCAGGAGGGCTTTAAACTGACTAATGTGGGGCAGGGAGACAGTGCTCCTGAAGGTAGGAGTCTATCAATTGATGAAGATGATCATCCAAATGTCATAGACCAAATGGAGCAAACAGCACGCAGACCTAGTGGTGGGAGGAAAAAATCCTTAAATAAGAGTCACGGGGAATGATTAATGGACTTCAATGTCTGTACACTAATGCGCAAAGCATGGGAAATAAACAAGATGAGCTTGAGCTCTTGGTACAGCAAACTAAATATGACATAATAGGCATCACTGAAACCTGGTGGGATAAGTCTCAGGATTGGAATGTAATAATGGAGGGATACAATCTATTTCAGAGAAACAGACCAGACAAGAAAGGAGGAGGAGTGGCGTTATATGTCAGGGATGTGTATACCTGTGAAGAGATCCAAGATTTAGAACCTAAAAGCCAAAGTGAGAGCATTTGGGTCAAAATTAAGGGAGAGAAGAATAACAGGGACCTCATTGTGGGAGTTTACTATAGATCCCCAAGCCAAACGGAGGACATAGATGATGCCTTCCTGGAACAGATGGCCAAGCATGCAAAGGAAGGGAGATAGTAGTAATGGGGGACTTCAATTACCCGGATATTTGCTGGATGTCAAACTCAGCCAAGAGCATAAGGTCAAACAGATTCCTCACTGGCCTTGCAGACAACTTCGTTGTCCAGAAAGTGGGAGAAGCAACAAGAGGAACAGCCATTTTAGATCTGGTCCTAACCAATGTTGATGACCTAGTTAGTGGGATAGAAGTGGAAGGATCATTAGGCGCGAGTGATCATGCTCTTCTGAAGTTTACTATACAGCGGAAAGGAGCAGCCAAGCATACTAGGACTCAATTTCTTGACTTTAAGAAAGCCGACTTCATAAAACTTAGGGAAGTGCTGGGTGAGATCCCATGGACAGTAATACTAAAAGGAAAGGGAGTTCATGATGGCTGGGAGTTTGTTAAGAGGGAGATAGTAAAAGCACAACTTCAGGCAATACCTATGAGACGGAAACCTGGAAGGTGCCTAAAGAAGCCAGGGTGGCTATCTAAAGAACTTTTAACTGAGTTAAGATTAAAAAAGGATGTGTACAAAAAATGGAAAAGGGGCGAAACCACCAAAGAGGAATTCAAACAAATAGCCAGCACGTGTAGACACAAAGTCAGAAAAGCTAAAGCACAGAATGAACTCAGGCTTGCTAGAGAGGTTAAAAGCAACAAAAAAGGCTTTTATGGGTATGTTCGTAGCAAAAGGAAGAAGAAAGAAACAGTGGGGTCCCTCAGAGGAGAAGATGGTGAAATGCAAACAGGGGACACAGAAAGGGCTGAACTCCTCAATGCCTTCTTTGCCTCAGTCTTCTCCGATAAAGAAAACAATGCCCGACCTGAAGAATTTGGAGCAAATGATTCAGCAGAGGAAACACAGCCCAGAATAACTAAGGAGATAGTACAAGAATACTTGGCTAGTTTAGATGTATTCAAGTCTCCAGGGCCAGAGGAACTGCATCCAAGAGTATTAAAAGAACTGGCAGACGTGATCTCAGAACCACTGGCAGTCATCTTTGAGAATTCCTGGAGAACAGGCGAAGTCCCGGCAGACTGGAGGAGGGCAAATGTTGTCCCTATTTTCAAAAAGGGGAAAAGAGAGGACCCAAATAATTACCGCCCAGTCGGTCTGACATCAATACCAGGGAAGATTCTGGAGCAGATCATTAAGCAAACAGTCTGCGAGCACCTAGAAAGGAATGCTGTGATCACCAATAGTCAGCATGGATTTCTGAAAAATAAGTCATGTCAGACTAACCTGATCTCGTTTTTTGACAGAATTACAAGCCTGGTAGATGAAGGGAACGCAGTGGATGTAGCCTACCTTGATTTCAGCAAGGCATTTGACAAGGTGCCCCATGATTTTCTTGTAAAGAAGCTGGTAAAATGCGGTCTTGACTATGCTACCACTCAGTGGATTTGTAACTGGCTGAGTGCCCGAACCCAAAGGGTGCTCATCAATGGTTCCTCTTCATCCTGGAGAAGAGTGACTAGTGGGTTGCCACAGGGTTCTGTCTTGGGCCCGGTCTTATTCAACATCTTTATCAACGACTTGGATGATGGACTCAAGGGCATCCTGATCAAATTTGCAGATGACTCCAAACTGGGAGAGGTGGCTAACACCCCAGAGGACAGGATCACACTTCAAAACGACCTGGACAGATTAGAGAACTGGGCCAAAACAAACAAGATGAATTTTAACAGGGAGAAATGTAAAGTATTGCACTTGGGCAAAAAAAATGAGAGGCACAAATACAAGATGGGTGACACCTGGCTTGAAAGCAGTACATGTGAAAAGGATCTAGGAGTCTTGGTTGACCACAAACTTGACATGAGCCAACAGTGTGACGCGGCAGCTAAAAAAGCCAATGCAATTCTGGGCTGCATCAATAGGAGTATAGCATCTAGATCAAGGGAAGTAATAGTGCCACTGTATTCTGCTCTGGTCAGACCTCACCTGGAGTACTGTGTCCAGTTCTGGGCACCACAGTTCAAGAAGGACACTGACAAACTGGAACGTGTCCAGAGGAGGGCAACCAAAATGATCAAAGGCCTGGAAACGATGCCTTATGAGGAACGGCTAAGGGAGCTGGGCATGTTTAGCCTGGAGAAGAGGAGGTTAAGGGGTGATATGATAGCCATGTTCAAATATATAAAAGGATGTCACATAGAGGAGGGAGAAAGGTTGTTTTCTGCTGCTCCAGAGAAGCGGACACGGAGCAATGGTTCCAAACTACAAGAAAGAAGATTCCACCTAAACATTAGGAAGAACTGCCTGACAGTAAGAGCTGTTTGACAGTGGAATTTGCTGCCAAGGAGTGTGGTGGAGTCTCCTTCTTTGGAGGTCTTTAAGCAGAGGCTTGACAACCATATGTCAGGAGTGCTCTGATGGTGTTTCCTGCTTGGCAGGGGGTTGGACTCGATGGCCCTTGTGGTCTCTTCCAACTCTATGATTCTATGATCCTGTAAATAGTTTCTGCGTGAATAAAGCCTTTGAACTCCATAAACTGTAAGTGATGGTTCCAATCTAATTCATCCAAGCTTCAGGGTTTGCTAACATGGTTACAGTGGTACCTTGGTTTGCAAACTGTCTGGTTTCCATATGTTTTGGATTACAACCCATTTTTTTTTATTATGAACGTTTTTTTTGGAGGCCCCATTGACAAAAGTGCGCCTTGGGTTACAACCTGTTTTGGTTTACGAACGAACCTCCGGTAAGGATTATAGTTGTAAACCAACATACCACTGTAGTCATATCTCGGGTTACAGATGCTTCAGATTGCGTTTTTTCAGGTTGCAGACCACTGAAACCTGAAAGTACTGGAACGGGTTACTTCCAGGTTTCAGCGGTTGCGCATGCGCAGAAGCACCAAACTGCAACCCACGCGTTTGCTGTGGGTTGCGATGGTGCATCCCGCACGGATCACGTTCCCAACCTGAGCATCCACTGTATTTGGAGAAGGAGGATTATTATCTAAACTGCTGACAGTGTACCAAAGTATTTGGATACAGTTGCTACCTTTCTTTTGCAGACTGGAAGATGTATCCTCTGGACTCAAACAGTTTGGCATATTGTCCATTCAAACAAGGTATTACATGGAAAAATGGTTACAGCTATAGGGACAAAAGTATATATTTAAATCCTTAGTAGTCCAGAAGTAGAAAGGCATAGTGTTGCTTAACACATTTTCTTTTTTCCTTTTCTGTTGTAAATCCTTGAGTTTTAACTAGTTATTTGACTCACACAATCTGTTCAAGAATAAGTGATTAGGTTACTATTCAAATAGTTACTTTAGATATGCTCAGGGGCTTCAATATGACATGTAGGATTTTTAAACCCCTTTTTAGCACAGATTGCCCTAGACCCTACAACCTGTTTTAAAGCTGGCAGAGCTTTAGAAAAGTGTTCTTTTCTGCATTATAACAAAATGTCTGTGCAAATGTCATTTCAAAGGCCTTTTCTTATATTTGCCTATAGATTAAAATACAAGTCCAGGGTGCCCTTGCATATGGGGAGATAGTTGCTCAGTTACTTGAATCCTGGCATGGATGCTTGTTAGTAGTAGTAGTAGTAGTAGTAGTGATAATAATAATAATAATAATAATAATAATAATAATAATAATAATAATAATTTATTATTTATACCCTGCCTACCTGGCTGGGTTTCCCCAGCCACTCTGGGCAGCTTCCAACAAAATATTAAAAATACAATAAAACACCAGACATTAAAAACGTCCTTAAAAAGGGCTGCCTTCAGATGTCTTTTAAAAGTCAGATAGTTGTTTGTTTCCTTGACATCTGATGGGAGAGTGATACACAGGGCAGACGCCACTACCGAGAAAGCCCTCTGCCTGGTTCCCTGTAATTTCACTTCTTGCAGTGAGGGAACTGCCAGAAGGCTCTCAGAGCTGGACCTCAGTGTGTGAGGTCTACCTGGCTTGTGTGACAGAGACCTGGGTGCGCGAAGGGGAAACTGTTACCTTACAAGAGATGGCGCCCCCGGGTTTCTCCGTCCTCCACCAGTCGCGGACTGTGGGCCGGAGGGGAGGGGTGGCATTATTAATCCGGGAAGATTGTTCTTTCAGGGCTCTACCATCGCCATCGATCCCCGGCATTGAATGTGTTGGCCTAGTGTGGGGCTCCGAGGAGAGCTTGGCTGTCTGGCTGGTGTACCGGCCACCTAGCGCACCAGCAGCCACCCTGTCAGGCCTGCTGGAGGCGGTGGCCGGCTGGGCCTTGGAGTTCCCTAACCTATTGGTATTGGGGGACTTCAACATCCATGCTGATGCCACTCCCTGCTCACAGGCTCTGGACCTGGTGTCTTCCATGGCGACACTAGGGCTCTCCCAGTTTGTTTCGGGCCCCACACATCTAGCAGGCCACATGCTGGATTTGATTTTTGGCGTCGGTATAGATGTGATCATGTTTCCTTCGATGAAGGTGCCATGGTCTGATCACTACGCTCTGAAAGCCAGGATTGACGTTCCACCCCCACCCTGCTTAGGTGGCGAGCCGATTTGGGCTCACCCGCAGAGGCTGATGGACCCTGATAGATTCCGTCAAGCCTTACGGGACCTTTCTCCCCCTGACGACTCATTGACTGAGCTTGTTGAGGGCTGGAATACCCAGCTCCTGGCAGCCATTAATGAGATTGCACCTAAGTGCCCTCTGCGACCCCGCAGAAACCGGGCTCCCTTGTTTACCGAGGAGCTCTGGAAAATGAAGCGGGACCTCAGACGGCTAGAGCGAGTATGGCGGGGTGCCCGTGACGGAGCTTCAAGAACTTCTTATAGGGTTTTTATGAAAACCTACGAAATGGCAGTGAAGGCCGCTAAGAAGTCCTACTTCTCGGCCTCCATTGCATCCACTAGCTCTCGCCCGGCGCAATTATTTAGTATAATTCAGTCTTTAACGTCCCTCGAAGGACAGCCAAATTTAAATAACAATTTGACACACAGCTGTGAGGCATTTGCGAGCTTTTTTGCGGAGAAGGTCCTGTTGCTCCGCCATGACCTCCCTGCCAATTTGGATACAATAAAGGAACTGGAGGCCCCTCGACTGTCCTCGGGTCCAGTATTGAACCACTTTGACCGGATATCCCCAGCCGATGTGGACAGACTCCTCCGAGCTGGAAAGCCCACCACTTGTCCTTTCGACCCGTGCCCGTCTTGGCTGATTAGAGTGTGTCCAGACGAGGTGCGGGCCCCCCTGGGGGATATCATCAATTTGTCCCTTGGCACTGGGACATTCCCAGGGGAACTGAAGGAGGCAGTGGTGTGCCCGCTCTTAAAGAAAACATCACTAGATCCCTTAGATCTATCCAATTACCGCCCGGTTTCAAATCTTCCATTCCTGGGTAAGGTGATTGAGAGAGCGGGTGCTGAACAGCTTGGTAGGTTTCTGGATGAAACATCGGCTCTGGATCCATTCCAGTCCGGCTTCCGCGCTGGTCATGGGACCGGGACGGCTCTGGTCACCCTAACAGATGACCTCCGCAGGCAGCTGGATCGAGGCAGGTCGGGGCTGCTTATTCTTCTAGACCTGTCAGCAGCCTTCGACATGGTCGATCACGAACTCCTGGACCACTGCCTTGCCGACGTGGGGATCCAGGGCACAGTCCTTCGTTTCTCGCTGGTCGGGGACAGAGGGTGGCGCTTGGGGGGGAATTGTCATCGCGCCACTCCTTGGTGTTTGGAGTGCCCCAGGGTGCGATACTCTCCCCGATGCTTTTCAACATCTTTATGCGCCCCCTCGCCCAGCTTGTCCGGAGTTTTGGGCTGGACTGCCATCAGTATGCTGATGACACCCAACTCTATCTGCTGATGGATGGCCATCCTGACTCGGCCCCAGATACACTGATCAGATGCTTGGAAGCTGTGGCTGGATGGTTACGTGGGAGCCGGTTGAAGTTAAATCCTTCGAAGACAGAGGTCCTTTGGCTGGGACGGGACGATATGGGATCGAGGGGGCAACTCCCATCTCTTGCGGGGGTGCAATTAGTGCCAGCACCGTCCGTTAAGAGTTTGGGTGTAATCTTCGATACCT
Source organism: Podarcis erhardii (assembly GCF_964252035.2). Taxonomy (NCBI): domain Eukaryota; kingdom Metazoa; phylum Chordata; class Lepidosauria; order Squamata; family Lacertidae; genus Podarcis; species Podarcis erhardii. Next base: position 42,431,537 of record NC_138505.1, read on the forward strand.
TCCTTTCCATGGAGGCGCAGATTGCAGCTATAACAAAGGCGGCGTTTTTTCATCTCCACCAAGCTAAGCAGTTGGCTCCTTACCTCTCTCGCCCTGACCTAGCCACTGTGATCCACGCGACGGTCACCTCCAGACTGGATTATTGTAACTCGCTCTACGTGGGGCTGCCCTTGAGACTGACCCAGAAACTCCAGCGGGTGCAGAATGCCACGGCGAGACTCCTTACGGGGTCTTCGCTGCGAGATCACATTCATCCGGTGCTATACCAGCTGCACTGGCTCCCGGTGGAGTACAGGATCAGGTTGAAGGTGCTGGTTTTAACCTTCAAAGCCCTATACGGCCTAGGACCCTCGTACCTACGGGACCGCCTCTCCTGGTATGCCCCACAGAGGAACGTACGGTCTTCAAATAAAAACATCTTGAAGATCCCAGGCCACAGAGAGGTTAGGCTGGCCTCAACTAGAGCCAGGGCTTTTTCGGCTGTGGCTCCAACCTGGTGGAACGCTCTGTCACAAGAGACAAGGGCCCTGCAGGACATGACATCTTTCCGCAGGGCCTGCAAGACAGAGCTGTTCCACCAGGCCTTTGGTCAGGGCGCAGCCTGACTCCTTCCTTTGGCAACCTTTACAGAACTTTAGTTTATGGTTGCCATCAATTTTGATGTTAATTAATTTTTATAATGTTTTTAGAATGTTGCACTATTTTAGTGTTGTTAGCTGCCCTGAGCCCGGCTTTGGCTGGGGAGGGCGGGATATAAATAAAAAATTTATTATTATTATTATTATTATTATTATTATTATTATTATTATTTAAATTGATGTGAGCCACTTTGAGAAGAATTGCTGTCTTAAAAACAGGGAGGAAATACAATCAATCAATCAATCAATCAATCAATGTGTAGGGGTAGCACAAACCTAGATTGGTGGAGGCGTGGGCTATGAAAAGTCTGCTGCTGCTTCATTACTATTGCAGGTGTCCCCACACTTGTGGGGGAGTTATGTTCCAGGCCCCTGCGCACTTAAGTGAAAATCGCTTAAGTGGTGAGCATCCTCTAAACCCCCTTTAAACATACTTTCAGCTGCTTTCTCTTCAAACCACACCAAAAAGAATATACCCAAAAATATCCACTACTAGAATTAAAACTCTGGGGCTGGCAAGAGGCTGGAGGAAGCATGAGAAAGTAGCAGCAGTAGCAGCAGCAGCAGCCGCTGGCAAAGCCCCGCTGTGGCTCTGGTCTCTTCAGGGCTTCCTCCACCCTCACTGACCTCCTGTGCGGGCTCCGGGAGGGTCTCTTTGAGAGCCACGGGGACTCGCCAGCTCTCTCCCGCCGTTTTCAGGTTTGAACTTATTTATTAAATTATTTCCCAGCGCTGCACATATACATGGTCACGCACGAGTCAATTATGTATAAGTGGCGGGGGGGGCGGCGCCTGTATTATATTCCTTGACTGCCCTTCCCCAGCAGATCCCAAGCTGGGGTACAATCCTCTAAAATTTAACATTAAAAACTGTTTTAACAAAAACTGATTATTTTCATAAGAATCTGCTTTACATGAGCTAGTACAGTGGTGCCTCGCAAGACGAAATTAATTCGTTCCGCAAGTTTTTTCGTCTTGCGAGTTTTTCGTCTTGCGAAGCACGGTTTCCCATAGGAATGCATTGAAAATCAATGCGTTCCTATGGAAACCGCCTTCAGACCAGGTCTGAAGGCTGGGGGGGGGGGACAAGGGCTTTTCTTCCCACCCCCAGCATTTTAAAAAACCCCGGGACAGCAGAGGACTTCTCCGCTTTCCCGGGGCGATTTTAAAGCCCTCGGGAAGGCAGCCGTCCGGGAAAGTGGAGAAACGCGCTGCGTTTCTCCGCTCTCCCGGGAAGGCAGGCAGGGGAGAGCAAAGACTTTTGCCCCCCGCCGGCCTTCAGGAGAGGTCCAGCGCTTCCCTGCTATCCCGGACCGCTTTTAAAATGCTGGCGGTGGGGAGCAAAGCCTTTCGGCCCCTGCCGGCCTTCCTGGACCTCTTCTGAAGGCCGGAGGGGGGGGAAAGGCTTTTTGCTCCCCACCGCCAGCATTTAAAAGAGGTCCCCGGAGATTTCCCTATGGGCTTTCTTCTTGCGAAGCAAGCCCATAGGGAAATTCGTCTTGCGAAGCGCCTCGAAAAACGGAAAACCCTTTCGTCTAGCGGGTTTTTCGTCTTGCGAGGCATTCGTCTTGCGGGGCACCACTGTATTGTGAAAGTTATTTTACAACTTTTAAAAATTGTTAAAGTAAAAGGTATATATTTAAATGGAGTCCATTCACACATGTTTGGTGCAAGCAGGCAATGTGAGATCAAGGGTTGTAAACAGCGATTACATTACTAGTTTGATCATTAGGCCTCTAATGACACAATGAGAAGCCAGTGTCGACCTCAGTGTCCTGGCTGAACGATGGGGGTGGAGACACTCCTTCAGGTATACTGAGGCCGAGGCCGTTTAGGGCTCGGAAACATACTGGGCGCCAATTTAGGTGTTTTAATTCTGCTGTTACGTGGTTTCGGCGGCCACTCCCAGTCACCAGTCTAGCTGCCACATTCTGGATTAGTTGTAGTCACCTTCAAAGGTAGCTCCACGTAGAGCGCATTGAAGTAGTCCAGGTGGGAGTAGCTTTAGGCCACAATCCTACACACACATACCTGTGTGTATGCTCAACGGGCTGGACCTCTGGGAAGACATTGATCAGAGTGTGTCCACTGGTTGATTGCTGTTTGCACTTTATTTCCTCTGTCTTGCAGGCCATCTTTTGGTTCTGGTTTCAGATCTGCTGAAGTCAATCAGGAGTGTTACCACTGACTGACAACCCCCCCCCCCCCGTTTTTTCTTCAGTGGGTACCTTGCCAAGTTAGCTCCCTACAGTGTGCCCTACAAATCCATAATTTCCAATATCAGCCCAATTGTCATTCTTACAACATTCTGTAACTTTCCCCTCTAGGAATGGATGTTTGCCTATCATGCAGGAATCCCATCTTTGTTCTGCTCAGCAGCTTACAAGAATTTGGCCAATTAGAGTTGGCTTTGGGGCTAATTGCCTCTGCTTTTGGGTCATTCTTGCAGCATATGACATCAAACAGCGTGGAAATTAGTCTGTGTGAAAAGGTATGTGCCGGATCTGCAAGGAACCTACTCTAGTGAGGTCTACTTTAGGCTTGTGCCTAAGGCCAAACTGGATAGGACACCATTTACTCGATTAGCATTTGTGTGAATATACATAGCAGGTGGGGGACGGTGACAGTAGTGAGGCTTGGACTCTCTGCCCCGGCTGTAGTCTTGGATCAAGCACCTGGCAATATCCTATTTGCATGGGAAGTAAGGTTTGCATTTTGTGCCAGTGGCAGCCATTATATAACTGTGATCCATAAGTGTTCCTTCCCATGCAAATAGCAGACATGGTGCCTTCTATCTGGATCAATACTGCAGAGGAGGCAAAAGATGAAAAGCAGCCACCATGGTCTTGATCTATATCAAGACCCCTTCCCCTACACTTGCTATTTACATCATAGAAATGACATTAATGTAATTGCTGAGTGTGTGAGTGGGGTTATGTCTAGTTTTACTCCTCCTAGTTCCCTGCCTATGAAGGTGTTTGCAGAGTGTGTGAGTGGAGGGCAAGATTTTACTTAAAGCAGCTGGGTGCAGTGATCTGACTGGGCTGCTGTCCAATTGCACTACAGCTCAGGCTCTGCTCCTAAGAGCCAAACAGCTTTGCCATCTTTGGATCTTGTTTGTGATGCTTGTAATGTATATGACACATGTTTTCATAGCAACAAAATCGTTCCAGTATATTATTCTCTGTCCATCAGCTGTATGACCGGAAGACACTGGATGATGCCAGAACATTCTTCTTAACACTGATTCAAAAATCTACTTCACTAATTAAAAGCATCATTATGGGCCTATTGCACAAGGTGAGCATGTAAGCATGTATTGTGAGGAGGAAATGGCTTTGCAGGGCACCCGATTTCCTCTCCTTAGCTCTTTTGCAGTTCCCGTTCATTTGTTGATGCTTGTGCAGGAGAACTTTCTTGGGGGGGGTGCCCTTTGTTTGCCAAGTGCCATATTGTTTCCTGATTTACAGAAAATTTAAATTAAGGCAGACTATTTTTAAAAAGAGCTTACTTTAAAGTATTTTTACTTCCAAAGGTTTTCAACAGCCACCTGATAGACCACAACCTTGCACTGGGTTACTGTACTTTGTTGTCCAAAGATGATGTATTTAAAAAGCTCTGGGACGTCATAAATAACATGTCACAGAATTACAGCAAGATTCTGGTAAGTTGTTTAAAACATTTTTCAGTTAGTTATGCCTTGTTTCTGGGCTTCCCATAAGTGTCTGGTTGGCCACTGTGAGAACAGGATTCCTCTGGCCACATACAGGAGGTGGTTCTTGTGTTCTTGTGCTTCCCTCCCCTTCTCCAGCACAGTTGCAAAGATGAGATCTGAAGAATCTGCTTCCATTTGTAAATAATTATTTGTTTAGCCAAGATCATAAATGACTGTTTAAATCAGGGTTCCCCTGAGAATGGATGTAAAGAGGAATTCTGGTTAATTTTAATGAACCAGAGTTCCCCAAGTTTAAATGTACTGGGCAACGTCACTTCAAAGCGAAAACATATGCTTCTTATCACCACCTAGTGGTCATGCCATAGTTTCGTGGGCTTTGTGTGCTCTGTTGGTGACCAAAAGTCTGGCGTCATGACACTGGAAGGAACTTACATCTCCCCCAATTGTTCATTTGTTGGAAGACTTATCTACTCTTGCAGCATATGATACTGCACTACAGATTGATGTGATCTGTTGCAGAGATATATTTTTCCCCTTTTTTGTTTTTATTCATTGATTAGATAGTTAAGGAAAAATAAAAACCAGTATAATATGAGAAAAATCTAATTGAATGATAGCATAAGCAATAAGATACAAAAGCATGAGGAGGCTCCTTTTTAAAAATACCTGAAGGGTTTGTGAATGATTGCAAGTACACTTGTGTTTTTCTTCATTACAATTTCTTTCCCCCACAAACAGGCAGTTGGTCTTGTTGGAGTGCAGCTAGCCAGTTACTATGATGAGACAAACGAGAAACAAGCATTTGAAGAATTAATCACAGATGCTGAATGGGGTATTCAGCTTGGTAAACTTGGTGTGAGTGCTTTTTTGCGTTTGAATTTGGATCAAATGGTTTATTTACATTTCCTGGGAGCTGATTCTTAAATTGGCTCTTTGACCAGAGAATATTTGCACACATATATGATGATAAATGGGGACGCGGGTGGCGCTGTGGGTAAAACCTCAGCGCCTAGGACTTGCCAATCGTATGGTCAGCGGTTCGAATCCCCGTGGCGGGGTGAGCTCCCGTCGTTTGGTCCCAGCTCCTGCCCACCTAGCAGTTCGAAAGCACCCCTAAGTGCAAGTAGATAAATAGGTACCGCTTTATAGCGGGAAGGTAAACGTGTGCTGCGCTGGTGCTGGCTCACCAGCTGCAACTTCGTCACGCTGGCCACGTGACCCGGAAGTGTCTCCGGACAGCGCTGGCCCCCGGCCTCTTAAGTGAGATGGGCGCGCAACCCTAGAGTCGGACACGACTGGCCCGTACGGGCAGGGGTACCTTTACCTTTACCTTTACCTTTAGGATGATAAATATTCCTCCAAACCTTGCTGCTGCACATTTTCTGTTGAAGTTTGGTGACTTTTTGTAATCTGCTCATGATGTGAGTAAAATGAGTGACTGGACCACTTACTGCTGCACAAACACCAGAAACATGTAAGAACATTTACTTTACCCTTCAGTACACTTACTCTAGAGTTGTTTTGCTTAAGTCCTTGTCCATGCTCCAGAGTAAATGAGTTGCAGCATTTGCTGATGATACAATTTTAAATTGGAGAGATAGGGCCGCTTAGAACGGAGCCCCTACTTCCAGGTGCCAAATTTGACTAAAACCCACCTGATTACTAAGACACCCTCTGCCTAAAGGCATGTCCATAACAGCATTCCGCTCCAGACAAGGAAGCTTAGATCAATTCTTTGTGCCAAAAGAGAAGTGGATGTGTGAAGCTCAAACAAGTAGTGGAGAAGGAGCTGCTCCAGAGAAAGAACTTGAGGGGAGAGAGACATTCTGTTCTTCATCAGGCAATGGTGTTTCCACCACTTCCATTTTCTTAAATTTGGCATTTTGTTTATAGATCTCTTTCCAGGATTTATTTAGAATGCCCTCAGTAAGGAAGAAAGAGCTTCTAAGAACTTTGGTACAGCATCCAAATGTGGATACAGATCTCATACTAAAATACTGCAGGTACGAAAGCTAAATATCATTCTTGCTATAAAAACACCATTTTATTCCATAAACGTTTGTTAAAATAATTTAGAAATATCATTTGTAAACTGCTCTGAGGTATGTGTGTGTGTGTGTGTGTGTTTTACAATCAAGTGGTATATAAATTTTATGAAATAAAATAAATAAAATGTCTGCCTAATAGGCCCTCTGAACTGGGTTTTTTTAAAGAGATGTGTTCTGTAACACATCATTAGCGCAGTAATATTTCATGGTAGCTAAGGTTATCAATGGCTCCTGGCCAAGGTCGAAGGCAGTCATGCTTCTGAATACCAATTGCTGGATGCCACAGAAGGAGAGAGTGCTCAGATTTTCCTTCCCACAGGGGGCATCTGGTTGGCCACAGTGAGAACAGTATGCTGGACTAGATGGACCACTGTCCTGATTCATCTGGGCTATTCTTATGCTCTTGTGTATGTTCATTAGTGCTGGATTTATATTAGACTGTCCACATATCCTTCCATGTTACTACCTGCTCTGCAAAGCTTCCTCAGTGTCACTGTATTATTGTCATCTGGAGGGGCCACTCTTGCACTTTAGCACAACAAAAGCAGCACAACCCCCCCCCCCCATTAAAAAATGATTTGTTGTTAAAAAATAAAGACAGGATTTCAGCAGGAAGTTACAGGTCATGCAGTGATAAATGAAGCAATATGCCCACCCTGAAACTTTTGCAGGCGCAAAAGCTATTGAAAACGGAACTTCATTACTATCATATCCTTTCTCTGGAATTGCTGTACAGTCATACCTCGGGTTAGATGTGCTTCAGGTTGAGCGCTTTTGGGTTGTACTTCGCAGCAACCCGGAAGTAACGGAACGCGTTACTTTAGGGTTTTGCCGCTCGCGCATACGCAGACGGTCAAAAGGACGTCCCGCGCATGCGCGGAATTGACGAATCGCGACCCGCACAGACGCGGGTTACGTTCGCTTCAGGATGTGAACGGGGATCCGGATTGGATCCCATTTGTATCCAGAGGTACCACTGTAATCCTGCTTACAAATTAGATGTAGCCTTTTAACCATGAGTTGTATGATGATCTGATATCACCTGAGTTTCTCTTTCAGTTTGACTACTTCACCAGAAACATGATTAAAGTTAAAACAGACTAGTAATTTTTGAAAATGCAAAATTTGGACTGTGCCAATTCTCCATGAGACGCAAGTGGTGCTGTGGTCTAAACCACAGAGCCTAGGACTTGCTGATCAGAAGGTCGGCGGTTCGAATCCCCGTGACGGGGTGAGCTCCCGTTGCTCTGTCCCTGCTCCTGCCAACCTAGCAGTTCGAAAGCATGTCAAAGTGCAAGTAGATAAATAAGTATCGCTCCGGCGGGAAGGTAAACAGTGTTTCCGTGCGCTGCTCTGGTTCACCAGAAGCGGCTTAGTCATGCTGGCCACATGACCCGGAAGCTGTCTGCGGACAAACGCCGGCTCCCTCGGCCAGTAAAGCAAGATGAGCGCCGCAACCCCAGAGTCGGCTGTGCCTGGACTTATCAGTCAGGGGTCCCTTTACCTTTACCTAATTCTCCATATTAAATACATCTTTGATAAACATTTCTTTGTTCTGTATGCATTGCACTGGAAGTTAAGATTTAATTTATTAATTTTGGATGTGGTTAAATTAATTTGATTTATGTAAGCTGTTTGTGATTGGCTGTTATTTCTAACTTAATTATTTATATAAGTGAAATTTACTTTTTAATAATAAAGAAATAGAATTGTGTATAACTGCTCTGATACCAAATCATCATGAATGTACAATAGAAAAGATGTTTGGAGAGGCGCTCAGAAAAATATTCCCAACTCTTACTGTATTCAAAACATACTACCTGACTGAATCATTGGTTTTATGAATAAAGATACATATTTTTTGTTGTTGTATCCCTCCAGTTCCATGTGCTTTTTTCTTTTCTTTTCAGCACTTTCCAGTTGGATACTGATTCAGCTTTGCAGCTTTGCATTGAAACACACCTCCAGAATGCTAGCATGAGTCATGCTGAAGGGTATTTGGGGGGGCATTCTGGGAAGCAGACTCATGCATTGGTAGTGGCCAGAGCTGCAGAAACAATCCCTCTTCTGAAAAGCACTACTGACTTGGTTACAAGCCTCAGTGTAATGTTGCACAAGGTAAAACTTACAGGCTGTGTTTATCCCCCAAACCTAAATTCCACAATTTCTATTCCATTGTAAGGAATAGGGCAGTATTAATTAGAAGGATGGACTGATTAAGCCTAACAGTTTTTTGCAAATAATTTTTCATACTAATTAGAAGGAAGAGGCCGAAACTCTGTCTAGTTTCAACCCCACCGCTTTTAAGATGAGGCCACCCACAGACCAACCTGCTCTTAACTAGATTATGACAGCCCGCTAGACCCATCTGAGGAAAGTACCTCCAGAGCAACTAACTTTTATTTAATACTTCATTACAGAAGATAGATGCCCAACATTACAGTCTCCAAGAGTCACAAGTTGTCCTCAATTTGCTGTCCCTGCCACATGTGATCATTGCATGCACTTAATAGCTGCATGTGAATTTGACCTTGGAATGGTTAGTATTTAACTTTGTTCCATCTAAACCAGGGTTTGTATCTGGTTAGCAAACCCTGGTTATGAGAGAACCTGGTTATCACTATCCATGGTTAAGGTCAGCAGGGAAAGGGCAAGGGGGATTCATGTTTGTGACAGCAGAGTCACTGAGTGGAGGGAGCATGACCAAAGGCTGAGCTTTGTTTCTGTCTTCAGCAGCCTGACATGTATTTGTTTTTATGAGCTTTATCGTCTGGGATTTATCCATTCCTTTTGGTTTGTTCTGTGTTTTTGTTTCCTGTTTGCTTCTAATTCCTGGAACAGCTTGATCCATATGACTATGAAAGGATTGAAAGTCTTCTGACAATCACAGAAAAGGCTGGTGTGGAAGCAGCAGGCATCTCTCTGAATCAGGTAAGATAATGAACTGAGCCCATTGACTTACGGAATTGCAATCTGGCTTTTAAATGGGGGATCTGTTCGATGAACTATGGATTATTCTAACCCAGTGCTGCATATATAATCCATTTTGAAGAGAACCTCTAGAATCCCCTAGAAGTTTCAAGTAATGCTTGTTACCAGAAACAAGTAGTACTGCTAGTCCATTTGAAAAGTATGTACTTTACAGGCATTATTCTTAAATAATTTGTTAAGTAACGACATTTGTTCAGTCGCCCTGCCTGAATCTTATTCCAGAGTGTGTATATTTATCTTTTAAAAGCCAGCTCTGGAATGAGCATTTTGTCTTTGTCCCTCTAGGCCCTGAAGCTCATAAAACTCCTGAAATCCTATAAAAGAACTTCCACTCCTGGAGATCTGGAACATCAGTATGCCTTTGAACAGGCTATTCCTTTATCACCAGCTGCTCAAACCAGGCTGCCTTTCCACTTGATCTTCTTTAGAACATTGCAGTGTTTCTGGAAAATCATTTGTAAGTTTGCAAAAACAAACAAACAAAACCCAGCACTTTTTAAACCATAAATGAAAAAAGATGCATTTAAAGAATTTCCCCTGCTTTCTTCAGCTGAAAAAAGCTCCCAGAACAGCTGGCAGCAATCATTAACTTAAAAGTAGCTTGCCCTCAGCCTTACAGTCTTACATGACACAAGAGGAAAAGGGAGTAGGAAGGAATGTGGGGCCAAACCATGCCCAGGCCAACGGCCCCTCAGCCCCACCCACCCCATGCTACACCGCTGAGTGGTGGCAGGTGACTCCCTACTTAAGGGGACAGAGCCGCAGTGGGTGGAGGTAACAGGATGTCCCAGGAGGTGTGCTGTCTTCCAGGTGCAAAGATTTACTATGCAACAGAGGTTGCCATGTCTTATAAAACCCATTGACCACAACCCCTTCCTTCTGATTCATGTGGGTACAAACAATACTGACACACACAGCCTTTAATGTATAGAAAAGGACTCTGAGAATCTGAGCAGGAAGTTGAAGGGTCTTGGGGCATAGGTGGTTTTTTCATCACTCTTTCCTGTTGAAGGTCATGGCCCAGCAACAGAGAGGAAAACACTGGAAGTGAACTCAAGCACTCTGTGCATGGAACATAAGAAGAGCCTCCTGGATCAGGCCGCTGGTCCATCCAGTCCAACATCCTCTTCTCACTGTAGCAAACCCACAAGCAGGACCCCCCCCACAAGATCACTCTCCCTCCTCAGAGTTTCCAGCAACTGGTATTCAGAAGCATGACTGCGTCCAAGTGGGGAGGCAGAGCATGGCCCTCCTGGCTAATGGCCACTGATAGCCTTTTCAAGCCCTCGTGCTGGTGGTCCTCGTTGCCTCCTGTGGGAGCAAGTTTCATAGTTTCATATGCACTGCATGGAAAAGTCCAGAATTTTCAAACATTCAGCTTCATTTGAATGTTCACAAGTTCTAGTGTTATGAGAGAGGGAGAAAAACTTTTCTTTATCCACTTTCTCTGTGCCATGCATAATTTTATAACCTATAATGCTACTTCTTATTCTCCTTTTCTGTCAAGTCCCCAGTGCTGCAACCTTTCCTTATAGGAGAGTTGCTCCATCCCCTTGATAATTGTGGTTGCAATTTCCTGTACTTTTTCCAATTCTACTTTTTTAAGGTGAGGCATGCAGAACTGCACACAGTATGTTTGCAAGTCTTCTTTCTGGCAGGAAAGCAAGCTCCCTGCAGCAGCTCATTCTTAGGCTGATGGTAAAGGTACATTTGCAGGTGTGGACGAGAGGATATTTGATTGACAGGATTACTCCTCCCACTGACTCAGATAGGCAGAGTTCTTTGATGTGTTCTGTCTCTCCCCCCCCCGGGGGTACTCAGGTACACGGTACTGGCACTCTAGGGGGGTGGTTTAAAATGTGACACTTCTGTAACAATGGTGAGTACCAGCAGCTTTTTTTCTAGAAAAAAGCACTGCACTGGCAAGCCTATGGGGCCCTGCAAAAAGTTCCCCCAACTCCAGCGGGTGCAGAATGCCGCGGCGAGACTCCTTACGGGGTCCTCGCTGCGAGATCACATTCACCCGGTGCTATACCAGCTGCACTGGCTCCCGGTGGAGTACAGGATCAGGTTGAAGGTGCTGGTTTTAACCTTTAAAGCCCTATACGGCCTAGGACCCTCGTACCTACGGGACCACCTCTCCTGGTATGTCCCACAGAGGAACTTACGGTCTTCAAATAAAAACATCTTGAAGGTCCCGGGCCACAGAGAGGTTAGGCTGGCCTCAACTAGAGCCAGGGCTTTTTCGGCTGCGGCTCCAACCTGGTGGAACGCTCTGTCACAAGAGACTAGGGCTTGCGGGACTTGACATCTTTCCGCAGGGCCTGCAAGACGGAGCTGTTCTGCCAGGCCTTTGGTCGGGGTTCAGTCTGACTCCCTCTCCCCTTTCAGAAGAACTTGCTGAAAGTGGCCTCCCAATTTTTCTCACAGGCCCATATAAGTTCAGCACAAACAGTTGGGCCTGGTGAGCATTGAAGGTCCCCAACCCTAATCTGCGGGTTGCCATCCGATTGGATTTTATTCTGATCCTGATCTGATTTGAGGATGTATTTTAATTGATTGTCTGATCTTATGTTAATGTATTAAACATTTGATGTTAGCCGCTCTGAGCCCGGCTTCGGCTGGGGAGGGCGGGATATAAATAAAATTTATTATTATTATTATTATTATTATTATTATTATTATTATTATTATACTTTTTTGAATAATTGGCATGGCTCTGTGGTGCTGTGCCATAAAAATGTTAGTGTTGAGGGGTCATCCGTAGCTCTGCCAGTTGATCTGGAGGCAAGATTACTTCTCCCTCTGGTTGGGGAGACGAAACGTGTGAAAGAGCTCAGCCTGTCTGAGTCAGTGGGAAGTGGAGTCATCCCGTCAATTGAATATCCTTGAGTCTGCTTCTCAAACCTTCTCAAAATTCATGGTAAGAGCCATTTTCTGTTTTCTGATAGCATTTGGAAAATCATTTATGGCTTTTCTTTTTGTAGATCCAGAGCTCAGTGAGGAATCATTCCCAAAAATTCTCTTGATCTCCAAACTTTTGAAGGTAATGATGAGCATATTTTTGATCTTGTTTTAACTTGTGGAATTAGCTTGTTGCAAGATGAGATGAACGCAACACAAACTGAGGGGGCATCTTTCTAAAAGCAGATTAGGTAAATTCATGAAAGGCAGGCATATCTGGCTTGAGAGCAGTACATGTGAAAAGGATCTAGGAGTCTTGGTTGACCACAAACTTGACATGAGCCAACAGTGTGATGCGGCAGCTAAAAAAGCCAATGCAATTCTGGGCTGCATCAATAGGAGTATAGCATCTAGATCAAGGGAAGTAATAGTGCCACTGTATTCTGCTCTGGTCAGACCTCACCTGGAGTACTGTGTCCAGTTCTGGGCACCACAGTTCAAGAAGGACACTGACAAACTGGAACGTGTCCAGAGGAGGGCAACCAAAATGGTCAAAGGCCTGGAAACGATGCCTTATGAGGAACGGCTAAGGGAGCTGGGCATGTTTAGCCTGGAGAAGAGGAGGTTAAGGGGTGATATGATGGCCATGTTCAAATATATAAAAGGATGTCACATAGAGGAGGGAGAAAGGTTGTTTTCTGCTGCTCCAGAGAAGCGGACACGGAGCAATGGTTCCAAACTACAAGAAAGAAGATTCCACCTAAACATTAGGAAGAACTTCCTGACAGTAAGAGCTGTTTGACAGTGGAATTTGCTGCCAAGGAGTGTGGTGGAGTCTCCTTCTTTGGAGGTCTTTAAGCAGAGGCTTGACAACCATATGTCAGGAGTGCTCTGATGGTGTTTCCTGCTTGGCAGGGGGTTGGACTCGATGGCCCTTGTGGTCTCTTCCAACTCTATGATTCTATGACTATATTCCATTCTCCCTGTCCCCTTTTCTACTTCTCCCTCCCCCTGTCAGCTAGCATTTCACAGCTACTGAACACACCCAGTCCTCCTTTGGCTGTTTTGGTATTCCTCCATTTATCTACCTACCTACCTACTGCGAGTCTTGGGGACCCCCTCCAAATATGCAGATACCTCCCAAACTCTTACAAGCAGATGCTGGCTACAAATAATAAAAATAATTATCTCTCCCACCCTTCCTCCTAAAGGAGTCCAGGGTGGCAAACACACCAGCCTTAAAACAATACAACAAAAATAAAACATATCTAAGAACAATCACAAGATTACCAGGAATAGAAATCAAATGCCTAGGTAAATGGGAACATTTAAAAATTCATCTAAAAAGTTATAAAGAAGGGAGCACACAACAGGGAGGGCAGACCACAAACAGGGGACCACTGAGTGGACCCTCTCACAGGGTTAATGCCAACCAAGCAGCTCTTTTAATTGCCAAGGGAATAGTTTTGCTGCCTCTGTGTCCAGTTACAGCCTCCCCAGTCATGTGCACATAGTTAAGGTTGAAATGGCTCCTAAACCTGTGAAGCCAACAAGCGCTGCCTTTGAATTCCTTCACAGGTTGGTTGTGCATCCTGTGGAAGGTTTCAAGTCTGCAGAGGGTAAAAGCCTTTTGGCCATAGCAATCAACTCCTAGGGGCTGGAGTCCCTTCAGTTCCCCCCAATAAAATATTTGAGGGGGCTGCCAGGCCTTTGACCATTTTGGTTGCCCTCCTCTGGACACGTTCCAGTTTGTCAGTGTCCTTCTTGAACTGTGGTGCCCAGAACTGGACACAGTACTCCAGGTGGGGTCTGACCAGAGCAGAATACAGTGGCACTATTACTTCCCTTGATCTAGATGCAATACTCCTATTGATGCAGCCCAGAATTGCATTGGCTTTTTTAGCTGCCGCGTCACACTGTTGGCTCATGTAGTGTTGGAAATCTGAGCAAGGAAACCCCACACTTAAGCATTTTGTTGCGCATCCCACTTGTAATACCCTTAAGTTTGTTGGATAGAAAGATCTCACACTGCCCTGTCAGTTTTTGTGCTCTTTTTTCAAGGTTTCACTGGATACCCTCTACACATCTGCAGCTAACCACCTGTTTCAAGAAAAACTGAAGCCGAAAATGCTGGAACTGGCAAGAAGAGAATATTTGCTGACATCTAACAAGGAAATTGCCAAGACCATGCAGACCATTCAGTCTTACTTGTTGTCTATAGCTAATCCAGAATGGGCTACAGCGCTCGCCTACAAGATCTTGCAAGAACTTCCAGCAGGTTAGCGGGGAGTATAGTCTTTTTAAAAGGGCGTTTTGCACATCAGTTACAGTGGTACCTCGGGTTACAAACACTTCAGGTTACAGACTCCGCTAACCCAGAAGTAGTACCTTGGGTTAAGAACTTTGCCCCAGGATGAGATCAGAAATTGCACGCTGGCGGCAGCGGGAGGCCCCGTTAGCTAAAGTGGTACCTCAGGTTAAGAACGGACCTCAGGAACAAATTAAGTTCATAACCAGAGGTACCACTGTACTTGAATTGATGCCCAGATGGATAAAGGAAGCTGCCTTATTGTGGACCATATTAGTTGTCTAGCCTAGCATTGTCTACTCTGATAGCAGTTCTCCAGGATCCCAGGCAGATGAGGCTGTTTTGCTCTGCAAGAAGATGCTGGGGGTTGAAACTGGAACCTTCTACATGCAAAGGAGATGGTCTTCCTCTCAGATATGCCACTTCCCAATATGCCTTCTAGTTCTGATTTATTCAGAATGTGAAATGCACTCCGTATTTTCTTTAAGGGAGCCTGTTGATTATTTATGCACCGGCAGATGAGTGATTCCTACACTCCCGCCCCTTCGAACCCCCACCTGTTTGCCCTTCTTAAGTGAATATTGTTTCCTGAAAGTTCATGACACGCTTGCATGGCTCCAGTCCTTCCTCTTTTTGAACTGTGGGGACTCCATTGGTTGCTAAGGGTTGTATCCAATATGTTACTTAGTGGTACACTGTTTTCTGCTGGAAAAATGTTTCGCGCCTACTGAACTTTGTTGCACAACAGATTCCACAATCTGCTGTACGGTGGCACCTCGGGTTAAGAACTTAATTCGTTCTGGAGGTTTGTTCTTAACCTGAAACTGTTCTTAACCCGAAGCACCACTTTAGCTATTGGGGCCTCCTGCTGCTGCTGCACTGCCGGAGCATGATTTCTGTTCTCATCCTGAAGCAAAGTTCTTAACCCAAGGTAATATTTCTGGGTTAGCGGAGTCTGTAACCTGAAGCATGTGTAACCCGAGGTACCACTGTACAACTTTTGCAATGGATTCTTTGTTGCACAGCGTTAAAACTCGCTCGTCCACTTGAGCAAAAGCCTTTGCACTATTGGACAGAGAACAGGTCTTATACAGGAATATGGTGGAGCAGGCCAGGCCTCTTGTCTTGAGTGACTTCTTTATCTCATGGTCCCTTGTTACTTTCCACATTCCAGAGTTAAGCTTTGTCATTGCAACCAGACTTTTGCTGATGAATGCCAGCTCAAACAGTTTTGAGATCTAAGCAGGGAGGAAGGGGAAAGTGACTGAGAGAGTGCTTTAATGTCTTCTTTCTTTTCTTTTTTCCCTTCAGGATCCACCAAGGCCCAGACTTTGAAATTCTGTTGCAGTTTAGCTGAAACATGGCTGAAGAATACAAATGTGACGGTATTAACTCTTGCACCACAAGCCTGTTATCAATATTTAGAGAACAAGTTTGAATTACACACATGTGCGTGTATAAGTAAAATAACATGCCATTTCTCAGATTCTGCTCCACTGGTGAGACCAGGAAACAGAACCGGGGGCTGTGGCTATGCAGATAAGAGGAGGCTTGATTCCAAGTGGTTGGGGTCACTGGAGACAGGGAGTGCACTTTACTTTCTCTCCCCATTTGTTCCTATGGTCAGAAGTCGAGTACGGTACTGGTGGGTATTGGTGCCATAGGGCACAAACCCGTCCCTTCATTACTGACACTGAGTTGCCTTATCCACACTGGCAGGGACTTTGCAGAGATGTACAGTCTGTCTTCCAGTAGAGTATGCATGTGTTTCTTCACACAAATGCAGTGGTGCCTCGCAAGACGAAATTAATCCGTTCCGTGAGGCTCTTCGTATAGCGGTTTTTTCGTCTTGCGAAGCAAGCCCATTGACAGCTTAGCGGATTAGCGCTATTAGCTGTTTAGCGGCTTTTAGCAGATCAGCTGATAAGCGGCTTATCAGCGGATCAGCTGACAAGCGGCTTAGGGCTTAGGAAAAGGGGGAAAAAAGGGAAAACCCCCCGCAGGAACTCGCAAGACATTTTCGTCTTGCGAAGCAAGCCCATAGGGAAATTCGTTTTGCGAAGCGCCTCCAAAACGGAAAACCCTTTCGTCTAGCGGGTTTTCCGTCTTGTGAGGCGTTCGTCTTGCGGGGCACCACTGTGCTGCCTTTCATAATGACAGACAGTATGCTAGCTTTTTGGTTTGTTTGGTTGGTTTTTCCCCCCTTACAAAGCACATAAAGCTGTGTGCTGTACAACCATTTTTTAAGTATTATAATTTATTAAAATCTTCAATAAAAATGATATTAAAACAGAACATTTAGAAAGAACCCCACAGAGCAGCCCACACCACAGATGTGATACAAAGGAAAAAGGTGCCTGGAGGGGAAAGAGAGATGGAGAAAGTTCCAGGAGAAGAGAAGCCATGGGGTATTTTGGCCCAGCTGAGGCAGTGAAGTGGGTTTGTGCCTTCTTGCCTCTGCAGCATTCAGGGAGTTCAGGAAGAGAAGGACATATGTAATAACCTGAAATAAGCTGTCACAGTAAGATGCAAGCTTTGCACGCAGCAGTTGAACTTACAGGTTTTACTGGCAATCCATTCTTATTAGCTTATTGTTTTCGTTTTTCCATTTGTTTGTTGATGCAGCCTGTTAGCTCTGCTTGTAAATGAAATGTTCTGTCTTCCGATAAAGGATGACTCTCGTGAAAAGGCCCGAGTGCATCTGAAGAAGCTGCAGATGCAACGCCAGAGATCTGCTACTGAGGCTGTACTTGCAGAGCACAAGCTGCACTCTGAGAGCCATCAGAAGCTCATTGGAAAACCTGCAAATCTGGTTGTTTTGCTTTATCAGCACAGCAGCATATCCGAAAGATTTCAGAATCCATCTGGCAGAAATTACCCAGGTTAGGTCACACTTCTCTTGCCTTCTGTGAGAGCCCGCATTTGCCTGGGACCCTTATAAAAGCAGCGCTCCTGCGGACCAGACACTACTGTTCCCACTCTGCTACCAAAAAAGGATAGAGGCAACACAAGGATTCTCTGTTTGCACACCTTTCTTCACAATTAATTGGCTTGACTAAGGTCCTTTGTCAGAAAGGTGGCCTGTTAATATTTTCATTAATAAATAAAATAATAGTGTTTTGTTTGTAGCCACACCCCCCGACTAAAGCTTTTACTACTGGCTCCCTGACAAACTAGTGGTACCTGGGCAGAGCAATGGCTTAAAAACTGTGCCTGGAAACTTGACTCCCCCCCCCCCCGCCCCTTATTAAATTTCTATACTGCCCTGTGATCCAATAATACGTAACAGTAACAATACGTAACAGTAACAAACAAAAACAATAACTGCCCCCACCCAGTTTAAAAAGCCATAGACTGTTAAATCAGCCAAAGGCCTGGGAGAAGTCCTCAGCATCTTATCAGGCAAAGCATCTTCCTTGAAATATGGCTTGCCTGCAACTGCCAATGATCCTCTGCGATGCCTGTTCATAGGAAGGTGTAAGGCACATTCTCATTTTATTTATGTTGGGCACTGGTGCCTTCTGAACAGTGTGTATACAAGCTGGAATGAGGGTTTTGTCATAAAAATACTGTGTCTCTCTCTGTGTAGATATCCATGCAATGGCTAAAGAAATAGCTGAAATTAACAACTTGGATATGGAGAAAATACGGAATATGCTATTAGAAAAATGGCTATGTCCAAGTGTGCCACCAACAGACGTAAGTGTGCCCTTTAGAAAGAGGACTCAGTCATATTGTATCTCCTGTATTGGTAGCAATCTTCTTAAAGTGCATAGTGCACGTTCAACTACACTCGGCTTCCCCTTGTCTGTGTATAACGAAGCCTAAGAGGACATGATAACTTCCTCCCAAATTTCCCAGCGCTTCCACCTTGTTGATCAGTTCCTAACTCTTGGTGAGGACCAGATGTAAGATAGATGACCCCCGTGTAGCTTCTACCACCTTCCTTTTCTCTAAACTAAAAGCCCCCAGATGCTTTAGCCTTTCCTCACAGAGAAGTATGAATGGTGCCCAGATCAGTGTGAATGCCATTTTTTGCATTTTTTCCTAGTTTTTAATTATCTTTTTTAAAAAATTAAAAAATCAGTTGATATGTTCACACCAACACCCTTGGAAAGGGCTCAGTCTTACAAATTACTTGTTGTATTACTGGACCAGTGAGGTGGAGAGATGGGGACAAGGGGCACACACTGCAACTAGATTCTTAGAAACTGCCTAGATCTCATAAAATCATAGAATCTTAAAGTTGGGAGGGACCCAAAGGTCATCTAGTCCAACCCCCTGCAGTGTAGAAATCTTAGCTAAAGCATCCATGACAGTTGGACAGTATTCCAGGTGTGGTCTCACCAAGGCAGAATACAGTAGGACTATTACTTCCCTTGATCTGGACTTCTCTTGATGCTGCCTAGAATAGCGCTAGCTTCCCCCCCTGCTGCATCACACTGTTGACTCATGTTAAGCTTGTGGTCCACCCAGACCCCTAGATCCTCTTCACATGCACTGCTAGTAAGCTAGGTGTCCCCCATCTTATATTTGTGCATCTGGTTCTTCCTGCCAGAGTGTAGAACCTTACATTTGTCCCTGTTGAAATTCATTTTGTTAGCTTGGACACAGTTCTCCAATCTGTTAAGGTCATTTTGAATTCTGATTCTGTCTTCTGCAGCATTAGCTACCCCTCTGTTTGGTGTCATCTACAAATTTGATAAGCACCCCCTCCGTTCCATCATCTAAGTCATTTATAAAGATGTTGAACGACAATGGGCACAGGAGTTTGTTCGTTTAAAGTTTTATAAATCTCCTTTTAGGATACCTATCCTCACATGGCAGCTTCCATACAGTATTAAAATACAGAAACCCAAATATTACAAACTCCTTAAACCATATTTAAAAGAAAACCAGAAACCAGCACAATAGCATTTAAGAGCCAACCTAGCAGTTCGAAAGCACATCAAAGTGCAAGTAGATAAATAGGTACCGCTCCGGTGGGAAGGTAAACGGCATTTCCGTGCGCTGCTCTGGTTCGCCAGAAGCGGCTTAGTCATGCTGGCCACATGACCCGGAAGCTGTACGCCAGCTCCCTCGGCCAATAAAGCGAGATGAGCGCCACAACCCCAGAGTCAGCCACGACTGGACCTAATGGTCAGGGGTCCCTTTACCTTTACCTTTAAGCTTTAAAAACCACATAGTCAATTATATTCAGCTGCAAGCCCTTTGAGTAAACTGCCCAGGTGTGGTCATGATGTCTTTGAGCTGTGCAAAATGCAAGACATTTGGATTGGAATACTCCTGAGTAACTGTACACACTTTCCAGGATTATTTGGAAGTTTCCTCTTTCTTTGGTGGAGAGAGCCACAGCTCAGTGGTAGAGTGTCTGCTTTGTAAGCAGAGGTTCTAGGTAGGCCTGGGAAGACTTTATTCTTGAAAGCCTGGCGAGCAGCAGCCAGACAGTAGACAAGACCAGGGGTCTGACTCAGGAAACATAGAAACATAGAAAGTCACCTTTGAGGATTAGGATGTCAAGATTTGGGATTCTCTGTTCTTAGATCAGTTCCAGAGTTCTGTGTTCAGGAGAGTAATCTGCAAATCACAACCCAGTCGTAGCCGTGCCAATTTCTAGTTTTAACACAACACAGTCAGTTGGGGAATAATCTGCATCTGCAAGTGTAAATGTATGTTTGGGGTGGGATATACTCAGCTCAAATGCACACAGCATTTGGAAGTTGCCAGAAAGGCAGAGCCCCAGTTAAAATGCAGCAAAATATCTCACCTGCTAAGCAGGTTCTCTTCCCCACCCCCATGGTGCAGTAAACTATTGGGCTTTGGCCTGACCGAACATCTCAGTTTTGTCACTGAAAGCTAGTTTTCCAAAACCACCCTCTTCTACTTTCCATTTACTTTCCCATATCTTTTTAAAAGGTTTTTGAAAATATCCAAGATGAAGACTTTAAGAGGTAGGACTTTGTTCTGATGCAACCCTCTGATTGGTTGGTTGGTTGGTTGGTTGGTTGGTTGGTTGGTTGGTTCATTCTACCTTGGGCTTCAGGCTTGGGGGAGCCCTTGGGGAATATATCCTAATGTGAGTAGGGGCTTGCCAAGGAAGTGTAACCCCCACTCACTGGACCTCTTGTTCTGTGCCCAATCTGCACAACTTCCCAGAGGGAGTTTCTGCTATGTCTCCCTCACTCTTGTATGTTGGAGGGGGCAGGTGAACAGCAAGGAAATGGATCTGCAGGACCAGGAGGCCTCAGAGGTTGGGGGTGGGCCCTCTGTAGTGCTGTGGGCTTCAGCAAGCACCCCTGGCACTGACTACAGTTTTCTTTTAAAGACTTGTTCTTCAGTAAGTTATTGATTTCATCATGTACGATGGAATTAAAATGTCAGCTTTACACACAGTGAAACAAACCACTTTAGTGCAATCTGGAGTTCCCATTAATTTTTTTTTTTCCAGAGTTCTCTATCTCTTACAGCATGGCCCAGTGGATAACCACTTGAGAATCCTTTATGAATGTACAGTATCCACAACTTCAGTAAGTTATTTGTGTGTGTATTATAGATGTATTATAGATGATGGGGGGGGTGGCACTGGAGTCCCAAGTCTGAGCTAGAATTTGAACACAGTGGCCAGGATCCAAAGAACTATTGTTAAGCACATCTATGGCCTAAAATAATTCATGACTTCCTCTCTCAGAACCTACAGAACCTGCTACCCCTTGTCATAACACTTATCTGCTCTTGAAACCTCCTTCAAAAAAGGTTTGCCATGCAGCATGGCAGGCTGTTGTTTGAGAAACATAATCCCTAAATCCCCTTCAGTGCATGGAATTAAAACTATTCTTGGCCCATAACTACTGGATTCTAGCTTTGAAATATATCTTCAGCTAGAGCATCAGAAGAGACTGCCGGATCAAGCCAATGGCCCATCAAGCCTAGCAACCTGTTCTCAAATTTGCCAAGCAGATTCCTGTGGGAAACCTGCAAGCAGAACCTGAACACAAGAGCGCTCGCCTCCAGTAACTTGCAAAGAAAGAATATAGACTGCTGCCTTTTACCTGGTCATACTCAGCTCTGACTGGCAGGAGCTTTCAGGGACTGAGCCCAGGACCTTAAGTTTACAAAGCCAAGGATGGGGAATCCAGCCCTTCAGCTCACATTACCCCTGACCGTTGGCAGGGCTGACTGGGGCAAATAGAAGTTGGAGTTCAACAGCAGCTGGAAGACCAAATTGTTCCTATCCTTTTACTAAGCTGTGGTCTGGTGCGAAAAACAAATGCTGCTGGCTCCATAACTTTGCAAATTTATCAATCCCTAAGTTGTTTTGTTTCAATTATTTTATTTTTGAAAATTTTAATGCTGTTAGCTTTGGGAGTGAACACTGAAAGTGTATGAAAGAAAATTTAAAACAATTTCACAAAATAACATACAAGTTTAGACATTATTTTGATGGTTTTAAACTAGCTGCAGCAGCAACTGAAGGCGGTAGAGTAGGTTGAATGAATGTAATTTCTAAAAGCACAATGGAGATAAATGGGCATCCCTCCGAAGATCATTTCAGGGCCATGGCAGAAAAAGTCCTGCATCCTGTAGCTGGCAGCCTGGCCTCTCTAAATCTTGGAGCTTGAAGCAAGTCCTCGTCTGCTGTGTAATTTGGGGGAGGCATACCTGGGCAAAGGCCTCAGTTGGCACCTTGAATTGAACTCTGAAACCAGTTGGTAGGCAAGTTGCTGGATAGGTCAATGCCGGTTTGGTTCTGTGAATCAGGAGCTGGGGCTCTAGCCCACTTGGTATCCTAAACTGTCTTCAGTGGCATCAATGTGGCAGTTTACTTCAACTGTAATATCCTCTCATTCAGTGAGCAGGTTCTTGCAGGGCTAGTTTCAGCAAGCTGTCCTTTGGAAGAATGGAACTTTTTGCTAATAGTCAGGAATAGCATCTCCCTCCACCCCCAGCACCATTATATAAAAAAAGCCAAATAAACCGGGGAAAAGATACTGTATAGTTTATTAATAGTTTAGTGCTTTAAAAATAATAATTCTGTATTATTTTCATCCCCCTCCCTATTTTAGCCTATTGGAGTAAACAAGTTGACCTTTGCTCACAGAAGCCGGGCTCTCAAGTGTCTGCTCTGCCTGGCGGACCCTTGTGCTGTTGAGACCCTCTTCAAAAAGCCCCTAGAGGAAGTGAGGTAAGCAGAGTCTTGTTTTCCTTCAGACATACAAAATGCCAACCAGTGATGAAGTTTCATTCAATTTCTCCAAACACCTTGTTGGCTCCCATCCACAGCATGTGCAGCGCTGATACTGCTGCAGACATGAAAGCCTCCCCCACCCTTCTCCCAAGGAATTCAAGGTGGAATGTGTTGTGAGATGGCAGGCAGATCAATCACCCAAGGCTGAGCAGGAATTTAAACCAGAGCCACCACATCACACTGGCAGATTTAAGAAGCTAAGATCCAGCCAGTGCATGGACGAAAGCCGGGTCCTGAATTCCATGCAACAACTCAGTGAAATTTTAGCATTTGAAAAAGGGCCCTGCATGCACAGTTTTGGTTCAGGGAAAGAAAACACACCCTTCCTCATCTAGCTCAGTTTGGCTGCACAGACTGTTTGCACACAGCTGTCTTTATTAGAAGTTTGTAGCATTTTGGTTTCCCTGTTGTGAACCTCTACAATAAATGCACATTTCTTTTTAATAGGAATTTCCTGAAATGCTTAATTTTCCTTGCTCAGTTTGAAATTCTGAATATCCCATACACCTACTCAACGTTTCATAGCACTCCCAAGGAAGGAATGATCAAAGGCTTGTGGAAGAACCATAGCCACGAACCCATGGTAATATGGCAGGGGGTTGGAGATTGGAGGGGACAAAACACATATCTTTTTCCTCATGTTGTATCTTTTTTAATGCACAGCAGTATTCAGGACATTATCAGGTACACAGAGAAGAGTAAGAAGTGTTTAACTCCTACGTTACTGATGAACAGCAAAAGTTTTCTCTGCTTTGGAATGATTCACAGTAACATGGTGTTCAATAAAAAATAAAATAATTTACTCATTGGTTTCAGGCAGTGAAACTTGTGGCAGAGCTTAGCTTGGAATATAAAGTGCACGATCCTTTACTCTGGAATGGTTTGCTTCAGAAGCTAATTAGTTTCAACAAGGTAAGACTTCTTTGGAGAGGGAAAGGTCCCTCTGTGTTTTGGTGTCCTGCGAGAAAAGCTTCCTAGTGCTAGTGCAGGTTTGGGTTCTAGTTAGTTAAATTTTACAGATTCAGGTATGTAGCCGTGTGTCAGGCCTGGTCGTTGTCCTCTTCAGATCACCACACAAACGCTTCTTGTCTTTTATAAAACTTTTTATTGCGTATTAACAAAACAGTCTTATAAACGATTCTTAAATATTATTCCTCAGAGTCACTTATTTCAGATACCTTGCCTTTCCTGGGAACAGCCGGTCCCTCCCTGTTGTTCTCTTCTATTAGATTCACTGCTCTCCTCCCCCCTTGGGGAATGCTTTCTCCCTCTAAGAAACTGGAAACTTCTAACTCTTCCCTGACACCGTGTTGGTCTGACGCAGTTGAAGTGTGTGTGTGTATATATATATATATATATATATATATATATATATATATATATTTAAAAAATTGTCCAGTAGCACCTTAGAGACCAACTAAGTTTGTTCTTGGTATAAGCTTTTGTGTGCATGCACACAAAGTAGTATCTGAGGTATCTGAAGTAGTGTGCATGCACATGAAAGCTTATTCCAAGAACAAACTTAGTTGGTCTCTAAGGTGCTACTGGACAATTTTTTTATTTTTTATTTTTTATTATTTTCAGAAGGGGCTGTCTTCATCATTTAATTAACCAACTCAAGATGTGGGGATGGTCACCAAATTGGGATGGCTTTGCAAGAGGATTAGACAGATTTACAGAGGATGAGGCTCCCATTAGCTGCTAATCATAATGGCTGTGTGCTGCCTCCAGAATCAGCAGCTGTGTGGCTCTCAATAACTCTTGCCAAAGCACCTAAGTTGGGAGAGGCCTGTTGTGCTTGTGTTCCACCTGTGGGCATCCCAGCACCATCTGGTCTGAATTGATGTTGATGTTTTATGTTATAAGACACCTTGTATGTATTAGGAAAGGTGGGATAGTTTAAAAAACAATAATGATAAAAACAAATCTATTCACTATTCAACCTTTTTTTCCTCATTTGCCTCATTTGATTTCTCATTTGGTTATTTGACTCATTCTCAGACCAATTAATGGGGGAAGATTGCATTGGGGGACGTCTTGAATTCCATGTCAATGTTTGTTTATTAACTTTTGGGTTTTCATAGACAAGCTAGAAAACTCAAAAGGTGCATGTTATCCTCTATTGTCTGATAAAGATGGGAGAGAATTAAACAACGCCATGCCCTCCATTAAAGTTGCATCTTAACAGTATCCTCTTGCTGTGCTTATACAATCCTCGAAAATGCCTTGTGTATTTCAGGTTCATTATCTGAAGAAGGTTTTGACAGAGGTTACTGGGATCTATTCCTTATGGCAGGTGCGTGAATTCTCACTCCCTCTCAAGCTGGAATATTTGCCCAACTTTAAAAAGAAATGAGTGTAGTAATTTGTTTATTTGCAGACAATTTAATATTTAATTTAATATTAAAAGGTCATTGATGTTACCGATTGCCTCCAAAGCACTGAGTGCCTTTCTACCAGCTGTGGCTCTGCCTGGACAGGAGGAGCCTGGTTGGCCTTAGTAATCTATGTACCTAGACTATGTGTGGGGTTGCCTTTTAAAAACTCTTTAGAAATTGCAGTTAGTCCAAAATGCAGCTCCAAAGTTGTTCCAGTTAGGAGTTAAGATCACATTGCACTTAATGGTTTACCCACTAAAATAGCTCCAAGTTCAGTTTCAGGTTCAATTCAGTGTCCTCATTTTTAAGGTGTAAAATATTTCATTACTGGGACTGTAGTACCTGAAGGGCCACTTTTCTCCACATGTGTCCCCCTAGACTCTTCAGACCTTCAGCAGAGGCCCTGCCTCAATGCCCTTGCCCTCGGAGGTGCAGCAAAGAGCCCGACTTGGCAGTGGCAGCATAACTGGGTTGCACTTTGCAGGGAGACTTACTGGGCAGTTAACTCGAAATAATTTGTGCACAAGGCAAAAATACTTTAATTTCCCCCCAAGCTTTTTAATCCACTCTTCATTGCTTTCCTGCAGCTTGATGTTTATTTTTTTATTTCACTGACTGCAGATGGGATCCCCTGCCCACTGCTGCTAATCAAGGCATATTCATGGCGCCCTGTGAGCCTAGTACCGCTTTGTGAGACTTGCAAAAATGGCACTGGGCTTGCGGGGCGCTGTGAGCTGTTGTGTCCCTCTCAGCCTCCCTCCAGATTGAGGGTGCTGAGAAGGATGCCATAGCTTACAACGTGGCAAGGTGCCGTGATGCACCCCTCCGCCAAACCATGCCCAGGCCAACGGCCCCTCAGCCCCACCCACCCCATGCTACACCGCTGAGTGGTGGCAGGTGACTCCCTACTTGAGGGGACAGAGCCGCAGTGGGTGGAGGTAACAGGATGTCCCAGGAGGTGTGCTGTCTTCCAGGTGCAAAGATTTACTATGCAACAGAGGTTGCCATGTCTTATAAAACCCATTGACCACAACCCCTTCCTTCTGATTCATGTGGGTACAAACAATACTGACACACACAGCCTTTAATGTATAGAAAAGGACTCTTAGAATCTGAGCAGGAAGTTGAAGGGTCTTGGGGCATAGGTGGTTTTTTCATCACTCTTTCCTGTTGAAGGTCATGGCCCAGCAACAGAGAGGAAAACACTGGAAGTAAACCACTGGCTGCACAGTGGTTTTTGTTAGGGAAGATTTGACTTCTTTGACTGTGGTCTCCAGTTCCTTGAGGAAGGACTTCTGGCAAGAGTTGGGTTGTACATCACAGCAGTTGGCAAGAATGTTTGCTAAGAGTCTCACAAATCTGATCAGAAGAGCGTTAACCTATATTCTTGACAGGATCCACTAACCAATAAGTAGGGCATTCTCTCAGGCATTTGAAAATTTGTTTTAACTTTCCGCAGATTCCAAACTTCATCCTAGCTTGGCAGAATGTCATCCTGGCGCCATGCCTTTCAGGTTAGTTCTGTTTCTTTACTCTTGAATCATGCCACCAAATCATCACTCGATGCTTTTGTGCATTTTAGGTAGAGCAAGTAAAGTGAAGGAAAAGCCATCAAAATTTGGAGGGTGGATGTGGAATTCAGCATCTTGGTAACCTCAGGTTTCATTTCAACAAAAGGATTCTAGCCTGTTTGGTAGCAAAAGAAGAGCCTTCAAAGCGTGTGCAAAATAACTGATGAAATCTCAGGCACCAGAAAGTGGGTCAGTGGGATTCCCAGCAACCATGGGGAGGGGCTCATAGAAACATAGAACTGTAGAGTTGGAAGGGGCCCCTGCAGTGCAGGATTTGCAACTGAAGCATCCATATAGAATCAATAGTTCAGTGCATTTCTCCTTGACCAACAAAAGCAGAATATGGCTGTAGTCTTATATAGATTCCTAGGCAAATCCTACTAAACTTAAGCCTGGAGAAGAGGAGGTTAAGGGGTGATATGATAGCCATGTTCAAATATATAAAAGGATGTCACATAGAGGAGGGAGAAAGGTTGTTTTCTGCTGCTCCAGAGAAGCGGACACGGAGCAATGGTTCCAAACTACAAGAAAGAAGATTCCACCTAAACATTAGGAAGAACTTCCTGACAGTAAGAGCTGTTTGACAGCGGAATTTGCTGCCAAGGAGTGTGGTGGAGTCTCCTTCTTTGGAGGTCTTTAAGCAGAGGCTTGACAACCATATGTCAGGAGTGCTGTGATGGTGTTTCCTGCTTGGCAGGGGGTTGGACTCGATGGCCCTTGTGGTCTCTTCCAACTCTATGATTCTATGATTCTACTCCTGAATAAACATGCATTGCAAATCATGTGCATTCTTAACTTATAGAGAAGTTTTTTAAATGTACAATTTGGATTGGAATGAGTGGGCAGCAGAATAGGACAAAGTGTTTATTCATGCAGTGCATAATGAATGTATGGTATTAAAAAGCCACAGGATGTGCTCATGGTCACTGGCTTATAGGGGAATCAGACAAAATCATGGAGGAGTGGTCTGCCCAAAGGAGAAGTGATAGATCCTTGTTCAAAGGCAGTATGTCTCTGAATTCTAGTTGCTGGGGAGCAACAATTGGGGAGGGCTGTTGCTGGCTTTCCTGGAGGCATCTGATTGGCTACTGGAGGAAGGAATATTGGCTCTTGGTCTGACCCAGCAGAATGTTTCTTAGTTTCTTATAGCACATAATTTTTAATTCACATTTGCATATCCCCCACCCCCAATTTAGCCTTATTCACTTATTTGGTCTTCTGTTCTTGCTTAAATACTATGTGGTATCTGGCCATCCTACTCCAATAGTCACACATTACAAAGATCACTCGTTTGCTATACTGTGTATAGAGAGATTTATTTATTTGGAGCATTTGTATCTCGCTCTTCAGGCAACAAGATGACTTATATACCATCAAAGCAAGATGGTCCCTACCCACAGGCAAAGGGGCAGGGAGGGAAGAGGAATATCAAATCTCAGTCACAAATCTCTAAACAGTTGTTGCTATATAGACCAGCTGGCACAGTTCAGGGGCTGGAGGTGCCTGAAGGAGCTGGGCCTCCAGCAAAGCTCTCCCACTGATGGCTGCCCCAGATGACAGTTGTGGGGAGAGGAGGCCTGATGTAGCTGACCTGTCACAGCAGAGCCAGTGGGGGAGCTCTGCTTCACAGCTCTCACAGAGGTAGTTTGGATACTATGAGCTCATCTGCAGAGCTGAAAGCAAATGCTCTGTAAATCAAAAATTCAGTGTAAATCAAAAATCCTTTCACTATGTGTCTGTTTTGTTTTTAAAGCTTCACAGCCACCGAGTGCTAATCAGCTTGAAGCATGCTATGAGTCTTTCAGAACATTATTGAGGTAAATAAACATCTCGTGTGAGAAAGAGACACAATGTTTCCTTAAGAATTAAAAATTCCAGCACTCTCCATATGGAGCAGAATGAGGTGGCCAAATGGACCATACTACCTCAAGCTACAGGTGGGGAATAACACTTCTCCTATGTGTAAAAGCAAAAACCTAGCACATCATGGAGAAAGTACTTGCCAATTAAAAAAGCTAGCCTTTCCCTGCTTTGCTGGCTTTATAGTTGCAGGGAATTTTAGTGTGTGAAAGCAATTTTCCATTGCTGCTCTTGCAGTTTATTTGACAGCTTCAGATGGCTTTGTGTGTGTACCAGGTCTGTGATAAGCAGTGCTTTTTTCAAGGGGTCCTCAAGGGTGTTGGCACCTCTTTTGTTGTTGTTAAAAAGTGTGGCATTTACTGTAACAATCTCATGGTGAGAACCAGCACCTATTTTTCTAGGGGAAAAAGCACTGGTGATAAGAGCATGAAAGGAACAACTAAATCATGAAGAAGTTGAATGATTAAAATATGGAATTAGTGTGTACACTTATGCATCAAGCTGTTAGGCCACTGAAGGAAGGTTGTTACTCTGTTAATTTATAAAATAACTGTAGCTGATTACTGTTTCCTCCACTTAATGGCTACTTCCCAAAGGTGTCCTCTCGTGGCTGATCTAGATCTGACTGGGATTGCAAAGCAGTATGCCCAATTAGACCTGCCAGCTTTGGCCTTGGGGTGTCTGTTGCTGATTCCACAACCTGAGAAAAGAGCTCAGCAGATTCAGGTGAGTGAAAACAGACACAAATAGTTGGTGTACTTCACAATCAGTTGGTGAAGCCCCTGAGTTAAAATTCTACAGTATCAATCTAGACTAAAGATGGATTGGGGGACCTGTGGCCCTCCATAAGTTTAGACTACAACTCCTGTCATCCTTGGCAACTGGCCAGTCTAGATGGGGCTGATGGGATCATGCAAGTGAGAGTCCAACACATGGAGGGCCCAGCACACGTACACCCAGGAATTCCTACCACAGGCCTTCTGTGTTCCACTTCAAGCATTTATACAATCCTTCGTGGTTTTTTTAAAAAATCACCAGTAGCTCTGGGTTGGGAGTACGTCGCATCCACCCTGAGTAGATTTTGTATTTACAGTGGTACCTGCGGTTGCACACAGGATCCGTTCCAGAGCTCCAGTCGATCCCAAGGTGTGCGTATCCGGAGGTGCCGCTTCTGTGCATGCGCGCAGCACAGTTTAGCACTTCTGACATGTGCGCACGGCAAAACCCGGAAAAATACTTCCGGGTTTGCCACATATGTATCCCAAAGGATACATAACCGGGGGTGAACCTAAGTAGAGGAGGTACCACTGTATTTGTTTTCTGTACACAAATGAAACACTTACTCTTCTATTTTCTTTGACTTTGGCCTACTTCTGTTAAAAAAAAAAGTTGCACTCCTTTCTTCCTCTAGTTTTATTTTGTGCCTGTCAATTTAGGATAGCACTCTTGTGACGAAGATGATGTCACGAATCATAGAATCTTGGAAGGGACTCCAAGGATCATCTAGTCCAACCCCTGCAATGCAGGAATCTCAGCTAAAGCATCCCTGGCAGATGGCTACCCAATCTCCAGGGAAGGAGAGGCCACAACCTCCTGAGGGGGGAGACTGTTCCACTGTCAAAACAACTTTTACTGTCAGAAAGTTTTTCCAAATGTTTAGTCAGAATCTCTTTTAATGTAACTTGAAGCCACTGGTTCAAGTCCTGCCTCCCAAACTGGAGGGGGGAAAACACATGTTCCCTCTTCCATGTGACAGCCCTTCAGATATTTGAAGATGGCTATCATATCTCCTCTCAGTCTCCTCTTTTCCAGGCTAAACATACTCAGCTCCTTCAACCGTTCCTCATAAGGCTTGGTTTCCACACCCTTGATCATCTTGGTTGTCCTCTGTCCTCCTCTGTACATGTTCCAGCTTGTCAACATCCTACTTAAATTGTGGTGCCCAGAATTGGACACAGTATTCCAGGTGTGGTCTGACAAAAGCAGAATATAGTGGGACTATTACTTCCCTTGATCTGGACACTGTACTTCTGTTGATGCAGCCTATAATGTTAGCTTTTTTTTTTTTCCTGCTGCATCACACTGTTGACTCATCTTAAGCTTGTGGTCCACAGACCCCTAGATCCTCTTCACATGTACTGCTAGTAAACCGGGTGTCTCCCATCTTATATTTATGCATCTGTTTTTTCCTGCCTAAGTCCAGAGCCTTATATTTGTCCCTATTGAATTTCATTTTGTTAGCTTGCACCCAGTTCTTCAATCGGTTACGGTCATTTTGAATTCTGATTCTGTCTTCTGCAGCATTAGCTTCTCCTCCCAGTTTGGTGTCATCTGCGAATTTGATGAGCATCTTAATTCCTTCGTCCATATCATTTATAAAGACATTGAACAACAATGGGCCCAGGACAGAACCATGCAGCACCCCACTTGTAACATTTTTCCAGGATGACGAGGAACCATTAATGGGTTCTCTTTGGGTTTGGTTAGTCAACCAGCTACAAATCCACCTAACAGTTACCTCATTCAACCCCCATTTTACCAGCTTCCTCACAAGAATATCATGGGAGACTTTGTCAAAAGCCTTACTGAAATTAAGATGCACTATGTCTACAGCATTTCCCTGATCCACCAAGTTTGTGATAGCATTTTTTAAAAATGCCTCTTCTGCATGAAAGCTTCTACTGCAAAGAATGTCGACTTTAAGACCCTGCAAAACTTTTTGCTGCAATATTCAGTACAGCTTCTATATAGGATTTCATAGTTTGTGAAGCTATTATCCTTTGCAACCTCTTTGAACAAAAGTGCTGTAAGAATCAAGAATATTTCTGTAATGTTTGTTTGTTCTCAGATGCTTTAAAAGATTTGATCCTGTTTTTCCCCACCAGGGCTTCCTATCCTTATGTCAGCTTGGGACTGTGTTACTGCAAGTAGAGGAGCACATGAACCAGGGTATAGTAGCTGGCTTTGCCATACAGGTACCCCAATTTCAGCCCTTTGGGACAAAATAGACAAAGACACAGTTGATTCTTTCTCGTAAGCCATGGACCTAACCAGAATAACTCTTCTGCTTTGCAGATTAGATGTCTGATTTTAGACTACATCATAAATGAGAAGTGTGAAGAGTTTCTAACCTCAGAATACATTCCATTCTTGAAGTTGCAGGAGGTTCACCCTGGGAAACTTAAAAGCTTGGTAGAAAAACTTGTAGAAAAGAATAGGTAAGTGAGTGCAGAATTCTCAAGTTTCATTTTTCTTTGTGCTAGGAGGGCCTAACCCTACTCTTCTCCACAACTGTGCCAAAGGATGTTCCCAAGCCTTTGCTTATACATGGAAGGGAGAGGTCTTGTTCATGTACAGTACCAGTGAGCCACGTGTGCATCCAATGTAAACAAGACACTGTAGCTCCTTTGTCGCTTCCTGGGCAAAGCAAGGGAGCAGCAGGCACACAGTGCAGGAGGAAGCAGCTGGTGGGCAGCTTGAGCACTCTTTCTCCCGAGGCAGATGATGGGCGTGGAGAAGGCCAGGAGCGAAAATAAGCATCAGAGAGCAGAGACTGTATGCAGTGCAGGAGGAGAGCAGGTGGAGAAGGAGCCACAATGGCAGAGACAGCAGTGGGTGGATCCACCGCCCCTCCAGAGGTCCATATCCGCTGCCCCGCCCCCTGGCATGCTATGCTTCATGCAGTGATTTGCCAGGTGCGACATATGCAACAAATGCTGCATTGGCTTGTTGTCTAAATGAATACATGCCTCTTCCCGCACTCCCACTGCAAAAAACCCCCTACAGGTATTGTGATTTTAGAAAACACTTGCCTCTCTTCTCTCAGTATGCACTTTTTCTTTTTTGCATAGTTCAAAAATATTGATTTGTTTTCTGCTAATGACTGCGTGTACATGTTTTATGCAGGATGGATGATGCAGCAGCCCTAATAAAAGGGTATCTTAAAACATCTAGAACTCCTCTTCCAGAGGACAGGACATCTTCAGATGTTGTGAAGGTAATAAAACTTTTGTTAAAAAAAAGTCAACCCACCATTAGTTCTCCTGAAACGCTTTCTGTCTATTGAGTTTTAAATTTGTATCCTGACCTTTGTTTCAAAGGAGCCAAGAGCATCAACCAAAATGATTGAACAAAGTCTGAGAGCATCTTAGCTGAAACATGTTAGGCCATATTTTGTGTGCATCTGCAGGAAACAAAACTGCCAGTCTGAAAATTAAGATTCAGTAACTAATGAATTCTCAACATTTTTATTATTATATCTATTTATAGCCTGCATTTTCTCCAGACCTGGCACAGAAGGTGGTTTACACAAATTAAAAGAACACAGATAAAAATGCAAAAAGCTAAAAATAGTTAAAAAGCAATTAAACAAATGTCTTTTATAATCTTTTATATGCTTTATTTTTTTGTATTTTATCTGTGTTGTTTTATGTAAGCCGCCTAACAGATGCAAATGTCTAATAGACATAGAATAGCATACATACTTAGTACACATTCTGTTTCTTATAGAAAACTGAGTGGCTGGTAATTTCTTTTTCTTCCTTCAGATGTACTTCAACGAGCTGGCATAGAAGTCTTGTCATTCATATATATGTAGAAAGCCGTTTAAGAGGTCTCATTATCCTGTATAGCTATGCTTTTTGTATTTTACTTGGCTCTGTATTTAATTTGCACCAAAAATTCACTAAAAATAACTGTTACAAATCTTGTTTGAGATTTCATAGAATCATAGAGTTGGAAGAGACCACAAGGGCCATTGAGTCCAACCCCCTGCCAAGCAGGAAACACCATCAGAGCACTCCTGACATATGGTTGTCAAGCCTCTGCTTAAATACCTCCAAAGAAGGAGACTCCACCACACTCCTTGGCAGCAAATTCCACTGTCAAACAGCTCTTACTGTCAGGAAGTTCTTCCTAATGTTTAGGTGGAATCTTCTTTCTTGTAGTTTGGATTTCTCTGCTTATGAAGAGAGAAACTTTGCCTAAAATCAAGGCAGCGCTAAGTTTCAGGGAATTACTGCATCCTTGTTGCACTTTGAAATTATTTGCAAATCCTATGATACTTTGATATCAAGACTGTTTTTAAACTGCTTTTATTCCAGTGCAGATAAATCTGACATTAAACCCCAACATGGCAACCACAGTGTTTTGTCACGAGCCTGACACAAGCTAAGGGGTATTTCACCCACCCAAGTAATTCCACTGTCATTTCAAGATGGCAGCTTTCCCCCAAGCCCTACCCCCCGGCCACTGCTCAACATACCACCAGACATCTCTGCAGCAGCAGTTCCAAGCTTCAGGCTGTTGTTTGGTGCAGCAACAGTGCACAAGGCCTTGCGCTGGATGGAATTACAATATGGACTTGTACTTTTTCAGGTTTCGTGAGGCTTCTCCCTTAGCTATTGAAAAAATATAGTTGCCTCTCTTTTCTCCTGGTTTTCAATCCATTGGCTTAAGGAACCACTGAAATACAGTGGTACCTCGGGTTACTTATGCTTCAGGTTACATCCGCTTCAGGTTACAGACTCCGCTAACCCAGAAATAGTACCTTGGGTTAAGAACTTTGCTTCAGGATGAGAACAGAAATTGTAGGGTGGCAGCACGGCAGCAGCAGGAGGCCCCATTAGCTAAAGTGGTATCTCAGGTTAAGAACAGTTTCAGATTAAGAACGGACCTCCAGAACAAATTAAGTACGTAACCAGAGGTACAACTGTACACTCAGTAGAGTTTAATTTTCTGTCTAATATGTGAGACTTGGTTATTGCCTGCACATGAGGGTAGATTTGCAGTGGATTTAAGAGCACCTCCACCTTGCTTGGAAAAAGCCTTGCACTTCAAGCAAACGAGATGCGCTCTCCACTGCTACAAGACACTATGACATATGTGGTCAGGCCTCAGATTTTCAGCTCTTCTAAGGCCCCCTTGCTTGGCCAGATCAAGCCTGGAAACTTTCAGGTTCAGGTGACGTTTATCCCAATATTGCTTTCTACCTGTCCTGTACATTCGTCCCCCAATGTCATGGTTTCTTCAACTAGGATAGAGAGCCACATACGTTATTCTCAGCAAAGGAATCCCAGCCCAAAACAGCCCCAACCTCAAGGAAGACAGAAACAGAAAGCTTAAGTGTGACCAATTCTTATGTTCTTATATTGCTGGACAATGAGCCCATTTGGATGGGGTGAGAGAGGTCACTTCCAACATCTCTCTGTTCCACACTGAATAAATTTATGTTGCCATTTCTATGCTATTTAACATAATTCTTTCTCTTTTGGAGGGAGACTCATGGCCAAGAATAGACTCCAAAATGGCCACATGGCTGAGATTTTTGCCCCCCCCCCCCGCCTGTGTGCAATTCAGCATCTGGAAGATTCGAGAAATTCGTAACATGACTAGCTCCCTTTCTGGTGAATTCATCCACTGAGTGTAAAAGAGAGGATGGAGACCTCTTTCAAGTTAATGTCCTGAGTCCTGCTTCTAGCAGCAATCAGACATGGAGCTGCAGTGACATCAGAGGAGAAGCTGGTTCAGGGCTCAGAGCTGCTGCTGGACGTAGGGTGACCCCCCCCCACCTGAGCTGTTGGACAGGAGCCTCCCAGACTACCAGGGTCTATAAGGACCAGAGCCCCTCCCGCCTCTGGCAATGCCAGGGCTGTTTCAGAAGGGAGGCTGCAGTGTGCCTGCCTTCAGGCCACAGGTTGGCTGCCCTTCAAGGTTGAAGGCTCTCAAAACAGGGGAGCCTGGTGTCAGAGGCATCCAAGGTGTCTGCCTTTCTGCTCCCAACCTTTGCTGCAGCAAGCTGCTCCCTCAGTGCTCCCCTCAGCCCAGCAACCTTTGACCAGACGTGCCTCTTTTTCTGTGGGATCCCAGTCTCGGATCAGAACATGACAAAAACTGTTTTTCAGATGTATTTCAAGTTAGACAATAAAACTGTATTGAAGGGAGGAGGGTTAAACAGACATTTGTACACTTTTGTTACAAAACTGTAGAGCTACAATTTGTTGTAAAATCACTTTTTGGTCGGCAAACATTGCAAAATCTTTGTGTGCAATTACTGTGTATTTACAGGCTTCCTGTTAGTGATTTTCAATTATTATTATTATTATTATTTAGACAATAACATCACACACTCAACATAGGACATGGCTTAAGATAAATATATTAGTAAATAAATATTCTGAGAACATCTTTCCATAAATGAAATGTGCTGCTATACATATACAGAATGTACACAAATTGTTTCCTAGCCTTAGAAACATTAAAAATAGTAATGGAGAAAGAGCCCTTTAACCATATTACAAATCTTTACAGTACATTTTATACAAAACTGTTTTAAGTGCTACAGAAGTTTCATTTTCTTAAAAAAGTTTTTTTTTTTTAAATAGTGCCTCATGAGCCCATCAAAATGGCAACAATTAATTAAATAGGAAGGCATTTTGGATTAAAAACATCTATTGTACTGACCATTACAACACCTTTGTCATGAAGCTCTAGGACGAGGAAATGAAGACACGCAGCAGGCAGAAACTGGAAGCACCCTTGTTACTGGGGGGTGAGGAGAAAGCGAGGAGAGAGACTTTCTAACCCAGCTCTTCAGGTCCAACTGCAAAGTGTCCAAGGCACACAAACTCCACAGAGGAGCCTGTTCCTGCCTTCTGAGCCTGAGCCTGAGCTCAGGGCTGGGAAACCTGCTGTTGGGATTACCCCCTCTCCTCGTCCCTGACCTCTGGCTGTCCTGGCTGGGGATGATGGAAGAAGCAGGAGACCCAACAACATCAGCAGGAGGCCACAAGTGCCCCATAACCAGGGTGCTTACCTGTTGCCACTTTCTGAGTGGTTCCCTGCATTGTCACACTCAGGTGGGATCTTCACCTGTGCAGAAAGCATTTGGGAAGGTCTTAGGAGAGCTTGCAGCCCCTGCTCTCAAGCAGGGAAGCTCCATGGCCACTGCACACCTCCGGCCTCTCCTGCCATTCCTTGGAGCAAGCCTCAGCCCCAATATAAGAGCCTGGCCTTCATTCAACAGGGAAGGAAAGTGGGTACAGAGGTGCATAGATGGCCACTCCAAAGAGTTCTGGTTCCTCCTGGAATGAAACTTGGCTGGTTCTGCGGCCTAGTCTCAGGGGTTGAGTTCAGAGAGGGTGCGTCCTGTGAAGGGCACATCATATCTGTAGGCAGGCATCCTGAGAGGAGATGATGGCCCTGTCACAAGTCAGGCGATGAGGCCCTTGGGGAGAGGCTCCACAGACACTAGGTATTGCCATCAACCAGTACCCAAGTGAAGGCTATAAAGAGAAGGTTGGATTCTGGAGTGAGTCCTGAAGATTGATCTAAAATGAGGATCAACATAGAATGTTCCAGAAAGGAAAAGGCCACTCCCGATAAACACCAAGGCAAGACATCAGACCAACTCATCATTGCTCAAGTGGGGCAGGCAAGCTCACTGGACTTTGTAGCATGCCTTTTGTCCGATGAGGGTTAGCTTTCAGTTACCTAAAGTTGCCAATGTAGACTTCCCCCACAGAAAAGCAAATCTCAATTACCGGTAGAACATGAGAGACTTAATCTCATGGTCATGTGTTAGAGGCCCACATTAGGCAAAACATTCCTGCATTGCAGGAGGTTGGACTAGATGAAGAGCAAAAAGTAATCAACTCCCAGGCTCTGGAGGATTGGAAATTGGCCTGAATACCCCAGGGGTGTTTTCAAGTTTGTCTCTGAAATGCAAATAAGTGTACTGACCATCAAGGTGGTCCAAACAAGCCTGGAAGGGCTTAAACATGCTCAGGTTGGACACTGAGCAGAAAAGATCTGTTCGTTGTCTGGTGCTTTGAGCCTTAATTCTGTGTATCCTTCATAGCTTGGGAGCTGAAACACTGTTAGAAGACAGATGCCAGATTGTCAGACCTCATGGACAAGATTCTAAGAAAGTGCTAGTGACAAATCAGTGCAAGACAGAAAAGTGGGTAACAAGCACTGAACCTGTTTAAGGGTAGTAGAAGGCACTCCAAATGGATCTACCCAATGACTGCTAAGGATCAGAGGCAGTGCCTGAGCATTGCTAGCAAACAAAGGGAAGTGTGAAAAATGGAGGCTAGAGTTTTGCATCAGATTGCTGACACCCAGCACATCATTAGCATGCAGACTATTAAAACTCCTGGTACTAAGCTGCCGGCTGGGTAGTGTGTTATGGTTCTGGACAGTTAAGAGTTAACACTCCAGGAGCGTTCTTATCAACTGGGTGCATTGCCCACATGACCCAGGCATTTTCCTTTGATCTGTGCTCTGTGGGGGCTGAGCTCTCTCTGGAGAGCAGTCTGTCTGAGAATGTGAGCAAGGTAGTTTCGTTTTTGTTAGAGGCAGAAGCTGCAAGCATGCAGCTAGATTCTGCAGGTTTTTCTTTTCTGTTTGTTATGCTTCTAAATGGTGTTAGAATAGAAGCACTGGTATCGAGCTGAGTTATCGAAGACACCATGTCGACACAGACAAGCCATTTTACACTGCGAATGAACTCTGCTATTATCCGGCAACTGAGGAGAGTGGCAGCGCGCGAGTGGAAGCATGTGGGTGCCACTGGAGTTTGTTGTAGTGGCAATAAATCAAATTTATTGCAGGGCCGTTGCAGCAGACTCAGTGGGTCAAAGGATTAACGACCCACAAACTTTAACATAGTGAAATGAATTCACCCCTCTTCTCCCATCTCATAGATATTAATCATTCAGAAATGACCCAGGTACCAAGACTGAAGAATTCATTTAAGTTCTAGAGCAGGGACCAGATCTTCTGCTGTTTGCAGAAGTCCACAAGATTATCTACACAGGTGTGCTGGGTTCCAAGGCCCAGGCTAGATCATTCCCACAAACCAGTAATGTTTGCTAGATATGCATCTAGGCTACAAACTGCCCTTATGCAAGATGCATCTGTATGGTTCCTAGTATGCACTGAGATGCCATCTATAAAGGTACAAGATCCAGACAATGTCCTTTGTGTTAAAGCATCTATACTGCATGTGCTGGACACAAAGTCTGTGTGTTCGGGCACCCAGGGGGTTAGTATACCAAGACCACAAGCAACCTGTAGTGGGAATAAATCTGTATCTCTGCCTGGTACGAAGACTTGGATGAAATGCCAGGACTCCATTATCATCCATTCAGAGAGACAAGAAGGTGCCTGCATTTAAACCACATGCCTCAAGTACAAAGAGGAAACCAGAGTGTCCTAGGTACCAAGACTGTCTGTACTGAGGATGCTCGTTACGGAGGATTGATCAGAGTGTGAGCCTGGCTGCACACATGTTTCAGCACCAAGCTGAGGAGGGTGAACTGGAGTCATCGTGGATATGGAAGTCTCAGTCATCACTGGAAATGATGACACACTGGCTCTAGGCTGCCCAAAGCACGAGTTGTGAATGGAAGTGTCTGAGCATCTAAAAAAAAACAGATTGCTGGGCCGACTGCAGAGGCAAAAACAGAGGTTGGAACCGATCATTGTGCAGTTTTGGGGATATGACAGCTCTTGCTATCAGCCTTGTGCCATTTTGAGCTCAAACACTGTTGGCCCCAGTCGGTATCATCACAAAAGTTGGGGATTGACAAACCTGGCAGCACTTGGATGGGATACAAACAGGAGTTGAGGCAACAGCCTTCAGCAAAATGGTCGCCCAACATAGAGAACTGTGGCTGGGCATGGGCCACAACAGGGTTCAGCCTGAGCGCCATGTTCCCTTCTGAAAAACCTTCCTGAGATGGACCTCAGCGGAGCACATTTCTGTCAGGCACAGGGGGTGTTCCCACTTGAAAGTGGCACCCTGTAAGGTGCAGAAGCCACAATTTTGGACATTAAAAAAATGAAGGCAAAAGTATGGATTCCTGCATTGCAAGGGGGTTGGACTAGATGACCCTGAGGGTCCTTTCCAACTCTATAATTCTATGAAAGCAGATAGAAACTGAGGTACTCAAAAAGGAAAGTTTCCAAATTCAGTTCCTTCTCTCCTTTCTCGCTTTGGATGACACACATATATTCAATGACAGGAAATAAAGTGAAATGAAATATATTTTGAGGATAAATATTTGTAAAGCAAGAGAGGGAGGGAGGGAGTCTTGCTTGAAAAGAAACTGAGGAGAAAGTGGAGGCCCCTGACTTGAAGTCAGCCAGCACAGGGTCCCCTCACACTGGAACAGGGCTGCAAGCTCTTCTAAGCGCCCAAACCTTCTGGAATGCTGCTGTGTGGTTGCAGATCCCGCCTACGTCACAGCACAGAGATCATAAGAGCATGAGGCGAGGAGGCCCATGGGCCAGGCCCTCACCTCTTGGCTTTGATCTCAAATGCAGAAATCAAAACAGAACCCATTTTCCTTCCCTGTGCTCACTGCAGCTCACCAGGGAACTTCACTTGGTGAACGTGTACAATGCTGAGTTAATAATTACTGACGGGTAAAACACTAGGGTCTGTTCGTTTAACCTAGAACAGGTTAAGAGCTCTTTAAAATTTATACTGTTCAAGCTTTCTTTTTATTTTCATGAGCTGGGCACAAATGGAGAGGTTAGGTACCTTTCTGAATCACACAGTGCCATTGGTTTTAGTAAATTAAACTGAGGCTGGGGCAGGGAGAGAGTTCTAGGCACATTCCATTAAGAAAACATTAAACACCCTCCTCCCACAATCCACATTTTGGACACAGTTTAGCAAAATGTCCATCACAGAGAAGATAGAAGCAGCCCGCATACAGCATGCATCCACAGACCCCAAAGAGTGGCATTCCCTGAGGTCCTGCCCACACAGACCAGGTGCCCTTTGGAATCATGCCTATGGGAGACAGAAGCCATTGTTTCCACAGGAAACGATTAACAATTGGAAGCAAGTGACAACATGCATCAACAGAAGAAGAGGGAGGGATGTCTGCCTGCCGGGGCAGGAGCACAGGCAGGCAGAAGGCACGGGCCTCAGAGCAGTGGGGGCAACCCTCTCTGCAGCAGCGGACACAAGGCAGGGCTTAGGTCCAGCCTTAACCAACACACCCCTCCCTTGGAAGAGCAGCACCAGGCTCCCGCATCATCCCCCAAAGCCCTTTCCTGTTTCAGCAGAGCCCCTGAGATTACTGTGGCAGGTGTGCTCCTTGGAAACATTCATTGGTCCCCCGACCCCTCATCTTCTGGGGGCAGGTGAAGCTATCCCGGAAGATGCTATGCTCCAGAACGCTCCTGACTGCTGCCCCCAACTCCTTGACCGGTGCTGGACTAGCTGTGAGGAGGAAGGGGCACTCCGCAGCCAGCCTGCTTTCCCGGCCCCCTCGCAGCCATCCTCATTGCTGCCACTCCTTTGGACTTCTTTTGCTTCAAGGTGCCGTTTGCTTTCTAAGGCAGGCCCAGATGATCTCTGCAGGCAGCGGGGCTCGATGGCCCTCTCTGGGCTCCTGCCCAGCTGCAGGAGGTGGCAGAAGTGGCACGGTGGCTTGTTACGGACACTCTGTGGCATAGAGGCTGCAATGCACACTGCGGAAGGTGCCTTCTCCAGTTGACCACTTCCATGGGTGAGCCAAAGCTAAAGACAATTTTGAATTCCAGCAGAGATCGTGAGGCACAAAGACAGGCTCCTGCTCTCATTAGTCACCAACCTGGCCTGGGCCTGGAGGATCACAGCCTGAAAAGACAAAGGAAGTGCCTCGAGTAGGCAGCCAGAGGGGAGGGCTTCCACAGCAACTACAAGCAGCTGAAATGTAGCAACCCACAGTTTAGCCAAATCTGCTTCCCTGGAAGCCCCACACCCTGTGCAGTAGCGTCCGTTCCTTCTTTCTGCTTGGGACCTTACCATGGGTTCTGTGCTCCTGCATGCACAAAGGCAGGTGTCAAAGTGACACCCCACCCCACCCCACCGCCCCACAGCCAGCACACTCCCATCAGGGCCAGGTAAGAGCCTGGCAGGCTGCTCTGCCCGACATCCAGCAGGAACACATTTCAGAGTTCGCCATCCCTCATGAAGCATCTATGCAGATTAAAGAGCTGGTGTCCCACCTACAACACCTTTCCTGCACACCTGCTGGAGCTGCTGACTTACCCACCATCTGGGTGCCTCCTGCTGCTGCTGCCGCCGCCACCACAGCTGCCTCAGGACAGCTCAGGAGGGGGCTGGGAAAGAGCCCCAGGGCTTCCCCTTGCAGTAAGTCCCCCGGCTGATCCTGCAACAGCTCTCTGTGGGCCTTCCCTGGACCCAGGCAGAGTTGGTTTGCGGCTGCTGTTCCACGTGGCTCCTCCCAAGAGCGGCTGCTGCCTCCGTGGCAATCCGTGTGAGGCAGGGGCAGCTCACAGTCCCGGTCCTCGGGAATTATGGAGATGCGCTGACCCAGGTCACATCCCCCCACGTAGCAGCCTGGCAAGGCAGAGGAGTCCTCTGGGCACGGCGTGTACTGCACGTTGACAGCATAGTCCTCGGCGGCATAGCAGCCAGGCTGAGTCAGGCAGCTGTTGCCGGCCACCTGCTTCTCTTCATAGACGCAACAGGGCACAGCCTCACATGTCCCCCCCTCTGTCCTAATACTGTACAGATCTTGGCTTCTTCCTGCCTGCGGCTCTCGCCCAGAGCCACACCCTGCCCAAAGAGGCGGCCCAAGAAGCAGCATGCTGCACTCAGCTCCCCTGCCCAGCGACTCCCGGGGTGCAGGAGGGGCCTCAAAGCAGCAGGCGCAAGCTGGC
Source organism: Podarcis erhardii (assembly GCF_964252035.2). Taxonomy (NCBI): domain Eukaryota; kingdom Metazoa; phylum Chordata; class Lepidosauria; order Squamata; family Lacertidae; genus Podarcis; species Podarcis erhardii. Next base: position 42,473,842 of record NC_138505.1, read on the forward strand.
TCCCGGAGTCCTCTGCAGGTCCGGCTGGCTCCCCCCGCCAGGCCCTCTAGCCCTCCCCCCTCGGGGATGGTGCCTGGAGGCTCCCGGTGCTCTAGCGAGGAGTTGCTGCTGTAGTTCATCTCCAGGCTGCAGTTGGAGAGCTGGTCCCCTGCGGAAGTGGCCAGCACAGGCAGGCAGTCGCCGTCCACCACGTTTGGAGCAGGGGGCCCTTCCAGAAGAACCACGGTCCCTCTGCTTGCCCCACCCACCTCGCCCCCCCGACAGGGACTTTTGCTGCGGTAGATGTACGGGTCATAGTCACTGCTCAGGGAGCTGCGGAAGGTGGAGCAGCTCCCATAGACTCCCTGGTTGCTGACCTCGGTGCAGTCCACCATGGAGTCACTGGAGGAGCAATGGCAGGGGCCCGAGCTGCTGCCGCCACTGCTGCTGCTGCTGCTGTCGCTCCCAGGGCCGTCGGCCAGGTAGCCGCTGCAGACGGAGCGGTGGCCGTGGTAGCAGCTGAAACTGGAGGTGCTGCCGCTCTCCAGGCGGGAGGAGGGCGCAACGTGGACCACAGGGGCGAAGAGCCTGCTGCTTCCGCCCCCACCGCCCACAGGCTGGAAGGCACGCGAGGGGCCCTTGGCAGCGATGCCCAGGGGCAGCTGTCCGTTCTGCTCTGGGTAGCTAAGGCCTTGGAAATAGTAGTGCTGGAACATGGTCTCGTACTGGGAGAAGCAAGCTGGCTTGGAGAAGTGGTGGCTGCTGAACTTGGGCCTTCGGAAGGTGTGAATGGCTGGGTAGGCCCTGTGCTCCACCCCGCACTGATGCGCGTTCAGAGCATGGTCCAAGTGGATGGGCTGGTAGCTCCGGAGGAAGGCCGGGGCCTCCCCGTGCCGGTCCACTGTCAGGACGGTAATGGGGTTCCCGTGGGGGTCCATGCTGGTTCGTGTGGGGTAAGTGGTGACCCGGCTGGCTCTGTGCACTCGGCCCGGGTAATGGACGGGCAGGATCATGCGCTGCTGGTGCTGACGGCTGCGCATCTGATTGGCAAGGTCGTCGCACACCTGGCTGGTGGCACCCTTCTTTTGCTCTGTGCAGAAAGATGAAAGACGAGTCAGAGAAGGCTCTTGCAGCCAAGGCACGGCGCACCTGCCCATCAGACGCCCCTACAGACCACCCAAAGAACTCCGGGGGGGGGGAGAGACTTCAACAAAGTGGTCCTACCATGCTGGAAGGTGCATTTCCCCTCCCGTTCCAGCTCTACTCCCAAGTATTTGTCCATTTAGCCTTCCGTGGAGATGAGAGCAAGAGCCATCTCCTTTGGTGGGCAGGAATGGACCTCACCTTCCTTTTCCCCTGGGACACGTGCAGTGCTACAGAACACGGCAAGTGCCTGGACTCACCAATGATGTTGTGGCGGCAATGCGGGCAGGTGTGGTGCTGCAAAAGCCACGGGTCCACACACTTCCTGTGGAACCGATGAGCGCAGGGAATGACACGCAGCTCCTGTGGAAGCAAACGGGAGCTGAAGGGGTGGAAGCAGCCATGGACGGGGCCTTTGTCTAGCTGGCTTCTGGCTCATTCAGAGCAGCTCAGAGATTGGGCTGGATGCGGCTTCTCAAACCAGGACGACCAGGTGCACATTCTGGCAAGCTCAGGTGACAGGGAGATGCTCAGCCAGGTGCCCCCTCAAAGGGCAGAACAAGGCCCCCACCACCACCACCACGAAGCCAGGAAGACTCTTGTGTTGCAAGCAGATGCCAGAGGCTCTCTTGTCACAGCACACTCAAGACACCCACCAACAGCAACAGGGAGGCCAGCTGCCTTGCTAGAAGCTTCTGATGAAAAGCAGCGCAGAAAGTGTCAACACCCTAGATCAGGGGTAGGCAAACTAAGGCCCGGGGGCCGGATCCGGCCCAATCGCCTTCTCAATCTGGCCCACGTACGGTCCGGGAATCAGCGTGTTTTTACATAAGTAGAACGTGTCCTTTTATTTTAAATGCATCCCTGGGTTATTTGTGGGGCCTGCCTGGTGTTTTCGCATGAGTAGAACATGTGCTTTTTCTATGGCAAAGAAAGGCCACCTGCTCTCTTTCTCACCTCCCCATCCAGGTACTTCTCGAGGCAAATGGCACAGTCAGAGGTGGAGCTGCTGCTCAGCGTGTCCAGGGCACCGCAGCTGCCTTCACTGGGCCCTTTCAGCTTAGACTTGAACTTCCGTGTCTCCATCTTCTCAAGGGCCTGCACAGCAAGCCTGTTCATGGAATTCTGCAACAGGAGAAGGACAAGGGCATTCCTGGGAAGCAGAAGTGGGGCAGCCCCACAGTGGCAGCCCCCGTTCGCTCAACCCCTGCATGACATTCTCAGCGCCAGGGTCAGGCCCAGGGGTAAAGCAATGGCTGGGGGTCTCCCCAGGCATGACACAAGCCGTGAAGGGGGTGGGAATGGACCCATCTCCTCCTTTCCACTGGGCCACAGTATGGACTTCCTCCAGATGTTAACGGAATCACAGAATGGTACAGATGGAAGGCACCCCCCAAGGGCCATCACAACTAATCTCATGCTGCTGAGCCCCAGCTCCCCTCAGCCGCAGCTCATATGGCCAACGACCAGAGACAATGGGGATCTGAGGCCAACATCGGGGGGGGGGCTGGAGCTGTTCCCCACCTCAAAGTAGTGCAATGCAGGGCCTGTTGCCTGCAGAGAGCCCATCCTGAAGCATGGAGGATCTGGGCAACCCCCCTCCGGCACCGTGAGCCCCCACTGGTTGCATTTGCACTTGGGGCAACCCTGCAACCCTCCCTCCCTCCCTCCCTCCCTCCCTCCCTCCACATTTAGGATGGCAATGACTGGCACTCACTGAGGATCCACATGCCATGAGGCTGTCCCTGCCAGCAACTCAGGCATGGCTGCCAATGGGACCCTCCAGGAAATGCAAGAGCAAGAGCAATCGACATTAGCACGTCAGGAAGGCTTTGAAATTACTACAAATGCATTTGCCAAGAATGCCACAAACCTGCCTGTTCTAATTAAACCAACTCCCAAAACATAACCTAGGACATTTCCAAACAAGACTGACCAGCCAAACGAAAGCAGAGGTGATCCTTTGAGGCCGCCTTCAGTTCCCAAGCCAGAAGAGGAGCCACTTTTCTTTTCACCCAGAGACTGTTTACCCCAGGGATCTTGAGCAACCCTGCATGTTTCTACCCGCTCCCTCCAGAAGGTGCCTTTTCCCCTCTTCCCTTTTAAATCCCTCACCTTCTCCAGTTCTTTTTGTCTCTTTGCAGCCTGCTTTCCCACTGCAGGAGCCTCTATCAGGACAGAACTGGCGCTTTGTTGAAATGGCTGCTGGTGGTCATGGCAAGGAGGAAGCCAAGAACTCCCGCCTGGCCCATTAAATTGGCCAGCCCTGGGCACCCAGGAATCAGGGCAGACTCTAGGCCCACCTCACAAAGCCAGAGGCAGCAGTAGGGCAGGTCTGCCCAGAAGGCCCCTCACACCCCAAGGCCAGCGGAGGCCATTTCTTGCTAGGAAGCTGCCTGCTGCCACCTTTCCAGAGCAGCCCCTCTTCTCCAGAGGAAGTGATTCACCTTCTCAGCAACACACGGCTAGAGGCCCAGGCAGCTCTTACTTACCTGGCTCCGGCGCTGCTTCAGTTTGATCTTGACCAGAAGAACAAGGCACACGAGAGAGACCACCACGAAAAAGGCCAAGAAAATCCCCATGTCGAAGTATTCGGTAGGTTGCTTAGAAGCAAAATCAGGGAGAGGAGGAGGCAAGAGATGGACAAAGATCAGCAAGGTTAGCTTTTTTCCAGCTCAATGGCATACACCTTTTGGATACATTCAAAGCAGGCAGAGATTTTTCAGCTGGCAGCAGCAGCTAACATGTAGAACTAAACTGAAACGGTTAAAGTTTGAGGTACGCCACACCCAAAAGACTCCAAAAGGAATCCCGAGGTTTCAGAGTTTGCTGAAACCTTTCATAAGGAATTCTCCAGGGTTTGTGCATGCACAGAACCTGTTTCCTATTCCTCTGACAAGTGTGTGTTTGCTGTTTGCAAAGATTTGTCCCTGGCTGGAAGTGAGCTGAATGCCAGGTGAAACCCCACCTCAGAGCCCTGGTTCACAATCCTTGCCTGCAACGTGCCTTGGGCACAAAAGGTCCGGGTTCAATTCCTGACAACTTCAGGTAGCACTGGGAAAAATCTGTGGCTTGAAGAATCGCAGAGAAGCTCACTGCTCGGCAGTGTCAATGATACTAAACTAGATAGACCAAAGGTCTGTCTCTGCATAAAATAGTTCTCTGTGCTCTCATTCTATGAAAGGGAATTCTACATCCCAAAGCCTGGTGCTAATTCAGTCCATTTCTCTTCTGCTTCTGTGATGCATCAAGAGTTGAAATCAGCACCCTTCCCCATTACTAAAATCTCTGACTGAATCAAGCCAGCTTTAGAAGAAGAGGGCTTTCACATATGAAAACCTCAACTTCTCATTGGGAAGTGATTTGCTCCTATGAGATTAGTTTTCATGGAAAGGCACTTTCAAAGACCCCACCCCACCCCCAATACAAGGACTTTGCCCATTCACTCAAGTGCCTTTTTGAGCAACCATCACCCACCTGCCCACCAAGACCCAATCCCCCTGCCCAGCCTCCTACTAGGAATTGCTATGTCCAGCTCCACAAGCCTCTGTCTGGGCTGGCGACTCTTTCTTCCACTAGCTACTGGCTTCAGGGCATCCACTGGTAACTGTGCCCTCTTCATTTGGAGGTGACAAGACTTCTTTCCCATGCAGCTGTTAACTGCAAGAGCCATTTCTATAGCATGCCACTAGAAAGCAATTGCTTGGATTTCATTAGGCTCTTCTGAAGACAGGGGAGGGTTTGGCTGCTTTTAACTGTCTAGTACTAAGAGGTGAAAGTCCCTGAAGAATATTTACTCAACCCAAACATGTTTCTGGAAGCACAGGCTTCACTCCAACCAGCCGGCTCTACTGGATCTCTCAGCGGCCTTTGATACAATCGACCATAACATCCTTCTGGACCGTCTAGAGGGGCTGGGAGCTGGGGGCACTGTCATACAGTGGTTCCGCTCCTTCCTCCTGGGCCGTGTTCAGAAAGTGATGGTGGGGAATGAGTGTTCAGACCCCTGGGCCCTCACTTGTGGGGTGCCTCAGGGTTCCGTCCTCTCCCCCATGCTTTTAACATCTATATGAAGCCGCTGCGAGAGATCATCAGGGGATTTGGACTGGGTGTCCATATATGCAGATGATACCCAGCTCTACCTCTCTTTCAAATCAGAACGAGTGAAGGCGGTGAAGGTCCTGTGTGAGTGCCTGGAGGCGGTTGGGGGATGGATGGCGGCTAATGGATTGAAGTTGAATCCTGACAAGACAGAAGTACTGTTTTGGGGGGACAGGGGGCGGGCAGGTGTGGAGGACTCCCTGGTCCTGAATAGGGTAACTGTGCCCCTGAAGGACCAGGTGCGCAGCCTGGGAGTCATTTTGGACTCACAGCTGTCCATGGAGGTGCAGGTCAATTCTGTATCCAGGGCAGCTGTCTACCAACTCCACCTGGTACGCAGGCTGAGACCCTCCCTGCCCGCAGACTGTCTCGCCAGAGAGGTGCATGCTCTAGTTATCTCCCGCTTGGACTACTGCAATGCGCTCTACGTGGGGCTACCTTTGAAGGTGACTCGGAAACTACAACTAATCCAGAATGCGGCAGCTACACTGGTGACTGGGGGCGGCCGCCGAGACCACATAACACCGGTCTTGAAAGACCTACATTGGCTCCCAGTACGTTTCCGAGCACAATTCAAAGTGCTGGTGTTGACCTTTAAAGCCCTAAACGGCCTCGGCCCAGTATACCTGAAGGAGCGTCTCCACCCCCATCGTTCTGCCCGGACGCTGAGGTCCAGCTCCGAGGGCCTTCTGGCGGTTCCCTCATTGCGAGAAGCAAAGCTACAGGGAACCAGGCAGAGGGCCTTCTCGGTAGTGGCGCCCGCCCCGTGGAACGCCCTCCCATCAGATGTCAAAGCGATAAATAACTACCTGACATTCAGAAGACATCTGAAGGCAGCCCTGTTCAGGGAAGTTTTTAATCTGTGATATTTTACTGTATTTTTGGTTTCTATGGAAGCCGCCCAGAGTGGCTGGGGAAACCCAGCCAGATGGGTGGGGTACAAATAATAATAATAATAATAATAAATAATAATAATAATAATAATAATAATAATAATAATAATAATTATTATTATTATTATTATTATTATTATTATTATTATTATATCTGTATGCTCAGCCTTCCCCTGGAGCGAGGCAGAGTGCCACTGGGTCAGAATCTTACAGCTTAGCTTCTCCAAGAAATCCCTAAAAATGACCTTGAGAAACTACACACTTTCAGCTCCATTTGCAAAAAAGAGGAAGTGAGAAAAGAGGCAGAATTCTAACTTAAGAAGACCAGCCCTCCACCGATGCCATGAGGTCAGTCCAGTGGTGGGTCCTTGGGGGACCCTGATCAGCACCTGGGCCAAGAGGCGAGAGCCAAACAACCAGAAAAGGGAGCAGGGAGAAAGAAAGATGGAGGAGGTGTTCTGGAGAATGCTGCAGTCTATTCAACTGGGGGGAGGGAATTATACTTTAATCTGAAGATTAATTTCCTAAACATTTCTATTATTTTTTCTTAACTTAAGGTTAAATACTATGATCCCAGCTAGGCTTGCAGGCCTCTGCCCACCAGTTAGCGAGCTGCAACAAAGAAGGGGAGCAGCCCACAGAAAGCCCCTGACAGAAAGCCTGCCCGGTTGTCTTACCGGGGGAGGCCGGTGCTGAATCCTGGCACGGGCAACCTTCTGCTTGTTGACAATGTTCATCAATTTGACAGCATCTGCTCCTTTCACATACACAATGGGCCTTTTCAGGGGGTCTTCCAAGCCCTGGTTCAACTAGAACAAAATGGCGAAAGGTTAAGCTTCTCCCCGCAAATCAACCTTTTCCTGGCAAATAAGCAGGTTGCAGGCTCACCAGGAAACACCAGTCCCCCATCAGCAGAGGACCAACAACTGTACAAACAAATGATGAGCACCCTCCCCTTTCACAATACAAACACACTTGACACTGCATACCTGGTCAATTGCATCTGGGTTCTCAGATACGTCAAAGATGACAGCTGTGGCCCCTCTCTGAACTGCCCGCTTGGCCTACAGGAAGTGGAGAGAGAAAGATGGAGGGAGAGACAGAAAGAGAATCAACTCAAGCCCCGCTTGCCTTCCCAGCCTGTCAACAGCAGCTCAAGGAGGAGGAAAAAATCCCCTCCCAAGAAAGGCAGCTCCTTGCACTGGCCACAAGAGGTCAGCCATGAGCTGGACAAGCCTCCACTTGATGCCCCAAAGCGCTTTGGGCAGATCATCTCCAGTGGCAGGAACTGCCCCTCAAGTCCCATGTCATCCGACACAAAGGCCACAAAGGCCGCTGCTCTTCAAAGGAAAACTCAACCCTCTGCAGTGTTGCATGAAGTCTTTCCCTTCCTCTCCGGCCTTTTGTGTAGTTTTGACCACACAAACTGTGCCCAACAACCTCATCCTTGTCCACCCCCTCCTGAAAGGGCACAGTAGCCTAACCTACTTGGAGGGGGGGTGCAAAAAGGAGATCTCAAAGCACATCATTCTCAGAGCCACCCCGCCCCTGCCCATAAAACAACACCGGCACCCCCCCATCTTCAACTCTTTGGGTCTGCTGCCGGAACAGTCCAGGGCAGTTATGCCAAGGCTGATGCCACCCCGACGACAGCTCCTCTGTTGAGTAAGAACGGAAGCCAGGATCACACACACACACACACACACACACACACACACCCCGACGCCTTTGCCCGGCTTGAGAGCCCCCACCCCAGAGCGAGAGATTTGGGTGGCTTGCCCAGGCGGGGAGGCTCCACTCCTGCATTCCAGTGTGCTCCGCGCTCCACAGCTTTGCTGCAACTGGGCCTGACCTTCCAGGTTTCCCTGGCAGGAGATCAAAGCAGAGAAGCCACAAACACACCACAGAATGCAGAGTCCTCCTCCCTCCCTCCCTCTTCCATTTCCTCCTCTGCTCTGCTCTCAGGCAAGCTTTGAAGCCACAGGAGCAGCAGCAGCAGCAGCATGGAGCAGGCTGGAGCCTCAGCCCCCCTCCATGCAACTTGGCGCAGGAGGGATCTCTGCCAGCCCGCCAGCCCACCACCTGCTGGGGGGGGGTGACGGGACTACACAGGTGGCTGCCTGCCTGCCTGCCCCACCACAAGAAGGAAGAATAGGAAGAGGTGAAGGCCTTCCCCCTCCCCTCCTGGCAGGGTAACTGAAGTGCAAAGAGGCCTTTGATAGCCCCCCAGCTGAATCACAGCGCCCGCCCCCCTTCAGCAGCAGAGCCCAGATGAGATGTGGGGAAGAAGCTGACTCCCTGACTGAGATAGGCAAGTGGTGGTCCTCCACCTTCCATCCCTGGAGGGGGGCTGCTCTCCTCCTCTGCCTGCAGCCCAGGGCTCCCTGTGGATGGGCTATGTGTGAACCCCCCTCTAAAGAGGAGCTGGGTTGGCCAGCCTTCAAAGAGAGGTGCTTGGAAAACTGCCTTCCCCAGGCCTTTTGACACTTGGCTCAAAGTATCCTGGACCCCAAATAAGTGAGAGCAGAGGAGGGGGGTGCTTGCAGCCCTCACACAGCCAGCTCCCCAGGGCTACTGACTCACGGTCAGGATTCCCTTTCTGCTTTTATACCAGGGGCAGCAGCAGTTCTTACAACAGCATTTCCAGAGTTTTCCCATTGAAGGCAGCCTCAGCTCGCATTAGATA